>NC_136072.1:152070665-152764415 GCF_964261635.1 Lissotriton helveticus | reverse complement strand
AGAAATCATCGAAATAAACCCCGTAGTAGTTGAAAGGCAGGATGCATCGATAGAAAGGAAATGTTTAGCCATGATCGTCTCTCAGCAAAATACCTGTGTAGTACCATGTTGACGACTCACAGTACCCTTTGTAAATGTAAAACTCTAGAGAACGGCATATCTTTGCCAGGTTCGTCTCACGAAGGTGGGTCACCATCAGATGAACTGTCGTGACTGTAATAAATAATTGTAAAGGAAAGTCATAGTAAATCCAACAGGCCCGTCACCGGTCATTCATATGCCAGTTGTGAACACTAATATAACGGGCATTTTCATTCTTTGCCTGGAGCTGGGAGAGAAATAGACTTTTTGATTATCTTCATCTGCAAATTCTCTAAAGACTGTCTTTTCAAACTTGTTTAAGGGTACTGCTGTTGGAGGAGAGAAGGACCGGATGTGGGAGCACGAGGCCTGACTGCAGACTAAGGAACACCTGCGGCATTAGCCAAGGCGAGACCACGACAGAAAAGAGCTGCAGGACGAGGCACTGTTTTCGACAACATGAGAAGAAAGGGTCGACCTGATGCCCCTGCTCGATGTCCAGTGTTCGTCGACAAGTCCCCGCTCTCTGAATTCGGTCACACGCCCGCCTATTTGAAGTCTCTCGTTCCCCTAGTTTGTTCCTAATTTGGCCTTGCTCCATCCCCCTTTTCCTCTGACCTACCCTATGGACTGTTTTGTGCGCTCTTCTTCCATCTGAACTTTCTGACAATCACCTCAAAGGACACAGGGCGAAAAAGGACCTTTCCGACCAGAAACGCGAGGAAAGGGTCTTGCCCTGCAACGCAGAACTTAGAACAGAGCTGGACTTGTAGCTCCACCGCCGGTGCTCAACAGCGCCAACGAAAGGCAACAAAGAATGATGAGAACTCGTTAAACTTCGAACATTTGACATCCCCAATCGCCGTTCCTGCTAGACCTCATTTCTCTCCCAGCCCCCATTGTATTGATCATGCTCCAATCCGAACCTGATATATATGTAATCACCTGCCAGTATGAAATACTTGCTCTCGCTACAGAATCGTTTTTGTATTGCATTCCTATGACTTTCCTGCTAAACAAATTGATCAAAGTTTATCAAATAGGTCCACCTCCTAAAAACTAGAAATGTTAAAATGTATTGTTTACAACTCTTTTCATCTAGGGTTCCTACCGTTTTCTTTCTCATGCCCACCACAATAGAGAAAATGAACCAGCAAGATGTCTTGAATATGTTAAAGGGAGGACTGTTGAAAATTAGTACGTTTTGGTGAACATTATCTGCGCCATCTTGCCTCTTCCCCTGATGCCACACTTTTGTCGTGCGCGCCCGCCATTTTTTTAGATGCCCCGATCAGAACGAACCCTTTTGCATGCCGCTGGCCCCTGGCATAGCCCTTCGCCTTCACTAAGCCTGCACGCTGACCACCCCCCTGCTTGCACCTGCCTTGAGTCATAAACCCCTCTTCGGCGCTGCTCTGCCCCAGGCCCTCATCCTGTTCCCAGCGCGACACCTCCCTGCTTCCCTTTCATCATCTCCGGCCCTTAGACGCAAACCCCCCTTTTTTCCCTGTGTGCCCGTTTTGTCTTCCCCGTTCCCAGGCCGACACCCAGCTCTGCCGATACCATTCCTTGCCCCTCCCCGTACAATAGAAAGCTTCCCCCATCAAAGGATCCCCGGGTTGATCAAAGCCCCCACTCCATGAGATCCGATCAAACCCCCCACATTCCGTGAATCGGCGGAATATCCAGCTGCGTGACACTCATCACCTGTTATGACTAGGGTGGGGACTTCAACTGTAAATGTGTGTGGGAACGGGCCCAAAGGGGATTTCCGGGAATGTCTTTTCCATACATCAAAGCTTTAACATGAATGTGTAATCTACAATAAAGTCATAAAATAGTGTATAAGAGGCCAGGCCTCAGAAATGTATCTAGAGCACCTCAGAACGATACCTTCTGCCGGTTTTGTTGTGTTCTCCTCCGGAGAGAATAAAAACCTTGTTTCCTGCTTTCCAGTCTCCAGCGCCTGCCTCTTCATTGATTAAATAACTAGAGGGTCACAGAGGCAATACCGCCGGGCAAATATCGATTGTCCCCGACCCGACTCAGGTTTTAACACATGTGGGATGCCGTGTGTATTTACACCACCTAGATATTTGAAATATATGTCTGCCAGGAGCGCCATTGTGCTCTGTCGCCTACAGTTTAAAGATGCTACAGTTGCACATTTGCATATAGCCACGGCCCCTGGAATTATGCTTCAGGAGAGGGTCAAATTATGAGGCATGGTTGAGTAAATTATATGGCAAGAAATGCCACGTTATTCGGCATAATGCGCCACATTTTGAAATAGTATTACTTCATTATTTCATCATTTTGAAACTTTTCTGGGCGTTGGTTGCACCTTATTAGTACCAGTTCAACACCCAAATATAACAATAAGTAGCAGAAAGGTGACCAGTTGAGCTTTGCAAATGGCCTTCCACCGCCCGGCAAAACATGTTGCATTTCTTGGAACTCTTGAACCGTTTGAGCTAGAGACCAAACATTTTGGGGGGGGGGTAAAATCTGCAGATTATGCAGCAGATGATGGATTATGTGACAAATGCGCCAAATGTATAACTGCGAACTGACTATTGGATATTTATGGATATTGTAATACATGGAACTTTTCCAGTGCTCAAATTGAGTCATAGTTATGTTACATCCTACGTTCCTTTATCACTAGTTGCACTAATGCTTCAGTGAGAGCTTTACCTTGAATTAGACTTCAAGGGATCATCTCGAGCTCAGTCTTTTGAACTTGCCCCATTGAAGAATTTGAGTTGCATTTCATAGAGCAAGTCTGAAGGTAAGAACTATGGGGGTCATTAGGATTGCGGGCGGACTTTGTACGCCCGCCATCTCGACGTGAAGAGGGACTGCCCACTATAAGGGCGTGAGTCCCGTGGGGGTAATTAGGATGCGCCCGCCACAGTGGCGGGTGCATCCCGCATATTTAACATTGCGGCTGGCATCGCCCGCTGCAATGCTAAAAATGCATGTCGCGCATTCCAATGCACAAAGTGACAGGCACCGCACGTGTCTATTGAAATGCAAATGAAATGTGCGCCTCCCAGAGTCCCTGGGGGCCCGCAACGGGCCCCCGCAAGCAATTCCCGCATGCCTTTCTGTGGTGGCAATTCTGCCACGGAAAGGCATGTTTCGGTCCCCATAGTAATATGACTGGCGGTGTCTAACAGACAACGCCACCATCAAACTCTTTTCCGCCCGGCCATGCGGGCGATGGTGATCCGGTAGAGATCCTAATGACCCCTATGTCTTGCACTACAGTCCATCTGAAATCACATGTAGGTCCTGGTCAACCACAAGCAGTGACTTTTGATTGAGCATTATTTTTTCTTTGCACTTTTTGCCCTAAATCTTTAAAGATGCACGTTTCTTATTCCTCTTAGCCGATTTTAAAGTTCTGCGACTTTTTGAACTTAATTATTTTCTTTTTGTTAAATTGGTGTGGGAAATGTATTCTGCGATTTGATCGAACCAGAGTGGGTTTATCAAATTGATCAGGTGTACCCGCTCAACATCTAATAACCATATGTTTGACAGTATCTACTTTGAGTTGGAAAATGAGTTCAGTTTAATGCTTATGGAGGTTTTCATTTTCTTAAACATTTATATTTTGGCTATAATTAGGCCTGGAGGCAATTACACCATTATGATTCTGAAACAAAAGAGACCACACGTTTTATGCAATATTTTATGTATTCCTGCTGGCAGACTATAAAACCTGCACACCTTAATTTTATGAAGCCGTGTGATCAAAACACTGATTTCTTACAAGTTGACTTCAGCGGCTACATGAAATGCCTGTATTAAAGAAAATGAACGCACCATATCATCACCGGGCTTTGCCAACAGTAGATCTGTGTAAAGAGACTGGTAGACACATTTAATATTTCATAAAAAAGTAACCATTCGTCCGGTGACAAAAGCTTTGTCCGATGCAGTTATGGCAAGAACGTTGCCCATACTTTAAACTAATTCAAATATTACGGCATTTGAAACACTCACTCTTTTTGCGAAGTTATTACTTTTAATTTGGCTTTGTGGCCTGCTTGCCATAAATTCAAATGCAATCAGATGTGCTTACTAAAGAGGGAAACTTGATGAGCTATTTCTAAATGCACTCTGGTTTAACTGAACACCTTTTTAGGGCTCGGGCCTACGTCACACACTACGAAGCAGTGTGGGCGGAGCCAAGAGTCCTATTATCAGGGTGTCCGAGAAGCAACCCAAACATTCCTGAATGCTCGTGATTTTTCGTGTTCGTTTTTTGCCATCTGCATGGCGATTGGGCCTTGCATGCCTGTCTTTTTAGAAGTGAGCACATAATAGGCCATAGTCTGTACAGTTTCTCCACTTCCTGCATTTTCCGTGCGGACACGAGCCTGAGAAGGTCATAAGTCTTCAATTACCAGCTGTCATGGCTGGTGGTAATTGAAGACAGATGCTGGGCGAGCAAGGCAGATGGTGGGCGCACGTGCTCACGTTAGGCAGCATGACAGCATGAGTGACTGCAGAGAGAGAGTGACAGCATGAGTGACTGCAGAGTGAGAGTGACAGCATGAGTGACTGCAGAGTGAGAGTGACAGCATGAGTGACTGCAGAGTGAGAGTGACAGCATGAGTGGCTGCAGAGTGAGCGTGGCTGCAGAGTGAGCGTGGCTGCAGAGTGAGCGTGACTGCAGAGTGAGCGTGACTGCAGAGTGAGCGTGACTGCAGAGTGAGCGTGACTGCAGAGTGAGCGTGACTGCGGAGTGAGCGTGACTGCAGAGTGACTGCAGGGTGAGAGTGACTGCAGGGTGAGAGTGACTGCAGGGTGAGAGTGCCTGCAGAGTGAGAGTGACTGCGGAGTATGAGTGACTGCAGAGTGAGAGTGACAGCATGAGTGACTGCAGAGTGAGAGTGACAGCATGAGTGACTGCAGAGAGAGAGAGTGACAGCATGAGTGACTGCAGAGAGAGAGTGTCAGCATGAGTGACTGCAGAGTGAGAGTGACTGCAGAGTGAGAGTGACTGCAGAGTGAGTGACTGCAGAGTGAGAGTGACTGCAGAATGGGCGTGACTGCATAGTGGGAGTGACTGCAGAGTGAGTGACAGCATGAGTGACTGCAGAGTGAGAGTGACTGCAGAGAGTGACAGCATGAGTGACTGCAGAGTGAAAGTGACAGCATGAGTGACTACAGAGTGAAAGTGACTGCAGAATGAGTGACTGCAGAGTGAGAGTGACTGCAGAGTGAGAGTGACTGCAGAGTGAGAGTGACTGCAGAGTGAGAGTGACTGCAGAGTGAGTGACTGCAGAGTGAGTGCGACTGCAGAGTGAGTGACTGCAGAGTGAGTGCGACTGCAGAGTGAGCGCGACTGCAGAGTGAGCGCGACTGCAGAGTGAGCGCGACTGCAGAGTGAGCGCGACTGCATGAGTGAGCGCGACTGCATGAGTGAGCGCGACTGCATGAGTGAGCGCGACTGCATGAGTGAGCGCGACTGCATGAGTGAGCGCGACTGCATGAGTGAGCGCGACTGCATGAGTGAGAGTGACAGCAGAGTGAGAGTGACAGCAGAGTGAGAGTGACAGCAGAGTGAGAGTGACTCACTAGTGTGTGTTCCAGAGAGAGCAGGGTATGCTTGTGCGTTTACACGGTGCACTGACACACAGGAGCTAAAACAAAGAACAGCTGAACACATGTCTTGGGAGCTTCATGGAGGCAGCCGGCCCTCTGTGTGGGGAGCAGCAAGAAGGGGGCGCCCCAACCAATGAAGCCCAACTACTCACAACCTACTGTACGATTACAACACAGGCCAAAGGGCAGAGCTAGGTCTTTTTTCGCATTACGTAGGGTGAGCAGTGTGTGAGTGTGCAGGGTTAACAGTGTGTGAGCGTGCAGGGTGAACATTGTGTGAGTGTGTAGGGTGAGCAGTGTGTGTGCGTGCAGGGGTGAACATTGTGTGAGTTTGTATGGTGAGCAGTGTGTGAGTGTGTTGAATGAGCAGTGTGTGAGTGTATAGGGTGAGCAGTGTGTGAGTGTGTAGGGTGAGCAGTGTGAGTGTGTAGGGTGAGCAGTGTGTGCAGGGTGAACATTGTGTGAGTGTGCAGGGTGAACATTGTGTGCAGGGTGAACATTGTGTGAGTGTGCAGGGTGAACATTGTGTGAGTGTGCAGGGTGAACAGTGTGAGTGTGCAGGGTGAGCAGTGTGTGAGTGTGCAGGGTGAACATTGTGTGAGTGTGCAGGGTGAGCAGTGTCTGAGTGTGTGAGTGTGCAGGGTACGAAAACTCGAACTAAGCCCACCACACACACACATAATACCACACACATAAGACCACACTCTCACCACCACACACTCACGACCACACACACGCAACCACACACACACCACCAGCCGTCAGTGCACGCTTTCACCGGGCACAAACACCACCAGCCGTCAGTGCACGCTTTCACCGGGCACAAACACAACCAGCCATCAGTACACGCTTTCACCGGGCATAAACACCACCAGCCGTCAGTGCACGCTTTCACCAGGCACAAACACCACCAGCCGTCAGTGCAGGCTTCCACCATGCGCACACACAACACCAGCCGTCAGTGCACGCTTTCACTAGGGGCACACACCACCAGCCGGCAGTGCACGCTTCCACCAGGCACACACATCACCAGCCATCAGTGCACAATTTCTACAGGCACACACACCACCAGTCATCAGTGCACACATCAATTGTTAACGCATCCACAATTAACTATTGTAGCAATCGCAGTATGGTGCACTTTACTTTTAAACATATTCATCACAGGTAAGTACCCAACTTACTGTTCCAGTCTTCAGGGTTTAAGGTCAGCAGAGGGCAAGTTTCAGGTAAGCACAGTTTCAGTGGCACAGGACGGCTGGGAGCAGACCTCAAATGCGGAGATAGGTCCAATGAGTTTCAATGGAGAATGGGGATGCTCCGAGCCACACTGCTTGCCGGTAGGGGAATCAGTTGAAGGAGCAAAGCTTTGGGCGTTGGAGCAAGCACAGTGGGGCACACAAAGCAGCACCCAACGTACACCACCAGTGGCACAAATGCAGCATTGGGCGCCCATTGCTTTTCAATGAGGAATCCGGGTTTGACAGAAAGGCTGCAGGCATTGAACCAGAGGTTGCACAGAGGGCACCAGTGATAACATAGGTAAGTTGACGGCCATGGGGACACCTTCGGTTCAGCTTACCAAGGCCTAGGGGCTTTGGGTGCGTGCAGGGGTGTCCTTTGACATCGGATACTTCTTACTGGAGACGGTCGCAGGGGCCTCTGGATTCAGTCTGCAGGCTTTGTCGTGGAGTACAGGAAGGGTCAGCCAATGCTAGACTTGGACTCCGGTTCGCTGGGGAACCTTTTCTGGACCAGTGGGCCTCCTTGTCAGGAGTCTGGTGCAGAGTGGGCAGGACTCTCGGATCTGGAGGGCACCCAAGCCCTTTGTCTTGTTTTCTTTGTAGACTGCGCTGCTGTCCTCTGAAGTTCTGGTCTTCAGAGGTAGGCAGTCTTCCCAGGATTTGTGGAGGTAGCCGACTGCTGGACAGGTGTTGTTTCTTTGCAGGATTTTTGAGGGCTGCAGACAGGCCGATCGGGCTGGGAACAAGTCAGTAGGCTTCTTCAGTCTTCTGCACAGTGTCTTCATCCCTTTTCTTCTTTAGTTGGCAGGAACTAGTTTATTGGTCTGAGAGAGCGCCTAAGTACAACATTTTGGGTTGTTTTATGAGAGTAGCAGGTAGGGTCAATGGACACCTTACCTGGGGTGACTACACATTCGCATATGCCACCTTCCTGTAGTGGGGGCATAGTCATAGCTCTGATTGGGAGGGTCTCCCCATCTTCAAGATGGCGTGGACTGAAAGTTGTGCTTCTTCTTGCCACCCCCACCTTAGGGGTGGAGTTGGCAGAGGTGGGCACACCTATTCTTCCTAGGTTTTCCTGCCAGTTTACCACCGCTGGGTGTAAACCAGGGGCTGCCAGCTGATCGCAGCAGAGGCTGAGACTCACATTACAAATGGGGCAGGTCTTTGAAGTTCCCCTCTTGAACACTGTGCCCATCCTGGGGGAGAAGGTGTGACACCTCTGCCCAGGATGTACATTGTTACTGGTCCCTGAGAGCAGAGGCTCTCGACCCAGGTGTCCAGAAACATGTCTGGTGGTGGAAGACTGCCTACAGCCAGACTGTGACCACACCAGGTTTAGAAGGTTTTCAGGGGCACCTCTGAGGTGGCCTTTGAGTACATGGTTCAATAAATCCTACACTGGCATCAGTGTGGGTTTATTTATTTGGGAGTAGTTTAGTACCTAACACTCCTGGTTTCAGAGAAGCCACCGTTGTGCTGGGGAACTCTAGTTTCCAGCTCATGTAGTCTCTATGGCTTACTTGGCATGTACAATATCTAAGAATGAGCTTAAATAATGTTGGGGCATATCTGCTCATGCAGGTATGCCCACACCGGAAAACAGCCATTACAACGCAACTTTCACAACGCACTACCATTACAACGAAACTTTTACAACACAGAATCCATTACAACGCATGCCATTACAACGTAAATATGGGTAAGTATTTAATTTAATTTTAACCCCTACACTATCCAACACTTACCCTACTGTTACACCACCTGGAGTTAGAATAGTAATTTTAACCCCTACAATATCTAACATTTACACTACTATTACATTCCCATTAATTAAAATAAAAATACCCATACTTACGTTGTAATGGCATGCGTTGTAATAGCATCTGCATTGTAATGGCATGCGTTGTAATGGCATGCGTTGTAATGGATCCTGCGTTGTAAAAGTTTTGTTGTAATGGTATGCGTTGTGAATGTATGCGTTGTAACATCATACATTCCCCACACCTGTGGTATAGTGCACCCTGTCTTAGAGCTGGAGGCCTGGTAGAGGGGTGACCTACCTATACCTTTAGCACTGTAAATCTGGTTCTTCAGGCACACAGAGATAAAGTTGAGGCTGGGGTTTCAAAAGTTCATTTATTTCTTTTGTAGTTTCAAGCGCCTTTTGCCAACACATGTTTCGTCTCAGGCTGATCGAGTTTTAGCAGACTTCATCAGGGCTTAGCATCTACAGCAAAGCCTGAGTCTGATTTAGAAGGAGTTGTTGAGATTAATAAGATTAATAAGTGGCCCAGAAACTGGGACACACGACCCCAGACCTGCTGTGTGCATTTGAAGAGTATATAGCGTGATTACACCAGTTAGTGCGTAAGTAGAAGTATAGGTTGTGTCATCATGGTGCACTGGAAAAATATATAATGTGTGTGATATCGTGATACATCTTTTAGATATGATTATCAGTGTCTTTATTTTAGAGGGGAACATGTAAAACTGACTAAAAAGGCATTATTCACTTAGTATCCTAAGATAATTGCTCCGTGGACTGTGTGGGAAATAATGAACAGCTACAATAGGTAATCTGGAAGGACACACAAGCATCAGTATCTTAGGGGCTGATTACGATTGCGGTTAACCCGCATCCTCCGGGCCGGCGGAAGCAACCGCCGGCCCGGAGGATGCGGATTAACCGCTGTGGTCAGAGAAATGACCCCCGTCGAATTAGAATGGCGGGGGGGTCATCTGCGGAAGGTAAGACCGTCCGCCGCTTTTACGCCGCAAGACCACGGCGGAAAAACTCTAATATGGTGGCGGGTTTTCCACCGTGGAAAAGCATGTGTGATTTGGCATTTGGGGGCCCGTTGTGGGCCCTCAGGGTGTAGGGGGGTGGGGAGTGCACATGGGGGGTACCTATGGTACCCCCCCAACATTTACATGCACCGCGCGGTGCCTGCCGGTTTGTGCATGTAAATGTAACGCATGCTGTTTTAACATTGCGGCGGGTGCTGCTTCAAGCAGCACCCGCCGCAATGTTAAAACATACAGGAAGTGACCGCCTGGGTGGCGGTCACATCCTAATTTGCACGGAGGGACCGCCGCTGCCCCTGCGGACGGTCCCTCCTCCTCTGGGGTGGTGGACGGACGCAAGTCCGTCCGCCATCCTAATCGGCCCCTAAGTGTTGAAGGTTCTTTAAATTAATCTGTAGGTCAGGTATACGAGCACATAGTGTATTACCTTGTCGTCCCACTGCTATATACGGGGTTCAGTAATTTACACAGTGAGTGATGTATCTACAAATAATAATTATATACACGTTGTTATCCTCATGTCTCCATAAATGTGGAGTTAAGTACATTGGACATTATTCAGGTAATAACCAGATATTAATATATTCATCAGCCTTTTATCAATGTGTCGTGGCCTTAGGTATATTTTTGGTGAAGCATACCCCATTTGAGTGTCACCACGCCTTGATGCCAGTGGGTGATAACATATATACTGGGTATTGTCAGGCTGTTGTGTCACTTTTCAGTTGAATTGGCTCTATTTATCACTTCAAATTTCCCAAACAAGGTGAGAAGTTCAGGGGTCAGCAACCTCTGGGGGCCCGCAGGCGGTTTCAACCACACTGCCCAGAGGATCAAATCGCGCACACATAAGGCAACATCTAAGTTGCAGAGCACAATCGTTTGGTTCAATACAACTCGCGGCCATTCCCTGACATATACATAATCTAAGTATGCCTCTTGTTTAAATGCCATTACAAGTATGGGTTGACCCAAACAAGTCTGTGGCCTGGGTAACGTTCAATATCGAAAAACAGTGGTCCTCAAACCAATTAGTTATACCTTATTCGTGTTACGATCGAAATCGAAACATTTACAGCTTCACAGTTTGTAACTTTTTCTGAACACGTGCAGAACAAAAACAGTTAAAACGAGAGCAGGTGTAAACTGCAAAACGTGCGATCTAAATAGGCGGACCCACATCTTCTTTCCGTAGACTACTAAACAACCAAAAACTATATAAACCACACCTACTGTGCAATTAGTTTCGTTTTCGCGAGTTATTTCTGAGTCGACAATCTATGTTACAGGTTCTGTTTTCTAACATAGGATTCTCTTTTTCCCCTCAACAAACATATTCCGGAGTTGTAAGTTGTTTCAATATGGCATAGGCATAGTACTTAGTTATAATTTGTGGCTATTTATCAATATTTAAACATTTATATGTAGAAAAAAAAAAATTTCCGCTTTTTCTCTGTAACGTCAGCAGCTTGTTTTTAGAAACAGATAGATTATAACAAACATTGCTCCTTTTCTGGCTCCTTTCACCTTATACATAGTGAGTTTTTATATTTTAATATTGACACTGTACTTAGCTTGAGAGGTGTTGTGACCGTCGACACAAACCCTAAACATTTACGATCAACGTCACCATCTTCCACTTATTATTGTGTTTTCCCCTAGAGATCACATACTGTTAATTTGTATATTATAACATTAACAGTCTTGGAGATCTTAGTGGACTTCACGATCCGTCGTCACAAAGAGTAACAATAAGTAAGCAACGATACTGGCTTGTGGTTTTCAGTCTATTTTCCACTTGTGATCATGTGCAGTGAGAATATATACATATTATTATTCTCACCGTCATGATCTCAGGAGTTTATGACCCGTCACCACGAAGAGATCAAACTTTTTCACCTCCCGGAGAAAAGAAGTTCAGTAATAATTACCGCTCGAAAGTATTTCATCATGGATGTTCTGTTAAATACATAACTTTATTTTCCTTTTCTTTTTACTGTAACAATGGTATCAATCGTTATATTATAATAGATTGTCCTATTGCTACAGAAGAGGAGATTTTTCAGCGCCATCTGTAATATAACTTTAGAATATTAAAAAGTACTTGATCAGATATTTTTTCCAAGAACCATATTTTACAAAACAGCAGAACAAAAAATATAGCTATCATGCATACTTTGTTACTTTTAAATATTTAATAAACCCAACATTTCTGAATGTTATCTTCTAATTTCTATTCTTATTTGCACTTCCTATTCACCTTCTCCCTAAAGAATATATAGGAGTTGTACTTTATATTATAAGAGTACCATCCTATATAGTCTTTAGTGAGTATGTGATTTATTAGTGGAACAGTCTGCAACCTCTAAGCACTACGACAGCACATTCCTGAATTGTACAGAATACAAATTTGAAAAATAATAATGCATGCATTTCTATGTAATATGAAGTCATTTGTATTTAAGTGTTTTTTACTTGTTCTCTTGATCTGAGATAATGCAGTGCAGGAGCGTTTGTTGTAGCATTTCTATTTGATGTTATCTAAAAGTAACTGATGCCCTCTTACATTATCAAGAATATGGGGCAACACTTTTACAAACTATAGCAGAAAAAAGGAGGGTATGGCCACGCTTAACTGATATTTTATGAAATTCCATTGTTAATTGTCACCCCTTTCATATATACAGCGACAGTTTCTGAAGAATTTTTTTTGTATTTGCTTAATAAAAACTGTTTAAAAACCAAAACTGATTTTTGTCTGCGCAACCACACCTCCCCATCGGGAAAGTAAACACCACATTATAAGTAAATAGTACTCCTAAGAAGAAGTATGTCACCTACATACTTGATAAAAAAAAACAGCGCAAGACACTATCATTTTTCCGCCGTGATTTATACACCACACGGCAATTATATAAATGCCCCTTGAAACATATAAAAAAATAGTTTCCCCTCATAATTCCTCTCCACCACCTTATGGCCACTGTACAGAGTTAATAGTGTTCCTAACCTGCCCTCTACTACTTTTTTTCCCAATACTCCTTTGGAAAATGCATCACAATATCACTGACAACAGCGAACCGTTCCCACCCAATAAAGAGCAAACTTGTGCTCGGAACACTTTAGCCAATAAAATGTCCATGTTGCTCCGCACAGAAGGAAGGAATGACTGCCAAAACTTATACTTTTTAATACTTCAGAGCCAATGAACATTAAGTTTCGTAAAGTCCCGCTTGGAGCACGTTACCCTAATACTCCCCGAACAGGAATGAATCGCTTACAAAACTTTTCCACTGACTTCTTCTACGACAAACGGTTCCTATGAAAAAAATAAATATAAATCTCCAGCACAGTAACTATTTCAATTAGCAACATATTGTGGTGAACTTCTAACCTCTGTACTCACGCAAGTGATCCATGAACTGTTACTATGGTAACCGGCAGAAAGGTACTGGCTGTACAAAAAAACCCATTATATTTACACTGGATCCTCTACAAGGCAGAAAGGAAAGCAAAATACCACATTTCCAACCCCCTCGGGGGGATAGGCGGTCCCCGGAACTCCGGGGGGCCATGAGCCCCCCCCGCATACATATAATTAAAGAAACGGGGGTAGCGATCCCCATGCAGGGGGGACCCTCTGGGCCCCCATTATAAAAAAAAAAAATTGCCCCTGGGATTTGGCCCCCCCGGAGGCTAATTAACAATAAAGAGGGCTTCGTGTTTTTTTTCTTTTACGCCCAAAACGCGTACCCCGCTTTTAAATTTCTTTTTTTTAAAATCCTGAGTGACGTCATGTATGGCGCCCGGTACGCGTACGGCGTGAAAGATTCTAATTGTTCAAAACATATATTTATGTATTTAATGTACATATTAAGGAAAGACTTTATCTGGGATAATCATGAAAATTGTTTTTAAAAACTTTAAATAAGCGTATATTACTTTTAAAAGCAATTACCAAAATAGCGGCCATAGTCGTAAGAGCAAAGATGGTTTGAAGAGTTAAACATTTTATAAAACAATATAGTGCTGCACGCTAAAGGAGAAAAGTCAGCACAGTTATTGACCCCTCACCCAACATTTAAAAGCCCCTGGGGGAGGTGGTAAATTAATCGAGACTGAATACGTTAGTACACCCCACTGTGCTTATGCTACCAGGAAAGCACAACAACACGACAAGGCCCAGATTTCCATTGTAGTGATTTCTTAGTTGCAGGTCTAGTTGTCAGATCGACACACACACTCCCTCACGGCTGGTTTACACCCACACCACACCCATCCAGCACATTCATCACTACAAACGTGACCCTATGTATAAAAAAGACGGAGCGCACGTGTTGTACGCCATTTTAGAGTTGTTCCCAAAGTACCGAACAAGGGGCCCACTACTACATCCGTGGCCTCTTTGGTCATTGAGTTAGTGGTGCCCGAAGCACTGAGCAGGTGAAGAACCCACGATGATGATAATGAGAGCACGAGTATGTCGTTAGCCATAGAGATATCAAGTCTCGGCACCATATATGAGACTTCTTGGTTGGAGATTGGGACTACATCATGCAGAAGGTGTCTTTTCCACGAAAAGGTGAGCAGTGAGACTTGAATACGCATCGGAGGGAGGCAAAGGGTTGTAGAAGACAAGATACAAAAACGCCACTTAGCGTTTTAGGCGAACCCACTCCTATATAGTGTATTAATTTACATGTATAATTTTTTTTCCCAATAGCAGGAACGTTTTTATAATCGCTGAAATGTCCAGAATATTACCAATACAAACAGTTTGTAGAAATGTGAGAAGGAACGTGTATAAAAGCGCGATGTTATCTAACTCCAAATTAATATAGTAACAATTACCAATCATAACATCTTTCTTTTAGATGTACTGCTTCACGATGCATTATGAAACAAGGACGACGGCAATGGCACAAGGTGAGCAAAGAAGCTTGTTTCCGAAAGAACGACAAGTTATCTGTGAAACGAGAGAATGTGTAGTATGCAGCAAAACACACATTGGGCTAACGGGGCTTCAGCTAGGATCAGATAGCTTCCTGGGCCCACACACAGTCGCACCCGAGTACTTCACAGGTGTTTTAAAGACATTTTGCTTCTAATGAGGCTTTGATGTCCCCCCCCCAGCTTACAGCCCCTGCAGCTCCACTCTTCTTTTTCCTTGAAGTTAAGCCCCCCCCCCCCCGGAATTTTTTTCTAGCCACACCCTGATATTTTTGACTGTGGTTGCGTCTCTGGCTTAAGGCCCCCCCCTGTCGTGTGTGTCTCTCCCACGTTTTAATGTCCTTTTTTCTCTCTTTCTCTTTCTTACTCTCTCACATCGTTTCCCTTTCTTTTTTAAAGTTTTGGACGCTGCTATCTCCAGTCTGCTATATACAACCTTATCTGAGTTGAAGTGGTGAACTCTCTTGATTACTGTGAAGGCTTCTTTAACAGGTAGAGCACCCTCTTTCAATCACACCAATGGCACTAGGTGAGCAAAGAATTTTGTTTCCGAAACAACAACAAATTATTTGTGAAAGGAGAGAATGGGTAGTGTGCAGCAGCTTCACTGTGTAGAAATGTATAATTACCTCCGAGCAGTGACAACAGATAGGTTACAACAGTCTGAGAAACAGATCTACAAGCTTATTGCGCCACTTTTGTGTCACTTTTAACATGGGAAAAGTGGCGCAAGGACCATGTAAATCTGCGTCTGACTTTTCAAGGAACAATCTCAACTCCAGACTCTGCGAGACAGTTTAATTTTGTTTTCTCTCTCTTTCTCTCCCTCACTCTCTGTGACATCATTTCTCTTTCTCTTTTAAACGTGCTGTCTACTTTGACGTGTAGAAGCAGAGTTGAATTGAAGTTGTGAACTGCGGTGGCCGCAGTGTTTATACAAGGTTAGCACAGCGGCCTAGATATACAATGCCTCCAATGCAATGCATTAGAATTAAGTCGGCATATTTACAATCCCGTTGTGCCACTTTTGTGTCAGTAACTCAGTAGGCACTGCCATATAGACACCACTTGAACGCGGGACTATAACAGAAGTGAAATGTACTAGGCACACTGCACACGTAAAATCGTAGTGTTACCTTCACTTGTAATGCTTCACCTTATTTAGTCACATCTACATAACTTTAAACTCTTTTTTTCTTTTGCAGATTACCTACCCAACGTCTTTTGGAGTCCACATCACAATGTGTTTATAATACTGTTTTATTAAAGGTATTTTTCTAGTTGTTTATTACAATATCTTTAAGTTAACGTTTTCAGTTGTTGTTTTAATAAAAGTTAATAAAAAAACTATATACTTTGGGTTTTTTTTGGGGGGGGGGGGACGGTCCACAACAAAAATAATATTTATAATTTGAAATACTACAGTAAGATGTTTGACAATAGGGTTGAAAAGTACTGGCTGTACAATAACTTGTATTGTCTCTGGATGGACTACAACATAGAAAGGAAATCAAAGTAAAACAATGTGTACCACATTTACAAAACTCTTGCGACATTTTCGCCTGCAAACCTACCCCCCTACAAAATTAACTGTGTGGGCCTCAATGACACCCTCAAACCACAAAAACGACCCCCCCCCCCGAGATTTCTATATAGTGTGAGGGAGGCTGCGTGGCCCACCGCCTGATGCCCTGGAGTCCGCCACACCCAGACCCGGTTCCTGCAGTGTCCTGGGGGAAAACAGTCATTACAACGTGGTCATAACCACGCGTGATCGTCACCACTAATTTATTAGCACGCATATGGCTTTACCATGCATGCCTTTACCATGCGTGCTTTTACAACTAGTATACATTTTCCACGCATGATAAAGGCATAAGCATGCTATAGGCTTTGTGGTGACGGTCACGCGTTGTAATGGCTGTGCCTTACGTGCTTCAAATTAGTTTTTAGGTATGCGTGTGACCAAGTCTGATAACATCAGAGGCCAAGGACAAACACCGTGGTGTCTGTGGCAGGAAATCTCACCGATCACAGAGAAGATTGGCGGAGGGTAAAATGAAAGTAACAGGTATAATAAAAATAACGGAAGAAAACAACTAAAATGGCGGTGGAGTATGTAATCAACGTTTGGCGCCTCGGCAATACGTTTCAAATAAATATAGATAGAATATGATTATTAATATATTACAAAAGTATAGCAGCGGAGGACACACACGGCCCGGGAAAAGAAAGCGGCAAATTTAATACCAGAAATGAGGACAGCTTTGCTTGGTGAACTTGAAGAAAAAGAAAGAAACATGGGCTTGGAAACGAGGCTGCGCATGTGTAGAGAGTACAACTAGTGCACAAAAAAAACTGAAAGTTTTACATACTATCATAGAAATATAGCTCTTTTTTTGACCAGTAAAGTTAGTTCTCAAAAAGACTTTTTTTTAGCCCCAATGCCCCCACGATCCCAGACGGCTCCACGCGTCCTTCGAGAACCCGCTTTGCTTTGTCAGAGAGAACAGCTTGCATGCTGCTCTCTCTGACGAAAAACAATCTGCTTTCCTACTTGAAAGAGAGAGCAGATTAACTTGCTCTCTCTTTCAAATAGGAAAGTGGTTTTCTGTGGTAAAGTGGGAGCTGCGACGGTCCCGCCCTACCATAGCAAACAGCAGTGTCCCGGGGGTAGGCACCCCGAGACACTGCAAGAGCCAGCCCTGGGAGGTGGGTGGTCTCCAGGGCCATTAACGGCTCCAGGAAGGGGGGGGGGGGGGATGGGTTGGGTTGATGGGGAAGGGGCGGACCCACGCGACCCCCTCCCAACAATAAAAAGTCCCGGAGGGTGCAGGTCCCCGGGGCTGGAAGGTCATTTTACATATTACTGCCCCAGGAAGGTGGTGGTGCCCGGGACGTGTCCGGGGGGAGAGGAGAGGGAGGGGGAGCTGAAAACATTCTTTAAAAATTGAAATTTTTAAAAAGCCCCGAGGGGGTGCCGGTCCCCGGGGCAGCGGGGAGGCCGTGAGCCCCCCGCATACTTCAAAATAAAACCCCGGGGGGTGGCTTTCCCTGGGTCTCGGGAGGCCTTATAAGCCCCCCATTATGGAGAAAAAATGCCCCCGGGGGCTAATTAAGAATAAAACAGACTTCTAGTTTTTTTTCTTTTTCCACCACGTGCGCGTACAATACACGTACCGCGCGATTTCTTATTTAAAAAATAATAATAAATTGGGCCTAAAGATCCATATGGGGCCCCCTGAGCAGGCCTAGAGGGTCAGGATGTTTCTACCCTGCCCCTTATTTTTCAACTTTGTTTTACAGTTTTCTTGTGACTCGGTTCTACCGAGCCACAAGATGGCTGCCAACACTTCCTGGTTTGGAGTGTTGACAGACAGTTGACATCCAATCAACATGCAGCACGTACAGTACTTAGTCTATAGATATCACTATGATTTTACTTTTGATTTTCTCAGGAACTACTGAAAGGGTTTACACAATTTAACAAAAAGCACAATCTTCGAACCGAACTCTACCTCTCTGCCAAATTTGGTGTAATTCCGTTCAGCCGTTCGGGCTGTAGCCCTGGCTAAAGGTCCCTATGGAAAATTGCATGGGGAAAACACGCTTTGGGACCCCCTTTTTTTCTCGGCCCCCACTTGACGAATCACCCCCAAACTTTCAGGGAAGGAGCGGAGCCAAGCAGGCCATTTTCTTGGAGATTTTCACGAAGGGTCGCCCACCAGCGCCAAAGTTATTCCAAATAGAATGTTGTGTCCTAACTATAACTACCTACTGGCGACCGCCAGTAGGTAATATATATATATATATATATATATATATATATATATATATATATATATATATATATATATATATATCCAGCGTAAAACTCCTGCCACTTCCAACCCTCGGCGGCGAAGAAGGAGACTCGGACCCCACAGCTCTTCAGGCTGTATATATATTTATATGCACACACACAATAAAACTCCTTGGCCAACACCCAAAACCTCACATGATGCATGGTCATTTCTGTGTCTGAGAACAGGATGCAGAGGTTAAAACAGAGTTCATATATTTGTTATTCCCCCTCTAGATGTGTTGGGATGTATGTACCTCATTATATGGGGAATGATGACTATCCCTGCAAAGCTACAGTGGGTTTCTTGAACCATAACCAAATTTACTATTTGCATTTTCAGATGTGCATAACCCTTCCAGTTTTGTCATTACTTAAATGTATTATTAAATAGGGTCATCCCAGACTATAGTTGACAGCCTATGCAAAGGGAACATTTAGTGGTTCCTTAGGTAATGTATACCCCTGTGGTAAGTTGTATGGCAGTAGACTCCATCAATGCTATTTTGAAATAATTCTACTCATGCCCACAAAGCCCTTTTCATCCCTGCCTCCCAGAATAGCATCCTCCAACTATTGGTGACAGATACCTATTTCAACTAATCAGAGTTACTAACACTGGACAAAAACATTAGTAAAACCACATTTGCATCCTGCATAGTATAAAACCCATAGAAGGCATTCAGGCTTTCATTCCAGAAGCACTACAGAACTCATGGTACTGAACACTAATGAGTATTAGTTGATTGTCAGGAGGAAGTGTGTCCTATACAGCAAACTGTATGTAAATATAGATAAAAGTATGCTATGAATTTAATATGTCTAACAAAGTGTTATGAAACTTTCAACCATTTGGTGACCTTGTAAAGAGGAAACCTTAAGTGGTGTAGCAAGAATTCCATGATCCCTCATGCAAGCATAAAAAATGTCCCTCACATTTGTTGAGTGCAGAAGCCAGCATATTCTGATGAATATTTAGAAAAGCACATTACTCAGCTTTAGAATATCACAAGTCACAAAACTGGATCCAGAGATGCTTGTATAAGTTCTTCTGTGCATGGGTACTTGGTGTTGTGTGGCTTTGTGATGGCTCCGTACCACCTCTGAAGTGATGGAGTGGACCTATATAGAAATACCACCTCTGGGTGCGAATGTGAGTTCCTTTTTATATGCTCTTTGATGTGGATTTGGATCTCTGTTCTCAACTATGTTGCTCTTCAGATGACTCCTAGATTTCTACATCAGTGTGCTAGGAACGATGTCCCAATAAGAACAACTGGATTCAGGCCATGCTGAGACTGCAAGAAGTATAGATGTCAGTCATGGGTCTGCACAAAGTGTATTTTTGGTTCTGGGGCTCTAGCCATGCCTCGAAGTTGTATGACAAGTATGCCCTTATCCACCCAAAGACATGAGCATTCGCGAAGTAAAGCTCTACATTGCCAAACATAATAGGAGGCCACTGCCAAAGCACAGCCCCCCCTCCAATTGGTGGTACTGATCGTGAGGCTGCTCCTACGTTAAGTCTAGTTCCTGGTCAAAGTCAAGATATAACCATAAGAAGACCAAGTGGGACTCAACCCCAACCCACCTATCGAAGTCTAGTGAGAAGGTGCAATGGTGTCAAGTTCGAGATCCTATGCCCCTGGTTCCACCTGAATTTGACTCTGCCCCACAATTGCTCCAAGCCCATCGTAGACTACACAGTAGATAGTGGCCTTTAGTCTATGATGTTGATGTCAGTGTGAATTCAACTCTGTCTGGCGTACTTTCAGGCCCCACAGAGCTGCAGGGGGTTCCAGTCGAGCTTCCACCGGAGGGTCCGTTATGACGACTCCTGCCTTCTCAGTTCCTGCTAGTAAGCCCATACCGGATCTGGGCCTGGCCTCCATACTGGCACCAGGGTCGACAACAGTACGTTCTGTACCAGTGCCAACGCCGCTGTTCAAAATCTCTGACCCCGAAGCAAAGTCTGCTAGCTTCAAGCCCATGACACACTCAGGGATCACAAAGGTGTGTCATTCTGATAGATACATCTGCCGTGTGGATTCCTCACCTTGTGAATATCCCCCTTGCGTCAGCAACATTCGGAATTTTTTCTTCATAGCACGCCGGCGTGGACGAAGTCACAGGAGCACGGTATTGCGCGCGACTCCGTCTGACGTCACCGACTCCTTATTAGACCCACATCGGCGTGATGACGTCAGTTCCCTTTTTTCCGCGTCGTCGACGCGAACGGTTTCTGGGATCTTCTGCGATACTTTGTATCTTCTACTAGTTATAGTATTACTATTTCATCTTTATTTACTCCTTCTTCGTCGAGAATGTCGTCGAGGAAGACAGGATTCAAGCAATGTGGGTCTTGCGCTCGTATGATGTCGAACACCGATCCTCATAACGATTGCTTATGGTGTCTTGGATCGGACCACGATGTTAAAAACTGTCGATCCTGCTTTAAGATGAATCCTAAGGCGTTACGTGAACGTGAAGCAAAACTTCTTCTTGAGATGGTAAAGGGAAGAGAGACTGGGAGATCTTCGTGGTCGACGTCGAGACGCTCGAAGTCGAGACAGAAGTCGCGTTTGAAGTCGAGATCGAGATCGGCTTCGAGATCGGCTTCGAGATCAAGGTCCAGAGCGAGGTTGAGATCCAGAGAGAGGTCGAGGTCTGGATCCAAGTCGGCTTCGGGTCATGCTTCGAGCTCCTCAAAGAGGAAACACAAGAGGAGAAAACACAGTTCCAGACATCATTCTGGGAAGGAGTCTTCGGATTCGAAGAAGAAGTCTTGTAAACATCACAAGGACTTCGTATCTCCTTCTCCCTTGCAGTCTATCGGAGGTTCCCCGGTTCCAGAGCAAGAACCGGATCCGGTGTCACACCATTCTTCGGAGCATGAAGATGAAGAGGAAGTTCCTCGAGCTCCGACTCCGGTAAA
Organism: Lissotriton helveticus; assembly: GCF_964261635.1. Taxonomy (NCBI): domain Eukaryota; kingdom Metazoa; phylum Chordata; class Amphibia; order Caudata; family Salamandridae; genus Lissotriton; species Lissotriton helveticus. The sequence goes on along the minus strand of NC_136072.1, from coordinate 152,742,934 downwards.
AGCCCCTGTAGATCAAGAGGGTCAGAATGTACCGATGTCGGAGCAACCTCCTCCAGAACATCCAGTAGGTTCGTATCCTCCCTTTCCTGGTCCAGGGCAGGACCCCTCGCATTTCCTTAATGCGATGTTTGGAGTTTATTCGAGAGCAATGTACCCCACTGGTGCGCCGGCTGGTCCCATGGGTCCATTGTCTTTCAACTTGGGCATTCCTCAAAGTTATGCTCCAGCTCCTTTTATGCCGTTTATGCCGGCGCCTTACACACCTTGGCTCGGTACGGCTCCACCGAGGTCTTCGACTCCGCATACGGCTTCGCCGACTCCGGATCGACCTCGTAATTTGGATCGAGGTGCCACGCCGGTCCGTGAGTCTCGTCCTCCAACTACCCCGGCTCCTCGTTCGACGTCGGATCCGGCTCCGTCGGAGTAGTTACCGGATCCATCGACTTCGGTTCGTATGGAATGGTCGAGACGCAGGGCTCAGCGTCTCTTGGAGGAAAAGAGATGTGAAGATTCTGATGTTGAAGAAGGTGAACTTTTAGATCAAGGGGACTGTTTTGAAGACCTACATAGTGCTAGTGGTCTGGAACTCTCTCCTGAGTGGGGTTTACCATCTGTTTCTGATGCACCATCTAAGGACGTGGCACACTACCATGTTATTAGAAAGGCTGCAGATCTGCTCAATCTGACCTTACCTACTGTTGAGTACAAACCTAACATCCTCACAGAGGTTTTACACTCTCCTTCATCTATTATAGAGCCTACACTTCCATTTACTGAGGCTTTAACTGAACCAATAATGGAGGTCTGGAAGAGACCGTTGACTGCTCCTGCTGTTTCAAGGTCTGTGGCAAGACGCTACAGGGTGGCACCTGGTGACCCCGAGTTTCTCTCTTCACATCCTTCACCAGAGAGTCTTGTGGTACAGGCCGCTTGTTCCAACAGGTCTGCAGGTTCTTTTCCTCAGGTGCCAGCAGACAAGGACTCTAAAAAGTTGGATCAGTCTGCAAAGAAGATTTTCTCCTCAGGTAGCATGGCTCTAAAATCTACTAATGCTACTTGCCTTTTGGGGAGATATGTTCATGCGTTGATGGACTCTGTGAAGCAGTTGTCATCTAAGCTTCCAGAGGATGATAGAAAAAACTTTAATGAAGTGGTCTCTGATACTCAAGCTGCAGCCCGCTTGGTAATTCAGAGTGGAATGGACACAGCAGACTCTGTTGCCAGGATTATGGGCTCTACTGTTGCCACCAGAAGGGCAGCATGGCTGAAATCCTCCGATTTCTCTGCAGATGTACAATCCACGTTGTTGGACTTGCCTTTTGATGGGACAGGCCTTTTTGGGAAGAAGGCGGATGTGGCTTTGGAAAGATTCAAAGATAGCCGTGCTACTGCAAGATCTTTGGGTCTCCAGACAAGAGGTTCTACCACTAAGAAGTTTAGAGGGTTTGGTAGATCCTCCTTTCGTCCCTTCAGACAAGGCCAGCAACAACAGCAGCAGCAGCAAAACCCTCTGTACAAATCTTATAGAGGTAGACAGAAGGGTCGTGGACGTGGTCGTCAAGTCTCCTCTTCCTCTACTTCCTCCAATAATACCCAACCCCCACCTACATCAGCAAAGCAGCCCTAGATCCACCATTCTGGATCATGTGGGTCCGGTAGGGGGTCGGCTTACTCATTTTCTACGGGATTGGGAATCGGCTACATCAGATCTTTGGGTTCTCAATCTCGTAGAGAATGGGTATGCACTTCCTTTTCAGGAGTTCCCTCCCAATTACCCTCCTTGCCAAGGTTATTGTTCGGAGGACCATCTTCTTCTCCTGCAGGAAGAAGTCCTGGCACTGTTCCGAAAAGGTGCGATAGAGGTGGTTCCAGAGCAGGAAAGGGGTCAGGGGTGCTACTCCCGGTATTTCCTGATACCCAAGAAGGATGGCAGACTTCGGCCAATCCTGGACCTCAGGATTTTGAACCTCTATCTCAAACAGGAGAAGTTCAAAATGCTCATACTTCCACAGGTTCTTCAAGCGCTGATGGAAGAAGACTGGATGGTGTCGATCGACTTGCAGGATGCGTATTTTCACATCCCAATCCTGAAGTCACACAGGAAGTATCTCCGTTTTACGGTGGGATCGCAACACTACCAGTTTGCGGTCCTTCCTTTTGGGCTTACTACTGCGCCTCGAGTTTTCACCAATGTGATGGCAGTGGTGGCTGCGCATCTCAGAAGATCGGGGATTCCTTTGTTCCCCTATCTGGACGACTGGCTGATCAAGGCGGAGTCGCCAGAGAATGTGCTTCATCATCTGCAGGAGACAACTCAGTTGTTGCACAGGTTGGGTTTTTCTCACCTGGTGCCCTCCCAGCGCAACCTGTTCATAGGTGCGGTACTGGACACTACTGTATGTCGTGCATTCCCTCCACCTCAAAGGATTCACGACATACAGGAAATGATTCCTTTATTCTACAATGGAGCGGTTGTTCCAGTCCTGAAGGTCCTTCGTCTGCTCGGTCTGATGGCTTCTTGCATTCTGTTGGTCAACCATGCACGCTGGCACATGAGGGCACTCCAGTGGTGCCTCCGCAGGCAGTGGTATCAGCACAACGGAAATCTCAGGGAGTCAGTGAGGATCTCCAGAGAAACTGCAGCGGATCTGTCTTGGTGGGGCGTGGAAGGCAATCTGTCTCAAGGAAAGCCTTTTCAACTTCCTCCATCGGTGGCCACAGTGATAACGGATGCTTCCACTCTCGGGTGGGGTGCTCATCTGGGGGACCTGGAGGTCAAAGGGCTTTGGTCTCCAGAGGAAAGGTTGCTTCATATCAACCTTCTTGAATTGCGGGCGATACGTTTGGCGCACAAGGCCTTCCTCCCTTCTCTTCGCGGTCAGTCAGTTCAAGTCCTGACGGACAACACGACCGCAATGTGGTACATCAACAAACAGGGAGGAGTAGGGTCGCAGTGTCTCTGCAGAGAGGCTCTGCGTCTCTGGTCCTGGGTTCAGGATCATCAGATTTGTCTGATGGCAAATCATCTGGCCGGAGTTCTGAACGTTCGTGCAGACAGTCTCAGTCGGCAGTTCTCTGCCGACCATGAGTGGAGGCTCCATCTGGAGGTGGTTCATGACATCTTTCAGATGTGGGGTGCTCCTCGGGTGGACCTGTTCGCCACTCGCGAGAATGCTCACTGCCTGTCATTCTGCAGTCTCCAGTTTCCGATGCAAGGAGCTTTGGGGGAAGCGTTTCAGTTGAGTTGGAAAGATCAACTCCTTTACGCGTTTCCTCCCATACCCTTGATTCCTTGGGTTTTGAGGAAGATTCGCCAGGACCGGGCCCAAGTCATATTGGTCGCCCCGGATTGGCCAAGAAGGGTGTGGTACACAGACCTTCTCCACCTCTCCTCTCACCCGCCGCTCCGTCTCCCTCACAGGGCAGACCTCCTCTCTCAGATGGAGGGGCAGGTTCTACACCCCCACCTCCAGACATTACACCTTCATGCCTGGAGATTGAACGGGGCAACTTGAATTCTTTTTCTCTCCCTCACGATGTGGTGGATGTCATTCTTTCTGCCAGGCGTGACTCCACTAAGTCCATTTATTCGTATAGGTGGTCTAAATTTGTCTCTTGGTGTAGGGAGAGAGATGTTGACCCTTTGAAGGCTCATTTGTCTGACATTTTGCAGTTTGCTCTTTCTTTGGCGCAGCAAGGATTTGCTGTTGTCACGGTCAAGGGGTATCTTTCGGCTTTGTCGGCTTTTCTTTGTTTGCCAGATCAGCCTTCTCTTTTTAAGTCTCCAGTGGTTTTAAGATTTTTGAAGGGTCTCACTAATAGATTCCCTCCTACTCCTTTTGTTGTTCCTCATTGGGATTTGAATCTGGTGTTAACCTATTTGATGAGTTCCCCCTTCGAACCCTTACACAAGTGTCCCATGAGGCTTTTGTCTTTCAAGACGGTCTTCTTGGTAGCAATCACAACGGCAAGGAGGGTGAGTGAGCTTCAGGCTCTTAGTTCCAAACCCCCATTCCTGACCATTCATGCTGAAAGACTGGTTCTTAGGACCAGGGCTGCTTTTCTGCCTAAGGTGGTAACTCCCTTCCATCTAGGACAATCCATTACCCTTCCTACCTTCTATCCTCCCCCTCACCCGTCTAAGGAGGAAGAGAGACTACACCGTCTGGACCCTAAGAGGGCGGTGTCTTTTTATCTGGACAGAACTAAAGACTTCCGGATGGATGACCATCTGTTTATTGGTTTTGCTGGCTGCAAGAAGGGCAGAGCGGTGCACAAGCGCACACTTTCCAGGTGGATAATCCTGTGCATCACCTGAGGGTATTAGAGCACATTCAACTAGAGCAAAGTCTGCAACATTTGCTTTGTGTAGAGGTGTTCCTGTTGAGGACATTTGCAGGGCTGCGACTTGGGCCTCCCTCCACACTTTCGCGAAGCATTACTGCTTGGATTCCGAGGTGAGGAGGGGCGGCCACTTCGCGTGCTCTGTTCTCCAAGATTTCCTGGTATAGCAGAGTGGTCACCCTCCTCCGGGAGTGGGGACTGCTGTGGGACTCTATTCACAAGGTGAGGAATCCACACGGCAGATGTATCTATCAGAAGAACAAGTTACTTACCTTTGGTGACGCTTTTTCTGGTAGATACAATATCTGCCTGTGGATTCCTCACATGCCCACCCGCCTCCCCGTTGTCCACTCTGCTATACCTGGTTTTATGGTTTGTATATATTTTGGGTTTTGATGCCTTTGCTATGCACTGTGTGCTATTTTGGTTTGTATGTACTGTGTACATTGTATATATGCATATTTGCTGTCGTTGGTCCGTCCGGGTGCCTCGAAGGCACGGAAAAAAGGGCGGAACTGACGTCATCACGCCGACGTGGGTCTAATAAGGAGTCGGTGACGTCAGACGGACTCGCGCGCGATGCCGTGCTCCTGTGACGTCGTCCACGCTGGCGTGCTACGAAGAAAAAATTCCGAATGTTGCTGACGCAAGGGGGATATTCACAAGGTGAGGAATCCTCAAGCAGATATCGTATCTACCAGAAAAAGCGTTACCGAAGGTAAGTAACTTGTTCTTTAGTTCCTATAAATCTATATAGGATCTGCGGGTTTAGACAACAAAAACTGTGGGATTGGTGTCCAGACTTATTCCAGACACCCCCAACGGGTCTATTCTCCAGTGTACCTAGCTAGCTCACTGTGCCACTGTAAACTCCTCTTACCAAGAAGAGAATAGTTCTTGGCAACCACCAAACATGATAACTCTGTCCATCAGGGATCGTGGAAACAGTACAGTACTTTTCGCTCAGTCACTCGTGCTCACTTTGTCTCAGAGAGATACACAGAATAAACAATGGAGACGTTTTCAATAAGTATTTATTGAACCAGCATCATTCTAGTGTAAAATAGGTGTGCTGAAACAACCATAAGACAGAAACAGATATAAACGATATTAAGCACCAATAGAGTAAATGGATGATAGATTTTTACCATAGTGCTAAAACAATGGATATATGCAAGCATATAAATACATGACAATAATAATGCATACTCCTCCGATGCAACCCTAACTATATGTATCTAAGTGTACCTAGCATGTATGTAGGTGTAGAGCCAAGAGTCCCCTAGGCAGAAGCCAATCCGTTACCTGAAGTGAGAGACTGTGGGACCCTGTCTTGATCTCGGGATGGACACCCTGCGAGGGAAGTCAGACCACTACGAGCTGGAGTATCTGCATGCAGGAACCTCAGCGCCTCGCATCAGTGTGTCAGCATGGAAGTCTTTCTCCTCTGCCTGCCTTGGCAAAGATATGGTGTATATATACCCAATAGGTACCCTCAGGGGATTCTACCTTGCTGTGTCATGTCGACAGAGGATGACGGAAGGGATGACGCTTATACATAGCTATTATGCAGAAGATGGTAATCCTGCTGTGATTCGGAGAATCTTCATGCATAATTAATTAGGCTAATTTTCGGGAAAAGCCACACAACATTTTATGCAGGGCTTAACTAGGTAAAAGGTCAATACCGTTATGTAGTGTAATGGTACGGTGAATGTAGGTGAAGGGTCAGGAGATTACTCAGGCCTGTATTGTGGTATCCTATGAAACATAACAGGTGCAACCAGATTTGCAACTAGACTCTAATCCAAGACATCTGCCACAATGCCAGTACTATTAGAGGCTTGCGTCGCTCTTTAGATCGGATTTTCACCCAGTGCGGGATGCCCAAAGGACAATAATGATGGAGAGTGGCAAACCTACTTCCCCTTCACTGTATTGATGATGCCATATATTTAGACCTTCTAAATACCAGAAATCTAGACACATCTGGAGCAGAGATTGACTCGCCACCTGGGACATCAACAGAAGAAAGTTATTTGTTTGCAGTGGTGATTAGGAAGGCAGCTGACGCTCTAGCCTTGCAATTTACCCCTATTGAGTTAATGACAAATGTGTTGACTGAGATTCTTCAACCAGGACCGACTTCATTGGAGCCATTATTGCCATTTATTGAAGCTCTTACTGAAGCCCTTCTAGTTTCATTATCCAAGCCATGTTCATGCCCTCCAGTCAATAGACCAGTGGGTAGGTGACGCAGATCAGCTCCTAGTGACCAAGACTTCCTAACCAAACATCCTACATTGGAAAAAAGGTCAATCTGAATGCCTTTCAAGCTAATCCTCTTGTGAGAGAATACAAAATAATCAATGCCTATAAAAACAGTGAATGGTTCCTACGGTTAGTTTAGTTCTCAGGTTCATTAAAGCAGTAGTTCTCCTTAGAAGATGCTCCCAATTTGGGATATGGCCTGCAAGATATTGCCAAACATCCCAGAGGACCTCTTTTGTCTAAAGGATACATGATGATGAGGATGCTGAGAAGTATGCGCTCCAAGCTTGCCTGGACACCATGGAGTTCATAGGTAGAAATATTTGGACCAGTATTATGTTCAGGCACCATACCTTGATCAGATAAACCGTGTTTTTAGGTACCGCCCTTGGATCTTTAATGGTCATGCCTTTAGATGGCTCCACGCTATTCAGTGAAATGTCTGATTTGTCACAGGTATACTTTAAAGACTGTCTCTTAACAGTGAGGTCCTCTGGTCTGTTATCACCAGCTCAGCAGTGTCCACACCAAATCAGGTCCAATACAGGATGTAAGGGGTTACTCTAAGGGGCTAGGTTGCAGATAACACCACTTTCCCAACCTACACTAGAGCAACCAACCCAATCCTTTCTAAGTGAAGGATGTGGTAAATCATTGAACTTTTCCTTCTCTTATACAGTGGCAGGTCTAAAAGTTTGCCTCCGCACCCATGCCGGGCCAGTAGAAGTCACAGTGCTGGCTGGAGATCCATGACATCGGACAGACAGATGGGTCTGGCAAATTGTTCAAAAAAGTTCACCATGCCTTTAATTTCTTCTCAACCCTGTCTTCCTCTTATGAGTGATTTACTATACACAATCCTGATGCAGTTAGTCATTCTTCTGTTCTCCAAAGGAGCCATTAAACGCATGCCAGATTTAGAGCGGGGTTAGGGTGCTATTTGTGTTACTTCCTCTTTCTGAAGAAGAACAGAGACCTTAGATCTGTCTTTGGTCTGCACCCGTTAAATGCCTTTTTGAAGAAGGACAAGTTCAAATTTCACATAGGCTCAGTTCCATTCCAATCTGGATTCCTGGACTAGGAAGCACACATTTCCATATCCCCTTCCTGGAGTAGCACCAGCGGTAGCTGTGACTCAAGGTGGGCCGGGAACACCTGTAAATTACTATGCTCGCCTTCAGGCATACCTAGGCCCTTCGGGTGTTCACGAAAGCAAAGGTGGTCACAACATCTTTAGAGGCTGAGGATAAATGTATTCCCATACCTTGACAACTGGCTGCTGGAGACAGGATCACTGCAGTCAGTCGTAGGCCACTCTGGATGATGAATGAACTCATTACATCTTCAGAGTTTTCCATCAACAAACTAAAGTCCCAAATGTGCTCCACACAGGGTATTCCCCTCAGTGGGGCTGTTCTAGACACTGTGGCGTTCTTGGCCTCTCTGCCACTGCAGAGAGTTTGAAACATTTAGGATATGATCCCACTGTTTTGGCTCAATCCAGGGTCTAATTGATGACAGATCTGGGGCATCATAGTCTAAAAATGTCATGCACCCTCCTCATCTCAAACACCAGGTGGCTTATGCAAGCTTTGCAGTGAGACCTCAGGTTTCAGTGAATCATACATCAGGACTTCACTGACTCTGTCCAGATTTCACAAGAGAAGGTAGCCAACTTGACTTACGGCAGGCCGTTCCTCCTTTCAAACCCCTAATTCCCAGTTGTGATAGGTGTGTCACTGTTGGGTTCGGGAGGTCACCTATGGGAGCTGCTGATCTGAAACCTCTGGCCTGTGGCAGAGAGTCAGCTCCATATCTATCTTTTGGAGCTGTGAGTGATCCATCTGATGTTAAAAGCCTTTCTGCTTTCCATCAACGGGAGGGTGTTTCAGGTTCTCACAGACAACACATCCACAATATGCTATTACAATAAGCAGGGCGGAATGGGGTCCCTGATCATTTTCCTGTAGGCTCTACACCTTTTGAGGTAGTTGGAGCAGCAGAACTTCTTCTTGGTAGACAGTCACTTATCAGGTTGCTGAATGCCCGAGTAGTTTAACTCAGCAGACATCGTCTGGTGGACCATGACTGGTGTCTTCAACCCAAGGTGGCACAAGCTTTTCTTCAACCAGTGAGAGGTTTGCCCTGGCCAGATCCATGCGCCACCATCAAAAGTACAGTGTCAACAATTTTGTTTGCTGGGGCTTTCTTCAAGGCATTTGCCTGGAAATGCGGTTGGAACAGTACGAAGGGCTATTGTATGCATATCCACCTCTAGCCCTCTACTGCTTCAGGTTTGGAGGAAGATCAGAAAGGACTGGGCACATGTTATTTTATTCACCCCGGAGTGAGCAAGGAGGAGCATGTGGTACCCAGAGTAGCTGAGCATTTGCCCCAATCAAGCTATCACTTCGGGAGGACTACCTGTCTCAGCAATGGAGCAGGGTCCTGCATCCGAGTCTCCACAACCTACAGCTCTATGCATGGAGATTAAAAAGTGGCAATTGAATGCTTTCGACTTGCCAGCCTAGGGGTCGTTTAGGATGACGTACGGAAACGGGTAACGTCCGCCATGGTCGCGGAAAAATCACTCCCGCACGCATTGCGATTAGGATATTCATGTCTAGAAATTCCGACCGCGGCGGACGGATCACATCAAACACCGTCCGCGGCGGACGGAACACATCTAACACCGTCTGCGGCGGACGGAACCAAAAGAACCCCCACCGCCGCGGACGCACATGACCGCAGGAACAGGCCCAACCGCCGCCATACCTGCGGAGGGTCCGTCCGCGTGATTAGGATAATGCCGCCATTCCAACGGAACTCACTGCCGTACTCCACCGCCGCGGAAGCAATACCTCCGAAAACGGACCATGACTGCGGAAGGACCACACAAACACCATCCCATCCGTCAAACCGATTAGAAAATGGCCGATGGAAGTAAATAGACATCACATCAAACATAACATAACACCCAACCACCTGAAACACCCACCCCCAGCAACTACACGCCCCATTGACCCCCCCCCAAGCACCGAAAAATGCACCTAAATCACCACACCTACAGAACACCTGATTGGCAACTACCATTGGGACACCACCACCACACAGAGTATAAAATTAATCCCTCCCACTACCACAGTCCTTTGCATCACAGCATAGCTGCAAGCAAGAGCCACATTAGCACGGCCAGCAGACACACACAAACACACATGCAACCTGCTCACAAACACACACACCCCACTACCCAACACCACACCATCCATACACACCACACACCTGCCCATCCCACCACACCAAGCACATCACACACCATGGCACCCAAAAAAAAATCCTAAATTTACTGACACCGAGTTGAAGGTCATGGTGGATGAAATCATCCGTGTCGAACCACAGCTCTTCGGCAACCTAGTCCAGCAGACAACCTTGGCAACCAAAAACCACATGTGGGACAGGATAGTCAGCAGAGTGAATGCGTCAGGGACCGTGCCACGCACCAAGCACGACATCCAGAGGCGGTGGCACGACCTCAAGGCAAGGGTGAAGGGCATCAGGGCGAAGAACCACCTGCGGGCACACCACACTGGCGGCGGCACTCCCCCGGAACCCGTACCATTTACTGAATGGGAGGAGAAGGTGCTGGGCATACTGCACCCTGTGAGCCTGGAGGGAATCGAGGAGGGAGAAGAGGCTGGTAAGTACAAAGAAATGACCACGAACGCACTGATGTGCTCTGCCATGCACAACTGACAAGACAAATCTCTCTGCCACCAGTCCATGCATGTGGACCACACAGTCACCCAAATGTGTAGTCCTGGCCTCAAATGCACACACCATGACCAAACACAAATGTTGCCTCATACGTTCCCATGCTTGCATGTTGTCAGAGCAACCAACACAACAACTCCCAACAAGCCCCCATGTCCACAGGGAGGGTGGTGGTGGGGGGGTTTGTGTGAGAGACCAGCACTACAACTCCCAAAAGGCCCCCATGTCCACAGGGAGGGTGGTGGTGGGTGGGGTGTGTGAGAGACCAGCACTACAACTCCCAACAGGCCCCCATGTCCACAGGGAGGGTGGTGGTGGGTGGGGTGTGTGAGAGAGGTGGGTGGGGTGTGTGAGAGACCAGCACTACAACTCCCAACAGGCCCCCATGTCCACAGGGAGGGTGGTGGTGGGTGGGGTGGGTGAGAGAGGTGGGTGGGGTGTTTGAGGGACCAGCACTACAACTCTCAACAGGCCCCCATGTCCACAGGGAGGGTGGTGGTGGGTGGGGTGGGTGAGAGAGGTGGGGGTGGTGTGTGAGAGACCAGCACTACAACTCCCAACAGGCCCCCATGTCCACAGGGAGGGTGGTGGTGGGTGGGGTGTGTGAGAGACCAGCACTACAACTCCCAACAAGCCCCCATGTCCACAGGGAGGGTGGTGGTGGGGTGTGTGAGTGAGAGACCATCACTACAACTCCCAACAGGCCCCCATGTCCACAGGGAGGGTGGTGGTTGTGAGTGGGGTGTGTGAGAGAGGTGGGTGGGTGTGTGAGAGACCAGCACTACAACTCCCAACAGGCCCACATGTCCACAGGGAGTGTGGTGGTGGGTGGGGTGTGTGAGAGAGGTGGGTGGGGTGTGTGAGAGACCAGCACTACAACTCCCAACAGGCCCTATTGTCCACAGGGAGGGTGATGGTGGGTGGGGTGTGTGAGAGAGGTGGGTGGGGTGTGTGAGAGACCAGCACTACAACTCCCAACAAGCCCCCATGTCCACAGGGAGGGTGGTGGTGGGGGTGTGTGTGAGAGACCAGCACTACTACTCCCAACAGGCCCCCATGTCCACAGGGAGGGTAGTGGTGGGTGGGGTGTGTGAGAGAGGTGGGTGGGGTGTGTGAGAGACCAGCACTACAACTCCCAACAGGCCCCCATGTCCACAGGGAGGGTGGTGGTGGGTGGGGTGTGTGAGAGACCAGCACTACAACTCCCAACAGGCCCCCATGTCCACAGGAAGGGAGGTGGTGGGTGGGGTGTGTGAGAGACCAGCACTACAACTCCCAACAGGCCCCCATGTCCACAGCGAGGGTGGTGGTGGGTGGGGTGTGTGAGAGACCAGCACTACAACTCCCAACAGGCCCCCATGTCCACAGGGAGGGTGGTGGTGGGTGGGGTGTGTGAGAGAGGTGGGTGGGGTGTGTGAGAGACCAGCACTACAACTCCCAACAGGCCCCCATGTCCACAGGGAGGGTGGCGGTCGGGGGGGAGATTGCGAGAGAGAGGTAACAGATTAGTAATGTTGTTACCAAAACCATGTCATGTCCACAGCATTGAACTTGATAATTTTATCCCTTAGGCGATCGCAACTTTACTGCCTCAAGCACCAACCGCCAGCACCAGTCGCCCCCTCACAGCACGGACTATCTGGGGACGAGCCCATTGCCAGCTCAGACGCAGAGGAGGAAGCGGGACCAAGCAGACTTCCAGGGCCATCAGGCTCACAGGACATCACTGCCTCCACCACCACGGCCTGTGTCACCACACCATCACCTGCCATAGTGAGCTGTGCAGCCACCACCACCTCCACCACCACCACTCCTGCCAGTGCCACCCTGCCTGACCCATCAGCCGATGATGGGCCATCTACATCCCAGGCAAGCAGGGAGAGTGGACATGAGAGGACACAGGTGAGGGCACAGCACACAAGCAGGAGTGCAGTTGCCCGCCGAGGTGGGGAAGGACACCCACCCCATCCAGCCGCAGAAACCCTGGAAGCCATTGCAAGAGTCAATGCATCCTATCAGCGGGCGCAGGAACAGTCTGAACGGGCCCACCAAGACTCACAGGAGAACAGCAATCTGTTGCGGTCCATAGACACGCGCATAGGGCAAATTATGGACCTCATGGGCCAGCAAACTGCTCTGTGGAGGGACTGGCTATCCCGCGCCACACCACCACCCCCTCACCCTAGTGCCCAGCGGGACCGCTCTCCAACACCACCGCCACCCACACCTGAGCCCACGGACAGGGAGGTGGCCCCTGACCAACCTGCACCCACAGCTGTCTCCGCTCCTGCTACACGACGGAGGGGCTGTCCGAGGCTGGATGCCGGTGAGAGCAGTGGTGTTGCTCCAGCTACCTGCTCTAGGAGGGGTCACCAATGACTTCACCCTTGTCCTAGCCTGCCATTCACCCTGCCAACTATCCTGCCCCACAATGCCAAGCATTGCCACACGTCTGTTGGACTAGGTGGACATCACAGAATGTGGTGTCCCAACAGTGTTTCCATCTGCCATGACCTTCAACTCTCACTCCCCCACCAACACTGCTTTGTAAATATGCACCAACAACAATCCTCAACCTGTAAATAAGCATCACGTACACACTCAATGATGTGTTGCCTCCATGTTTTAATCACATGAATGTCTCAGAATGTTAAGTTACCAGGTGCAGGGATCAATGTTGTTGAGATTCATGGCTCTGTGGGAGGGACCTAGGGATAAAGAGAGAACAAACACAGGTAATGAAAGAGATTCACATCCATCACAACACACTGTACTGCAACATCCCACAAACCACACTCATCCCCAATTAAGTTGATCACAGGACACACATCAGGGAGCATACCATGTACCCCATGTAACACAAACATTTGCTAACTGAACATACCAGAACAGACAGCATAGACACACCACATCCACACTCCACCACCAAACATACATCACGCATTGTCTGGCTGTACAAACGGTAGTTACTCACATTCAAGGGAAATAGCGATCAATGAGCTGACGCCTCTGGTCCACACCTTCTTCCTCACCACTATCCTCATCAGTCGACATGGGTGGGATGGGAGGCCGAGCAACCTGTTGGTCTTCAGGGTCCATGATCAGTTCTATGTTATTGCGCAATGCCAGGTTGTGGAGCATGCAGCAGGCAATCACGATTTTGCATTCTTTGCCTGGTGAGTATGGCAGGGCCCCTCCGGTCTTATCCAGGCAGCGAAACCTAGACTTCAGCAGTCCAAAAGTACGTTCTATCACTCGACGTGTCCTCCCATGGGCATCATTATAACGCAATTCACCAGGGGTAGTAGGATTCCTGATGGGGCTCAGCAGCCACGGCCTGTTTGGGTACGCCGAGTCGCCTGGATGGTATGATGACAGACACAAATGTCATTACCATGAATTGTGGAAACACTATGCCACACATACAACACATTTGTCCTCACAACACACTGACAACACAATTGTCCTTTCAGCACACTCACCTACAAGCCACGCACATTCTGGACGCAGATTAGCCATCAGTTGGGGGACAATCCTGCTCCGCATGATGTGGGAGTCATGGGCAGAACCGGGAAATCTGGCACACACATGCGAGATGATGTTGTCAGCCAGGCACACCACTTGCACGTTGAGGGAATGGTAGTGCTTCCGATTCCTATATACAGCTTCATGTGCCCGGGGTGGTATGAGACCAATATGTTTCCCATCAATTGAACCCACCACGTGTGGTAACTGGGCCAGGGCATAGAAGTCCCCTTTGACTGCTGCCAATTCGGCCTGACGTGGAAAATGGATGTAATCATCCTTGTACAGCATCATGGCATTCAGGACATCCCGCAGAACCATGCTGAACATGGATTGTGACATCCCTCCCGCATGGCCAACGGTGTACTGGAAAGTGCCAGTCGCAAAGAAATGTAGTGCCGCCATCACCTTTGCTCTGGGTGTGAAAGCCCCAGGATATATCCGGCGTGGCTGCAGATGAGGTGTCAATTGTGTGACAAGCTCCTGCAATCGCAGTCGGTCAAGCCGGTATTTGCGGATCACCTCCTCGTCAACCATGTCCTTCAGCACAGTGTATGGTCGATGCACATTCGGAGCCCTCCTGTGTGGGAATAGATGGCAGCAGATGTCAAATGACCAACAACGCATAGCCGTGCAACACCATCACATCAAGAGCACCACAATGCTAATAAGACATGTTGCAGACAGTGATGATATGTGTGACCGGGACAAAATATCATGAAATAGAGCAGACTACACACAATGTACAGCCACAAAGACCATCCTGTGGCCTCACATGTACAATGTAACGTGCACACATGTTCGAACTTTTTGCAACAACACATGACTGAGGGCCCATATGTGGACAAGCGTCCACACAGACACACATGTACGTGCACAAACAACATGAAATTTGAAGACACCCGACTTGTGTTCATGCACCCATGAACACACAGACAATGCCCCCTCAGCTGACATGCATGGGCACACACCAACAGACACGCATACACAAAATGCATGTACACACACATCATTGTTACTTGCACACACAAACAACACACTCACAACAGGTAATGAATGTGTGTACACACCCTTGAGGTACTGTGTTGATGAGTAGAAATGAACATGTGTGTCCACAAGACCAAACCGTCAACACGTCAAAATGCACATCTGACACTACTTTGGGCAACAACACTAGCCTATGTTGACCACTGGCAAGGTCTACAGTCTGAGCACACATAGAAAAAATGGACATGATTGTCGCACGTGGACATGCTCCATAGACTACACTTCAAAATATCTTACAGCATTCCAGACATGTCCTGACACTCGTACAACTAAGAAGTTTACATGTGCGCGGAGACATGCAGTGTGTGTACATACGCCACAGCAATTAAGCATTACATATGCTGTATGGTCACTGACCATCCCGGTTGCACCCCGCTAAATGCATGTGCGCACTACCGTGGCGGAGCATCATTTGAAAATATTCACTCACTGGCGCCGCTATGGCGGTGCACGCCTTCCGCGGTGGCGGTGCAGGCAAACATGTACATTTGATGATGCAATCTGAAATGGCAGTTGAAACAACCACTTAGTGTTATTGCCTCGCCCACCACCAGTCCAGGCGGTCACCCACCGCCAGTCCAGGACCGTCACCCACCGCCAGTCCAGGCTGGTCACCCACCGCCAGTCCAGGCCGGTCACCCACCGCCAGTCCAGGCTGGTCACCCACCGGCAGTCCAGGCCGGTCACTCACCGCCAGTCCAGGACGGTCACCCACCGCCAGTCCAGGCCGGTCACCCACCGCCAGTCCAGGACGGTCACCCACCGCCAGTCCAGGCCGGTCACCCACCGCCAGTCCAGGCCGGTCACCCACTGCCAGTCCAGGCTGGTCACCCACCGCCAGTCCAGGCCGGTCACCCACCGCCAGTCCAGGACGGTCACCCACCGCCAGTCCAGGCACCGCTCAGTCCTGGCAGTGGGTGACCGGCCTGGACTGGCAGTGGGTGACCGGCCTGGACTGGCGGTGGGCGAGGCAATGACACTGTAAGTGGTTGTTTCAACTGCCATTTCAGATTGCATCATCAAATGTACGTGTTTGCCTGCACCGCCACCGCGGAAGGCGTGCACCGCCATAGCGGCGCCAGTGAGTGAATATTTTCAAATGTTGCACTGTCACGGTAGCGCGTACATGCGGTTGCCGTTGTGTGAACGTGACGGTCCGTGCACATGTAGCCAATGGGAACAGGTAACGCGTTGCACGTAAGCGCATTCAAATATTGCGGAAGACGTGATCCGCCACAACAATGTGAGTCATTGGCTCTTTTTGAATGAAGCATCCATGGAAAACCAATTGCTGCAGACGTATGCCACTGGTATGAACTCAAGGCCCTATATATGTGTGAAGATTTCCTGCACACTGCTGCCTGTGACCGTCACCTCGACCTGCTGCTCCTGAGCTATCCAACTACTGCTGCCTGCGACCGTCACCTCGACCTGCTGCTCCTGAGCAATCCAACTACTGCTGCCTGCGACCGTCACCTCAACCTGCTGCTCCTGAGCTATCCAACTACTGCTGCCTGCGACCGTCACCTCGACCTGCTGCTCCTGAGCTATCCAACTACTGCTGCTGTACTGCCACAGTTGTCAACCTTGCCATGCAGGGAGTGCGAGAGACCCGGTCTCGTCCCTTCACCGCAGCGGAGCTGGATGTCCTTGTGGACGGTGTGCTCCGCCACTATGAACGGTTCTACGGTGCCCCCGGACAGGTGGTAAGTGAAGTGGGTAACATGTTGGTGGGCATAAGGTGGTCACTGACTCCTTGCTACTGCAAGCTTGGCGGTGTGCTGTGGGACCTTCACATGTGTTGTACTGCGCATGGCTGCATGAAGATATGTGTTTCTGCAATGTCTATGATTGTCAAACAGTCCACTGACATTAGCCTCTTGTCTCCCATCCTGGTAGGTGAAGCTGCACCTTCGCAAGGCCGTGTGGAAGACCATAGCACGTGATGTACGGGCAGTGGGGGTGTGCAATAGACGACACACACACTGCCACAAGCGCTGGGACGACATATCCAGGCTCAGTAAGAATGTTGCAGAGATGACACTGGGGATAATTCCGAGAACAGGCCGCCTTGAACAACGCACCATGACCCCTCTAATGCACCGTATCATTGCTGTGACGCATCCTGACCTGTCCGCCCGGCTGAGAGGGGATCCACAGAAAACTAGCGGTAAGCAGACTGTATGTGTCTGTAACTTGTGAGTGAATGCATGTATCCGTGCTCAGACACAGTAGTGACATCCGTGGTGCGTATCTGATGCATATATTGCAAGTTGGTGTCATTAGCGGAGTGAGCGGTAGCACCCATGTCCGCCAGGTGGACATGCCAGTTGATTAGTATTTGAGGGTTCCAGGACATGCCGTTGAGGTCTGGTGTCCCATGGCATGACATGTGTGGTGTTCTGCATGCACTTGCCCTGCTTGTATGATGTACAGGTTTCACAGAAACCAACGGATCTATGATGCTTGGATGTGTGGTAGGGGTGGTTCGTGTACAAGATGTGTGCTACATATCAAAGGACTGTAAGGAACGGTGTGACTTAGAAACCTTCAGTACGTGAGTGTCACTTACTTTAACATCTCTTCTCTCTCTCTTTCAGCTTTGGCCGAAGGCACTGAGACACAGACAACGGAGATGAGTGGTGGCAATGCATCCGGATCCGAGATGACACACACACGCAGACTGACACTGAAGATGGCAGCCACGGAGAGGGGGACAGAACTGTCCCAGAGGACTCACATGTGGAGACACCATCGCCCTCATCCTCCGAAAGTGTTGGTGAGTCCGCACTGTTGGCACAGACAGGGAGTGGGCAATCGACACCTTCAGTCGGGACACAGCACACAGGGCCCACACTGCCACCCACTGCAACATGTACTGCTCTTGCTCGCCAGAGGAGGGGGAGCAGAGTTGCCTTTGGTGCAGGAACCGCTGCCCCTGTGACACAAAGTGCACTTTGTGCAGAGGGTGTTGATCTGCTGCGACAGCTGTGTGTAGGGCAGACCAACATGATCAATGCATTCCAAGACCACGATAGGAAGTTGGGGCAGGTGGTGGCATTAATGGAGGGGATGCATGGCGATGTTGCTGGTCTCCACAGAACAGTTCAGTCATTGGCAAACACTGTGTCCTCAGCCATTGTACAGTCGCATAGACAGGGTGCTACTTCTGTACAACCATCCACACCACTTGATGTTACAGAGGAGAGTGAGTCATCAGACCAGGCCTCTTATTCAGGTTATTACACTAGGAGCAGCCACAGGCAGCAAGGCAGGGCACGGAGGGCACAGACACCATCCCCTAGGCCTGTGATCTCTTTATCCGAGGACGACGTGTCCAACACTGGAGTTGACACACAGGATCATCTAGGGGTGTGTGTGGAAATGGATTCACATGCTACACAGCCATCCCCCCCGAAAGTGACTCCCAAGCCAAGGCCACCTCCCAGGAGCAGGGACACTCCCAAGGACAAGGACAGTACCAAGGAAAGGGCACCTCCCAAGACCAGGAACACTCCCAAGGACACGGACAGTACCAAGGAAAGGGCACCTCCCAAGAGCAGGGACACTCCCAAGGACAAGGACAGTACCAAGGAAAGGGCACCTCCCAAGAGCAGGGACACTCCCAAGGACAAGGACAGTACCAAGGAAAGGGCACCTCCCAAGAGCAGGGACACTCCCAAGGACAAAGACAGTACCAAGGAAAGGGCACCTCCCAAGAGCAGGGACACTCCCAAGGACAAGGACAGGACCAAGGAAAGGGCACCTCCCAAGAGCAGGGACACTCCCAAGGACAAGGACAGTACCAAGGAGAGGGCACCTCCCAAGAGCAGGGACACTCCCAAGGACAAGGACAGTACCAAGGAAAGGGCACCTCCCAAGAGCAAGGTAGCTTCAAAGGAGAGGGACACTACAATGGACAAGTCTGCACCCAGGGACAGGGCACCGGCAAGGGATCAGGGCCATTCCAGGGACAGGACACCTCCGGCGTACAAGGCACATCCCATGGCCAAGGGTTCTCCCATGGACACGAGCACCATCAAGGACAGGCATATATCACCCCTGGCTACACTGAGGCTGATGTGTAAGGAACGTACAACACATGTGTCAGCGGTGGAGTCCCCCCATACCTCTACTCCCAACCACGCCCCGCAGAAGCAGAGGAAGGAGTACACTGTTGTTGCATCCCCCATTACACATGATGCAGAGGGCAGAAGGCAGGCACAAAGCAAACGGCAGGCAGGGTCCAGCACGTCCCCAGAGAGCAGACCACCACAAGCACATGATACACCTTTGATGTCTGGTGATGCCACTCCACTTACCAGTCCAGGCATGTCCGGGGTGCCCCTACGTTTCACAAAGAAACGGAGACACACACCACTGAGACCTGAACACCCCAATGTCGCTCCAGTACAGCTGTCCCCAGCTCCCAGAGCCACCCTGCCTCCTGGCCCATACAGCCCTGTGGCTCATCATTTCAGTGGTCCTGGTGGCTCAGCTGCAGTTCACTCACATGTGTCAGGTGCAGGCATGGTATTTGTTGGTCAATGTACAGGGACATGTCTGGGCAGTGTGTCTGGGTCTATGGCACATGTGTCAGTCACCACAGCTGTGGATGTGTCTCGCACTCCTGTTTCTGGTGCTGGCGGTGTGTCTGGGTCTATGGCTCATGTGTCAGCCAGTAGATCGGTGGCTGTGTCTCACACTCCTGTTGCTGGTGCTGGCGGTGTGTCTGGGTCTAGGGCTCATGTGTCAGTCAGTAGATCAGTGGCTGTGTCTCACACTCCTGTTGCTGGTGCTGGCGGTGTGTCTGGGTCTAGGGCTCATGTGTCAGTCAGTAGATCAGTGGCTGTGTCTCACACTCCTGTTGCTGGTGCTGGCGGTGTGTCTGGGTCTAGGGCTCATGTGTCAGTCAGTAGATCAGTGGCTGTGTCTTACACTCCTGTTGCTGGTGCTGGCGGGGTGTCTGGGTCAAGGGCTCATGTGTCAGTCAGTAGATCGGTGGCTGTGTCTCACACTCCTGTTGCTGGTGTTGGCGGTGTGTCTGGGTCTAGGGCTCATGTGTCAGTCAGTAGATCGGTGGCTGTGTCTCACACTCCTGTTGCTGGTGCTGGCGGTGTGTCCGAGGCGAGTAGTTCAAGCTGTCCACCAGATTTTGTGGTGTGAGGTTTAGTTGCCATCAGTCACATGTCATTTAACTTTGTGTGTACATTGACGAATGTAACCACCTAGGTATTATTAATCTCCTTGTGACTGGTCGCTTGACACACGTACTTGGGTAGCCAATGATGTACCCGCTGTGTTGTCCACAATGCCCTGTTGCTGTTCTGATACTGCATTCTGCCCTCTCATTTGCTGCCAATGATGTACCTGCTGTGTTGTCCACAATGCCCTGTTGCTGTTCTGATACTGCATTCTGCCCTCTCATTTGCTGCTAATGATGTACCTGCTGTGTTGTCCATAATGCCCTGTTGCTGTTCTGATACTGCATTCTGCCCTCTCATTTGCTGCCAATGATGTACCTGCTGTGTTGTTCACAATGCCCTGTTGCTGTTCTGATACTGCATTCTGCCCTCTCATTTGCTGCCAATGATGTACCTGCTGTGTTGTCCACAATGCCCTGTTGCTGTTCTGATACTGCATTCTGCCCTCTCATTTGCTGCCAATGATGTACCTGCTGTGTTGTCCACAAGGCCCTGTTGCTGTTCTGATACTGCATTCTGCCCTCTCATTTGCTGCCAATGATGTACCTGCTGTGTTGTGCACAATGCCCTGTTGCTGTTCTGATACTGCATTCTGCCCTCTCATTTGCTGCCAATGATGTAGCTGTTCTGTGCAATGGACTGTCGATGCACTTATCCCCTCTCATGTGCTGCCAATGATGTAGCTGTTCTGTGCAATGGACTGTCGATGCACTTACCCCCTCTCATGTGCTGCCTCTGATGTACCTGTGCCTTGCCATGGACTGTCGATGCACGTACCCCTTCTCATGTGCTGCCTCTGATGTAGCTGTTCTGTGCAATGGACTGTCGATGCACTTACCCCCTCTCATGTGCTGCCTCTGATGTACCTGTGCCTTGCCATGGACTGTCGATGCACTTACCCCCTCTCATGTGCTGCCTCTGATGTAGCTGTTCTGTGCAATGGACTGTCGATGCACTTACCCCCTCTCATTTGCTGCCTCTGATGTACCTGTGCCTTGCCATGGACTGTCGATGCACTTACCCCCTCTCATGTGCTGCCTCTGATGTAGCTGTTCTGTGCAATGGACTGTCGATGCACTTACCCCCTCTCTTGTGCTGCCTCTGATGTAGCTGTTCTGTGCAATGGACTGTCGATGCACTTATCCCCTCTCATATGCTGCCTCTGATGTTGCTGTTCTGTGCAATGGACTGTCAATGCACATATCCCCTCTCATGTGATGACAATAATGTACATGATCTGTTGTACACAATGCCCATGCTCTTGGATATTCTGATATTATGCACCTGATATGTTGAATAAAGCTAATAAATCATGTTTTGTGGTATGTCGTTGTCATTCCTGGTTGTGTACTTCAATTGTGTATGTTTTTGTGAGATCGTCAATGTATTTCCTATGACAAGCCACTCCCCCTTCCAACGTCACAGCCCTGGCAAGTACTCCCCTTCCGGCAGCAATAGGTGAGTTGGCGTACCTGCGTCGTCGTCGATGATGGTCCATGACTTGTTGGTGGTGGAGCACGAAGAGTATCGGAAAGGCGTGCAGCGCTGGGTCCATGACTGCGATCTGCTTGTGGTGTGTATCTCCGCTGTGGTGATTCCGCCGTGTTCAGGCAGGTTGTGTTTTCCGCCATCGTGATTTGGGGGACGGTCGGACACGTCATTCCGTACGGCGGTGTGTCTGGATTGGGTGCGTCCGCCGCGTGGTCGGGTGTACTACCGCGGCGGTGCGTGCTCTTCCGCCGCGTACGGTAATTTGACAGGGTTTCCCATCATAATATGGCGGACGGAGTGTCCGCGGCAGACGGACAGTAAAAAGGCTTTTTCCGCCTACTCAAGGATGGCGGTCGTCCTTCCGTCCGCCATCCTAATGAGCCCCCAAGTTGTTTGATGTCATCCTTGTGCCCAGACAACATTCCACAAAGTCTGTTTATGTTGGGGCAAATTTATTGCTTTGTGCGAGGCCCAAAGAATTGATGGCTTAAAAGTCAGAATTTCAGATGTTCTTATGTTTGTTCTTTTTTTAGCCCTGAAAGGAATTGCGGTGGGCACATTGAAAGGTATATTTTCTCAACCCTTTCAGCCTTCCTTGAATTATCTGAAGAACGGTTATTTTTTAAGTCTTTTGTTGTCATGGGTTTCTTCAAAGGTTAGACTCATTTGTTTCCCTCCCAAGCCATTTATGATGCCACAGTAGACTTAAACTTGGTCTTAACGTTCCTCATGTC
Source organism: Lissotriton helveticus (assembly GCF_964261635.1). NCBI lineage: Eukaryota > Metazoa > Chordata > Amphibia > Caudata > Salamandridae > Lissotriton > Lissotriton helveticus. The sequence goes on along the minus strand of NC_136072.1, from coordinate 152,720,547 downwards.
GATGTCTTTTGAGTCAATGCACAGATGTTCTTTACGACTGTTGTCTGTAAAAACCATCTTCCTCATTGCAATTAGGTCAGCACATCTACTGAGTAAACTATAGGGGGTTTAAGTGCATCCACCTACACTACCACCTCTCTGGACAATTTGGCACTGATGACCATTGCATCCTTCATCTGAAGTTTGTGACTTCCTTCCACATTGACCAGTCAATTGCAATACCATAATATTTTGCACTGCCTCACCTCTCGAAAAAGAAGAAGAGACTCCATCAACTTGATCCTAAGAGGGCTCTGACCTTTTGTATTGGTGATACAAAAGAGTGTGGCATGGATGGCCAGCTTTTTATAGGTTTCTCTGGCGAAAAGAAAGGCAAGGCTGTGCAAAAGAGGACCCTGTTAATATGCGTTGTCCTCTGTATCATTCATAGCTATGCACTAGCCAAGATACAACCCTAATGGCCTCCAAGCTTGCTCCACTGGGGCTGAGACCGCCACAAAACACTTTGGCAAAGGGTGCCTGTTTTAGACATCCACCAGGCTGCAGCATGGGCATCCCATCATACATTTATGAAGCACTGCTGCCTCAATACTCTGATAAGTGGTAGTGGCACTTGTCCACTCGGTTCTGCATAATGTTTTGGTCTGAGTCCACTTCTCAAGCCCATACCTTAGTAGGTACTGCAATACTATCCATTCTAAAGGGGAGGAATCTCCAGTTAGAAGTACCCGTCAGAAGTTACTTTAGTAATGCACTTTCTAGTGAATACTCTAACCACTGATTCTTCACTGCCCTCCTGGCCCCCTGTTCTATGGAATGTTCTCTTTTACTTTATACTTTTCAAGTATCAGCTTTTTGCTTATCTAGTGCTTATCAAAAGTACCTAAAGCACTATCTCACATGCAAAATATGTTTCTTTCTATTGTTGTACATCCTAAATTGCATACAGTCTCAAAAAGGCCTCCTCTGTATTGACGTCAATATAAAACGTCTAATTGTTGCCTCTACTTTTTCTTTAATATGAACCTCCCCTTGCTTCCCATCTCTGCGTGCCTCTTCTCTTTGAGCGTAGCCTAGTCTAAGTCTCATACACGTTTGCCTTAATCCCAATTATTATATTTCTGTAAATTGCCCACACCTCAACTCAAAGAACACAACCTCTCCTTTAAAGGGCATACACCTTCAAATTAACAATATATAGGGCACTATTACGAGTATGGGGGTCCTCAGGACCGCCGTACTTGTGGTGGTGGTCCGACCACCGCCACAATGTGGGTCAGCCCACAGTATTTGGAGTGTGGCGGTTGGACCATCAAGAGACTGTCGACTGTGTCGGGATCAAGGATCCCGCTGGGCTGGCGGTCTGAAACCAGCTTGAATACGCTGGTGGTGCTGCTGCCTGCACCACTGGGCATATTACGAGTTGCCTTTTCATGGCGATGAGCCCACCATGAAAAGGGTGGTGAGGAGCCAACTACAGGGGTCCTAACATGGCCCCTGCCAGATCTGGGTCTGGGGTATATGGGGGGGCCACATGTCCTCCCTCTTGTAATTGTACTCCGCTTCTGCATGGTGTCGAATGCATGCCACACCGTACAGGAACATGTGTAGCATCACCCACCCACCATTAATTACACTCAAAATCTAGCAGGCGGATGCACTACTGGCTTGGCGGTCCTCCTGTCGGCATGGCTGTGCTGTTCTGACAGGGGGACCATCAAATTCGTAATAAAGCCCTTAATCTCTTGTAACACGTCTATTAATATCACCTACTGTTTGCATAACTTCACATATCCATTCCCACCTATGATGACACTTGCCTCTCATTTATTGAATCTACCACATCAAAACAGAATAAATTCATGAAATAGTTTCTTTAGGAGCACAAATCTAATCCCAATAACCACTGAAAAACAACATAAAGTGCTTCAATGCCTCATCATGCGTGGTAAGTACTATATAAATGCAATTACAATACAATACCATAACACTCCATAGTATGGTAGTCATTTGTAGTTCACACAGTCTGCATAATAATTCCCTTATACTGCTTGGCACTGTCACATAAGACAGCACTGCTGTGGATCATGCTCATCATGCAGTGCTCCACCATTCCTCAGCAGTAAACCACCCTTCACAAACTGTACAGGCATGGAATAACTGACGAGATCTGCTACATGACGCTGTCCAGTACAGGACTTTAACTTAGTCCACCACTGCAGGTCTCAATAAGCTACATACAGTGACTGCTTCTTGACATCTCACAATGACAGTCAGATATTGGATGATATGACCAATGTCCATCCCAGAAGATTTCTTCACCATGTGTTCCTCCAAACAATTTTTTTTAATCACACCAGAGAAGAGGGAAAATACAACTTTGTGATAGTGAGAGAGTGTAGGGGAAAATACACCTGGTTTTAAAACTGCACTCACACACAGCAAGCTGTGTCATGCTTCATCATAGGGCTGCTAACACACCTCTGCGCAAGCCAATGCTGGAGGAGGAGCAATAGGGAGGGGGGAAGACAATACAACAAAGTGTAGGATCACAAGTCAGAAAAGGTGTGCAGAAAAAATGGTAATATAAAACTGGTATCAGGGAGTCCCATTAACAATTTTAATATCGGACACCCTGGCCAGATTTAAAATGAAGAAAATGTGGATGCTGGGTTGGGTAGCTTATAATGAGACCCCAGCCCCTCCACTCTGCAGAAATGTAGACCTGTTTCAGCCGGCAAAATATACTACCCCACTTTCTTCAGGACTCTCAATGTTGTGATCCCTCAGTGCTTATCCTACCTCCTTCAAATCCAGGAGTAGTGGGGAGATTACCCTGCTGAGTCAAATGCTCGGTTGAAAAGTAGTTGACCCCATTGCTCATGAAGAGAAACCGAGTTTATTAGAATTCTAAACTCGAACTGGCGGTGGAGTGAGAACAGCTCCCTATAATCACACTTTCCGAAAGGTGAGCTGTCACTCGACATGCTTTGTCTCTCCCTGTTTTTTTTTTCCCTCCAAACTATGCCTGCTCAGGACCATACGCTTTAATCAAAATATATAAGAATGGACCTCCCAGTGTAATAACCTACTAACCTACTAAGTGGACTATGATCATGAGAAATACCATAAAGGAACCTTCAGAGATGTTCAAAGCTACCAACCTTCTGAAATGCATATACTGTGTGCCTCTCTTTCTCACATTTTTTCATCCCTTCCACTGCTAAATCCTGTGTTCCATAACAAGATAACAGCACTACAGTAGTTATTGTGCACAACATGGAAACACTTCCCACATATGATCAAGACAAAGAAAACATACTTCCAACCATGCACCCTACTTGGTGTAGCATGCTAATCATTTTGGCATGCGCTTCAGAGCCTCACATAGCAGTATGAGCTCTATATAAATGATACAATATAATATCCTTTTTTTCTTTGTTTTTAATAGCATCAGTAATATTGATTTGTAAAATATTAAGTATTATATCTTTTTGTGTGATATGAACTGTGTTTTATTGTTTTTAGAATATATTTAAGTTTTTTGTATTTTCTATTGTATTTAATTTAAGTAATTTTTGTCATTATATTTTAGGAGTGGGCTGTAGATTATGTAGGGCATTGCATGTTTTAAAATCTTAATTGGAAAAAATGCTCAAATTGAGTTTAATTCTTTAGAAAATTTGAGTTGTGCTATGATACATTTTGCATAATTCTTTTTGTTATGTAATTTATATTTTTAATGAATTGTCAACATTTTTGCATTGATATTTTTACACTTTTTGGCCGTTTTTGGGTTAGAATATATTTTGGTACTATAATATTTTTTTTACATTTTGAATAGATTATTGGTTAATTGTTTTTTTAAACTTATTTGTATTAATAAATGCTATACAGCTATTAAATATGTATTTAAAATGGTAATGTTTTAATGGTATAAAGGTTATTGTTCAAGTAATTTATGTATTTGGCTTTATTGTTTTTTTTGATTTTCAGTGTTTCTTTTTAATGTATTTCATTTTTTTATTGATAATCATTTTTAGATTCTTTTATAGAAAAACGTGTTTTTTGTTGATTATTGTAAGATTTTTGAAAATGTTTATATATTATTTTATACATTGTTAATAAATATTTTTGAATGTGTATTTACTTCGGGTTATTTCGGTTTTGTATATTTTGTGAGGTAGGCCTTTTTTTATTTTGAATATTATAAACATTATCCATTACTTTTAGTATTTTCATTTTAATAGTACTTTACTTGTATGTATATTAATTACTAATTCATCCTTTATTTTTGTTGCTTTGTGGATTGTTAATATTATGGGGCCGTTTATGATGTTGGTCGGAAACTCTTCAGACCAAATCGGTTTTGAAATGTTTTCCGACTAAAATGTGTTCTGAAAATCCGACCGATTGATCACGATGCTTCCAAACATCATTCGATTGGACTCGCATTGACTTCAATGGGAGTCTGTGTTCCAAACGAGAACACAGGCTCCCATTACAAAAAAGGGGTGGTTGGGGAAAACCTTTCACCCTGTGGCGGGCACCTCATGATGCCTGCCACACTCCGCATGATTGGAAACAGGGTTCCTGTGGGTACCACCACGGGCCCCAACCGGTAGCTTAGAGGTGAAGGGGGGCCTGCTACAGGCCCCCAAAGCCAGATTCTGACAGCTGTTTTGTGTCAGGTAAACTGATTCGGAACAGCTCTCTGAATCGTCCATCCTAATCGCTTGGTCGTAAACCGTGTCAATAGAGCTGTACGATTCTGCTCTTAACGACTTGGGCTGTCTAAATGCCGATCGGAACTGAATCGGACAGTCGAACGGTTTCCTTGCATCGTAATCAGTCGGGTGGAAATGCATCTGATTCGTTCGGAAACATAGATTCCGAATCGGATTCGGAAAATCCGAATCCCATTCAGAGCCTTTCTGACGGACATCGTAATCACCCTCTATGTTGTATTGATGAATTTTAATTAATTATTTTTTGTAGATGGTATTTGTTTTTCAAAGTGCACCTTCACATTTTCTAGTCAATTCATTATGTGGGTTAGTTTTAGAACGGGTCTATTGAATTAAAGTTCCCCAAAGTTATATTTTTGATCAATTGCTTAACTTTGGAGTGGTAATGTTTCATACTATCACGTTACCGTCCATCATTATCTCAATTCGGCAAATTTTGGAGTGGGAGTAGTAAATGTAATCCTCAAAGTCCAACACTTTTCTCCATGTGGCTTAGTTTGCAGTTGGAATAGTAGATTATAAACCCTCAGAGTCCTATACAACCCCTGAGTTACTTGAGTTTGCAGTGGGAATAGTAACTCTTACCCCCAACCCTCAAAGTCTGACACTTTACCCAACGTGGTTAAGTATGGAGTTGAAATAGGAGATTTGGCACCCCGAGAGTCTAAACCTTTTCCTAATTTGGCTTGTAATGCAGAGGGTTTATTACATTTTACCCTCCCCCTCAAAGTAAACCTGACACCACCAGATTGTACCACTTTCCCCATGGTAGCTAAATTTGGAATGGGAATAGAAAACAAACTACCTTAAATTCAAACACTTTCTCCAATGTGGCTAAATTTAAAGTGGGAATAGATACTATACCCCTCCAAAGTCCAACACTTTGTCCTATATTACTAAATTTGGAGTTGCAGTAGAAATGTGATACTTCCAGATCCCAACACTTTCCCTCACCTGGCAAAATTGATATTGCCAATGATAAATCTGACACTTACATATGCCCCCACTTGAAGTTCAACTCTTTCCCAATCTGGATAATTGTGGAGTGGAAATAGTATTTTTACCCCGCACCAAAATCCAACCATTCCCCCAATTTTGTTAAGTTTGATTTGGAGTGGGAATAGTCATTCTAACTCTCTCAATGTTTAACACATTCCTCAATCCTAAATTTGGAGTAGGAATTCCAACACTTTCTCTAATGTTGATAAGTTTGGAGTGAGAGTAGTATATATGACATCCCCCGAGTCCAACACCTTCTCTAATGTGTCTAAGTTTGAAATGATCAATATAAATATACCTCACCAAATTGCAACACTTTCCTCAATGTGGCTAACTTTGGAATAGTTAATCCATTCCCTCAAATCCTAACACTTTTTCCAATGTGGCTAAATTTGCAGTGGGGGTAGTACATCTTATCTCCCCAGAGTCAACACTGTATGCACTATGACTGATTAGAGTTGGAATATTAAACATGACCCACCCAGAAACCACTTTTTTCTCCAATGCGGCTAAGATTGGAGTGGGAATAGAAAATATACCCCATCCCAAAAGTCCTAAATTTTCTCCAATGTGGCAACTTTTGGAGTGGGTATAGTAAATCTAACACCCCCAAGTCCAACCCTTTCTGAATCATAGCTGACTGGAGTGGGATTATTAAACATTACCCACACAAACACCACTTCTTTCCCCAATGTGGCTAAGATTGGAGTGGGAAGAGTAAATTAACTTTGTCTAAAATTTAGTACATACCCCAATGTAGCTACATTTTGGATTTAAAACAAATAACATTTCTATTTTCAAAGTGAAATAATAATTGTATACATTTTTTACCAGTTTAATTTTTTTTATCTTTTATGTTAATAATAAAAATATGACCATGTAACTATTTCTATTTCTCAATTATAAAGATTTGATTGTAATGCCAAACGTTTCACAAATTATTTCAAATATAGTCTTATAGATATAAATGTTTGGTTTTATTTGGTTATAAAATGTTATCACAATTATATTTGCAATATTTTAAATGTTTTGTAATTTATTTGACATACTTTTATTGCTTGTATTTCTATATCTCCATGTATATTGTAAACATGTGTTTTTGTATGTCAGTATTTGTTATTATGTCCTTACTATAATATAACATTTTCGAATATTTATTTACCTTTTATAGTTTTTACCATTTTTACCATTATTTAAACATTTTATACAATGGCCATATTTATTTTTACAATGGTTTCAATGGTAATTCTTCTGCCATTTTTTATTGGTTGCTGTGTTTTGCAGTCTGCCTTTGTCCTATTGGTCCAGCAGCAGTTCTCTAAAATAACGGATTCTCCTTGCAGTCTCCGGTGCAGGTTAGTTAGGTTAGGCATAGATTAGTGTAATTATATTTTTTTTAGTTATAACGCCTTGTTGTAGTTTTTTTTAGAAATAATTACCTGGTTTTTATAATTTTGTGTGAGTTTGTTTACTTCAAGGGTGTTTTCTATGTTTACATTTTTACGGGAGTTTTTCATCGAGGAAACCTTATTTTTGGATGGTGGTCCTTATTATTTTTTTTTTTAATGGAATAGGTTTGTTTTTTTACCATTTATTTTTGTCCATGTTTTTTATGAGTTTCCTGGAGTATTTATTGTATTTTAAATATATGTCAGATTTTGATTGACTCGATATGGTCGAATTGGATGGATAACAACTTTTATATGCATTTTTTAATTCTTTTTAGCCCTATTTACGTTTTACATTTTTGGTAGATTATTATTTTGAATTCGTATATATATTTTGAATAGATGACTTCTGCTACAAAATTGTAAGTATATTTTTGATTAATTTTGGGGTAGGATTGTTATATTGTATTGTGCTTTTCTGTTGTGTTATTGAAATTGTGTTTCGTTGATTTGTGTGGTTAATTTGTTTATTTTTATTTATTGTTTATAGTGTTTTTTAGTGTAGTGTTCTGGCTATTGTTTCGGGGTAGGTTAGGCCTTGTAATTTTGGAAAACAAAAGCCCTTTACTTGCTAGATGGCATTTTCTGCATTTGTGTCGTCTGATTCGATATTTTGGGTTTAATTTGTTTTAGGCATTGTTCTATTTGTACCTCAAGGTGGTTTGTTCTTTTTGTAATATTTCTAGGACTTACTAGAATGTAGGGTTGCTTCTTCCAAATGTTCCTTGCAGGAAATTATGCCACTCTTGCACTGTGATGTTAGGTTTTGCCTCTTGTGAGATTGTACTATCCTATACATTGACCATGGAATTTGAAAATTGAGTTGGCATCTGGAAAATGATTGGTGCAGGAAAACAATCCAGGAGTCTTTAAAATGATGCAATGTGAAAATAGTGGTTAGTGTTAATGTTTCTTCATAGAATGGGGATTCTATGAACATATTATAGTATTTTGTCACCTCTGTGACCATAAGCTACAACTATTATCTAATCGATACTAAGGGGGTCATTGCAATGGTGGTCGGACGAGTGTCTGACAACCATTGTATCGGGATTGGAACCGCCCAAAAAGTAGCAGCGGGCCCACCATTTAGATCATGATGTACCGCCGTGTAGGCGGTCGGAAACATCCCTTTTCCTATTGCGGCTTGTACTGCAGCCCAGAAAAAGGGCTGCAGCACAAGCTGCAATAGAAAAAGGGATGTTATTAAACATCCATGCACTGTGTGCCAGACACCATGTAGTGCCTGGATGATTAGGGGGGCATCACATGTGCCCCCAGGCCACATCGTGGAGGCCTACGGGAGTCTGTTTCTGAAAGCCTTTCATGGCGATCAGACAGCCATAAAAAGGCTTTAGGAAACTGCCATCCTAATCCCTACTGCGGTGCCTCCGCAGGCACAGCCTCCATTGTAGGGATTAGGCTGCGACCACTACCCTGGCGGGCTCCTTGAGCCTGTATGAGGCGGTGATCTTTCTCCCCACCCAAATATATCCGACCACCGGTATTGTAATTCGATGGCTGGACCAATACACTGGATGTCGGGTGGACCGCCACAACAGCTTCTTGGTGGCAGTCCGCCTGACATCATAATCAGGCCCTAAGTGTTGATTTTTATATATGCCTCCATATAGTTTGGTCCAAGTGGTATCGGCACCATTATATGGCTGTGTGTGGATAGATTTTTAAAACAAAAAGGGTATTATGGCTTGATCACAGTCTAATTCTTTTTTGTATCTTATAATTGTTTGTTTTTTGTTTTATTATTGTTAAGAATGTGTTGTATGTTGTACTTTGCTTGTTTGCATAGCATGCCCATTTGTTGGTACCTTGCTCTCTTTGGCACTGAAATCAAGCTAGCATGGCTGATGAGGGATGTCACCCTGACAGGGTATGCCCAGATGTGGGTCCATTGCTTACTTTGCCACTGTCTTCAAACTAGCCTGGCTGATGAGGGGTGTTACCCTGAAACCAGTCTCAGGAAGCTTGTTTCCTGTCCATTTCAGGCCAGACTGTTCTCATGAGGAACAGGGTCAAGACTGATTTGCATACGGTTGGGTCTGAACTGGGGTGGCGAGGTGAGCTAAAGAACGATGATGGATTCAACCCAGATCTGTGACTAGGGGTGAGTGTATGAAAAGTTACAAGACTCTATCCGTCATATCCTTGTGTTTGCTTTGTTCCCCCTAAGTTGGCAGGGTATGCCCAGATGTGGGTCCCATGTTCACTTTGCAGCTGGATTCAAGCAAGCCTGGCTGATGAGGGGTGTTACCCTGAAACCAGTCCCAGGATGCTTGTTTCCAGTCCAGGGAAGACCTGGGTTGGCAGTTCAGGTTGGACTGTTGCCATGAGAAACAGGGTCAAGGCTGATTTGCATATGGCTGGGTCTGAACTAGGGTGGTGAAGTGAGCTAAAGAACGATGATGGATTCAACCCTGATATGTGACTGGGGGCGAGTGTCTGAAAAGTTTCAGCGCTCCGTCCATTATCTCCTTGTGTTTTCTCCATACTTTGCTTGTTTGGCAACAGTGTGTTATGGTACTGGCCATGTATTGTACATATCAGTGAAAACGGTGAAAGAAAATATTTGTGTGCCATTCATCATGGCACTGTGTTACAGTTAGTATTTGAAGCACATTTTTTTACTTCCACTTATATACATTAAGAACTATAGATTAATATTTGTTACTTTTACTATTTCGATGATTTCTGTTTATTGGTATGTCCTGGGTGCTCTTTGGGCTTGCTTTGCTACCCTCCTCATTTGTTAGAATTCCTATCATTGGGAGTTGTCCTGTCTCATTCTCAAGAAATTGGGGCATTAATTATTTTAGTATTGTTCCTGTAGCTACTCAGGAACTTTTTCTTGCTTCTCTTGAGTGCTGTAGAGCCATTCTAACTTGTATTAATGTTATGTTTGGGGGTGATTGAGGTCCCTTTAACTTTCTACAATATATTCTTTGGTGATGGCTCTACCATTTCATGCATTGAAATACTATTTAGTGCATTTTCAATGTGCACTTTCATTAGAAGTTATTTCTTTACTGTAGGTGTATCCCTGGTAGCTTAAGAGATGCTTTCCCTTTTGTGATGGTATACATGTATTAAAAGTATTAAAATATATGTTATAATTATTGTGCATTGTTAAATGTTTTTAGATATATTACATTTTAATATATTTTCATAATATATAGGTGCAATTTTTACTTTTCTTCTATTTTTTGATTCTTTTGTTTGTTGCAAGATTATTGTTTTCTTTCCTTTCATTATTATTCTTTTAGTTGTAGTGTTGAGTAGGACATTTGTATTAGTTATTTTTATGTATATGTTCTATACTGTACTATTATATCTATTATATTTACGGGTTATTCTTTTTTCTAAAAAAGGTTTGGGATTATTTTTATGGATTTCTTTTAGTATATTTTTTAGTTTTTGTGTGACTATTTTGTTAGGTTAGGTGTTTTTAAGTTATTTGTATTTTGGAGATATTATTAAAAAATTAATTATTAGTAGTGTTTATGTTCATTCATTCATTGTATTTATTTTATTGAGCTAGTTTTGGTTTATATTAGTATCTAGATAGATACTTAGGGGTCCATTAGGATGGCGGGAGGATTGCCCCCGCCAGGCTGGCGGTAGCCACCGCCAGCCTGGCGGGGGCAATCTGCCCGGCATCCTTCCCTGTATTCCTCCCGCCATATTAGAATGGCGGGGGGACCACGGCGGAGCAAAACACCGCCCGCCACTTTTCCGCCCCGGTCGCATTGCAGCCGGGGCGGAAAATGATTAATATGGTGGCGGTGTCAAGCAGACACCGCCAGCCATATTATGATGGACTGAGGGTGATGCCTTTCCGTGGCGGCGATGCCGCCACAGAAAGGTATGCGGTCTTCACTCTGGGGGCCCCCTGCTGGCCCCCAGAGTGAAGGAGGGGGGGTATTGCACATGGGGGTACCTGTGGTACCCCCTTCATTTGCATTAACAAAGGGGCAGGCACCGCGCGGTGCCTGCCACTTTGTTAATGCAAATGCAGAAATGCATTTCTAGCATTATGGTGGGCGGTGCTGAGAGCACCGCCCGCCACAATGCTAGAAATGCAGGATGTGCCCACCACTGTAGCGGGCACATCCTAATGCTGACGTCGGGACCACCGCCCTTAAGGCGGGCGGTCCCGTTTACCAATAGGGTGGCGGGCGGGCAAAGCCCGCCTGCCATCCTAATGGACCCCTTAATAGCTGTTGGAACTTTTTTTACTTCAGGTTGACGCAGCCTTTCTGTTTAAATTTTTGGTCAGGCAGATTGACACTTTCCAGCAGAAGTGGCTTCTTGTACAGCAGTTTGTTGCACGTTTTTGTCCCCTTTTTATAATGTTTATTTAAGCAACTATTTCTATTTGCTAAAAATGCTTATTTTTAATTTAATTAGTTAAATATTTAATGTAAATTGTTTTCTCCTTTTTATGGTAACCAGTGATTAATGTTTTTTTTGGCCCTGTCTTTATATATGTATATATTTGAAAGTTACTTTGTTTAATAATGTACTTTATATACAGAGATATCTTTTTAATATTATTTTATTGCTATTTTGGTTGGCGATATTTTTGTTTTCATTGTTTGGGTCATGTTTCATTGCTTTTAATGTGTTATTGATTATTGTACATTCCTTTATATTTTCATTAGATGTATTCCTACATTTTTAACTCTATTTTTTTGTTTGTTTTTAATACATATAAAGATATTAAGGTATTAGATATTTGTGAAAAATATTTTTGTTTCTCGATATTGTGTACTTGATATTCTGTCATGAAAGCAGAGAGTAGGTGGAGTTTATGGCAGACTGGAATAGAACAAGGTCTTGTTCTATTTCAGGTCTTGATTTTACTCTTTCTGGGATGACTGGAGAAAGGATTTCAAGGATGTCAGTCAACTGAATGGGCTTTTGGAAGAGATACGTGGCCCGTTTTTAGAATTTCCGCATTTAAACAAAGCAGGCTTTGGTTCATCCCCTCCTGAATCACCGCCAAGAACTTCTGCTTGATTAATTGTTGATCACCTGAACTTTCCTGAAGTTACAGATGTAGCTGTGTGTCATTGCGTACATTTGATATTCAGTTTCATATGATGCAAAGATCTGGACCACTTTGGGCAGGAACATATTAAATAAGATGGGATGAGTGTCAATCCTAGAGGCATAAAAGGGGGTGGTGATGGACGGAGCATCTGAACCAATCAAACACTCACACTCAGTCAACAGATCTGGGTTTAAACCATCACCGTTCTTTAGCCCACTCTGCCACCCCAGTTCAGACATGGCCATATGCAAATCAGTCTGACCCTGTGCCTCATGGGAACAGTCCCGCCCGAACTGCCAAGCCATGCCTTCCCTGGACCGGAAACAACATTCCGAGGACCGGTTTCTGGCATTTCAGCCGTCTTCAGCCCGGCTTGCTTGAATCCAGTGGCAAAGTGAGCAAGGGACTCACGTCTGAGCATACCCTGCCAACTTATGGCGAACAAAGTGGTACAAAAGGGGGTGGTGATGGACGGAGCATCTGAACCAATCAAACACTCACACCCAGTCAACAGATCTGGGTTTAAACCATCCCCGTTCTTTAGCCCACTCTGCCACCCCAATTCAGACATGGCCATATGCAAATCAGTCTGACCCTGTGCCTCATGGGAACAGTCCTGCCCGAACTGCCAAGCCATGCCATTGTTCTGCATTCTGTCCATCAACTGTTGTTTTTACATTTGTCACCCCGAGTGGGATGGGTATGCTCAGATGTGAGTCCCATGCTCTCCACACCACTGGAGTCAAGCTATCCTGGCTGAAGATGGCTGATAGCCAGAAACCGGTCCTAGGATGCTTGATTCCGGACCAGGAAAGAAATAGTTTGGCAGTTCGGGCTGGACTGTTCCCATGAGGCACAGGGTCAAGGCTGATTTGCATATGACCATGTCTGAACTGGGATGGTGTGGATTGCAAAAAAACGATGGATTTAGGCCCAGATCTCTGTACTGGGGTGAATGTATGACATTGTTCTGCATTCTGTCCATCAACTGTTGTTTTTGCAATCCTAGAGGCATGGCATAGGTTAAGGGAGGTAGTTTGGAGAGTAAACTACCAGGGACTTGGTGTATCTGGTGTGAGAAAGTGCCATCTTTCTTGCATTGGTATGCCCCCACGTTTTGCTGAACTGCTGATGTGCTTTGACCGAGTGTGCCCTGGGCTCCTGTCAACCAGGTACCCAGGGCCTGTGTTCCTTCCCTAAAACTGTGTTGAAACTAAAATCCAATTGGCATCTCTGGCCACCTGTCAGACCCTAGTAAATGGTACCCTAGGTACCCAGGGCCTGGTGACCAGAGAAAACCCCTAAGGGCTGCAGCACTTATTGTGCCACCCTTAGGAGCCCTGTACCCTGACACCCACATGCTGCCTTTGCAGGCTGAGTGTCTAAGTACAGAACTAAACAAAGAGTCGACATGGCACACATCCCTATGTGCTATGCCCACAAAACCCACTGCTCTGGCATACCTCAGTCACCCCTCTAGCTGGGTGCCCTATGCCAGTGGTGTGGGAACAAGTGCATGAGCCCTGTGCCCCTACAGTACCCAGGGCCATTCCTGGGCACTGTAAGTGCAGTGATGCCATTAAGAGTATATGGTGCTGGGAGTTTGGCATTACGAACTCCCCAGCACCATAATGGCTACACTGAAGACTGACAAGGTTGGTACCAAACTTCTCAGCACATTAACCCCGCACTGATGCCAGTGTAGGATTTTTTTTATGCCAGTGTAGGATTTAATGTAAAATGCACGAGAGGGCATCTTAGAGATGCCCCCTGAAAACCTAAACCTACAATCCACGTCTGGTCTTAGTGGCTGCAGAGGCTGCCACACAGCAGACATGTTGCTGGATCCCTAGAAGGAGAGACCCCCACTCTCCTGGGCCTGCAACAATGCACATCCTGGGTGAGGTGCTAGGTCTCCTTCCCCTAGGATGGGCAGGGGGAAGCTTCAAAGGTATGCCGCCTCTGTGAGCTTCTCCAGACCAGTTGCTGTACTCAGCAACTGGCCTCCACCAGTTCTAACCCCCACTCTGGCAGGAAGACTGGTGGGAAACCCTATGCCTGGAAGGGGGGTGAGCCAGCCGGTGCCAACCCCACCCCTCAGGTGGGAGAGGCGAGGTGAAGCACGACCCCAGGCTCCGGCCATCTTGAAGATGGGGAGCCCTGCCCAATCACAGCTAGGCTCCTGTCCCCCTCCCACAGGAGAGGAGCAGGCTAGGGGGTGTACCCACCCCAGGACAGGGACCTATTGGTCCCTGCCCTTGCCCTACCTGTAACACCCCTAAAATTAGTATTTAGGGGAACCTTGAACCTTCCTTCCTCAGATCCCAAAAAGAGCAGAAGAAAGAAGATCAAGAAGAAGAAGACCCGCCATGCAGCAGCTACGCACAGGACGACACCAACTGACTTGGCCCCAGCCCTACCGGCCTGTCGATCCTGGAACCTGCTCCCGCCTAATCCCGGCGACTCCTGCAGACAGCAACCTTGGGACACCTGGAGGACCTGCCTGCCTTGACCCTCTTAAAGACTGGGACTCCCATAAGCAGAGGTTCTGCTTCAACAACCCTACTCCTGGTGCCAGCCAGGAAGCACAAGACCAACCCACTCTGCACCCGCCGAGCCCGGCCCATGCCCGAGTGATCCAAGACCACGAGGACGTCCCCCCAGTGACTGGGACCCGAAGTCCATTGCCCAAAGACCCTCCTTGATGACCCAGACGACGCCTGCAGCCTCGGAACCAGAGACCCCCCCAACCGCGCCAGCCGAGGGTAAGATTCCCGACACCAAAAGACACCCCTGCACCCGGCTCCCTGCAGCCCCCTGTACCTTCCTTTGGGGTACCTACCTCTTCTCCAAGATCCCAACTTACCTCTCGAAGTGGTGGTCGCACCTGAAGAATCACCGTCCCCTAGTCTGCAGCCTTTGTTCCCTTTTTACCTTTTCTATTGAATAACATTGGGCGCCCGACGGCTCAAAAGCACCCTGCACCCAGCCGCCCGAGTGCCGCTACTACCCTACACTACTTCCCTACTTGCCCTGAATAAGTGACCAGGAGTTCAGCTCCCACAGCCGCGTGGCCTGCTTGCTTGCAGCCATCAACCGAAGGCCCCCTCCCCTCCATTGGATAACATTGGTCCTACCTACCTCTGCACCCAGCTGCCCCCTCTGCCGCTGAGGGTGTACCAACTGTACCTACCTGACCCTGTGGGACCCCTGAGTATATGCCCAGAACCTTAACTTCACCAGTAGAGTACTCACCTGGAAACCGGTAACTCACTTACCTGCCTTTGGATAACATTGACTGGTTTGACTCGAAAAATCTTTTAAGTGTGAAGTTTTGAAAACGTCAAATATTCCTATAAAATCAGCCGAATTCCCAATTCTGAAGTACTCACCTGTGATCAGGAGAGAAGCCAGTACTGTACCTTGTAGCCCAGTACTGAACCGCAAAAGTAATCCTAACAGGGTTCACTAGTAACCTGAATTTTCTCCATAGGAATCCATTGTCTGCTTTTCTGTGAAATTTCTTCTGTCTACTTTAGAAAACTTGAAATATTCCTTAAAAATTGTACCATCCATTGAAACGTAATTACTTACCTGTCTTAAGTAGAGATCCCAGTGCTGGACCTAGGAGCCCAGTCCCGGATTACAAAAGTAACGAGAACATACTTTACCTGTAACCTGAATTTTCTCCCATTGGATAACATTGCCAGAGTTTCACTGAAAAGTTTCTAAGTGTGAACTTTTAAAATACCTTTTTACTCCTTAAAAATCATTGCAATAACCAAAACGTTTTTACTAAACTGTTTTCAGCTTAGACCCAAGACTGAATCTAGGATCCAGTCCTGGGACTACAAAAGTAATCTAGAAAGTAATAACCTACATTTATGTAGAAAAACCCCTTGAGCTCAATGATAAAGTGTGTTTAGAATTGTGTTGCCTACTGCAACCCCTGTACCTATTGTGGTTACAGAGTTTATTGCCTTTCTGCAAAGTACTCATCTGAGATTTCTCATATTGAGAAAAATATATTTTGATACCTGTTGGTTCTAAAAATAAAACACCTATATCTTTTGATATAAAAACAATTGGCCTGGAGTTTTGTCTTTGAGTGTGTGAAACCTTTTGCTGACTGAGTGTGTACAACAAATGCTTTACACTGTCCTCTGGTACTGCCTTACTGCTCGACCAAGCTTCCACTTTTGAGAGTAAGGTCTGCCCTGACTTTAACCTCTGTTATACTTCTGGGGATTGTGGACTCTATACACTCAAGATCGTCACCGTCAAAATACATGTGTATGTTGATTGTAAAGCTTGTTGGAAGGCAGGCAGAATATTTTGGGTTTTGTCAGAAATTACCTTGAAGAGAGTTAGCCTGTAAGAGCCAGGTGGTGGCTCCTCTGCATGCTGTGGCTTAAAGTTCAGAATATTGGAACCAACGGTATCACACCAATCATATCAGAAGCTGGTTGCTCACCGTTGAATTATAAAATCTTACTGTTTCAAATAATGTTCTAACTCCATTATCCCTGATGCTCCTTTCTGAGATGTTGATATCTCAGCCTATCTGCACCTTGGGATCCAACACATTTTAGTAAATAAAGCACCAGAGGATACCTGATCTGGGGTTCTCATTGTGAAATCTATGCTGTGACACAAGGCTAATAATCCATCACGACCCAGCAAAAAGGGAACTTTGAGCCCTGTGATTGGGTAAATTGGCCACCTAAAGGATGCCTCTTGCCCGACACCAAAGAGGTATTTTTTGTATACCCCTTACTGAGTCATTCCCATAGCACATGAGTCCCCTTCTTTTGAGATGCACTACAATTTCCATGCATTGCTGGGGGAGGGAGTGCTGAATCATAAAATGAAAGAAATGCATGTAGTTGTAGCAGTGTGTGCTGAAACCTGCAAAGTACATGGAGGGGCCCCCTCCCTCTGACCCACCACCTCCCACTTATGCGGAGGAGGCCCCCTGGAGCTCGGCGCCCCCACACCTCGGGGGCTTATGTTATGCCACAGAATTGTAGCTGTAAGCAGAGAAGACCGAATACAAGTGAAGAAGAATCGGTGCAGGCATTGAGAAGGAACCAGAAAGATTTCAGTTTGGACAGGTATACTTAAGCCAGATTCAACATGATCTTGCTGCAGTGTCAGGCGTCGGACGCATCAGGGCGGTCCCGTGCCCCTTCAGAATGCTTCACTACATTGAGATACAGTCTGCAATGGAGGACTGTAACTTTATTTTCAAATCTTAATTCTTTTTGTTCAAGCTGTATCCTATATATGGTCAGATGGAGGTCAGGTGGAGCCTCTCACCTGACTTCCTCACCCATCAGGCCATCCGGTGAAACAAAGATACACTCAGCTTATCATTTCACAAGTTCTCAAAAGATAAGGTGAGATTTCTAAATGTTTTTAACTTTCTCAAGCTCTGCCTATGGAAGATGTTGGTTTATATTTGCTCTGAATGAAGGCTGAATATGTCTGCGATATGATACAAATATTGACCATTTATATACCGCCCAATATAATTTTAATATTTAGGTCCTTAATAATAGGTGCTTATTACTACCCAACCAAACCCATTTTATCAACTTTGAATAATGACAGGTTGAGGTAAAACCTACAAAGAATCAGACATACACCTGGCAGATTACATGCATCTATTTTCAGGGATGCAAGACGTACTGTTTTTAAACCAGTGTTGTAAATTGTAATCTGGACATAGAACAGGGTCTTCCTAAACTCCATCGAGTTATCCTATATAGAATACAAAGATGTGACCCACTTTTTGCATGCACTGCAGCAGATGCATTAATTCTCTGAGCTATTTATGGTGATAAAAACCTTTGACCAGAGATTACACAAAGATCTCACCAGTAGATGCATTAACCACCAAAGTTATCTGCAGTAGCGGCTGGTGTCCAATAAAAGTGGTGAGGCAGCGCAGGGTCAGTAGCAAACAAACAAACAAAACAAAAATAACCCACTTACCTGATGTTCGATGTGCTTCTTCTTGCCGTTCTTCAGCTCCCCTGGGCACAGGCTCCCAGACTCCCCTGCAGTCAATCCTGACGCTGCTCTCACTATAAAAGCAGAGTCAGGATTGGGAGGATTGCACTGGTTTCCTAAGACGGACGGCCAAACCGTCATGCACACTGACAGCAGTGCCCAACACTTCCCATCCCCCTGCTGCAGTGCTATGGCCCCGCCCACAAGACTCAGACGGATGAAAAATAAAATGATAATCATTTTATTTTTCTTCTGTCTCTGCAGGCAGGTGGGGTAGGCGCCTCCGCCAAGGCGGAGGAGCCACCGCCATGGCAAAGCAGCCACCGTTGGTTATCTGGCCGCTTGATCTTGTTACACTGAACCTCGCTGGATATTTATATATTTCATCTGAAGGTTCTTTAACCTCCTAGGCTATCTTAAAATGCAAGGTGCACAAAACAGGATGGGAGGATGCTTGCAACAAGTCTATCCACTGGCAATGGTTCTAGGTAGTGTTCCAACCCATTGTTCTTTTGCCCACCATGCCACCTCAGTTTGGACCCAGCTATATACAAATCAGTCTTGACACTGCTCCAGTAGGACCAGTCCAGCCTGAACTGTCAGGCCAGGTCCTTTCTGAACCGGAATGCAGACAAACCAGGACCTGTTTCGCTCATCACCTTTCGTGTGTTTGATATCTTAAACGGCTATCTGATTGTAATCATTGGCGTTAGAAAGCTCTAATCACATTTTTCCCTGTCGCCCAATTTCTTTGGGGTAGAGTTTCTAAAAGACAATGCATATGTATTGGCAGGCGATAAACTGTTGACGTTGACTCCACTAGTAATAATGCAGCCCGGATGGTTTTTCCCATGTGCTGACTCCTTCCCCACTTTGTTGGTTCCTAGAATACATTTTACAATTTCTCCGCTTTTAGAAATGGGGGTCTCTAGTAGCCAATGGTTTGCACCTTTGTCCGAATAGGGACCCTTCTTTCTAGTCAGGATAAGGGGGATATACTACTGAAATGACCTCTGCTCACCCCCTTGGTAGCTTGGCATGAGCAGTCAGGCTTATCTCAGAGGCGGTGCTGAAAACAACAGAATACAACAGTTCTGGCCAACTGTGTCTGCGCAGACTGGCTTTAGTTTCAGCAGACTCATAAACAGTACCTTTGGTTCTGGCTGACCGCATCAGTGCGGGCCAGTCGTGGCAACCGTTGCGGTTGCGATGTGAAGTGAAGCGGTGCCGTGTGCTGTGCCTTCAAGTTGCGGTGCAGGCAGCATCTCAGTGACAGTCGTCTAGCGGCTGCGGTGGGACCAGGGCTGCAGCACGGAATGAGGCAGTGCTCGTTCCGGTGCGGACAGGTCCCAGTGCAAGGGACAGTGCGGTTAATGGGAGCTGGCATCCGTCAGCCCAGACTGAGGTGTAGGACAGGGGAGTGCATCATGTAACTTACGAGCGGTGACCCCAAACCACGGTGCGGTCACAGGTGTCGCGGTCTGTGGGCAGCGATGTTGTCGGATGAGACCTGGCCGGCGCAGTGAAGCGAGGCAGTGTGGAAAGCGGTGCACACAGATTGTGGTGCAAGCAGTGGCTTAGTGGCGGCAGCGGTCGTCGTCGTTAGTGAAACCAGAGTAGTGGTGCAAAGTACGCCGATGCCCTCTGCTGTGCCTTCAGGACATGGCGCCTCCAGCGGTGTCAGTGATGGTGTCGGCTGCTTTGCCCCTATGTGGCAACTGAAACCACGGTTCCAGAGACAATACCTGGAGGTAGGTGAAGTCTTTGCTGTCCCTGAGACTTCGTGAACAGGAGGTAAGCTCTATTTCAAGCCCTTGGAGAAACTCAGCAACAAGTGAAGAAAGTTCGGTCCAGTCCTTTCACTGTCCAAGGCAGAAGCAGCAAATACAGGCCAACCCAACAAACCACAGCCCTGACTCATCCAGGAAAGGCAGGGTGTAGTGTATGGTTATTGTTAGTAATGACGCGCGTACGTTCACGCGCGTCATTCACAACAATAAACATTTTGTTATTGTTTGAATGTGTAATTGTCTCGTGTTGAGTTTGCGTGAGGTGTGTATGTAAGTTGGTGCCGCGAGTCAGTATGTTGTTCTTTGAATATTGAAGAGTGCATGCATGTTTGTGCCGCGTGTGTGAGTCGCGTGTGTAGTATTGTTTCTTGAATAAAGACGCGTTGGTTAAATAGAGTTGCCGTGCAGTTAAACGGTATTCAAGATTATACGCTGTGGCTGCAAGTACTTCATTAAAAGCTCTTCTTACCGGATTAACTTATTTGCCTCTTGGAAAGCTCATTTTCCTCTTTATTACACTGGCGACGATCGGGAATACGTTTCCATACGTGCAACGAGTACATTTTTCAAGAGTTTTTCCATTTTTTTCAACAAATTGTTCCCATTGGCTGTTACACTTGGGAAATTTTACACCAGCACCTTCTATTGGATGCCCTTCAACGTTTCTGATTGGATTATACTAAATGGATTAATAAAAGCTCTTTTCATTGGCTATTTCCTTGGCATCATCTTCAAAAAAAAAAAAACAAAAAAAAAAAACGAACACTTTATTTCTTCAGTTTACTGTGGATTACCAACAACTGGAACATAATTGATTGGAGAAGCATTTACAAAGAAGAAATTAACCGTAAGTGACATCTGTGATTCGCACACACTATTGTGAGTCACAAATAATTCTATTATAATTATTTCTTTTCATTTTTTTATCTTTTATCCTTATTAACCATGACTGGGATTCAAACCCCTCCTTTATTCTTAGCTAGCAAAGGTGATCCTCCTATTGAATGGGACATTTGGGAACCTATGTTTTTAGCATATGTTGATGTTTTAGAGGAAGGAGAATGTGAAGCAGAAAGGAAACTAGCCTTATTAAAGCACTGTCTTGGTGGAATAGCTCTTAAAGAATTCAAAAGTCTTCCTCCGTTAAGCGACACTTCTAATTTAAATGTATACCAAATTGCTACCAGGCAATTGGCCATTAGATATGGGAAAAAGATTAATATGGTTATGGAAAGATTTAAATGTTACTCAAGAAAACAGCAAGCAGACGAGTCTATTGACAACTATGTATCTGCATTGAGAGCATTAGCGGTCACTTGCGACTTTGAACACATTAATTATGACCAAGTTTTAAGAGATCAGATCCTTATGTGTACTAATAACAAGAAAATACAACAAAGACTATGGACGACTTCAGACATGACTTTAAACGCAGCAATTGAAATTGCAAAATCAATAGAACACTCAGAAAAATTTGTAGATGAAATACGTTCACAGAATAACAGTAAATCTGATATTTTAATTATAAACAAAGAAAATGAGAAATTTAAAGACTCAGGGAAATATGGGAAATATACTAACACAAGGAATGATAACCAGTATAAAAATGAATACAGAAATAGATGGCAAAAACCTGATCAGAGAACAAATACATGGCAAAGATCTGATCAAAGGATGAATATGTGGCAAAAACCTGATGCAAGAACTTATAATATGTACTGTTTCAGATGTGGTAGTAATTTTCATTTAGGGAACTCAAAATTGTGTCCAGCTTTAGACAAAGTTTGTTCAAGATGTGAAAAAAAGGGGCATTTTTCAAAAGTTTGCAGATCAGCACCAAGGAAAGTCAGTTTAGTACAAGACCAAGAACAAGAAAATTCAAGTGATTGTGAATTTGATGTGAATACCATAATGTGTATAACTAAAGAACAAAAAGTAAGGAAGTTTCCTTCGTGTTTTATCACTATTAATGGAGTCTCTACCAAAGTATTTGTTGACTCTTGCTCATGGTACACGGTTCTACCTAACGTCTTGTTCAAAGCCAACTGGCCTAATATCAAACTAATATCACCAGATGTCACACCAAGTGGATATACGGGACATAAATTGCAACTCATTGGATATTTCATTGCTGAACTGAAATTTAAAAACTACTCTGCACATGGGAAAGTGTATATAACGGAATCTGGTGATTCATTATTGAGTTGGCCACATGCTGATCAATTAGGTATGAAACTTGATCCTAGTGTTGATCCACCTGTCTATGCTATTGACTCTGCACAAAGTAAAACTGGAGAAGATTTGATTTCAAAAATTAAAGAAGAATTTCCCAAATTATTTTGTGATGTCCTGGGCAAATATAAAGGATTTGAACATCGGATAAAAGTACATGCAAATGCTTTACCTGTCCGCCATAAAGTAAGGAATGTGCCTCTTTCTTACAGAGGAAAGTTAAAAGAAATTCTTGATGACATGTGCAAAAAGAATATTATAGAACCCATCGAATCATCCCCATGGGTTTCTCCCATTGTAATTTCGATCAAATCTGGGGGAGATCTTCGTGTATGCATAGATTTACGCAGTTTGAACAATGCAATTTGTGTAGACTCACACCCTTTGCCCAATCTTCACGAAATGGTTTCTACTCTTAACAATGCCAAGTTTTTTTCATGTTTAGATCTAGCAAGTGCGTATCATCAAGTGGTCTTGCATGAGGATTCAAAAGATTTGACTGCCTTTATTACTCCTGAAGGACTATATAGATTTTGCAGGATGCCTTTTGGGTTAGCAAGTGCAGCTGCAGTTTTCCAAAGACTGATGAAAGAGACACTGGATGGATTAACTGGGGCAATCGCATTCCAGGATGATATTTTAGTCTTCGGAAAAGACATAATTGAACATGACAAACATTTATTTAAAGTATTGAACGCCTTATCGGAGAAGGGTTTAACATTACGCGCATCCAAGTGCAAATTTAGGAGAGATGAAGTAGAAAATCTTGGACATTGTATTAGTGCTAATGGCATTAGACCTAAGAACTCACATTTGGAAAACATCAGCAAAGCTCCTATTCCTCAAAACAAGGAACAGTTAGTTGCATTTTTAGGTCTTGTTGAATTCTATGCAAAATGTATCCAAAATTATGCAAGTGTAATTGAACCTTTCAGGATGCTCTTGAAGAAGAATGCAAAATTTGAATGGACAGAAACTATGACTGGAACTTTCAATGCTGTGAAGTCAATGATTACCAAGGCACCTTGTCTTAAACCATTTGTAATTGGCAGGAAATGTATAGTGACAGTAGATGCAAGTAGTTGTGGGTTGGGTGCTGTACTGATTCAAGAGGAATGGGGTAAAGAACGGATTGTTTCATATGCCTCAAGAACGTTGAGAGAGTCTGAACGTCATTATTCGGTGATTGAAAGAGAACTTCTGGCATGTGTTTGGGGTGCTGAACATTTCCGACCCTTCTTATGGGGAACGAAATTCACCATTAAAACCGATCACAAGCCTTTGGTACATATACTATCACCAGGTGGAGGACGCACTCTTTCTTCAAGATTGGCCAGATTATCATCAAGGTTGCAAAATTTTCAGTATTCCTTAGAATATATTCCTGGGAAATCGAGTGTTCATGCAGATTGTATGTCAAGGCTCCCATTACCATGCAGAGATTCTGATGTGATTGATAAAGATGAATGCGAAGTAGCATATGTTTATAATGATGTTAATTTAGTGTTTGGTGAAAGTTCAATAGTAGAAGAGGAGACATGGAATGAGGAAATGAACAAAGCCTTAGAACTCACAAAAGTTAAGGAATATGTGTTGGGAGGTTGGCCTGAAGGAAAGAACTTTACAGGTGGTTTAATGAGTTATCACATGATTAAGGATGAATTAGCCATAGAAAATGGGATATTGTTAAGGAATGATAAATTTATTCCACCTTTCGGTCTCAGAATTTTTTTTTTAGATTTGGCTCATGTTGGGCATTTTGGGATATCAGTCACTAGAAGACGGTTGAAGAATAATTTCTGGTGGCCGGGTATTGATTATTTTGTTGAGCAACAGGTGAAATTGTGTGAGTTATGTGCCAACAGTGACAAAACAGCTAAGGCCTTGCCCAGTGTACCACAACCTGTTGGTTTACCAGCATCACCATGGAATAAAATTGGGATTGATATTATTGGACCATTCGGTGTTTTACCACAACAACATTCCTTTGGTATAGTACTTATAGATTACTTTTCAAAATGGCCAGAGATAAAAACAGTCAAGGAAGTTACTAGTGATACTATTATACAGTTTATGGATGAAATTTTCTGCAGGGAGGGTATTCCCCAGGAGGTAGTGACGGATAATGGTCCGCAGTTTGTTAGTAGACAAATGGAAAAGTATTTTAATAGATGTGGCATTTTTCACAGAAGAATAGCAGTATTCCATCCTGAGGCCAATGGTCAAATAGAAAGATTCAATAGAGTTGTCAAGGAAGCTATCCAACTAGCTGTCAAAGGTGGATTGTGCTGGAACAAAGCTTTACAGTCCATGTTATTATCTTATAGGACTACTCCTAATGCAATTACTTTACTATCTCCTTTTGAAATGTTAAGAGGGCGTAAACCCAGCACTAATTTAGTTCCTTGGTGGTTAAAGAATAAGGATAGCAATCGTATTGAATTTGCAGAAGTGGACTTTGAGGAGATTCGCAGGAAAGTTGACACTTATAAGGAAAAGATGAGGAAAGAATTATCAAGAGATAGAACAAGGAGTTGTGTGCCTGTTCGTGTCGGTGATTTTGTGAGGTTGAAAAAAGGCAGTTATGTACATAAAGGGTTGGCAAAGTGGTCTGATCCTGTTAAAGTTGTTGAGGTGTTTAAGAATGCTGTTAGGGTGACTGATGGTAGTGTGTGGCATTTCAGCAGAGTCTCAAAATATAATAGTAGCAAGGAATTTTCTGAAAATGTTTCATCAAATGCTGCTTTGAATGAAGATGATTCATTCAATGTATTTCTGGATGTTGATGCTAATGACTCAAAGTCATCTGAGTTATCTATTGACAATGAATTACCTACTGTTTCCACTGATTGTGATTCACAAGAATTGCTGAGGAGTTCAAGATGTCGCAAAATTCCTTCAAGGTTCAATGACTTTGTTCTTTCTTAAAAAAAAAAAAAAAAAAAAGAGGGAGGTGTGTAGTGTATGGTTATTGTTAGTAATGACGCGCGTACGTTCACGCGCGTCATTCACAACAATAAACATTTTGTTATTGTTTGAATGTGTAATTGTCTCGTGTTGAGTTTGCGTGAGGTGTGTATGTAAGTTGGTGCCGCGAGTCAGTATGTTGTTCTTTGAATGTTGAAGAGTGCATGCATGTTTGTGCCGCGTGTGTGAGTCGCGTGTGTAGTATTGTTTCTTGAATAAAGACGCGTTGGTTAAATAGAGTTGCCGTGCAGTTAAACGGTATTCAAGATTATACGCTGTGGCTGCAAGTACTTCATTAAAAGCTCTTCTTACCGGATTAACTTATTTGCCTCTTGGAAAGCTCATTTTCCTCTTTATTACACAGGGCACAATTCAACCCCCTTCAGTGGCTATCTCCAGTGAATGCTCATCCCCAGCCCCTGTCACTCCAAAGCCAAACAGTCAATCCACAGTCCAGCAGAGGCACACAGGATGGCTCAGCAAGAAAATACCCACTTTCTAAAAGTGGTATTTTCAAACACACAACATAAAAATCATCTTTACTTAAAGATGCCTTTTATCATTCTGAGTTCAGGCATACTAACCTCCATTTCTCCATCTCGTCCCAATGGGAAGTTATATTTGTAAGATGTTACAAAGAACCTCCCATTCTCTCCTATGGGACAGCTAGCCTTTCAGTAGGGAAAAACGAAATACACTGAATTTCACTATCAGTACATGTCCTACCTTTTACATACAATGCGCAGCGTCCCATTGGTAATGGGAGCACACGGGCAATGCCCAAGGGGCCGGTATCTAAATTCCAGGTGTGGGCTGCTTTTTTGAGCAGCCTGGGGGGCGAATTGGGCGGTTTCTGCGTTGTTCAATGCTGCCAGCGGCCTAGTGGGTGCCTGAGTGGCCTTTCTGGGGATAGATGGGCATCCATTACCTTCCTTTTATTAACGGGCAGAGGTGTCACTCCCTTTCTCTCCTGGGCTGGCCCATTAATGTGTGCATATTGAGCGGGGGCAGGGGGCCTGAGCAAAAATGTCCTCACTTGTTTTCAGGTGTGTTTCACCAGTGTAAACTTATTTGTGCATTTTTTTTTATTCCCCCCCCCCCCCCACCCCCACTTTTTAAATAAAATTTCACCAAAGTGTTTTGTGGAAAGGCATATGCAAATGTGGGCCACTTTTTGTTAGTGTGACCGGGCCGATTTTTAATCTCAATCCAACCCTGACAATGCACAATTCCCACAGGGGTACCTTCGGCCAACCTCACGGGTGACTCACTTGTAATAAAAGGAAAGGTTAGGGCCTTGCAAGTGGGTGTACATGCTAGGTCGACATGGCAGTAGAGACTGTGAGCAGACACTGCAGTGGCAAGCCTGAGAATTCTTTAAAAGGCTGCTTGTGTGGGTGACACAATCAGTGCTGCAGGCCCACTAGCAGCATTTGATTAACAGGCCCTGGCACACCTGGCACACTTTACTAGGGACTTAACAGTAAATCAGATAAGCCAATCATGAAAACACTAATCTATTATATAAATTACATGGAGAGCATATGCACTTTAGCACTGATTAGCAGTGGTAAAGTGCCTAGAGTCCTAAAACTAACAAACATATAACGAAACAGAGGAGGCCAAATAGCAAAAAGAATGTGGGTAACCCCGTTGTAAAAGCCAAGCCTAACATCCGCAATAAGAACTACAGTAAAACAGCAGAGTGGAAACAATATCAAAACAGTATTTCAAAACCAGTGCCTTAAACTGGTCGTTAATTGAAAAAAACATTATTATTTTTTTAATGATCATCAACATCTTCTATAATATTCTTTAAAAAAAAGGCGGCAAACCAGTCGGACGTCCACCTGCAGTTATTTGCATGTTTGGAATGTCCGAGTGAATGGGCGGTAGTGGGGCGCGCGGGCGGGACGCGGAAAGCTTTGTGTCTGTTGCCAGGAGACGCTCACAGGCAGTGAGGGAAGCAGAGAGCAGGCACGTCTCACCGGCGCTGCGAATGACAACACTTGAGGAAACTCCGCTCACGTCGAATGTGTTTTTAAGTTTCAGCTGAGTTCATACACTTTGGGTTTGTCCCGCGAAAACCGGACTTCATCCAAAATATATAAAAGTATTCGGTCTGAAGGTGAGCAACAGTGCGTCTGAACAAAAGCGCCTGCTTTCCCATCGCAAGCTTGAAGGTGTTTGCTTTTTGTTACCATCTGAACATGAAGCTATTGGGAGTGGTGTCAACGGGCGCGTAGTTATCTAAAGGGCTTTAAGTGGGTTGAAAAAACTGTGTGTGGGGGGTAGGGGGCGGGGAGGGGGGTCTCTCAAAGGTCCTTAACCTATGTAATTAAGGGAGAGGCTTAAAACGCCCGACTGACACATTGCTGCTTCTATCATTGCATCCAGCTATATAATACAACAAGCAACATCACACCTACAACATGCCACTACTATTGGCTTTGTCAGTGCTTGTTAGTTACATAAGACAAATAACCAAGAACTATGGTTTCGTTGTATTTAATATTGAAAATGCTTCAGTTCTGAAATGGTGAGAGCTTAAAGTACTGTAACATCTCTTTGAAGTTACATCAAAGGCGGTGATAACTGCACTTGCTTTTTATAACTGCCGGTGCTGAGTACCGGCAAGACCCGGCCCACTTAAAGCCAGCCCTCGTTATCTATCAATAGTCTAACAGGGTGACTGGCACCGTGGCCCAGAGACCCGATGGCCCAACTGAGCTCTAGTTATTGCTGTGTTTTTCTAACTAAATAACAGTTGGGGCAGTGTGAGCTTTTCCTTTCTTGCACTATGGCCAGTGAACACTTGCGACGCCACGTCAATGTGCAAAAAGTACTTTGTAAAATGAAATAAACCTCTAGCTTGAATTTCAGCATTTGTCATGTAACGTTCTATGCTTTCCCTTGCAGTCATATTAAGCGTTCCATCTCCAAAGCTAAATAAAACAATGCTGTTGCGGAGGTGAAACAAACCGCTGAGGAGAGGGGGGTGTCCAACAAGTGCACCGAAAGAGCACGCGGATTATTGGGAAAGTGAAAACAGCATGAGCACGCCCCACCTTTCCCTCCAATCCGAAAGTGGAGCCAGTCTAAAAAATAACCCACCCAGTACGGAAAGCGACCAAGAAACCCAACATGCACCACCTGAACACATTGAAAACAGACTCGGCATTGAGGATGTTGAGAAAATTCAAAAGCTTTTTATGGTAAGTAGGAAACAATGGCCTAACACGGTTTATCATTCAAATACTCCGCTGACAATAGTGCTATGTTATTCACTTTTTTTTATAGCGCCAACCTCCATTGATATGGTATCGTAGCGTATTGTCTAGCTGCGGGCCAGTCAGTTCCTGTGGTTTTCTGAAGGCCACCAATTGATTTGTTAGAATAGATATTGTGATGCTAAAAAGTGTTGTCGCATAGCTGGACCGCTGAAAATAGGCCTTGTGGTCCCTCTGTGCAGTCTAAAATACCCAGGGGAGGAGTAAACGCAAAGAAAGCTGTGATTTAGCCAATGCAAAACACTGTTCATTGTCAACAACAATTGAAAAACAACTCAGATCTTCAAAATACACATGAGAGGTAACCTGCATTTGAGTATTCAGTTCTGGCTATCAATACTGCTAGACGAATTCATGTTTTTTTAATCCCTTTCTGATTATGGGTTTACAGATAACGATTTCGCCAGCTCCCTTTAGCCTTTACACAAACCTTCTGATCCTCGTGTTGCATTTAAGATTGAGGATTTGAGGTTCCCCTGGTGGCACTTTAGCCAAAGGAAAACGTCTCCCAACACCATGCAATATCTGCAGTAGTGAGGAAACTTAATTGGAATACAAACCATTTTTTAAATGAATGCAACACCAAAAATACTAACCACCCACAATAAAAACAAGATGCACTCTCTCTTGATGTTCCCTACAATTTCGATGGACGGTCTTCCCACATCTCTGACCATTCATGCGACACTGCATGTTTTGTGACAGTGCCTTGAAGTGGACAGTTCTGACTCATGATGCACGTTTTGTGTTCATGACCATACTCCTTTATAGCCTCGCCGAAGTAAGACTCAAGACTACAACTCATTGCCTTTTCAAATAATTCCCAGAGAGGTGAAACTGTGCCACCCACAGTCCTCTATGTACGTCCACATTTGAAATGTCTTCCTGCAGGATTTCTGAGGGGTCTTTGTAGCCTCCATTACTGTCTAACCAGGGCTTTAAGAGGGATAAAAAAAAAAAACCCTGGGGGGAGGGGGCTCATAAAGGGGCGTGGCCAATGTAATTAAGGGCGTGGCTTAAAACACATAAGCTACAAATCTGTGCTTAGCATAGTGTGCCGCCCGATTTGTATTTTGCTGTTTCTGTCATTGCATCCAGATATATGATACAACAAGTAACATCATAACTACAAGAAGTCAGGACTATTGGCTTTGTCAATGGTTGTTAGTTGCATAAGATAAATCAGCAACAACTATGGCTTGTATATAATATTGAAAAAGCTTCCATTTAAAGCCCTGGTGACACCACAACAGTGTTACTGCTCCTGAGTTTCAAAAAGAGAAGGGAAATCCTGAGAGAAAATGACTCTCTTTAACTCCTTGCGTGCTCATGATGAGCTCAGCTCGTCATGAGGCACAGTGGCCGTGTGCTGATGACGAGCTGAGCTCGTCATGACACGCGCGGCGCTCACACGTGGGGCTAATTCCCCCCCCCTGTGCTGAGCGTTCTGAAAAACGGCTGTGGTCATCAGCACAGCGCCACCATGCAGCGTGATGAGCCGAGCTCGTCACAAGCACCATGGCGCTGCGCGTGCCCCCTATCCTTTGCATAGATCTAACTTGGAAAATCTTCTCATTCCCGTCAAACAGCTAATCATGTCATCTAGGTGTGGCCCAGGATGGCGTTCTCTTTCGATGGCGGTGTTGGGGATTCTCATGTCCACACATATTCTTATTTGTGTGCTGTCCTTTTTTGGTACGGCAACTATTGGGGACACCCATGGTGTGGGCCCCTCCGCCGGCTCTATGATGTCTTGCTCTAGTAGTGCCTTTATTTCTTCTTCTACCTGTGGCTGTAGGTGAATCGGTACCCTCCTGTGGTGTTGGGCGACAGGCCTGACCGACTCGTTTATGTGTAGGGTGATCTGTCATCCTTTCAGTTTTCCCAGTCCTTTTGTTAAATTCGGGTACTCTTTTAGGATGCTTCTTTGGTCAGACACATGGTATGTCATCTGTAATAGGCCCATGATCTTCGCTGTGACATTGCTCAGTAGACACGGTGCGGGGATATCTCCTCGTAGTACATGAATTTCCTCTGTGACTGTCTTACCCTTGTGCGTCATGGTGTCCGTGAACTTTCCCATGTTTGTCACTGGATTTTGTGCACCCCAAGTGAATACTCGTACGTTTGATGGTTGCAGGGGTGGCTTTCTCTTCATTTTATCGTATTCAGTGGCGCACATGATGTTGCATGTGGCCCCGCTGTCTAGCACAAATTCTGCTTGGTGTGGCCCTACTTCAATGGTCACCCGGTCTGTCTTCTTTATTGACTGCTTGTCCACCAGTCTGATGTGTTCTTCCTTGTGGTCATCGTCTGTGGACATGAGGTATAAGCGTTCTACCCTCTCTGGTATTTCTTCGTCTTCATCTCCTGACTCTAGGGATGAGCTCCTTGTGGTGGCTTCCATGTGACGCACATGTCTGTTAGTGGGTATTCTTTGTCTCCCTGGCCTGCCCCTTTCATTTTTGAATTGCATTCCTTGGCACATGGTGGCGAAATGGTTACTTTTATTGCATTTTCGACATATTTGACCAAACGCTGGGCATGTTCCTCGATGTGGAAATTCCAGGCCGCACCTGTAGCACTGGGACTCTTGTTTTCTTGTCGCCTGATCCTTCGACCCTTTCTTCCAGCTTCCAGTTCTATTCTTGTCTGTCATTCTGTGTACTTGCTCCTCTCGTCGGTCCATCTGTCTTGCGTGTGCCATTGCTCGTGCCTCTGCTCTCGCCAAATCCAGGATCCTTTCTAGTGTGGTTGGTTCTTTCAGTATTCTCGTACGAAAGTCTGTGTCACGACAGCCTTTTATCAATCTTAGACGGATCGCTTGTTCATTGTCGTACTTCTCAAATTCACAATGTGCTACTAGTTTCCTTAGTCTCGTTGCGAAGTCATCCATTGACTCTTCCGGCTGCTGAAAAGCTATGTTAAAGCTATATCTTTCAAAGTCAATGTTTCTTTGGGGATCGAATTTGCTCGTTAGGCACTTTATTAGTCCTTTGTATGTGCTCCTCTCGCTCTCTGGGAGTGTTATTAAGAGGTCTTCTATGTCATCTCCAGCCAGATTTAGGAATAATCCTAGCTTTTTATCGTCAACTACATCAGTTGCTTCCATGTATCGCTCGAACTTCACAATCCACTTTTCCCATCGTATTCCCACTTGTGGCTCCGAAACGCTGAATGGCATCGGTCTGCGATACTGTGCACTGTGCTTTGTATCAGGCATCTTGTCTTCCTGTTTCTTTGATGCTCTTTTTTTTTGGCTGTGTGGGGTGTTTGTAGTGTGCCTGTATTTCCTTTTATGTTTCCCCTTTTGTTTCAGTGACTGTAGGCTCTTTTCTGTGCCTTATGCACTTATTTGCACTCTCTTTTATGTTTCCCCTTTATCTTTCTGTTACTGTAGACCTTTTGTTGTGCCTCTTATGCTTGTTGTCCTTTATTTCCTGGTATTTCTGCTCTTTCTTCGATATTGCCTGTCTTTAAGATGGCCGCCATGCACTTTTGATGGTCATTCCTTGTCTGTGTCCCACACAAAATGGCCACCGAGATTTCGATCGTGAAATCTCGCGTTGCCTGGTCCTAAGATGGCCGCCACGTTGCTGCGCTGCTTCTATTGGCTGCTTTTGCCTGACCCTGTCATGGCCGCCGGGATGTGTCTCTCTCGCGAGACCTCGCGCTTTGGTTTCCAAACGCGAGGACCTCGCGCCTGCACTCTCGGGCACTAGCGTGGCTCGCGCTGTAATTTTTAAATGTGAGGACCTCGCGCCTCCAATCTCAGGCGCTAGCGCGTCTCTGCTCATGCACCTTACCGCGCTTGTAGGATGTTGGTGGACACTGTCTGGGTGGGCTCCCGTGTAGCTCCTCGCGTCTTCCTTTTTATTTTTTGCCGTTTCTGGTGGCGGATCGTTTATTTGACACGTGGGGTCGTCTTCTTCGTCGCCAGATGTCGTGTCGATGAGGGTCACGCCCTCATGAAAGAATACAGGACACAGGTCTGTGAATGCTTCTTCTTTATTCTCTGTGGGGTGGAGCACAGTACGCACATCTGTCCTCGTCCTTGGTCCGCAGTCTACTGTCCTCTTCCTGTCCCTACAGGAAGTGGTGTCCAGTGACCTGGTCACTGCCCTGCGACCCGCAGGGTCCTAATGCCCTACGTCGGCAGTCCTCTACTGTCAGGATGTCACAGCGTTGCGCTCGCCCCCTCCCCCCCCAGCGCCGCGGGGGAATTAGCCCCGTGGCGAAGGTGCTAAGGATTTCCCTTCCCATACAACGCTCATCTGACATGACGTCATACCGTAACTTCTGCACTAGTGAGAAGTGAGCAGTGTGAGCAGGCGCACATCCATGTGCCTGCTGACACTGCAGTGCAGAAAAAAACGGACTGCCTGTGTCACGGCACAAAACAGAGCCTGATAGAGACCCCTTTCGAGGCCCCCTTAAAAAACTGCCGGTGCTCAGCACCGGTGAGACCCGGCCCACTTAAAGCCCTGTGTCTAACATTCATACTTCTCATGACACTGATTCCACACTATAGGTTCTCCTTTTCAAGTCTGGCTTGACAGTGTAGCTGTCTGCATAACCAGTCAATCCTTTAAAAAGTAGATTATTGGCCTTTGGTGCCTCCTAGAGGGAATTTGCTCGTTTATCATTTCGCCTCCTATTGAATTCCTGCATTCCAATGCACAAAGGACTATTTTACATCTCAGAAGTACACTAAATTAGACACATTAAATTCTTTGTCTCATAGATGCATTATGCATCGAAAGCAAACTATTTTGATTTTTTCCGCAGTCACTATCCAAATGCAAGCCAGTCCTATTGGTAGGCCTTTAAGTGGGATGAAAAAACTGGGGGGGTGGGGAGAGGGGGCTCATAGGGGTGTGGCCAATGTAATTAAGGGCGTGGCTTAAACACACATAAGCTTACATTTTGTGATTAGCATAGTGTGCCACCCGTCTGGTATTTTCCTGCTTCTGTCATTGGAATCTGCTATATATCACAACAAGTAACATTACACCTACAACAAGCCAGGACTATTGGCTTTGTCAATGGTTGTTAGTTGCATAAGACAACTAAGCAACAACTACGGCTTTATTGTATGTAACATTGAAAATGCTTCCGCCCTGAAATGGTTAGACTGTGCAAGAACGAGTCTCTTCAAAGTTACATCAAAGGCAGGGAAGGGAGGAACTGCGGCAGAGTTAAGATTTATTTTTCACCCTAAGGGCAAAAATGGAGAGCCCGATAGGGACCCGTCTCAGCACCTGTTTATTAGAACTGCCGGTGCCGGGCACCTGCAGGACCCGGCCCACTTCAAGCTCTGCCTATTAACTTTGAAATCCAACTAGGGGGCAACCTCACATCATCACTTAGCAATGCCATCACATTGAGGGGCATATTATCAAGGGTGGCGATAGGGAATTTTTGCCGCTTTAGTGGCCGTTTTCAGCCGCTAAGCGGCGATAATTCTATCGCCCTATTAGCAAGCTGTCGCTAACAGCAGTTAGCGACAGCTTTTAGGCGATAGCGAGCGGTTTGGGGCCCGCTTTGCATGTTAGCAATATTTATCGCTAATGACATGCAAAGTGGGCGTACCCAAACTGTTAGCGACTGAAAACAGTTGCTAATATCGCTATCGCCTATTAGCAAGGCAGGCGTAGCGATGGAAATATTCACGCTAAGCTCGAATATCTCCAAATACTAACACCTGCCCAGACCAGTTCTTAGCCATGTTATCCAATGGGAGGTGGATAACATGGCTAAGAGCATTTCGTAGCTAATGCGTGAATATCGCTGTATTCTCAGCGAAATTCACGCATTTCACCTGCATTTCACGCATTTCACCTGCGGCAGGTATAATGTATGCAAGGGGGGGCGTATTGACGCCAGAAAGGGTTGTAGAAGTGACGCAGTGAAATCTATGAGATTTCACTGCGTCACCTCTAGGACGCAAATGCATCAATATCTTATGCCTGCCTCACAGCAGGCGTAAGACTGACGCAGGCCCTTTCACATGGGGCTTGCCCCATGTGAAACAACACATTGCTGGAGTTGCGTCACTTTTGTGACACACTCCAGCAATGCGTCACTTTTGCGCCACACAGATACGTCAGAAATACTTACGTATCTGTAGCTCCTTGCGACATGATGCATCATATTATAAATATGACGCATCAATCATGTCGCAAGGAGGGCGCACTGAGAAGTGACGCATCACTGCTTTCACGCAGCGATGCGTCACTTCTCATAAATGAGGCCCACGGGCCTGCGTCAGTCTTATGCCTGCTGTGAGGCAGGCGTAAGATATTGACGCATTTGCGTCCTAGAGGTGATGCAGTGAAATCTCATAGATTGCACTGCGTCACTTCTACAACCCTTTCTTGGGTCAATACGCCCCCCTTGCATACATTATACCTGCCGCTGGTATAATGTGGTGCAAGGGTTTACAAAGTGACGCATCTACCTAGATGCGTCACTTTGTAAATATGGCGCAACAAGGCGCATTTTTTACGCCACTGGTGCATCACAAAAAGTGACGCACTGGCGGCGTAAAAGTGACGCACAGCCTCATAAATGAGACCCTATATATCTAGTATGACTAGGGCCACTGGAATTATGTGGCATAGGATGACAAAATTATGTGAAAGGGTTGATTGAATTATGCGTCGAGAAACGGCAGATTATACATTATAATGAGGCCCATTTTGGGATAGTATTATTTCCTTATGTTGTCATTTTTTTCGTCACAGTGTAACACCGAGCAAAGGTTTCACCTCATTAGTTCTACTTTAACACCCAGATGCACAATGAGCAACAGAACGATGACCAGTTAACTTTTGCAAAGGGCCTGCCAACGTGTGGCAACACACGTTACTGTGTTGTTAGTAACTTTTGATCTGTTTGAGCAGAAACAATTTAATTTTTTTGTTAAAATCTGCAGATTATTCCGAAGATGATGGATTATGTGGCAAATGCGACAAACGCATGAATATGCGGAAAACTCCGTAGCCACAATATCACATAATTCCATACCAGAGGCAAAGGCTTTATGTATGGTTTGGCCTTCATCAAACCTCAGGCGTTACAGTCAATAAATGGCAGCTTTTGCTGATGCTCATATGGCGTGTCCCTTGTTAAAAAAAAAGGAGGGCACCATCAATAGTTCTATCTCCACACTCCTTACAGGCTTTATCCCAGCTCTGAAGTTGGCCCCTAAAATGAAGATTTCTTTCGTTTCTTAATTTAACCTTCTATAACATCAATAATTGTTTGGAAGCGAGTGGATGTTCACTTCTTAAGTATGATGTCTCCAGTGAATGACATATGCAGGCCTTCATGTTTATTTCTTAAATTGTTTGAAAAGAAGCAGGGCTGATTTGAATATGTATGGCCCCTCTCTGGCGTAGCAGCACAGTGGGCAAACAATTGATGAACTGGAATGTAGCCCCAGCAACTGCCAGAGGACAAGACTTTTGAAAATATTCCCCTCCTCAGCTTTTGTTGAGTGGCCACTTAAGGAGCTTAACAATGTTGTTTCAACTTTATCTGCATGTACATGCATTGGAGACATATGATAAAGATAAATCAAATTAAAAAAAAAATAATCTAATACTGGTCACAAAGAACATATGTTCTTTCTGCTAAAGTTTACTTGCAGTCATGACTGCAAATATATAGCCCAGAGTCCTACATTCCAAAATATTAAGAGTGGGCAATTTCTCCATTTTGTTGTGGGTCAGGACAATGTCTTAACCAATTGGTCAGGAATATTGCATGTCAGGTTTTTCTCTGTTTTATAGGGGGTCCAGCATCCATAGATTCAGGGGAAATTTAATCTTAGAGGTATGTACTATTGCCTTGCTCGACCCCATTGACACAACATTTAATCAGTGGTCACGATCTGAACCATAGATGGTTTTGTTTTATTTTTTTATTTATTTATTTATAGAGTTTTGTATAGCGCGGACAAGACCCGTGGGTATCAGAGCGCTTAACAGGTAAAGAATGACATATAACATTATCATAACAGTATAAACAGACAAAATATATATGAGGTAGTGGCGGTATAATGTATGGACATAATTAGCTATAAAAATTCCTAATGTCAAACATATATCCATTATAATAACATTCATAACAACAAAAATCGATATGAGGTAGAAGGCAATGAAATGTGTGGGCGTGATTAGATATATAAATTCCAAAGTATGTGCAAGTGGCCTTAGATGGTTAGTAAGGCTTGGCTAGTGTCCAGGTATCAATCAGGCTCGGTGAGGTAGGGTTATATGGCGTTCCAGTGCATATAAAGAATAATAAGGATGAATACATGGAGTGAGGTAGAGGTTATATAGTTTTGTCTGAGAGATATAGTAATAAGTTTACAGGTATATGAGGTAGCATTAATGTGTCAAGCCTCTGCTTGAGCATGGCGACAGTCAATTGTCTGGTATTGATCTTCCAGTTTTCATAGAGAGGACAATCCTCTGTTAGCGTAAATGGTCATCTTAGTACTCCGTAGGTTTCTCTAAGTCGGGTATTTACTCATCAAGTGGTTCTTAAGTTCTCGTTTGAATGTTAATGTATTTTTTATCTTCCTGATGTTTGGTGGGATTGAGTTCCAGACTCTGGGGGCAGCTCCAGAGAATGCTCGGTTGTAGGTCTTTTTCTTGTGGAAAAAGGCTGGTCGCAATAGCAACTCTCTTGCGCTTCTAGTTGTTCTGTTACCTCCTGATAACTTAAGTTTCTTTGCTAGGTATCTAGGGGTGTTGTAGTGAACTGCTTTATGTGTAATACAGGCCATCTTCATTTGAATTCTGGCCTCATAAGGTAGCCAGTTTAGTGCTTTCAGGTGAGGAGATATATGATCGAATTTCTTCGTTCCCGTAATGAGTCTTGCCGCTGCGTTGAGGCAGGCTTTTAATGGTGCTGTGGATGTTTTCGGTAGGCCGGCTAGTGTGGTGCAGCCGTATTCGATCCTAGAGATAACTAGTGATTGGATAGCCAGTTTTAGATCCGTCTCTGAAATAAAGGGTTTCAGTTTTCTTAAATAATTCAAGTGGAAGCGGGCGCTCTTGGCCATTGAATTAATATGGTCTTTCATGTCAAGGTTTTCATCTAGCGTAATTCCTAGTGATTTGGCTGAGTTCACTAGGGTCGGGGTGCAATTTAGCGCCGTCACCATTTTAGTCCATTCCTTAACTTCAGCTTGGCTCCTTGTCGGTGAAATTAGCAGGAATTCTGTTTTCTGGGCATTTAATTTCAGATGGTTCATTGTTAACCATCGCAAAGCTTCCTTTAGTGTCTTGTTCATTAGGTCAATGTCCTCGAGGGAGGCGATCTTTATGTATAATTGCGTGTCGTCTGCATACATATGGTAGGATATCTGTGATTTTTGCAGAATCTCAGTGAGAGGTTCTACATACAGGTTGAATAGATCTGGGGATAACGTTGAGCCTTGTGGGACCCCGATTGCATTGGGGCTCGGGGAAGAGATTGCTTGATTAACCAGGAATCGTTGAGTCCTATTCTGTAGGAAGGAATTGAACCATTTCAGAACGTTTCCGGACAGACCCATCCTGTCTTGTAGCCTGGTCATTAGTACTTCGTGCTTTACCGTGTCAAATGCTGATGACAAGTCTAGGAGGATCAGTAGGCAAGTTTGGTTACGGTCTAGGGCTTGTAAGGCGTCATCGACAATGTGCAGGATCGCAGTTTCAGTACTGTGTCCTGTTCTGAATCCTGATTGGCAGTCGTCAAGTAGCGAGAATTTCGCTATATGTTGGCTTAGTTGGCCCTGCACGCATTTTTCAATGAGTTTGGCCAGTAGAGGGATGTTGGTCACTGGACGATAGTTGTTCGGGTCTGTTGCATCAGCTGTCGGTTTTTTGATGATGGGCACTACCTGCCCTGTTTTTAGGCAGTCAGGGAGAGTCCCTTGTGCAAGTGAGGCATTTATTATCTCGGTCCAGATTGGAACTAGAGTATGGCTGATTTCTCTTATACACTTTCCTGGTAAAGGGTCTTGATAGTGGTTGTTTGGTCTGAGTTCCGCCAGCGTTTTGGCGATCTTTTCCTGGTCGTATAGTTCAAATGTATCCCATGTTGCCTTGTTTTTTGTTTGGAAACCCTCTGTTAAGACATTGGCCTCAATTTTAGGTGGAGGAAGGGTCATCAGGTTAGTTGCTGCATTTGTGAGTTCAACTTCTAGCAGCTTTGATTTTTCCGTGAAAAATGAGGAGAATTCCTCGCAGCTTATGGGAGTTTTAGTATTCTCTTGAACCGTTTTGGCGAGTTTGTTTGACTGTTGTTTTAAAATCTCGAAGAGTTTTCGTGGTCTGTTTATGGCATTGTCCAGTTCAGCTCTGAAACATTATTTTTTGGAGTTGATTATCTTTTTGTTATATTCTTTTCTTGTTTTCCTGAGGGCTGTCAGCTCCGGGGAGGAGGGATGTTGTCTCCATTTCCTTTCGGCCATTCTCAGTTTGCGCCTGTCCTCGTTCAGTGACTCATTAAACCAGGGATTTTTTGGTTTCTCTGCGACTTTTTTCAGTTTTTGGGGCATGGTGTCATTTTTTTTTTATTTTTTTTTTTTAAAAACCTTTATTGAAAGACACGTATAAGTACAAGCGCTGGCCTACAACCACAGGGGCCGGCCGCAAAGTCAGGAGAATCAAAATAACAAAGCAATGTATACGATAGGGTGAATACAGGATGGATGCAAATAAAGTCGCTACATCGCCAGCGCCAGGATAAAAGAGGTTTCATTTTACATTATATAAAGGAGGCAGCAACCATATCTACCAGCGCGTCATGCAACATATACAGAAAAGAAGGGGGGGGGGCGGGAGGGAAATAGCCCCCCA
This sequence comes from Lissotriton helveticus, assembly GCF_964261635.1. Lineage (NCBI taxonomy): Eukaryota > Metazoa > Chordata > Amphibia > Caudata > Salamandridae > Lissotriton > Lissotriton helveticus. The sequence goes on along the minus strand of NC_136072.1, from coordinate 152,681,128 downwards.
CGCAAGCAGACGACCACAGTAGGGCAAAGCCCAAAGACCTCACACGCCCATACCAGGTGCAGAATAGAGGAAGAATACCAGCAAACAAATAAAGTGGACGCCACACGTACAGCCCACCCGCCCCGAAAAAGGAGAAAGTGCAGACGCTAGCGAAACAGAGGAGTGAACACCAAGGGACATAGCCCACCCCCTGGAAAAAGGCAAAAAAGAGACCATAGAATAAAACAAACTAAAATAACAAACCCCCCCCCCCCACCCTACATCACTGTAATGGCTACGGCCTACCCCACTAAACAGCGTGCCTGTCGCCCAGAGTCACCCGAAATATAGAAAAAGAGAAAGGGAATTATAACGAAGAAAGAGAGGGGAATAAGAAAAGGAAGGAGAGGAAAAGGAAGAAAGAGAAAGGAGAGGAGCCAGCGACCGAGACATAAAACGCTACCCCCCCGCAACAATAATGCACTAATCGAGGTCGAAAAGGAGAGTCAAAAAAAGCCTACACCAGGATGTAAACAGGAACCATCCAGAATAACGAGGCCCGGAGATGCCATGTAAAAAGGGGTCCCACAGGCATCCGGGCACGATCACCCCTGTCCACTTTTATGAAGAGTCGAGCCTCCCAACCCCGCCACAGCCAAAAAACAGCAGAACACAGTGGGTCCATACCAATCAGGAAAAGCCGGTGGGATCTCCGCAAAACACCGTCCCGGCAAACTAGAAGCAACCAGGAGAACTCGGCAACAGTCAGAATGGAAAAGTTCCTCAAAGATCCACGTGGTCAAGCACAGTATCTGGGCCGTCCAGCACGAAGCAAAGAAAACAGGATGTAGAAAGCACTGCAGCATCGGCACCGGGTCCGCTAGATCCCATAGAATCGAGCACCCAGCCGGAGATCCCAGCACAGCCGCCGGCGAAGTTTCAGGCAGTACAATTCGGGGAGACGACACTTCGTCACAAAATGGCGGAGCCACCATGGCAGCTATCCGCAAGTCCAAGGCTCGACATTTCAAGGACAGGTCGATCCGCAGAGCAGACAGGGCAAACCAGATAGCACTCCGAGTAGGGGCCGCCCAAACCAAACGAGGGCTGGAGAAAGCAAATGCGGCAACCTCCCTGTCTCCAGGAGAAAGACACCCCGAGGGGCCATCCGCCATCTTAAGTACAGCACCCTCCGCCATCGCCGCAGGTTCTTCCAAGTCCATCAGGAGCACCGGCGGCCCCAGGGCTCACCGCCAAACCGCGGCGGATGGCGCTCGGCGGAGAAAGGAGAGTCACCAGAAGAACGGGCGTGCTCCCCACAGCACTCGGGGGGAGCCCAGCACCGGATCCCGGGCGGGACTAACAACAGGAGTGGGTTTCCCACTAGAGGGGTGCCGGACAGCGCGGCTTCTCTTCTTCGGGCCGGTAGGCGAACGGACATGCGGGGTGGCCCACCAGCGGGGGCGGGTCTGCCCCGGGGGTCCCGGCCCGCGGCTCTCAGGCTCCCACCATCGGGTCTCCCCACCGGTTCCGGACCGCCGGCACTCCGATCATCTCCGGGCAGGCACAGCACTCGAGGCCCCGGCGTCAGGGCCGGGAAGGCCAACAAAGTGACCAGGGCAGAACGCCGGAATCACTGCACGCCAGAGCCCCGGAAAAGGATGGTAAGTGACGGCTCTTCCCCAGTGACCAAATTCGGAACACCCCGAACAGGATGAAATACAGGATAGGTGGCGGGGAGGAAGAGATCACGGAGCGAGGCGGTTATGCGACCGTTCCGATCGCCATCTTGGCTCCTCCCCTCGGGCATGGTGTCATTGACGATATTACCGATCGAGGTTACGTAGTGATCCGTCAGCTCATTGACATTTTGCTTATTGTTGGGTGGCTTCAGATCTTTTTCACACCTTTCAACCAGTAGTTCAATATTGGCCTCTTTTGTGTCTCGGATCAGTTTCTTGAGCTTGCGAGGTTGTACGGTCCTGCCCTTTTTCATTGTAGGTATCGCGAATGTTATGGCGTGATGGTCAGACCAATCACATGGGTCTATAGCGAGGATTGATGCCTCATCGTTTCTTGAGATGATCCAGTCTAAGGTCCCTCCTCGTGAGTGAGTGGGTTCGTTGCATGCTTGTATAAGTTTTAGCTCACTGAAGAAGTCCTTAAGCGAGTTGATCAGTTTGTCATTGTCGTCCTCCCAATGTAGGTTAAAATCGCCTAGGTATATGTTATTGGCATCCGAATTGGAGTTGGTCGTTATGATCTCCATCAGTTGCTCTGTGAACTTAGCATTCTCTCCTGGTGGGTGGTAGAATGCATGCAGGTTGCAGCTTTGATTATATGGTGTTCTTACATTAATACCAAGGTATTCACATGATTCTAGATTAGACGTAAGGTGCTAATTACAGATGGTTGTCATTTGGTCATTAGCTGTATCCTGACCACATGTTTTCTTTCTGATTCTTTAGGGAGATGAAAGGCAGAGTGCAGAGACTAAACCTTAACAATTTAAACATGTTCTTCTATGCACAACACTGTTTGCATCAACATGTCACCAGATGCAGCCATGACAGGCACTATATATTAAATAACCATGCAGCTTTTAATTGCACCACACACCAAACCTCTGTTTAGGTAATGATATTCTGGCAAGAGGATCTCCTAGCTGAACACAAATTATTTTATAACAAAGGGGCATATTATCAACAAATAGCGGTATTTATCGCTAAGTAGGCTTAGCGGCAATTTTTTTATCGCCGCGCATCACCGGATTTTATCGCTGAGATAACGTGCTATTAGCAACGTTTATCTCAAAAGCGATAAAATTCCCAGCGATAGAAGCAAAATCCGTGAATATCGCTGAGAATACAGCGATATTCACGCATTATCGCTAACAGGGTCTTAGCCATTATATCCACCTACCATTGGATATAATGGCTAAGAACTGGTCTGAGCAGGCGTTAGTTTTTGGAGATATTCGCGCTTAGCGCGAATATTTCCATCGCTACGCCTGTGTTGGTAATAGGCGATAGCGATGTTAGCGACTGCTTTCAGTCGCTAACAGGTTGGGTACGCCCACTTTGCATGTCATTAGCGATAAATATCGCTGACATGCAAAGCGGGCCCCAAACCGCTCGCTATCGCCTGCAAGCTGTCACTAACTGCTGTTAGCGACAGCTTGCTAATAGAGCGATAGAATTATCGCCGCTTAGCGGCCGAAAACGGCCGCTAAAGCGGCGATAATTTCCGATCGCTCACCTTGATAATATGCCCCATAGTTTTGTGTTTTATTTTGTGATCTAGTCAGTATGAAAGTATGTTAAATAGGGTTTGGGGCAGGTGTCCCTAACTTTGTGTCCCATTTATATTCTCTTTGTTATATTATCCAAGTTGTTGTATTTTATTGTTTTTTATTCACAGATATATAGCGCTACTTACCACTGACAAGGCGCTGAAACTGTTTGTGGACAGGTAGCTACTCCTTACCAGTGCCATGGGTGGAAGAGTGTGGCTGTCATGTGGCCTTTAAGGGTTGTGCCAGTGTAGTGCATGAGTATAGGAAGTATGCCAATATCTTGTTTTTCTGGCTGATCTTTGCATGAAATTAAAATTAAAAGGAGTATGGGAGGGGATGCTTGAGGACAGGGTATGTGGACATGCAAGAGTGCACTCAGACGGTCATACATGTGGTCATCCAAGTGTTCATGCAAGCATTTATGCAGGTGATCATGGAAGTGGTCATGAAGCAAAAAACTGCTATTTTATCATTAATATCTGAATCTGGAAATAGTGATCCAGCACCAATAAGCAGAGAATTTGGGGGATTCATAGAAGACATTGGCAGTCTAATTACATTTCATTTGTAGTGGACTTAATGTATTAAAACTAATTATAGTAGAATAGTATATCCATATTTCAAGTGGTCCCCATTGTAGTGTGTCTCAGTTTAATTAGTCATGACACCTAGGCTTAGACCCTACCTTTGTAAGTCTGAACAACATGTAAATGTGGGTATAACAGTTATAACTTCACTGGTGTCTCACTGAATATTTGTCTTTTTCCAAGTCTTCCAAGTTGAGCAGACCAGCATGCATGACCAGAGAAGAATTTGTGAAGCTGGCCCACACGTTCATTGGCCAAGGCAAGAAACACGAGTACGGGGAGCTGTTTGATAAAATAGACGCAACGCGAGATGGATTCATTAATTGGGACAAATTGAGCTCTTACATGCTTCTCGAACTTTACGAGAAAGACGAACGCGCCAAATCCTCAGCGGTTCCCCAGTGGAAGGACATCCGGCTCCTGATGCCGATCCACAAAGACATTGTTCAGAAAATCGTTTTCTTGAAAGGTTCTAGCCGCTACTTGACTCTGAGCAAAGATGGTTTACTTGGAGTTTGGGGAGAGAATTTAAAGCTGCAAAGAACTCTACGCATCGCTACAGACAGCGTCAAGCCCAAAGACCTCTGGGTAATCGGTTTGGTGTTCTTGGCCAATGTGAACAAGGTACACATTTTTTTCATTGGTAATTCATTTTTGTATGTCCATCCTGAATCACTACCGGGATCTGTGTGTTTGGGGTGCTGCTTACACATAGCGATTCTCAATGGGATCTATTAATGTTTGAACCAAAATCCCATTGCAAAACATTAAAATTTTACAGACTACATAAAGGTAGTGGTAACCCATTTGCAAATAAAAAGTCCTGGTCCACTGCCTACCTCTGAAAAATTTTCTTGTTAACATTCACAAAGGGGGTGAGGTCTCTTTGGTGCAGGCAAATTGTCCAGCCCAATTAAATCAGACACCCAGAGATATTATATAAATGCGTGCTTAGCGCGAATATTTACATCGCTACGCCTTCCTTGCTAATAGGCGATAGCGACTGCTTTCAGTCGCTAACAGGTTGGGTACACCCACTTTGCATGTCATTAGCGATAAATATCGCTGACATGCAAAGCAGGCCCCAAACCGCTCTCTATCGCCTACAAGCTGTCGCTAACTGCTGTTAGCGACAGCTTTCTAATAGGGCAATAGAATTATCGCCGCTTAGCGGCCGAAAACAGCCGCTAAAGCGGCGATAATCACATATCGCCTGCCTTGGTAATATGCCCCTATGTTTCGAGCAAATTGTAATTAAAGGGAGCTGTGAATGAGGGTGGCAAAGACCCTATGTATTTCAAACAGATTACTTAAAAAAACTCAGGAAAGTTGAAAATCAATACAATTAATGCAATTAGATGTATTTTCCTCATTTTTAACATCACTCTATGCAGATTGTACCTCATTTGCACACAGAAATGTGATAATTTCTGAAAATGTTCTCATATTTTTCTTGTGATTTGGACTGCCTCTAGATATGACAATTGATGTGTGTTTGGACGGAAAAGTGCTCTGCATGCTAAGAGACGTGTACCCCTGCCTTGAGTGCCCATCTGTACTGTTGTTCGTATCCCTAAGACAGTTTTTTTTGCCATTGGCAAACACGGATCATGCAGGTGCACCATGACATAGGCCTGTCTCACAGACTGCAGTCTTGTTGAACCGGGAGGGGGGCCTAATACACTATCCTCATAGTGGTGGACGGCTAATGCCGTCACCAGAAGTTAAGCAGCATGAGTGCGTGATGGCCGCATTTCATGTAGTGATCAGTAGGAGTGAACAGATCCTTTTTTAGGTCTCGCCTGTCGATGCGCATGCGCATCGAGCAAGGCGAGAGTATTGGCACTTATCCGCTCTTTATCCACACTGCAAGGAATCGTGGCGATTCCTTGCAGTGCACGAGAAATTTAAGCTCAATGCGCATGCGCATTGAGCTTAAATGCGCGTGCACATGCCCCCAGCCGCCTGCCTTGCCTACTCTCTCTCACAGCCTCCCCCAGCTCCGCCCCCTCACTACTTGATTGCACGGCCGCTAGGCCGTGCCTCCCCTACTCTCCTCCCCCCTCCTCCTCCTACTCTCCTCCCCTGCCTGCCTGCCGTGTCGCACCTCGCACCTCTCCCCTCTCCGCCCCCTCCCCTGCCCGCCGTGTTACGGTGAAAGGCTTGTCAGTAATTTGCAGGCATTCACTTGCATTCCTCGCATCGCTGTTCTAGAGCGCGCGCTTTAACGCTCCTCCCCATCCCCCAACACAGAGCTCATCTCACAGCCGGACCTTTTCACCTTGCCGAGCTCTCTCCAATTTGTTCTCTGGGGTAGGTCTTTACTGTAAGGGGCTCGGGTTGTGTCGCTATGCCCAGCTGTCCTCTGCTTCCTTTGATGCCCCTGTTTGACATGCACTTTCCATGCACTTTACATGCGGATTAAACAACCTCCGCTGCCCTGGGAGACGCAAGAGCACTTAAATTGCCTTCACCAGGCCCAGAGTCCATCGACGTCACCACCAAGCCGCGCTAGGATTGGAGCCAGCTCTGAGAGTTATTTTTCACGACCACAGATCCAGGAAGAGCCACGCACCCTGTGAGCAGCTAAAATAATGAACCCGAAACCACCAGCCGGGGCTGTAAAATCACACGACAGCCAGTCGTCTGCAAGCAGTCCGGAGCTTCCGTCTTCTCAGTGAGTCTGTCCATGCTTTTTATGACAGTGAGTCACAATAGATTACAGTGGGCTCACAGGAACACACCACACAGGCAGAGCAATATATTTCATATGTTTGTAAGTGGGACTTTAGCCCTAAATGTATTTTTTCTTCGCCTCAGTGCTTGTTTTCTTTTCTTTATCCCATGTCCCTCCTCCACTCAGCCCCCATGTCTCTTGCCCCGGTACCCTTTGCACCGTCGGTTTTACCCACTTCATGTCTCCTCTTCCAGTTCGTCCCTCGGGTTTCCGGTTCCTGTTCCCCTGGCACTGCCTGTTGTACATATCTCCTGCCCCCAACCAGCCAGTTCCTGTCTCTGTCCCCATGGCACGTTCTGTTTTTAGTGTCTGTATCACCTGCCCTCTCCTCCAGTCAGCACCCACATCTTTTGTCCCAGTTTCCCCAGCACTGTGTTATCTATTGACTGATCCGCTTCTCTTGCCTACTGCCCCTGGTACGATTGATTTTAACTGTCTCCCGTCCCTACCTTCGGTGAATTTCTGTGTCTTCTGCCCCTGTGTCCCTGGAACTGCCTGTTTCCCTCTCGCTCTCTCCGGCTCGGTACTCTCGGTTTGTGTTACCTGTTGAGCCTGCAGCCTCCCTGCTCTCTCTATCAGTACGCTGACTACAGATGAGCGCAACAGTTATTAAAATGTGAAATTTACCAGCAACGCTATGTATAAATTGTTGCGTTCCTCAAAGACATTTATCTTTTTGTCATCCAGTGGAGTCTTTCCTGCTAGGATCAACAGAGCAGCTTTGTGGTACAGTAATTAGTCACACCATAAACTGGTTTCCAGATTAGTAACTGTGAAATTAAAAGACCATCTTATTTATGAATTTATAAAGCCGAATATCTACTTCAAATAAATCATGGAACCAGGGAGACATTAGTGATGATTTAATGGAAAGGAAGTGTCTCAGTAATGCTGCATTTAGACACCGACATTAACTTTGGTCGGGCTTTTGTTACTGTGTTTTCAAACTGTTATTGCAGCACATTCTTTCATCCACCAGCGAGGTTTAAAGGACACTCCACAACCACAGTGGCCTCCGTACGTCTGTGGCAATAAGTCAGACATTATTGCTCTTGTATAATTCCTGCCCTTCGGCAGTATCTTTTCGAACCAAACATAAATGTTCCTTTAAATATTTTACAGAAACGTGTTTTTAATGGTAAGAAATCAGTTTCAGAAGTCCTACAAATTGTCATACTCTCAAAGTACTTCTCGAGAGCGGGCTCTTGGTTTTGGTGGAGTGGCGAGAGGGTTGCTTTTTAACAACATTTCGCTCCAGTCTTGGATTCAGTTCTTTGTTTTGTAAATAGTTGCCTTTTTACCTCCTGTTGACTGCTGACGTTCATATAATATTTGTATTTCTGCAGGAATTTCGGTAGATGTCAATACCTTTGGAACATTTAGCACATTATTCTCAGCAATAGTGCTCCATTTAGCAACCATCCTGTGACCTTCGGGAATAAGCTGTGAAGTGCTTGTTAACTCCCACAAAGTAGCTACCCACATTAGGCACAGAAATGGCGGAGGCATGCTCTCACCAATTCTCAAATGAGGAAATGGCAAATACTACAATCTGTAACAGGCAACAAAATGGAGCCTCCGTTTTAAAACGTAGCATACAAGTACTGGTGTGCTAACACTCATGATGATTGTTGTATTATTGAACACCTTAGGTGTTTAATAATAACGGGTAACAAGGAGTTGCTTATGAACCAGTACAGACGTTGAAGTGAATGAGAGCATTACAGTTTACAGCTTTTACAGATCTGCAGTTTCTGGTATCTTAGGTGTTTTATGTGTACACTAATGTGCATGCAGGCCTTCATGTGAGTTCAGACTAATGGTTATACAAAAATGCTTTACATAAAAATTATTCGCCTTCACTCTATCTATCTATCTATCTGTCGCCCTCACTCTATCTGTCGCCCTCACTCTGTCTGTCGCCCTCACTCTGTCTATCGCCCTCACTCTGTCTGTCGCCCTCACTCTGTCTGTCGCCCTCACTCTGTCTGTCGCCCTCACTCTGTCTGTCGCCCTCACTCTGTCTGTCGCCCTCACTCTGTCTGTCGCCCTCACTCTGTCTGTCGCCCTCACTCTGTCTGTCGCCCTCACTCTATCTGTCTGTCTGTCTATCGCCCTCACTCTATCTATCTATCACCCTAACTAACTCTATCTCCCTCCCTCTATCGATCTATCGCCCTCCCTCTATCGATCTATCGCCCTCCCTCTATCTATCTATCGCCCTCCCTCTATCTATCGCCCTCCCTCCCTCTATCTATCACACTCACTCTATCTATCTATCGCATCACCACAGCATCACTCAGGGGCACCACAACATCAATCTGTGCAAACATTCAACAACAACTGGTTCAAATATGTTCTCTCAATGTTTCAAACTTTATTACAAATGTTACAAAAAGATGTTAATATTTCACTTCTGTTCTTGGATTTTCGTCACAATAAAATACACTGAACATAATCTTCACATAAAGTTTTTTACAAAAGTTTAAGCTATTGCCATTATAAATTACAATCACTTTTATTTAAGTATTAATTATTAAAAAAAAATGTAAAAGCCATTGTTATTTGTAATATCAATACATCTAAGTCACGTAAATACAACACATGTTGCATTACAAATGCTATAGGTATCACATGTGCAAAAGTTAAAGCTATTGGCATTGTAAATGACAAAGCTATTAATTTTGCAATTTTCAAAACCAGCACATAAATAAAAAAAATTGTCATTTACAATACCAATAGCTCAAACTTTCCTAATGCGAGACCTATTGCATTGCAAATGCTTGTTACACTGTGTCACTGGAGTGAGGCCTACAGGCTCATTCGCCTTTTTAAAAGTTTAAGTGCTGTGTGCTTAATTCACCCTTGGCCTACATCAGTTAGATCTAGGGTGCTGCGCAGCACAGGTGTGGTAACTCTGTGGTAGACGTATGTGTGCCTGGGAAGGGTACACTACAGGCATAGGGCAGTGCTGTGCAGTACAAGTGTGAATACTGCAGGTGCTGTGTGTATGTATGCCTGTGAAGAATACATTACATGAGAGATACAGTTCTGTGCAGTGCGTGCGTAATGGAAGCATGTGCTGGGTGTATTTGTGCTTGCGAGAAGTACAGTACATGCAGTGTGAAGTGTTGTGCAGAGTGCACATGGGGAGTGTGTGTGCTCGCAATATGCATGTTTTCAAATAGCACACCATGGCACAATACAGAAAGTATACAGAACTGAGCATTGCACACAGAGTGACTGTATGTGATGCATGTATGTGTGCCTGTGGTGGCTCAATACAGTCATGTACAATACATGCATTACATTACAATTTGTGCATGGACGGAGCACATTACAGGGTTGCACGCTACAATTTTCGCAAAGCCATTGAGCAACACAGAACTTTGGTGTGTATCTACCATCTTTGTTGAACTAATACACATCTTTTTCCATCCAGCGGTTAGTTTGCATCCGCAGACACAGTTTTGCCAAAAGATAATATAGTTAAGCAATCAGTGTATGAAGCATACGAAACTGGAGGTTCACCTTGCTGACGAAGGTCGACATACTGACAATACCAGTAGGCTTCTTATTTGTGTTTACAAACTTATTATCTCAAGAAAAACATGTGCATACCCACAGAAATGTTAATGTAGCATATGCACTGTCGCACCTGCATACTCATTTTATTATCATATGACGTGATTTATTTATTATGTATTGATATTTTTTAGGGGCATGATATTTTTTTTGTGTTTTGATAGAATCTTGTCTAGTGCCATTATCGGCAACTTCCCACGCCCACAGTCGGAGTATGCGTTAATAAATAAATACACAAGACAACTTTTGTTATGGGAAAATAGCGGACTCCTAACAGGAGCCCAACAACTAGTGAGGGGTGTGTTGGTGCCTAAATGGCACTAAAGACCCACCCTTTCAGGGTGGCCCCCTGTGGGGGCCGCGGGCAGCCACATTGTATGGTGTTCAACACCTATCACTTCTTGGTATTGTGTCGTCAATGGGGATGCATGGAGAGATTGTAGTATTCTGTTTAGTTTTAGGGTCTTCGTAGGCACACGTCCTGGTTTAATCATGTGGTAACATTTAAAAGCACTTGGGACGTTTGTACATGTTTAATTTGCGTTCACACGCAGTGTATGGCAAATCTCAGCGTGAGTACAGGTGCAGGTAAATCAAATTGAGTTTTCTATGTAACATTTAAACCATGAGCTCAAAATGTTTGGTCACGTCCTGGTTGCTATGTTTTTGCACATTTTTATTTTACATTTTGGGTGAGGACTTTGTTACATTTTTTAATTTTTTTATTTATTTATTTTAAATTAATTTTCATAAAGGCTCATACAGTGCATAGGTATGCCAATCCTGAGTACAATTGTAGAAGGCCAGAATATAAAAGGGAACAAAAGCAAAAAGAACAACCAACATGTGGCTACAATGTACGCTAGAAGGAATAGATTCAATCACAGTGTAAAAAAATCATCTGCACATATCCCCCCCACAGGCTAGCACAACGTTCATCATTTATACAGTAATTCTCATGGGCATAAGGCGGCACAATGGATCTTAAGTAAAGCAGGAGAGGTTCCCATATGTCATTTGGCTTAGATGACGACGGCAGTTCCTCTGCATAGAGAACTAAATTGTCCCTACAATACGTCAGGTCTCGGAGCCATTGTTCAGTTGAAGGACTCTGCTTGCTGTCCCACACCATCGCCACCCGTCTTTTGGCTAATAGCAGCGCCACCTGCACCAATCTGCCCATGACACCTTTCAGGAGAGGAAGCAGGGCTAAAAACACATCTGTGGAGAACACGGCAACTACACCCCCACCATTTTAGACAAAGTAGCGACCACAGTAGTCCAGTATTTACGCACACTCCCACAAGCCCACGCCAGATGCCAGAAGTCTGCCCATGGGCTGCTACACAGCTTACAGGCGTCAGTGTCCCGAAGTCTATATTTAAAAAGTTTGTGTGGCATGTGATAAACTTGGTGAAGGTATTTAAAATGGATGATGCGTAGATTTCCATTGGAAATAAGTGCGCCAGTCAGTTGGCAGCAGCGTTCCCATTCTATCGGCATCAAATGGGGGTCTAAGCGTTCATTCCTTTTGTCCAAACTTCTGGAGGGTGGGGGAGGCCTATCCTCATTAGCTGCTAGGTAAAATTTGGCAACGAGCTTTTGACGGGATGGAGAGAGAAGTAGGGTGTGCAATGCCAATAATGTTGGTGGTTCTGCGGGGAATGTCGGGTAATAGGCTTGTAACGCTTTTTTAAGTCTGTGGAACAGAAAAAGGAAGTGTGGTTTTGTTTTGGATGTAGTCCATGTCATCCGCTGCTAGGAAGGTGCCATTGGGGTATAGATCCTGCAATTTATCTATACCCACTTGCACCAGCGTATGTAGGGCCCCCGCCTCATGAGTTACTGACAGACCAAAATGATAAGCCAAGGGTAACAGTGGAGAATATAATGGGAGTTTACCGGCCACTTGGCCCAGCGCCTGCCAAGCAGCGATTGTAGATTTTGTAGCATTAATTGTGTCTCTGGGAGTGATCCTGTCTCGATGTGTGAGGACAGAGTGTAATGGAACTGGGTGTGATTCCCAATGTTCCACTGCTACATGCGCGATGAAATCATGAGATGCATACCAGTAGTGTGCATATTGCGCATGTGCACAAAGATAATACAGCTAGATGTCCGGTATGCTGAAGCCCCCATGCTTACAGTCAAGGGTGAGAGTTTTCCAGCCCACACAAGCCTGCTTTCCGCCCCACACCAGCCTAAGAAGCAGGGAGCGCACTATTTTGAAGAATTGCTGGGTAAGAGGGATTGGTATGTTATTGAAAAGATACAGGTACCTAGGCAGCAGCACCACCATCTTTACCAACGCAATCCGATTCTCAAGAGAGAGCGGGAGATGCACCCATCGGTCAACTTGTTGTTCCAGCGACGCTGTAGTAGTGCCATAATTCTCAAGAATAACTCTACCCGGATCCCTATGTACCCATATGCCCAAGTACTTAACCGACTCTGTAGCCCAAACCAGAGGAAATTCAAGTGCATGCGGAAGTGTACACTCAGTTATTGGCATCACCAGCCACCGACTTTTCCCAATTGATATGTAACCGGGAGAAACGGGCAAAGCGAATATATTCCAGCAGAACCGGAGGCAGGTGCTGGTGAGGTTCGCGTATGAAAAGCAGCATATCATCCGCGTTGAGAGAGATGATTAGTGGGCGGTGGAGAATAGTCAGAGCCGCCCGTTTATGACATTGCCTAATGAGACAGGCTAACGGTTCGAGTGTTAGCACAAAGAGGAGTGGCGAGAGTGGGCAGCCCTGCCTAATCCCCCTAGTAATTCGTATATGGTTCAAGGTGTGTCCCGCTTGGATCCGCGCTGTGGGATTCTCATACAGAAGACGTATCCAATTGACAAATAAAAGAGGGAATCCCATACGTTGCAAAACATAAAAAAGATATCCCCATTCAATTGAATCGAACCCTTTTGCAGAGATTGACCATCTGAACTTGCGAATAGATCACATGTCTTCGAAACTGGACTAGCATGTGCTGCGCCTTGGGGAAGCCGAGACACGCATTTCTACTGCTGAGGATGGGCTGCACCAGGTCACCACCAAGGCTGCGTCCATGGAAAAGGTCTTAGCTGTTATCCAGGCCCGTAACGAGAATTTAGAAGCTAGATCGCGAGGAAGGGCAGCATGTGGCCCAAAATGCATTGGGTCATATCAATCACGTCACGCTATAAGGCACGGTGAATCCCCATATGTTTGGGAGAAAAAAGCTTGGATAGGCCTATATGTTAAACTTGCTGTTGAAATACTCAACTGAATACTAATGGCCAAAAATGAATTATGGATGAAACTGGAATCTAAATAAACATGGATTAAAAATGGATTACGTTTTCTAAATTGATTCGTTGGCGAATTCTCATTTTCCCTGTGCATCCTGGGTCGGGGAACTCACTAGAATTTGCTCATGGACAGAGCGCATCACAGGGTTTCAACCTACAATTTTCACAAAAGCCATTTAGCCACACAGAATTTTGGTGTGCAGCTACCATCTTTGTTGAATCAATACATGGACGTGACTGTACTGAACGGTATGTGTACAGTGTATGTACACTTAGTGCAAGTGCACCTGCAATGGTGCATTACATGGATGACACTTGGTTCCCTTTTGGGACACCCAGGAATGCCTATTGAAGACATGAAGAGTAGAGGAATAATCCCAGGCAGATGTTTGTATTGCTGCATTCCTCTGAGCTGGGTTGGACACACCGAGGGAAGGGAGAGAGAGAGACTTCCCATGTACAATCAAAAGGGTGTTCTTTGATTCAGTGATGATCACAAGGAAGGGGCCTGGGCACATCTCAGGCACATCTCAGGAAGAAGATAGGGCTGGTAAGGGATTTATAAAAAGATTGACAGGAAACCCAGGATTAACCTTTTTATGTACGCATCACTGTGGCTGACATCCAAGTGTGAACTCTTGTCAGTTTGAATTGGCCTTGTTGGACCCTGGGGGACTCGCTGCTGAAGGTACTGTGGCACCATAAACATTTTTGACTACTTCCAAATAGTCAAAAGAGGACTTATAAGTAAGGCCTACTAGTAAGCATTCCCTGCATGCAGCCACCAGTGAATGGGGAATAAACCCAACCAGATTGCAAGGACAGGGATTTTTCAGACAAATACTAGAGCCCGACCTCAAGGGCATTGTGTTATTGCTTAAAAATGTGATTATTTCTTTGAATGCATAGAGTTAGAAATAAAAGACTTATTTTTCATACAAAAACAAGTATTTGACAGGACATTAATTTACTGGCATTGATGCTGAGTGCACTTTAAGTTACGAGTCATGTTCACTGACCTGTATCTACACGTCCCCCAGATGGAGCCTTTCACTGCTCATCCACAGTTACCACTGTGAGTCAAGTACAGAAGGGGTTCTTGGCCCAGTTGCGCAGGATCTATAGTAGGTCGGTCCCCAGAACATGAGGAGCAAAAGGCCTCAACCACCATGGTCAGTTCCAGTAGCCCATTCGCGCCCTGTGGCCATGTGAAAGGGTTTTTGACAGTGTGTTTAAGATTCACCATTTGAGTCACACATACAGGATATTAAGATTTATGGACCAGATGTATAAAGGGATTTTGCGATGGTAAAGGCTCCAACTTTCAAAATTGGAGCACTCTCAACTTCAAAATGACCTTTTGGTATGTACAAAATCCAAATTGTGATTTGGTAACATGTTACTGAATCAAAGTTTTGGTTTGCGAATATACACCGAATTGCTATTTGGGCTTCACTTTCCAAACGCAATTTGCAGTTCGGTATATTAATGTTTTGCGACTAAAATCTAGTCTCAAAACATTCATATTTTACATACTACATAAAGGTAGTAGTACCCATTAGCAAACGGACCCCTTAGTGAATGTTGACAAAAACTTTTTTTAGGAGTAGGCCGTGGTCCATTTTCTTCTGTCGATGGATCCGTGGCGCGGTTTTAGGCTGAGTACACATATAACGGACTCAATGATGAAATTCCATGGATGTCATTACAGCATACCCGAGCCCTCTCCTTCAGTATGTTCCCTTTGCCCTCACTATGAAGGCTGCTTTTGGCTACCCAGTTATCAAATGGCTTCGTTGAACACAACACTTTCCAACTCTTGTTTGAGTTTACTGTCCCTGACCATATGCTGTTTTTCATATGCACTTCATTTTAAAATGTATGTTTTGTCAATATTAGTAACCATGACTTAGTGTGGCAAAGTTATACCACTATAGTAGAGTTTTCCCACTTTCAGAGCTATATGATGTGGCTAGAATGTAGAGCAACTAATAAGGATACATTGGTGGGTAATTTGCTTTGTCACCTATAAAAGTGTGAAAATAATTGCGATGTTAGATATTCATTCTACGTACAACCAGATTGCGTTAGCTCCACGGTGTCACTATCTTACCGCTTTTGTCACTCCCAATAGGGTAGACAAGGAAGAAAACGTACCCTGGTCTACGGTCTACACAGAGAGGAGGCAGATTTTGAGGTATCAGAATTTGGAGTGGGCACCCCGATAAAGGAAAATGGAATTCCTTTAACCAGATTGTCAGATTAGATCAGAGGACGAGGTTCTTGCAGGAAAAGAAGATAGGATTTAGAAAATGTCCTGCAGCATGTGTAGGACAAGGGACATATTGTTACTTGCCAAGTATGGGCATTGAGGTAAGTAGCAGAGCGCCAAGGGCGCGATATACTAATGTATGATGCAACCAACGTTGCTGTGCTGCGTTATGTGGGAGGGCGAGATCAGGACAGCGCCTTATTTATGAAAACGTGCCACTGCTACACTCATCTCGATCACTGTTGCAGATTTACGCTGCCTTGCACCACGCACACTGCTTTGCAAATTGGTACAACGGTGTGTGAGTGATGTCTTGCATAGGTTTGGTACTGGAAGTATGACGTTCCAGTGCAAACCCTGAAGTACATGTGATAAGCTTGGAGAAAAAAAACATTTCTCCTACTTTGTGCTCTCCTCAAGGAGAGTTAATCTTTGACACACAAATCCATGTGTGGCTGGAACACCTATGTAGCACCCATGGAATGCCCCTTTGATGCAAAGTAATGCAAAGCAGGCAACTTTCCAGCAAAAATAAAGTTTTGTGCTGAAAAGTAAATAACAAATCGACACTTTGCAGTGATTTGCGTCACTTTTGGTGACTTTGCATTGGTGCCGTTCTGCACAACATTTGGCGAGTTTGCACCAGCGCAACGTGTTGATAAATCGTTCTGTGCTGAAATGCATTGGATGGATTGTCTAACCATATATTAGGGTATCCTAGGAGAGTAAAATGTGCAGAGCATAATACAAAAGGAGAGGTCAGGTAGGCAGACATGACCCCTTTTCTTAAATGGAGCTTGATCTGGTCTAATCCAGAATTAGTGCTAAATCAAGAGATCATTCAAGACTGCATTGCACTAGATAGGGCCCGTAGTATCCCGTAGTTGAGACACGTGAAAAGCACAACAAGGGTGCTAGGCCGGCCAGAGGTATTTGATAACCCAGAAATAATATGCAAAAAAGACCTGGTGTGGGCTAAGACCTAATTTTTATGCTTAGCGTCCGCAGAAAGAGAGGCCACAGAACTATAGAAACCTACTGTCCGTGCTCACCAGATTTTAAAAACCTCTTATTTTATGGAGCCCTATCTGGACATAGTCACTAAGGCTCAACACCGTTTTCTGTTGACGAGACTGAGGTTTAATTTTATACATTCTCTATTGGCTGAACCTTTGGGCTGGAGTAAGATAGAGGATTTGGGACCTTGCTCTTGCGACAGTTTTTTGAGGCAAGATACCTTGCACTGTGTACTGTTTTGCGACCACTATTTGCATATTCGTAAGCGTTTTATTTTTCCAATCTTAAAGGACAAAGGTTTCATACAGGTCAGGCCGGCCCCAATATATCTGCAGATGTTGAATAGCCCTTGGGAATTTTTTTATTTCGCTAGCTTTTTAGTATCAGCCATCAGAGCAAGGAAAAAAAAGAAATAATAAGAGCGTGGGCTCACCGGACTTGTATTTTCTTTTTAAATTCATATCTATCCCGTAATTTGTCTTTTCTTCATCCCATATGTATTTTATAATGCAAGAATGCTCATCCTCATTAGGTGTTGGTCTCTTCTTTTTTAATGCGTAAGTCTCCCCTTATAACATGTATTTTATATCTTACCGTTGAATTTTTAAGAGATGTATTTTATCTATGATAGATTCTGTATTATATTCGTTTTTTATGTGATGGGTATTTTAACATGCATTTATGGTTTTGAATAACTTAGTAAAGTGATTTTGACTGACTTACTGACTGACTGACCTACTGACTGACCTAAGGGTGGACCCAGAGCCTGTGGGGTGATAAATGAGTTTGCCAGCAATAAAATATGTGATTAAAAAAGGCTACTCGGCTACCAGTCCTCATGGAATTTGTGCACTTATAACAAAACTTCGGAAAGAGATTTAAGTATCCTCTTAATTAATTCATAAAGCCACAGAATCTCAGAAGACCTTTTTTTCAATGGGTTAATCATTGTGCCCTTCTCCACCCTTACTTGTTTCCTGATCTTAAAGAATGCCTTATGTTTTTTCTTGTTCTTTCCACTCATCTACCTCAAGTCTCAATAGTTGGAATCCGCTTAATTTGTTATGCCTCATGCTCTCTTTGTGTGCCCCGCATCCCTCAGGACCATTCAGTGCCATGCCTTTATCTACCTTTCCCCTGCCTGGGCATTCTGGCATGGCTCTTCCATCCTCATCTTTTTCCTTGTTCCATGTATGGTTGTTGATCTTTAAGTGGAATCAAACCGAGAGGAATGAGGGATCAATCACAACATATCTCCCTATCTGTGTGAAGCTGTGGAGGGGGGGCTGTCATCCCTTAGTAATCCCTTTTATGTCCTTGTCCACCCAATAATTACATAAAAAGAAGCAATATCGTTAAACTTCTTTCTCTTCACTCATTCTCACTCAATCCTTTTGGGAAAGAGAGTCCTATCCTTAGCTGGGTAAAGTACTATTCTTCCTTTGATGCTTTCCATTTCTTATTCTAGTGGTCGTGGCTTCCTGAATATTAAATTCAACTCCTCAATGAACTTATTTTCCTATGAACTTGTGCCATCAAAACTTTTGATCTTCTCTCCCTATATCTGATGTCAGCCAAGACTTCTGCTTAATTTGAGGTGGTGGCTTTGGGCACGGCACTTAGGACCTGATTCTGGTGCGGTTAGGAAAGCATTCCCACCTAGGGCCTGATTCTGATGCGGTTAGAAAGGCCTCCTAACAGCATTTGCTCCTTTCAAATCGGATCGGGAACCTGTCTTCCCAACCGAGGGCCCAATAATGATGCGGTTAGGAACATATGCTCCCATTGAAGTCACTGGGAGTCCAACCAAATCGTATCGGGAAGCATCCGGAAGCATCGTACTCTGTCAGTCGGACTCTTCCGATCCTAGTGGGTCAGAAACCATTTACAAACCGATTCGGTCGGGAAGCTTTCCAACCTGCATCAGAATCGGGCCCCTAATTGTTAACACCTGCACTTGTGACAGTTTTACATAGTGGTGCTGTTTTGATAATTTAGAACTGTTTGTATAATTTCGAAATGAGTAGAACAGCAATTGTTTATTAATTCAGTATACATCAAAAACAACTGATACCTTCTGCCCAAGCCATTTTTATAGCTTTGGGGACCTGGAATAGTCTGAATTGCCACACTTGTAGCAGTGTTCTGGCTTGTAGTTGTGTAGGTATTGCCATTGGCAATGCTGGCAGTGGCAAAGGGTGGTGCAAGCTGCGGAGGCCTTCTGATGAGGGCCCTGGCACTTATTGTTTTTACAAATTAAGCACTGGAAGACCCTTTGATTTTACTAACATTTTGAGAATAATACACTTACTTAAACAGGCATTCATACATGCTTCTTCATCCATCCTCCTTAATCTGGTCTGTTGTTGTCTCATTGATATGTTCCTTTAATCCACTAAGGTTGTGGCAATTGGCCAGCCCACTTCAGTCATTGGCTAATTTCACTGTGATTGATGGCATTCTGCCCTTGCTCAAGAAAACATCCACATACAAAGTAGTTCCCTTAAGTCCTAGGGACTGGTATGCCAGTGTGCTTTTTAAGCCCAGAAATGTTTTTGCCTTTAGCTAATTTGTTTTAGATTGATGAGGGCCCAGAAGCTTCTCCAACAAACAGGACGAAAAGAAAACAAACATTGACAAAGCCAAAAGGCTGGCAGCCAACCCTCGACCAACCGACACTAATACTAAAAATGGTGTAGATCTGGTGTTAGCCAAACAGTTTGTTTTTTACTAAAGTTATTTATATAGGGAATTTTACTTATTTTGGTATTCAGACCAATGTATGAAAAGGGCTGACTGAAAGACCGTATGGGTACATTATACATATCATTTGAGTCAAATCCAAAAGGTTTTGGGTAATGTCAAATCTAAAAAAGAGATTTGTCTAAAATTGTCAATGAATCCTAATTAAAGTGTACATAGAACATTTTCACTTTGTGGAATGCTGACATTCGTTCTTCTTTTGCAGATTGCAGTTGCGTTTACAAGTAAAGAGATTTGTTTCTATGATTTGAATTCCAAGCAAGAATTTGGCTGTGTCTGTGTGCAAAAAGTACAGGATTTAGACGGAACCCCTGTCAGCCTGGACTATTGGAACAATCCTGAGGATGGCAATGAAGCTGTGCTTACGTTCGGGGATGTCTTAGGACAGGTACATATCAGAAAATAGTAAATGTTTGTGCTTTTTGTTCCTTATCAGTTTATTATGCTTTCTACCCAATTACGAGTGGGCGGAACGATGTTTAAGTATTTACCGCACACAGTAAATACAGGCTGTAGGAAGGTGGCTACCTGACTATGGTTACCCCAGATTTTTTGCCTTGTGTTTAGCTGGTTTTTGACTTAGTTGACCTGGGTCCCTGCCAATCAGGGCCCCAGGCCATCTGCTCTCTCTGTAAAATGGATTCCATGTACCCTAGGTACATACCACAATTGGAAATGGACTCCTTGTCAGCCCCTGTATAATGCGCTATAGGTGCCCGGGGCATAGGTGCCACCAAGGCCTACCAGGGGCTGCAGCATATCTTTTGCCGCCCCTGGCTGGTTCTTAAATTGACACAACTGGCTGATCACTCAGCTGGGGCAAGGTGGTGTAATCACCCCTTGCTTATATATAGTATACCTATATCTAAACTTATATCTGGACACATATAAACCTGTGAGCCACTCCTATGGAAGGCCTTATCAATCCTGGAGGCAGAGTGCGTGGTTTAATGTGAGATGGAGCTCTAGCATGAGCTGAGCCTGTCTGCAGCCGTCGGGAACAAATCCCTAAGCTGTTTCAGGATAATGCCATACCATATACTCTTAAGTGCATTATAATCCTCGCGGTTATATAGCAACTTTGGTTTGGCTTTATCAAAACATGTCCTGTAAGGTGTCATACGATTTGGAATACTATCCCCTCGCCAGTTCTGGCGACGGGGATAGCATTCCACCCCTCTAGAGGGAGAAGACATGTTACTTTACTGAAATGCGGTTAATTTTAAAAAGAGCCTCACATCCACAAAATGGATGCTTCTGCCACAGACACAGGTCTGACCCCCTGCAGCTGATCGAAACTCAGCCAAGGGGGCCTGGACAAAGGGTTTCCTGTCGCAGGGCGGTGTTACACCCCCCCAGACAGGAGATAGTGGATTGTAGCAGGGAGGTTTGAAAGAAACCAGACACTGCATGGGGAGCACCAGGCTGCCCCTTGCATAATCCGGCCAAACCGGTTCTGGGGCACACCAGCCCCCATCCCAGCGCGGCCAGGATCAAAGGAAGGGGGTGTATCCACCCACTTCCTGGGTCCCACCCATAGGAGGGGACCTAGCAGGTAATCCAGCCCCCTAGATTCGAATAAGAGTGGGAGCAGTGCCAATGCACTTCAGATTATCCTGATGAAACATAAGAAATGAAACTCTGGACCCTTCGAGATCCTACTCGATGTAGAAGACTGAAGAATCTCCCTTGTGGTCAAGGAGTGACCACCCTGTGCAAACAGGCACCATCCAGCCATCAACATCTGCTTGTTTGCAGTTCCCGCCGGAACTCGAGCAACAGAGATCAACGAGATCTAGCTTGCCAGGCTTCCAACAGCCTGATCCACAGTCCCTGCAGAGCTGAGACCCATGGAGGCGAACGGAAGCGTGGGGCACGCTATCTTGAAAAGACCACGAGATGCTGACCGTGCAGCCCACGAGTGACCCTCGAAGCTGTACACCAGGGTTTGAGAAGCCCCAACCCTGAGCCACTCTTGCACCGAAGTTCAGCCCTCCACACGCGACGAGTGCTGCGTGGGGCCCTTCTGCTTCTTTTGGCTCAACATGTTGGTCCGGTCACTTGCCAGCTGGCTTGTGGCCCCTGTACCAACGAAACTTGAAATTCGACTTGCGATTCTGGTTGCTCCAGATTTGCACCAGCTCCCCTGAAAAGGAGCCCCCACTCTGACCCTCCTGGTTCGAGTGAGAAGCAATCTCCTGGGTTCGCGTGGATTGCTTTTGCCAAGTGTTGTTTGCTCTAATCTTGAAGCCGACAGCGCCGACGGCGAGAGCCTGCGTGGGACAGATCGTGACTTGCTCCTGGACATCGTAGATGCCCCAGAGCCCACGTGACAGCGGAGAGAAGCTCCTCGACAAACACCTGATTGCCTCCGACATTGCCTGGTTCCATCCTGGTTCCACCCTGGTCACTGCTGAGTGACCCAGACTCTGTCCCCTCTGCTTTCAGGTACTTTTCGACTTGAGTCCACCCTTGGACTCCACCGGACACTTCTCTTTCACCTCGCCTGCAGCCCTTTCAGCTCCAAGCACCAAGAACCTGCGTGACGAAACCCGACTCAACTTCGACCCTGTGCACCCGCTTGCTGTGGGTGAGATAACATTGCAACACCGGTGTTCCCACACTGGTACACACCTCTAGGGTCTGTGTCTTAAGTTTTGTCTTTCTAGGTTCAGCGGAAGTGTCCTTAAACTCTATTTGTGTAACTTTTACGCATCATTGACTTTGCATTGGTGCAAGCCGCACTTTACGTGCTGCACCCGAATCCCGCGGGCTTTTCCCGACTTCAGCATTGCTAGTCCCGACTGCTCCCAGTGATTCCCTAGGCCCTAGGCCTAACCACTGATCGATTGGTATCTCTTATACCACTTTTTTAGTATATGGTTTGAGTGGCCCCTAGGCCTCATCCAAAATTGTGCAACTTTGTATGCTATACTGTGCTTTTGATTTAACGCTTGTGCCCCTTTGTTCATGAAGAATACTGGGGATTGATTTTAGTAATAAATACATATATTTTTATAATATATACTTGTGTGGTGTCCTTTCATTTGATATTACAGGATTGTATGTGTTAAAACAGCTCGCTTAACACGACCTCTTAAGTTAAGCCTTTAGGCTGCTTAGTCCATGCTACCGCTAGGATAGCTTGTCTAATAAGGTTGACTTACAACCAGACACCATAAGGGTTGTTTGGACTGATACAAGGTGGTTCCAGAATTGGAAACATCATATATCAGGCCAACTTCTCACATTGGTGAGCAGCAGTGGGATTTGATCTTGCTGTTTGTTTTACCATTGCAATCTTTTTATCAAATTGAAAGATCACATCAAGTACCTCTAGGTACATATAAATCAAAAGCTTAGCATATTAAGTTCTACTTAGTAGTTGTAGATTAAAGGGATTAGCACACCCTGACTACAACTCACTAGCAAGGTACAGTAGGGAAACACTTAGTGTAGGTAGGTGCATCACTTACACCACACTAGAGTCATGTCTGACACAGGAAAGGCCTCAGGCTCTACTCCTGTGACAGTTGACCTTACCCAGGCAACTTCCAGTTATGACAAACTAACCCACAAAGACTTAGTTGCCTTGTGCATCTCAAGAGGGTTAAAAAGGGGCAGAAGTCCCACCAGTCCTTCCCTGATAGCCATTCTAGAACAGGATGACTTAGAAAAGGCAAATGCAGTTCCCTTAGATTCAGGAGATGGAGTGAACCCCCAAGCGACTGAGACCACCCCAGTGGAGGAAGAAGAAGAGGAGGTAGAAGGGGAGGAGGACTCAGATGTAGAGGATCTTGAAAGTCAGGATCAGAGGGGTAACCAGGTTATAGTTGCCAGGCTTAGCCAGGCCAACTTAAACCTACTTGGGAATGGAGAGGGCCAGCACCTACCCAGACCCTATAACATTCTCCCAGGCAACAGAAGAGTGAGATCTCCAGCAGGGGACTCTCATATTTCTAGTGCCTCAAGAGAATCTCAGAGAGGAATGACTCCCTCTCAGAAAAAAAGCATGAGGCAAGAATGAGGGCTGTCAAACTCCAAATAGAGAGAGAGGAGGTAGCCCTGGCTCAAGCTAGACTTGCCTTGGCAAGAGAACAGAAAATGTGTGGCTTAGATGCCACTGGTGGCAGCAATATTCCTAAAGAGAAACCCAGGTCCTATGATAGTAGAAACCTGACAAAGATTGTGCCCCCCTACAAGGAAGGGGATGACATCCACAAGTGGATAACTGCTCTTGAGAGAGCCTGCATGGTACAGCAGGTTCCTGAGGAACAGTGGGCAGCAATCTTATGGTACTCCTTTTCAGAGAAAGGGAGAGATAAGCTCCTCACTGTTAGACATGAGGATGCAAACAATTACAAAGTCCTGAGGAGTGTCCTAATAGATGGGTTTGGCTTAACCACTGAACAGTACAGGTTGAAGTTCAGAGACACCCAGAAGACACAGACACAGGACTGGACTGATTTTGTAGATTGTGCTACTAAGGCTCTGGAGGGTTGGCTACATGGCAGCAAAGTGCATGACTTCACAGGATTGTATAATTTGGTTATGAGGGAGCAGATCCTAAGTAATTGTCAGAACCAGCTCTTACACCAGCACCTGGTGGACTCAGATTTGACCTCTCCCCAAGAATTGGGAAAGAGGGCAGATAAATGGGTCAGAACCAGGATTAGGCCTAAGAATCAGGACAGTAACCAGAAGAAGGAGTCTACCAAGCCTCAAGAAAAGGGTGAGGATAAAAGTAAGGAAAAGACTTCCCCAGGGCCCCAAAACTTCAAGAATTGGGGTGGGTCCCAAGACACTTCTTCAACTCAGAGAAAACCTTATTGTCATGTCTGTAAGCAGGTTGGGCATTACAAAACAGACCCATGTTGTCCCAATAATGGCAATAAAGAGAATATACCTCCAAAGCCAGTTCCAACACCTCCTGTTACTGTCAGCAGTAATCCCCCAGGAAGTGGGAGCACACCCAGGAATCTGGGTGGGTTTACTTTTGGATCACAGGTGGACCCTGGCCTATCCAGGTCTCCATCACCCAATAATATTGTTTATGAGACTGGCATGGGGTTTGCCAACTTCTCTGATTGCCCAAATACTTTGAGCAAATATAGACAAGAACCCATCATCAATGGTTTGAAAGCTGAAGCCTTTAGAGACACAGGGGCTAGCATCACCATGGTGGCTGATTGTATAGTCCCCTCTAAGCAACTTTTACCAGGTGCCACATACCAGGTAACAAACATTGATGGAATCCGAACAAATCATCCCATGGCAGTAGTAAGTCTCAGCTGGGGAGGTGTCACTGGCCCAAAGAGAGTGGCAGTGTCATCAAACTTGCCTGTAGACTGTAATGATTTAGAAATCTCAGCCTGGGCTGAGGTTGAACAGGAAACCCATTCTAGAATGGTAAATTCCAATGGAAAGGTTAGTGGGGCTGTAATGGCTACAGCCCCAATTCAAGATATCCTCCCTGAAAAGGTTGGTAGGGCTGAGCAACTCTCTGCCCCATCTTTAGCAAAAGCTCTTCCTGAACAGAATAGCAAAGCTGTTATGATAACAGCAGAAACCCAAACTGAGTCCCCTCCTGAAAAGGTTGGTGGGGCTGTGATGGCCACAGCCCAAACTCAAACTGATATGTGTGTTGTGAAGCCTGAAATGATGGATAACTCCACACAAACTGAGAGCATGGGGGAGGAAGAGAAATCTTCCCCTCACCAGACATTAGGACATGATCAGCCTCCTCAGGGAACTGATCCTACCCCTGATGAAGGAACTGCCCCAGAGGTTGTTAGGCCTGGCCTGACAGAGCCTCTGATGGTAGTGGACCCTTCTCAGGTGGGACCCAGTCTGGAGCAGGTAACCTGCCCCTCTCTACCTTGCCTTAGTCAGCCCAGGGCTGCAGAGGACAAGAAGGACAGTGATACCCAGAGGACCCCCTGTCAAATAAAGCACCCCATCAACAGATTAGGGGCACCAAAACTAGTAGCCCTAGTGAGGTGAAAACTTTAAAAACTCCTGAGGGAGCCCCCTCAAAAGTAGTTAGGGACCTCCCACAGATGGATTCTGTTGGGCACAGCCAAACCTGGGACCCAAAGGGCCCAAACCTCAACTGTCCCTCCAGCAAGCCAAAGAGAGGGACCCAGCCTCCAGCTTTAGGTAGCCAGAGGTTGACCCTGAGAGCACAGTGCAACTCAGTTGAAGAAAGAAGGCACACATGGTGGAAGATACTTGGAGGAAGCTGAGCCCTAAATTAGTGGAGCCTCACTTCAATACTCCATATCCAAACCAGCCTCTGACTTTGCATAAACACACCCAAGGTAGTGATTCCCTATGGTGGAGTCCCTCTAATACCCCAAGGGTGAGGGACTGCTTAGTGGACCATGAGACAGGGGGTACCCATGCTAGTGCAGGTACTTCCTTATATGGCCACTCAGGCAATATAGGCTTACCTGGCCAAGGATAGCCTTATCTCCTTTCATTTGGGGGGGGGGGGGGTTATGTAGGAAGGTGGCTACCTGACTATGGTTACCCCAGATTTTTTGCCTTGTGTTTAGCTGGTTTTTGACTTAGTTGACCTGGGTCCCTGCCAATCAGGGCCCCAGGCCACCTTCTCTCTCTGTAAAATGGATTCCATGTACCCTAGGTACATACCACAATTGGAAATGGACTCCTTGTCAGCCCCTGTATAATGCACTATAGGTGCCCGGGGCATAGGTGCCACCAAGGCCTACCAGGGGCTGCAGCATATCTTTTGCCACCCCTGGCTGGTTCTTAGATTGACACAACTGGCTGATCACTCAGCTGGGGCAAGGTGGTGTAATCACCCCTTGCTTAGATATAGTATACCTATATCTAAACCTATATCTGGACACATATAAACCTGTGAGCCACTCCTATGGAAGGCCTTATCAATCCTGGAGGCAGAGTGCGTGGTTTAATGTGAGATGGAGCTCTAGCATGAGCTGAGCCTGTCTGCAGCCGTCGGGAACAAATCCCTAAGCTGTTTCAGGATAATGCCATACCATATACTCTTAAGTGCATTATAATATTCGCGGTTATATAGCAACTTTGGTTTGGCTTTATCAAAACATGTCGTGTAAGGTGTCATACGATTTGGAATACTATCCCCTCGCCAGTTCTGGCGACGGGGATAGCATTCCACCCCTCTAGAGGGAGAAGACATGATACTTTACTGAAATGCGGTTAATTTTAAAAAGAGCCTCACATCCACAAAATGGATGCTTCTGCCACAGACACAGGTCTGACCCCCTGCAGCTGACCGAAACTCAGCCAAGGGGGCCTGGACAAAGGGTTTCCTGTCGCAGGGCGGTGTTACACCCCCCCCCAGACAGGAGATAGTGGATTGTAGCAGGGAGGTTTGAAAGAAACCAGACACTGCATGGGGAGCACCAGGCTGCCCCTTGCATAATCCGGCCAAACCGGTTCTGGGGCACTCCAGCCCCCGTCCCAGCGCGGCCAGGATCAAAGGAAGGGGGTGTATCCACCCACTTCCTGGGTCCCACCCATAGGAGGGGACCTAGCAGGTAATCCAGCCCCCTAGATTCGAATAAGAGTGGGAGCAGTGCCAATGCACTTCAGATTATCCTGATGAAACATAAGAAACGAAACTCTGGACCCTTCGACATCCTACTCGACGTAGAAGACTGAAGAATCTCCCTTGTGGTCAAGGAGTGACCACCCTGTGCAAACAGGCACCATCCAGCCATCGACATCTGCTTTGTTGCAGTTCCCGCCGGAACTCGAGCGACAGAGATCAACAAGATCAAGCTTGCCCGCCTTCCAACAGCCCGATCCACAGTCCCTGCAGAGCTGAGACCCGTGGAGGCGACCGGAAGCGTGGGGCACGCTATCTTGAAAAGACCACGAGACGCAGACCGTGCAGCCCACGAATGACCCTCGAAGCTGTACACTGGGGTTTGAGAAGCCCCATCCCTGAGCCACTCTTGCACCGAAGTTCAGCCCTCCACACGCGACGAGTGCTGCGTGGGGCCCTTCTGCTTCTTTTGGCTCAACAGGTTGGTCCGGTCACTTGCCAGCTGGCTTGTGGCCCCTGTACCAACGAAACTTGAAATTCGACTTGCGATTCTGATTGCTCCAGATTTGCACCAGCTCCCCTGAAAAGGAGCCCCCACTCTGACCCTCCTGGTTTGAGTGAGAAGCAATCTCCCGGTTTCGCGTGGATTGCTTTTGCCAAGTGTTGTTTGCTCCAATCTTGAAGCCGACAGCGCCGACGGCGAGAGCCTGCGTGGGACAGATCGTGACCCGCTCCTGGACGTCGTAGATGCCCCAGAGCCCACGTGACAGCGGAGAGAAGCTCCTCGACAAACACCTGATTGCGCCCGACATTGCCTGGTTCCATCCTGGTTCCACCCTGGTCACTGCTGAGTGACCCAGACTCTGTCCCCTCTGCTTTCAGGTACTTTTCGACTTGAGTCCACCCTTGGACTCCACCGGACACTTCTCCTTCACCTCGCCCGCAGCCCTTTCAGCTCCAAGCACCAAGAACCTGCGTGACGAAACCCGACTCAACTTCGACCCTGTGCACCCGCTTCCTGTGGGTGAGGTAACATTGCAACGCCAGTGTTCCCACACTGGTACACACCTCTAGGGTCTGTGTCTTAAGTTTTGTCTTTTTAGGTTCAGCGGAAGTGTCCTTAAACTCTATTTGTGTAACTTTTACGCACCATTGACTTTACGTGCTGCACCCAAATCCCGCGGGCTTTTCCCGACTTCAGCATTGCTAGTCCAGACTGCTCCCAGCGATTCCCTAGGCCCTAGGCCTAACCACTGATCAATTGGTATCTCTTATACCACTTTTTTAGTATATGGTTTGAGTGGCCCCTAGGCCTCATCCAAAATTGTGCAACTTTGTATGCTATACTGTGCTTTTGATTTAACGCTTGTGCCCCTTTGTTCATGAAGAATACTGGGGATTGATTTTAGTAATAAATACATATATTTTTATAATATATACTTGTGTGGTGTCCTTTCATTTGATATTACAGGATTGTATGTGGTAAAACAGCCCGCTTAACACGACCTCTTAAGTTAAGCCTTTAGGCTGCTTAGTCCATGCTACCCCTAGGATAGCTTGTCTAATAAGGTTTACTTACAACCAGACACCATAAGGGTTGTTTGGACTGATACAAGGTGGTTCCAGAATTGGAAACATCATATATCAGGCCAACTTCTCACACAGGCTCCATGGAGTGAGGTATTTACTGGGTATACCACGATGGGAGCACACTGCTAGCCTCTCCTCCGGACCGCCCCTCTGCATTGTGGTATATGCAGTGCGTATAACTTGAAGAGTTTTGAAAAAAGTTTGTGTGTGATTCACCAAAGTTGGTGCAAGTAAGTACTTAAATTTCCAGCATCTCTAGACACGAGACATGGCTCGTGGTTCGGGATAGTATCCCTCATCAGTAGAGAAAAGTTCTGGGGTGGTTGAGAAGGCCGCCAAACAACAGGCCTCGATGCCTCTTAGGCGCGCAGGTGCATCTCCAAAAGCTCGTCAGCTTAGGGGCTCACGGGAGCCCTTTAACAGGAAAACCACGATGGGAGCACACTGCTAGCCTCTCCTCCGGATCGCCCCTCTGCATTGTGGTATATGCAGTGCGTATAACTTGAAGAGTTTCGAAAAAAGTTTGTGTGTGATTCACCAAAGTACTTACTTGCACCAACTTTGGTGAATCACACACAAACAGTGTGCTCCCATAGTGGTTTTCCTATTTACTGGGTATGTTTAATCCCTCCTGTTCAAAGTTTCCACTTGGAAAATGGGACATAACATGCAGAATTTGGTGCATTTCCTACGGAATTCAACATGCTTCGCTGTTTACCGGGCATGTAAGTTTCACCGAGTTTGACCTGCCAAAATGTATCTTGGAAAAATTGCAGGCCTGACTTTAATTACCATTCTACAGACTGCAATTTATGGATGAATAGGGCCAGTCTGTGTTCTGCTCACAATGTTTGCAATTAAAATACTCTTAAGAAGGCTAAATGTATTTTTAGTTAACAGGCATAGTAATGTAAAAACATTTACTGCTTATAGATCATGCAATTATTTTTATATGAGCTTTGAATCCCTGGTGCAAAAATATTTCATTTTGCTAGTGAAAATCTGGTCACTGACATCTTTTGTTTCGACTTGAATATGGGAGGCGTGTGTGTTTGTGTGTGTGTGTGGGTGTGTGTGTGTGTATGTGTTTGTTTTGGGGTGCAGGTGTATTACAGGACAGGACGAAGACCACCATGGTGAAGTACTCCCTTTGGATTTTTATGACAATTCTATTTGTATTTTCTGTTGCACAGTATAGTGGATTTGTGTTTCCCTCATCTTTTATCATCTTAACGTTCATGTTATGTGTCTTCCTCTTGCTTCGTACATTGTAAAGGGTGTCCCCTACATCATATTAACAATCAGCCTTGAAATAGGCAAAATGCATCTGTGTTTGTTATACTTTTTGCTACACTTGTGTCTGTAGCTCACAAAGCTACGTTTAATGTGACACTGATTGTGCTGAGACTGGACATATTGGTGGGTCCACTGCTCTTCTCCCTGCCATGCCGACGGTCTAGCAACACAAACTCCTGCAACCTTGTCACCTGCTGACTGTACCCATAACTAATGAAGTCATGAAATGCTTCAAACTGGCCACAACCAAACATTCTTTACTCCCTCCCATAAATAGAAGAGAGTCTAAGGAACTGGTTATAAACTTACAGGTAATGGATTGTCATCCATCACATCTTATAAATAACACCACCCTGAAAATGTACTGGGAGGAGTTGGCCTAACGGCTAGCGCGGTCGACCTCGAATCTGGGGAACTGGGTTCGAGTCTCTGCGATGACGCTGAACATCCTGAGATTCTGGGCAAATCACTCAATCTCCCCGTCCCTAAAAATAAAAAAAATGAATGTGTCCTCATGTAATACAACTGGTGCTATGTTAAGCGCTCTGATACCAGATACCTTCTGGTCAAGTTCGCTTTATATAAAACTCTGTAAAATGAAAAAAAAATAAGATGCAACATATTCCTCCAATTTACAGAGCATATTATGTGGATTTTGTTGCTTACTACACAAAAATCTACAAGCCCGGCCTTTGTACCCCGTAATTATCAACAGGTTTGACCTGCCTATGTTTACCTGGGGAGACTGAGGGTTGTGAGGTTTACTGCCAAGCTCCTAATTCACTGTTTTCCGGCAACAAAAGCATTCATTAATTCTTGGAGCACGTTCTGAAATTATTGTAGAGACCCTGCTGCGCTCAGACCCGTCTTTTCTCTAGATCCACCATCATTCACCTTGCCTTCAGCTTCTTTTTTTCCAACAGAAACAGTCAAGGAAGGGGAAACACTGCTTGAACAACCCCAACATGAAACAGCACACCCCTAGGCAAACACCTCCTATAATAGGAGAGGCCTTATTTAGGAATACTTGCAACACTTTTACTGCACTGGTGGGTCACTTTTTGTGACACAGTGGCGGCATAAACAATGTGCAACATTGCGCGGTATTTGCAAGATGACGTATAAAGGCAGATGGGTCACTTTGTAAAGCCCTGCGCCACATTATACTTGTGTCAGATATAATGTATGCAGTGTGGGTGTTCCCCCGCGGTGCACAGACATAATATCGACTCCAAAATATCGTTTGGACAGAATATCGAGTTTGAAATATCATTTGGACAAAATATCGACAGGACAGAATATAGACAGCCAAAATATCATTTTTAAGGTAAGTGAAGTAATATCGACTGTAAATAATATAGAAAGTGAAAATATCCAAGTATATAATCTAGATAGTAAAAAATATCGTTTTTTAAATAATATTTAATTATTTATAGTGTTTTTTCATGTTATAATATGTGTGAAAAGTGTCATTTTATGTTATAATTATTTTTAATTAATGATTTTTTTTTAATTATTGTGTAATTTTATTCTGTAGCGGGTTGTGGGTTTATAGGGGAATAGGGTGGGAAGTAATTTAATTATAATTAATTAAATATGTAAATTTATTAATTGGTAGTAATAGTTAATTAATTGGTAATTAAATAATATTTGTTAATTATTTAAAATTTAATTGGTAATTAATTTAATTTAATTGATTAATTGCTAATTATGTAAATTAAAATAATGTATTTCCTGTAGCGGGTTGTGGGTTTATAGGGGAATAGGGTGGGAAGTAATTTAATTATAATTAATTAAATATGTAAATGCATTAATTGGTAGTAATATTTAATTAATTGGTAATTAAATAATATTTGTTAATTATTTAAAATTTAATTGGTAATTAATTTAATTTAATTGATTAATTGCTAAATATGTTAAATTAAAATATTTATTTCCTGTAGCGGGTTGTGGGTTTATAGGGGAATAGAGTGGGAAGTAATTTAATAATAATTAATGAAATAATAACATTTATTTAATTGTATTTAATATAAAATAATTGTAAATTAATTTTTAATTATCAAATAAATAATTGGTAATTAGTTATAAATTAGTATTAATAGGTAACTAATTGAAATATTTAAAGTTAATTGGTAATTTTAATATATTAAATATTATGTTATATTAAATAGTTAATCATTTTTAAATACATTTATATTGATATTATTTTGTAATTTATTTATTAATATATGAAGTATTTACTTTCTCTAATGTTGCACCCACTGGAGTGGGAATAGTAATTTTAACCCTTACGCTATCCAACGCTTTCCCTACTCTTGCACCCACTGGAGTGGGAATAGTAATTTTAACCCCTACGCTATCCAACGCTTTCCCTACTGTTGCGGGAAACATCCTTTACAACGCAACTTTTACAACGCACTACCATTACAACGAAACTTTTACAACGCAAAAACTATTACAACGCATGTTTTTACAACGCATGTTTTTACAACGCAGATACCTTTACAACGCATACCATTACAACGTAAGTATTGGTAAGTATATAATAATTTTTTTAATGTACATTTTTGTAATTATTGGGTAAAGGGGTATTTTTAGGGTTCAGGGTAAGTTTTTAGTTTTTGGGTAAAGGGGTATTTTTAGGGTTCAGGGTCAGTTTTTAGTTTTGGGGTAAAGGGGTATTTTTAGGGTTCAGGGTCAGTTTTTAGTTTTTGGGTACGATATTCTTGAAGGTCGATATTTTGTCACTCGATATTATTTCAGTGATCCTTCCCCCGCATCAAAGCCTCATAGAAGTGGCGTATTGAAAACTATAAGATTTCAGTGCGCCACTTCTAGAATGCCACTACCTTATGGCTGCCTCATGGCAGGTGTAAGGGTGACACAGTGCATTGAAGATAGGCCTCCCAACACATTGCTGGAGTTACGTCATGCTTGCGACACAACTCCAGCAATGTGTGAGTTTTGCATCGACAGATTCATCATGATTCCTGACGTATCTGTCTTTCCTTGCGACATGGTCCGCCGTACAATTAAAATGGCGATTCCATCATGCCGCAAGGAGGACGCGGTGAAAACCGTTGCATCGCTGTTTTGTCCCAGCGATGCAACGGTTTTCATAAATGTGGCCCACAGTTATCCGGGTGAAAACGCTACAACTGGAAAGCAGTCTATATTTTCACTATGGTCAAAGGGGTATTCTTGCTTCTTTCCCCGCAAGAATTCCTTGAGTGTGAAAAGTGCATAATTAGTAAGAATTCTACCAAATTATCTTAGATTCTAGGCCAAGAGGGCACTTTATGTATAATCCATTTAATTCACTCCATGTTCTGAAATGGTAATCAAAGTTTAGATTACACCATCATCAAAGAAGCCGCCCATAGATCTTTAGTTATGAAATAGCAAACTTCCCATTTAGGTGAAGCTCTTGTAGAGCTTACCTACCATCCAGTTTCAGACATGCCTGGAATCTAAATTAATCATTGGTGATCTTGGGTCAGGTTTTCAATTTCAGAGAGGAAATAAGACGGTCTTGATAGATGCTCAAAGCAGCGTGTGGAGAGTATTGAAGAGTGGGGCCAGTGATGCTAATTTTGCTCCGTTTCATGTTCAACAACCTTCACTGTAGGCTGGTGGTGGACCATTTCCGCACTGTGGTGAGGATGTTGAACACCCGGTTGGTTTACATTTTTCTTAACTGGTTGCCTAATTTGTGTGAGCCATGATTGCTTTTCATATGACTGGGCTTCAGTGACCTGTGGAGCTTCCATGAGATCATGGTTGTTGACTTTGCTTTTTAATGTGTGTGTGCTAGTCTTATATGAGCTAATTAGATCACTCAGCTACAAATGCAGTTCTTTGGTGGTGGTCATGCTTACAGGTTCCTGGCTTGTGCTGAGTTATTCCTGTCATTGATTACCAATGTAGTGCGTAACGGCTTAGCAGCACTTTCACATTGTCCTGCAGCCGATAAACGAGCAACTTAAAACTAAAACTAAAGAACACGGGTAGTGTATCAAGACATGTGGTTGAGATCATAATTTAGGAAGCAGCGACACAAAGACTCAACCTAAATTGAGAATTCTAAAATTTCAAGTGCAGTAACCTGCCAGAGACGTAATACTGCATGAGAATTTACAAGACCGCATAAAAGGCTTGATAATTGTGGAGTAGTAGCAATGTAAGGTTTACATTTCGTTAGCATTAGTATATTAGAATATAGAGATAAAACACATTTCCACAGTTCATCTTCAAGGCCTGGGTTTGGACACTCACTGTGATGCTGAGATATATTAATGAATGCACCGTTAAACCAGGTCTTTGCAAAACCCCTGCTCAGACTTCATCTACACATAACATAGTTGGGTTTTCATTACCGCTTAATAAGATAGGTGGACCAATGCAGTTTGGAAAGGAACTGTGAAAGGTCGATGTTTGCATTGAACCTTGCCTTTATTACACAGCCGTTCCTTTACATAGATGACATTTGGAGTGTTGCACCCCCTTCCCCCTGGCAGTCTTGGCTTGACAGCAAGGCTCTAAGAGATTGGGTAAAATTAGTATCAACTGCTGTTGATCCTGAGCAACATGAACTAGAATGGGTGTACCATATACCTTCCATTCTGTCTCTTGTTGCTACTGTAATTGTTTTGTCCATGCTGTCTTCAAATTCCACAACCAACATTATTCCATCACATGCTGCTTTTCCACCTTTTTTATGCAGCTTTCTCTTTCTTCCAGAGATGTCTATACTATAGGAATTCATACTGGCTAACTGGCACCCCGCCAGCTCCCTTCACTTTAAAGATGTCCTCTTTTGCTCTGTTTTATGTTTACACAGCGGATGTCCCATCCACTGCTCCTGTTCTCCCATCCTTGCTCCATCAATACATACAGTTCTACTGTTAAAAGGTTCCTGATAACTCTATTCCCTCCATCTACCATCGTCTCTGAATAGTTTGCTCCCACGATGCAGTTGCGACTCCTCTGTGGTTAATAGCTTCATAGAACCTAAAGCTTCCACTCCCGAGTTCCACTTATGTCTTCATCGTGCTATTTCCTACCAACCTAATCATTTTACTTCACTAATACCTTCCTTGTCTCGCTTAGAAGAGGTGCAACCAGTACTAATCCGTTGGTGATCTTGTGCAAACCTACTGGCCTGTTTGCCTTCCAACCCATAAATGACCAAGTAACCTCTCAGGATAGCCTGGTGCCTGGATACTCTATCCCAGATCCACTCAGTGTTCCAATCTATTTGGCCCATGTTGGACAGGACATAAGAGAGAGTGGATCACTCCTCCCTTTTTTAACTAACCTCGACCGGCTGTGCCCTTTTCAGATAGGACACTCTAGGTTGCCCGGTACTATATTGGTGCTACTTAATTTTCTACTCCGTTTGTCTGGTGTTGGCTTAATAGGATCATACCAACTAGGTACCCTACTGGTCTTGTGGTTTCTGAAAACCCTTGCTTACACACCAATCACATGCTGGAACCTACAAACACACACGTTTTTGTTGCTTGCTGTAGGGATATTTGAGGTTATCTCATGGATATAAAACAAACTACATCGCCACCCTAATTAATACGTCCTCTCTATGCAGTCACCCCTTGTCTCTTCTGTACGAGGTCTTTATCTATTCTTCTTCACGTCTCCTTTGCCAGAAAAAGCACAATGATACAAAAAAGCTGCCTGCATAAAAAAATATATAACCAAATAACCTCAAGCATTTTAAAGGGAGAAAGCATCACTGTGACACCTGCGGAGGTGGGCACTCTAGCATGAAAAATGCTCATCTCCTCCCCTCCGTGAGGGATCCATGAAACAACCTATTATATGATACTCTTGGGGCACCTGGACCCTAAAAACCCAAATCCTAGGTCACAGAACACCTGAGGCACCAAAAATCTCAACTCGGCTGACAAAGAATGCAGTATGGTTTACTAGAATCCTACCCACTCTGCAAACATCTGCAACCGAAATGCTCTCCTTTTTTGCATTTCCAGGCTACATCCTCTTCTGCTAAGAGTCTGCCCCAGCCTTTCTGCACTCTTACACTCCCTCTTTTCTTACTTCTTGAATGCAGCTGTCTTCAGGCCTTCTTGTTTTTGCATCATGCTCTACTGCATGGTGTCATAGTACAGCATTACATAACATAGACAATGCACACGTGTTAGCATGGTGACAGAGTTGATGGTCTATTAAACTGACCTTGTACAACAACCATTCCAGGATACAGCTCTTCCCGGTGGAGAGCTCAGGATCCTGCCTGGGTGGTTACATTATGATGGTGGAAATTGGCAAAACGTTACATAAAAAACACAAAAGTGATCAAAATTGAATGTAACACAATTTCATTTAATTTTCCCCCATGGAAGCCTGATTCAGGCGGAAGCTGTGATACTATGTGAAAGTTTATGTTTAAAAAAGTGTTCTGTCTGCATCGTGTGTGATTTGTTTTTACACGATTTGTGTGAAAAAAGTAATGCAAAATTCTTGCAAAAAGTGACATTTACCTTCATTTTCATGAAGGTAAATGAAAAAAATTACACGATTTCACAAACATCCACTTCCATTTCATGATAATAATAATTTAAAGCTTAACTAATAGTTGTAATATTATTAAGACTATTAACTGGAATGTAAATGCCAGCATTTGTAATAATAATAGGAGTCCTACTAATGTACAATAATAAGGAAGTATCTTGAAAAGAGAATCTTAAGGTCCTGTGTGTTGTGCTCATTTTCTTGGAAATGATGTATTTTCTTCAACTCTCACTAGCCTGCTCCTAACTAAATGCCCGGAAGAAGTCCTAAAAAAAATGTGTAACAGGTGTCAGTGTTGTAGCATTAGCAATGTATTTTAAATAATGTAATGTTCAGAGTAAACATAAATAATAACCATGGCTTAAATAGGATGGATGGCCCTGGACAACACAGCAGAAGCCCAAACCTCTAAGGTCTTTTTTTACGATCTGAGGGGTATATCTGATTTTTGATTCTTTAAAAAATGTGTTTCCATCACAGGTCCAAGCTCTTGTTTTCACCACGGCTCTGATCTCCCTCTTTGAAAGACCGGCCAATTCAACGACAGAGCAAGAAACTACAGTCACCATTAAATGGCATGAACTGGTTGCTGGACATCACAAGTGCTGCTACGTTTTAAAACACAAGCTTCATGAGAACAGCTGGGTTCGGCAAGGTATCAAGTATTTAACTTACTAGTACAATTATGCCAAAGCATGCAAAATGTAAACATCACCCTAACATGGGTTTTAGTGATGGGAAGTACCTCAGCAGAAAATTGGATATGGAAAGAGAGGGTGGCCATATACATCGAAAAATATGTTTTTGTTGGAAATATCTGATTACATTTTAAAATGAGACAAGAGGACTAACGAGATGGCTTACAAAATATAGAAATGTAGCCTTAGAGTATTAGGCATAGGATTGGAATTTACAATAAATCAAGTACAGTAAAATGAAAAAAAAGGATCCATATACAATGACAGAAATTATCACAATGAACTAAGATAAGAGTCAATAGGAAACCACCATATATAACAGAGAAGACAAAGGGACAAATTTAAGGTGTTGCAGGTGGTCCTCCTGATTTAGAGACCCAGGCGCTATGCTGCTTGTTTGTCAAGAAAGTGGCATGTGTGATGTAGCCTCTCGAAAAATGTATTTCCTTTGCTACAACACATTCCAAAAGTGGGAGTTTATTCTTGCAGAACAAAATAGGAATAGTACCAATGTGTAGGGAGTTTATGAGGGCCATTGAGGCATTTTCCTGCCTAGGACCACTATGTCTGTCTTAAAAAGAGTGAGGCGACCACCACTATGACCCAGTAGTCTTCTGGTGAATGGACCATCTGGTCAAGGGTTTCCTTCTGTGGAGCTGATCCTCTGGTGGATGGACCATATGGTCAAGGGTTTCCTTCTGTGGAGCTAATCCTCTGGTGGATGGACCACCAGGTCAAGGGTTTCCTTCCATGGAGCTGATCCTCTACTGGATGGACCATCAGGTCAAGGGTTTCCTTCTGTGGAGCTGATCCTCCGGTGGATGGACCATCAGGTCAAGGTTTTCCTTCTGTGGAGCTGATCCTCTACTGGATGGACAATCAGTTCAAGGGTTTCCTTCCATGGAGCTGATCTTCTGGTGGATGGACCATCAGGTCAAGGGTTTCCTTCCATGGAGCTGGTCCTCTGGTGGATGGACCATCAGGTCAAGGGTTTCCTTCTGTGGAGCTGATCCTCTGGTGGATGGACCATCAGGTCAAGGGTTTTCTTCCATGGAGCTGGTCCTCTGGTGGATGGACCATCAGGTCAAGGGTTTCCTTCTGTGGAGCTGATCCTCCGGTGGATGGACCATCAGGTCAAGGGTTTCCTTCTGTGGAGCTGATCCTCTGGTGGATGGACCATCAGGTCAAGAGTTTCCTTCTGTGGAGCTGATCCTCTGGTGGATGGACCATCATGTCAAGGGTTTCCTTCTGTAGAGCTGATCCTCTGGTGGATGGACCATCATGTCAAGGGTTTCCTTCTGTGGAGCTGATCCTCCGGTGGATGGACCATCAGGTCAAGGATTTCCTTCTGTGGAGCTGATCCTCCGGTGGATGGACCATCAGGTCAAGGTTTTCCTTCTGTGGAGCTGATCCTCTGGTGGATGGACCATCAGGTCAAGGGTTTCCTTCTGTGGAGCTGATCCTCTGGT
The DNA here is from genome assembly GCF_964261635.1 of Lissotriton helveticus. Taxonomy (NCBI): domain Eukaryota; kingdom Metazoa; phylum Chordata; class Amphibia; order Caudata; family Salamandridae; genus Lissotriton; species Lissotriton helveticus. Next base: position 152,642,441 of record NC_136072.1, on the reverse strand, counting down.
GGATGGACCATCAGGTCAAGGGTTTTCTTCCGTGGAGCTGATCCTCTGTTGGATGGACCATCTGGTCAAGGGTTTCCTTCCGTCGAGCTGACAGAGAATCAGCTTTTGGAACCTCCACGGTTGCTCTACCTCTAAACGTGGAGGGAGAAACTGTGAGTTTGGCAGAATTATGCACATGAATTATTATGGCAGATACAGATTTCCACAAAACTATAAATGGCCCCCATTGTTATAAAGACCCTTCCTTTCAGAAAAGTAACTCACTTCCACCAGGCAGGAGAAGATAAACCAGTAGATGATTTCTAATTGGATATCTCAAATCAAGCTCCCTGGTTGGCCTCCTTCTCATAGAAGCTCACACATATTAATGTGCCCTTATCCTCGGATAGTTCATGATGTTAGGAGAAATGATAACCCCCCCCCCCACCCTGAAAGACGATAGTTTGGTCTGGACCATTGTGGACAATTACTGCCCCATCACACTGCTTTTGGCACTAAGTAAAATAATGTGAAGAGCATTCTCCTCGTCCTGACAAAACATTCACAATTGCTCAGGTTGCTTCCCTATTGTTCCAGCAAGTTTAGTCTAAAGTCTGAGGTTCGGCAAGGGTAATCCATTTACCATGTAATATTGTTGCCTACATTTTGCCTGACATAATTATTTAGATCTAAATATCGTTTACAGATATATTGCCCATTAGGTGTAGATTTCCTATTATGACTCCATTGGGGCTATATTTTTGTAAACAATGTCTAAGACAGAATACGTCGTTCAGATGAAATGTAGGCAACAATAGTTTAGTACTGCACTCTTTCCTATATGTTCCTCAACTTAAATGTAAGACCTTTGGTACAACAGACCATTTAACTTGGATGCCAGGCTATGGTATATACCAATGACATCCAGCTCATTTTGCACTTAGAACACCATGCCCAGAACTCAGCATCCAGCTTGAGCAACTGTACCCTGAGTACTTAGTGGTGGATGAGTACCACCTTAGGTATACTCAAGGGTAGTAGAAAGAGCTGTTAGTTGGATTTCAGAAACATCATTGGTCAAACTCCATATGGCCCATGGAGCTTGGGCTTCTGCACCATCTACTCTCGGATTTGGAGCAGTATTTTTTTTATCACAAAAACATGTTGTTGCTTCTTGCTTCTATGCTCTGAGTCTACTGCCCTTCTTGAGATCAGACTTTCCCTGCAAATGTGTGGCTGCATGTGTCCCATCTGCATTAGATTTTTTTAATAACTGATACATACTTCTTCGAGGTGCTGCATTTTAAGAAACTGCAGAGCTAAGGTAAGTGAAATATGTATATTCAGACATAGGACCCGAGCACTCTCTGCCATTGGATTCAAGCTGTACCATAATGGTGAGGTCAAACTAAGCTGAAGCCAGTCAGGACTTGATTTTTATTCCCATTTAGAAGGGACCTTACCAGTCAGTAAGGCTGGAATATTCCTATTGGCAGTCACGGCTGCTACCTGCCACCCGCAGTGGAGCGGGTGGTGGAGAAGAAGCGGGGGGACCAGGTAAAAAAAAAAAAATGACTAACTTCCCAGTCGATCAGCTGGCCGGCCTCCACCGGCTCTCCTGTGTCCTCTTCCTTCTTGGGAGAAACAGGAAGTGACAGGGCTCACATGCTCTCCACAGCCAATCACAATGCTGCAATGCAGCATTGGGATTGGTCTGAGCACCGTGACAAGGCTCTCAGCCAGGGGCTGGAGTGGTGGGCATGTTCTTCATGCAGGCTATAATGCAGCGTGCATGGAGAACAGGGAAAGTGGGCATGACTGTTTTGGGCACCTGAAAGGGCCTATCAAACAGTAATTGTACACTTACGAGGGTTGCACCACCACCCTGCTCTACAGCCCCGCCATGCCCCCTCATGCAAGCTGCTGAAACTGTAGAACAAAATAATATAATAATAACATTAGTTATTATAATTTTTCCCCTTTCTTTTGCTGCATCGAGGCAGTGGGGCAACGCTCCTCCGCCTTAGTGAAGGAGCCGTCACTGCCTATTGGAGCAGGACCAAGGCTGATTTGAATATGGATGGTTCTTCTCTCAGGTGACATAGTGGTCAAAACATTGATGGACTGTAATGCGACCTGTATAATTACGAGTGACTGAAATGAATTCAAGCATTACACCAATCTTCATCATCACCTTTATTGTATAAATCACTCGCTGCTTCCTCTCTGAGACCTGCCCTCACCTGGAGCCTGATTCCCGAGGACCCTGAGTGGACATCGTTGTAGCTGCTGGGGCAGGGACTGCGAGACCCAGGGTGCTTTGCGCATCACCATCCAGCGCACCTGGTGTCTCTTCCCCGCCCCCAGCTTCTTTCTGGCATTTAACGGCTCGCGGCCCCTGCTCCGCGGGTGCCGCTCGCAGCCGTGAATTGGGGAAAACTCTTGCTGGCAGCACTTTGGAAATTGCCTGGTCACTCGCTGCTTCCTCTCTGAGACCTGCCCTCACCTGGAGCCTGATTCCCGAGGACCCTGAGCGGACATCGTTGTAGCTGCTGGGGCAGGGACTGCGAGACCCAGGGTGCTTTGCGCATCACCATCCAGCGCACCTGGTGTCTCTTCCCCGCCCCCAGCTCCTATTTTAACCCTCCCACTCCCGCGCTCGTGGGACGCGCGCGGGTCACAGCCCGGGGCTAAGCCCGGGCAAAGGGCGGGCCGTTTGAGGCCGTTCGAGGACTAGAGAGACTGGACTGGTCTCTATCCTTTTCGTCCTCCTTGTCCCAACGTTACCATCTTTTATCTTATTGTTAACTGTAATTAGTGTTTAGTAAATTCCAATAGGCATTATGTGTTCGCGGGCAAGCCGAAGTAAGGCCGCAAAGGGTGGGAAGATGTTGAACGGAACACTTGATGATTTCATAACCAGAACTAATAATGCCATAGACAATGAAATCACTAAAATGCAAAATCGTGTTTCCTTAGACCTAGAGGCAGCTAGACGATTGTCACAAGACTTTGCGATGTCTAAAAAATCATCCCTAGGCCATATAGCGACTGCAATAACTACGGAGCGACCCCCCAACCCACGACTCACTAAAACACAGGTGGATGTTCACTACACCCCAGTTCCATCACCTGTGTTATTGCCGTCTTCAGGCCCTAACCAACAGCATTCCGCTCAGAGCCCTCCTACGATTATCACTGATCTAGATCTCGGCCCTCCTGCTGTCACCACTCCACTGCTTACTGAGGTACATGAGAACCCCCTGCTTACTAATATAAAGGGCCCAGTACATAAAAGAAAACGCAACATAAGATCTGCCTACTCACGCAAGAAGGCCAAAGTTGCTAGGGCACACTATCCCATTGGCAGGAACCTGACCATACAAAGAGAAGAAGGAAGGGTTGTTTCCCCTGTGCAGGAGCTCCCTAGTGCAGACGAGTACTGCTCAGTGTTGGACATCACTGAGACAGACAGTGCAGAAGAAGACAATGGGGCCCAACTAGCTGAGAGAGAGGGAAAGGAGGATTTCCTGAAAATAGTTTGGGAAACTCTAAAAAAACTTCTAACTCCCCTGGAACTAAAACTTTCTCGGATAGAAAACCACCTTTTAGAGGTAGAAAAGAGTATCCTGACCCTAGCAAGCCTTAGCTGCCAGGACAACAAAACCACTAGTGCACCAGAAGTTGATTTGACCACACTACCAATTACCACTATCCCCCTACCACCGCCCACAAATAGGCCAATACCTAAACCTCGCACGAAGGGCCATGTTCATAGTGCCCCCAAATCCCTACCTAAGTCACTAAAGCACTCCACTCAACATCAAACTATACCTTATAAAGAAGGTGTTGCTCCAAAGTTGAATGACACCAAGACTTATCGATCTATTTCACAGGGGCCCCAAACTAAAAGTAACTTTCGCGGGGTTATATAGATCTTCCCCCTGACTCAAGGCCATATGTGGTGGTACTAGCTGGTGTACCAGAACTTGAGTGTAACCATCAAGAAAACTATGGGTCCCTCAAAAATAAGGTCATCCATTGGCTGAATGAAAATAGACCGATTCCTAACCACCTGCGAAGTAAAGTTCTAATGGTGCGTAGAGTTCCCTGGATAGGTCCATCACGCAAGACTATCCCTGGTGACTGCATCGTAGTATCATTTGAAGATCAATATACAGCCCAAAATGTATGCTCATGGAACACTTGTGGCGAGAATTCATCCATTGTAGCTAGACCATTAACGTTCTTCTATCCTCCTCGTCCCTATCCAAACTACGGGGGGGATTGGACGTTGGTGGGATATCCGGCTAATGGAGGGGTGAGAGACGGATGGCAAGGTCCAAATAGAGGGTGGCTTGGGGCACCAACCTTTAATAGGTTTGGCTGCCTGGAGGAGGTAGATTGACTTCTCATACCTCTGGGATCATCTTCTGATGTTAAGGATAATTTGCCAGCACTGATCATTGCGTCTTTGCCTCCCGAGAGTAACATAATCAGGAGCAGTCCATCTTTAGGAATAAAAACGAATATAGGTAGGCCAATGACTAGCGATTTAGATCCCATTCCAGTCGAACTAAACTCCTCTGGCCAACCAATTGTGGTTGTTCCGGTTGATCATGGGGTGTTGTGTAACTCCACCAACAAGGCAGCCAATGCCCCAAGCGCTTTGCTACAGTCCCCTGCAGAAATGCAGTCACTAGTCTCCCTATCTGGCCATAGAAATAATGTTCCCAGCGATCATGACCCGCAGGGAATTAATTTTGTGAGAGTGGAGGATAAACAGACTCTACTGAGGGATGAAGATGAGGATCCATTGTCGCTTTCCGTAGCGAGAAGTCCTAGCCCCGCTTCTAATCCCCTGGTGTCTGCTTCTTTACCAGGACCGAGGGACGCGCATAGGCCAGCGTTGAGGGTTCTTAGCTGGAATGTAGCAGGGCTTGCACGTAACATCGATATTCCTGATTGGAACTCCCTTGTTGAATCCTTTGGGATTTGCTTTCTGCAGGAAACCTGGTGCTTGGAACCAAGGCACAGGGTGGGTTATACTACCTACTTTGTGCCTGCGTCCCATCCACCTGGTAGTAAGGGCCGCCCTTCGGGGGGGCTTTTAATCTGGGTTAGTATTTCGCTGGGGCTAACTATCAGGCAAATACCAACAAAATCACCTGATCTACAGAGAGTCTCAATCACATGCCATGGGGGGAAAAAGCTAGACGTCTTCAACATCTATCTAAGGGGAGCAAGGGGGGGTGTTTCCATGCTTCCGCTTACGGGTATTGAGGAGGAGCTCGGATCCTGTAATGCTGACTCCCTTGTTCTACTGGCCGGGGACCTCAACTGTTCCTTTGAACCACTTGCCAGTGAAGATATTTTGGATATTTGGGAAGAAGATGCTAGGAGAGGCATTCCACCGCTCTCCCTCCCACCCATCCAAAAATGGACTCAGAGTGCTATAGATCTTAATGCCCTATGTTTGGAATTCGGCCTTAGGGCAACTAACGGTAGATCCAAGTCTGACTCCCAAGGGGCACATACATATAACAGGGTGGGCCATACTTCACGGATCGACTATATATTGTTGAACTATAGCCTTTGGGCACACTTTCAAGATATGGAGGTCCAGCAAACTACTGATAGCGACCACAATCCAATAGCCCTGATCCTGACTTCTCCTTGGAAGGGTATGACCCCAAATCCACCCTCACACACATGGAAATCTTCGCATGAAGTACACCCCTCGAACTGTGGTAGGCGGCTAAAATGGAAAAAAGTTGTTGCGGATAAGGGAAGGATGTCATTGGCTAAATCTTTAATGTCTACTGTGAAGCTGCGGTTGGACTCTCCGGGTCTCAGTAGTTCTGATGCCCCGAAACTTTTTACAGAAACAATTAAAGCACTAGGTGAACTGTTCACTATTTATCCAGTAGGTGCTAGGGACAAGAAAAGAGGCGCACCCAAGAGTGGCGCGAGCTGGTTTTCGCCTGCCTGTCGCTCTGCAAAACGTGAACTCATCCGAGCAGTGAAATCAAAAGTAGCTGGACACATTAGCCTTGCTAGGAAAGGCTATAAAAAGGCACTACTCACGGCTAGGGTCGAACACGAAACTAAATTCTGGAATGATCTAATGGCGGCCAGCTCCAAGAAAGACTCGAAGGGCTTTTGGGAATTGATGAGAGTAAGGGATAAACCCGCAGATTCCCTAGTGACATGCAATATAACTGAGGAGGTGTGGTCTGCCCATTTTCTCCAGCTTTACTCCTCAACTGGGGGTCCCCCAGTTAGTCCGTTGGATCTGCCGCACATTGAATGTCCTGATGATCATATTGAGGACATTCTCTTTCGCGCCAAGGAAGTAGAGGGGGCGATCAAGTGCCTGGTCCCGAATAAGGCTGCGGGACCCGACGGAATCCCAGGTGACCTACTTCGGGCTAACCCAGAAGAGTGGAGCAGACTTATAGCCTTGCTACTGAATGCTGTCATGTTGGGTGGCCGATTGCCCGACTCATGGAGGGGCGCGGAGGTCGTCCCAATTTTCAAAAAAGGGAGCCGGGACGATCCCGCTAACTACCGCCCAATCAGCTTGCTGGACTCCACGCAGAAGGTAACTGGCAAGGTTGTCCTAGGAAGAGTTTTGATGTGGGTTGAGGAAAAACAAATACTCTCAGACTACCAAGCTGGTTTCAGATCCGGAACGGGGACCATTGAACAGACATTCCGGCTTTTAATGATTTATTGGAAAGTGGTTGTACTGGGCAAGGGCAGTCTGTACCTTGCATTCATATATTTACGGACTGCCTTTGACCTGGTCCCGCGTGTCCAATTGTGGAGTGTCCTTGAAGCACTGGGAATTCCCCCATACCTACTTAATTTGCTCCGAAAGTTGCATGAGAACAACTTCGCCCAGATCAGGTGGGGTGACCAGGGTCAAAAAACATCACGTATCCCTGTAAATAGGGGTGTCCGCCAGGGTTGTGTGCTAGCCCCCACTCTGTTTTCACTATATGTAAACGGAGTGGTGGAGCACCTTCTCAAACAATCAGCAGACGCACCTTCCCTGGCTGGTAGGAAAATCCCCACCCTCCTATTTGCTAATGATACCCTCCTGATCTCAAAAACCCCAGCAGGCCTGCAACGCCTACTTACCAGCTTTAAGAACTTCTGTGATTCTAGGGGTCTTGCTATTAATGTAGGTAAAACTAAGTTCCTGGTCTTAAACCCCCCAAGGAAAACTGTCATCCCACCTTCCTTGGACTCTGTCCCACTCGAGAGGGTAAAAGAGTTCGATTACTTAGGTATTCGCCTTTGTGATTCTATGAGCTGGAAACCTCACCATCAAAAGATACTGTTGACTCATAAGAGGGTGGTAGGGGCACTTCTGAAGGAACAACGTACTTCTTCACTTAAACCCATTGGTCCTGTATTGGACATCTACAGGGCAAGGGGGGTGAGTGCAGCTCTGTACGGGTCTGAATTGTGGGGTGTCGAGAAAGTAGATTTTCTGACTCGATCGGAAAATAAATTCCACAAAGACCTTATGGGCCTTCCACAAAGCACACCATCTCTCCCACTTCTCTTGGATGCGGGTACCCCTCCAATAAGTGATCAGGCGAGGTTGCGCCCCCTCCTCCTATGGGCACGAATTTGGAGGGTACCTGAACTGTCTAGTTATGCCGAGGGCCTAAGGGAACTACTTTCAACATCTGGCTGGCATAAGGTCCGCTGGCTAAAAGAAGTTAAGTGCCTTCTTTGTGACCTGGGCCTTGAGGATGCATGGGCTAATAGAACTGCCCCGCCTAAATTGATCCTAAAGAAGCTTTACTGGTCATGGGTGACGGATGGCAGAAACTGTAACTCTAAATTGTGCAGAACCACTGTAGAATTTTTGATGGTTAAGGAGGTCCCCTTACGCGAACCATACCTAGATATGATTTGCAAATCTTGGGATAGGTCACTTTATTTTAAGTTCAGGGTGGGCTCACATCCAGTGGGGGAACTGACCGCTAGATGGAAAATACCGGCGCAAACAACACTGCATTGCCCTTTCTGTATAAATAGGCCCGAGTCAATCCCTCATCTACTGTTTGAATGTCCAGTCTATGCAGTCCCTCGCCGTATTTGGTTGAAGCCACTCTGCAGGATCCTTGGCACCAGATCTCATCTGGAGGCCATACGAATGTTAAGATCAGATCCCCGCCCTCTGTTTGCCTGTTGCCTGGCCAAATTCCTTGGTTGGGCGTGGCGGGTTAGATCCTCTAGGCTATTGAGTCTCCCATAAATACCCTTTGTACCTGTGCCAATGCTGATTTGTATGGTTTTAAACAATGGTCAACTTATGCTGTACCAAGGAACAGAATATTTTTTTAATGTATTGAGATTTTATTGTCTTTGTCTTGTTTTGTAATGCTTTTTAAGATATGTTGAATATATCGAAATAAAGCTTGTTTCTACTTTCTACTACTTTCTACTGTATAAATCATTACAAACACATTTAAAAATAGAATGTGCCAGCGTAAAATGAGACACAAACCCAGAGGTACTGTTACAATAACACAAAGTTGCACGTTACATACATTTTTTTTTGCCATACATGAACTTAAAACTCAGAAGAAATCAACCTTATCACATGTGATTTAGTAAACATGCATGATGACTACGTACATGTATAAAATTAAGTGTAGAATGCCCTGACGCATGAGCTGTGACACGTACTGAACTAGGATGCCTTACAAGCATGTTATTGTTTGGGTGTGCACAAGGCCCAATTCTAAAATCTGTGCACCCACAAAGCCAAGTGTAGCCAAACTATTTGGAGAGATGCTGCATAGTGGTAAAGCGCCCTGTAAGTGCGCACAGCGGTAACGTGCAACGTTCCTGGGGTAAAGCTCCTACACATGTCAGGCCATACCTTATACTCATTCTCAGGGGAGGAAGCTTTTTGTTTAAAGTGCGACATGCTTGGTCATAAAGTGTTTGATAGGCGTGCATAGCGTTATGGTGCGAATTGCCCTGATATAGGAAATCTTTACACATGCTTAAATCTTGGGGGAGCTAGCTGTTCGCTTAAAGTGCTACATGCTAGGTCAAAAAGTGCTTAGTAGGCATGCTTAGCAATAAAGTGTGAAATGCCGTGTAGCTAGAATTCTTCCCACATGGTAAAGCCAGTTCATCAGGGCATGGCTATTAATAGCCTTCACACTATGGTGTGGAAGGGTTTTCAAGTGTTCGGCCCCCTCTGTGGCCTTGCGTTGCACAGGAGCCTTCCAGCTTCAGCAAAGAACTTTCCAATCCATGCTAAAACAATTGTGGCAACTGTTATATAGGTATGTGTCAACGCCTCTTTGCAAGTCCTTATCCCATTCCACAGAAAGATTGTTCTTAAGTAAACTCGCCTCTGATGTCGAAATTCAGGACAGCAGCAAACATTGTGCACTGCCGACTTAGTGTGGTATTGACATAGACTACATTGCCTGTGACCAGCAGAAATGTTATTCCAGTAGAGTCTATATTCCCATATGGGCAGAGTTAGTTGTCAATAGGTGTCTTCATGCGAGTTGGTGAGACCCACTGTGCCTGGAATGTTTCTAATTTGTTCTATGTCCTACTCCCTTGATATGTGCTTGCCTTGCAAATGAACTATCCTCTTTAGACTGCCCATTGTTATAGGTGGATTTGCTGTGCACTCTGGGGACAAGTTTAATAAATCTCTGGCACTGCTCAAACACTTTGACCAGCTGCTTTTTTTAGCCTGAAATGTCACGTTCAGTGCACCTCTCATTTGGTCTGGATTCGCCCTGGCCATGCAATGATGATACTTGATCAGGTCTTTTTTACATGTAATGTCAATCTTCACACAGATTGAACTCTAGCTGAATCAGTGTGCTGTGAGTAATGTTTGGGATGTTAAATATTTCCCTACATGCATCTGTGTAGCAGCACTCTAATAGTTGGTGAGCATGCCAGGGAAGGCAAGGTGGCCATAATTTATCGTTGATAGCAATTTCACCCACAGAGCTTGTTGAATCCCCTTCGTAGCTTGTGATGTAATATACATAATGCATATATGGTCTTGGCTACTTTGTCTGCCTTGGCCTGCAAGGTGGATTTGCCTGTGTCTGACAGCCAAACACCTACTTAATCATATTTGTTGCTGGCGCTCATCCTTAGCGGGCCCAATTGCCATTTCAGCTGATTTTTCTTAATTCTATGATCAAATACCAGGCCTTAGGTTTTTGTGGTATTTGCATATAGAAAGCTCTTTGCATTATATAGGTGGAGTATTTCCGAAGCCCTCTTCATACCGATTCTAGTTTGGTCCAATAGCACCAGGTCATCCGCGTACTGCATGATGGGGAGTCTTTGGGGCCTAGCTTAGGCGGGAAGGTGTTTCCTTTCAACAGTTTCAAGCATAGGTCCGCAGTGAGTATGTTAAAGAAGGTGGGAGCAATGGCAAATCCCTACTTTAGCCCTTTGTTTGCATAGATTTTTGCAGTGGCATGGTTCTGAGTGATCTTGGTCCAGACCTATGTGTCTGTGTACAGCGCTGTGTTGCCCTCAAGGTGTTTCCTTTGTATTCCACAAGTTTTGTCCAGAGCATGTTTCAGTCAATGCCATCAAAAGCAGTGCCATAATCAACAAAGCAAGTGTAAAGTGGAAACAATGTGGTTTCTATAGCCTTAGCGATCAAATGAGAGAGGACAATAATGTTGTCCTATGGCAGAGGAGTTTTACATGAACCCTGTCTGTTATTGAGGTATTATGTTATTCTCATCGATACAAGCCTCCAGCTATTTCAGAAGCACTTTTGCGAAGGTCTTGCTGTCAACATCCAGTAGGGCTATCAGACTGTAGTTTTCCGGTTGGGTGTTGTCTCCCTTTTGTGCATGGGATGCAAGATGGAGGCTTTCCATGAGTCCGAGATGTCTGATGTTGAGATACAAGCGTTGAACAGGCTATGCATGTAAGGTTTCCAGAATTCCTCGTCTTCATTGAAGATGTTACCCGGTAGGCCATTTGGTCCAGGGGCTCCATCCTTTCGAATGCCCTTCAGGATGCTTAATGTCTCCTTTTCGGAGACTTCTATTCGGGACTCTTCTAGGTTATTATCAAGTGCTTTCTTGACGGAATCCCTAGTTTTGTCAGGGTCAACATGAAGTCTTGCTGCATAAGCAATCAATTCATTCACCAGAATGGCGTTCTCCTTGTGAGTTCTAATTGTCAGGCTATTGACATATCCCCAGAATTCCCTGGACTTGCAGGGCGCTAGCAGGGAGTCTGTGTATTTCCATTCCACCTATATTTGATTTTGTTTTAAAATACAGGATTTTTTTGTGTAATATCCTTGCCTTTTTCAGCATACTTTCCATTTGTGAGTTCTTCTCTCTTCTATGTAGGAGCTCTACATGGCAGCACTTCCATTTGCTCTTTAAATTCTTTGTTGTCAAGATATGAGAACTTTCTTCATCCTGTAGCCACTCTTTGCAGGTTACTATGTTAATGTGCAATTAAGGCTTCATATAGCTTTTTTATTATTGCTTCCGAATGTTTCTCAATTCCTGTGTTCTGGAATGCACAGACTAGTTTCCACTGTGAGTATCTGGCCAAGCATGAAAAGCTCCATTTGATTCTTTGTATTGATAGGCCAGCATTGAAGGGGAGTGTTTTGCCCGCCGGATTTTATCCCCCATGCGTCCTCGCACTCACATTGACCACTATGGATTTTGGCTTTTGGATGATGATCGCTTTTGGTTCTATGTTGGACTTGATAGCTTACACATCTACTTAGAAGCTTCTTACTTAGGAAGATATAATCCAATTTTGAGATGTTTTTGAAGGTGGGCTCTGATTTACACTCCACAGGACCTGTTTGATCAACAGAGCTCAACTCAGATTCGCTGATACAGGCTTCCAGAATGTTTAGACTGTGGTCCCCTCGACTTGTCTCAGAGTGACACATGTCTCGAGTGTTAAAGTTTCTGCCCATTAGACTTTAACACTCGAGACATGTGTCACCCTGAGACAAGTCGAGGGGACCGCAGTCAAAGCATTCTGGATGGAATATGTGACGTTTTTCCGCAAACAATTACCCCGCATACCATCACTCCGCAATTATTACACCGCAAATACAATCACCACGCAAATTATCACAACTCAAACTTTTACGACGACTATGCCTTTACCACGCATGCCACTACAATGCAAAGGCATGCATGTTAAAGGTATACTCATTGTAAAAGTTTTAAAGGTAAGTGAGAGTACCCTACCCTACCCTACACTACCCTACACCCTAATGTAGTAACCCTGCACAACCCACCCTCGACACACAGCCCTTTTCCTACATTTACACTACCCAGCACGACCCCCCAACACTACCATAAACCACTTTTCTTCCCTACACAAACACTACAACACTACCTTAATACACTACCCCTGCAAGACCCTGCACTACACAAACACAACATCTCTACCCTACACTACACAAACACTACAACACTAACCTAAACCCTAAAACACTACCCCCAGCATGACCCTACACTACACAAACACTACAACACTACCCTAAACCCTAAAACACTACCCCCAGCATGACCCTACACTACACAAACACTACAACATTACCCTAAACCCTAAAACACTACCCCCAGCATGACCCTACACTACACAAACACTACAACACTACCCTAAACCCAAAAAAACTACCCCCACATGACGCTACACTACACAAACACCACAACACTACCCTAAACCCTAAAACACGACCCCCAGCATGACCCTATACTACACAAACACTACAACAATACCCTAAACCCTAAAACACCACCCAGCATGACCCTACACTACACAACCACCACAACATTACACTACACTACAAAATCAATACCCCAGCACGACCCCCACCCCTAAAAAATTAACCCAAACCCCCTTACCTCTCTCTCGGGTTGGTTCCACTCTCCTCCTGGTTCCATCTTCATGAAGTCTGGTTTTTTTTACAACGCGAGTGCATTTACCATACATGCCTTTACAACGTAATTCGTTGTAAAGGCATGCGTGATAAATACACAAGCGTTGTGAAAAAATGCGGAGTGATGGTATGTGGGGTCAAAGACCTCGCGGAGTAATGGTATGCGGACTCAAAGTCCACGGAAAAAAAGATTCTGAATAAACGTAGATTACCTTCTGGATGGCTGCATCAGCAAATTTGAGTTCCATCAGTCACTTTTTTGTCTTAAGTAGTTACAGTTGCAGAAGGCATGGCTTTATTCTAAACAGATGTTTCTCTTTGTCACAGTAAATCCAGTATATTTCATATACCTAAGACAACAATTTATCCACATTTAAGTGGATTTGGGAAAAACTGTGACTAGAATTAATTTATACCTTTCCACTCAATCAGTCAGTCAAAATTCCTTTATTCGATAACTTAATATCAAAAAAGATATGGTACAATAAAGTAACAATTAAATACACAATTAAAAACTTGATTGTATGTAAAAGGAAAAATACATATTTAAACATTTCATTTTATACAATTTGACATAGTTTTAACACATACATAAATATACATTTAAAAAACATGTTAAAAAATACTACCATCTGGATGTGCTTGACCCTAAAACCAATTTACCAAGACATATAATATTCTAATCAGAGACGCATAGGGTTGATACTTGGATGTTGGACTTTTTCCTGACGCGCATAGCAGCAACCAGGAAGTTTGCGACATGAAACATAATTCGGGGTGAATTTAATTTCTGTAGGTACACAAGTGCTGGCCTAACTTGTGTAAATCCAGCCTCCCTCAGGATTGGGAATAAAAACGTCCTTCTACATTCCTGAAAATAGTCGCAAAACATAAAAAAGTGTAATGTATCCTGGTTTGAAAAATTGTCGCAGTTACAGGGATCTGCCTGTTCTGGGGAACACCAGGTTCGGAAGGAACCCAAGGAATAGTGTATCAGGTTGAGCCGAAATCTGATCAAGAGAGCCGATGGTATGGGGTATTCACTGTGACCAGATAGGGTTCAGGGCCCGCACAGCTAACCAGGGCATAGTTGGCTCTTACCATTGGTTCGATCTCCTCTCGCTCTAGTGATAACAGGTCAGTCATAGCGCTTTTTGTCAGTGCGATATGCTTTTTCGTTATAGTTTCAGGAGAGGAAAAAAGGACCGCACGCCCTATTTTATGAAAGCCAGATTTTATGTATGCCAACCATGGTATTTTATTGGCTTTATCCAACGCCAAACAGTTTTTCAGTATAGTGTGGTTTAGTGAAATTTCCTCATTGAGCCAGATCTTTAACCAATATATCAAGGGTGCAATTTTGATATGGTCCGAACCAAATCCAACTCCCAGTTCAGTATGAGTAGAGAAGTAGGGGTAGACTGAGGAACAGATAAAACCCCTCTCAAAAATGTATTCTCTATTAACTGGATTTTACTCTTGGTTGTATAACCCCAGATTTCACATCCATATGATGCAACTGTCAGGCATTTGGCTTTGTAGACCCTTAAGATTGCTTCTACTGGTTTGGCCCCCAGCTTTTTAGTAAACCCTGTAAGTCCTGATATGGTCCTTGCAAACGCCACACTACGTCTGTTGTTTTGTGGGCGCCAGGTACCCTTTTCATCAAATAAAACCCCCAAATAGGGGAAAGTGGGTACCCTACAGACCTCTTCCCCATTACAGAAGAAGGTCTTTATTTTGTTCTTCCGCTTTGCCCTCCCGGAAATCAGAACCTGAGATTTTTTCGCATTATTTTTAAATCCAGACTATGCATTAAACTTCCAAACGCATCCAACAACTTCTGGAGACCCACTCTAGTTCGGGCCAGAAGGACAGCGTCATCCGTGTACAGGAGAACTGGAACCAGTTCCCCCATACGCGGAATATCCGGGGAAACCACAGCAAGTTCAGATTCAAGGGCGTTTATGTATAATGTGAACAGCAGGGAAGCCATAATACACCCCTGTCTGACCCCCCTATCCGACCTAAAGTGTCTTGTGCTTCGCCCCTCGCTGTTGACTCGAATTTTTGCCGAGAGGTCGGAATGGAGAACTGCTAAAAAATGTACTAGGGGTGCGTCAATACCCATGTCTAAAAGTATATTCCAGAGCTTTGTCCTATTTACAAAATCAAACGCCGAGGAGAGGTCCATAAACCCCATGTATAGTGACCCCTCCTTAGCCACCGTATACTTACTAATTAAAAGGTGGAGATTTAAGCACTGGTCAATAGTACTCCATTTAGATCTAAAACCATATTGGGCGTTAGACAGTACCCCTCTCTCTTCCAGCCACTCTGTCAATCTATGTAGTACCACCCGACCCAATATTTTTACCGAAGAATCGATTAAAGAAATCGGTCTATAGCAGGCGGAGTCCTGCCTGGCACCATTTTTGAAAACTGGGATAATGACTGAAGTGGCCCACGAAGCTGGTAAACTGTCAGGGCCTATAGAGTTAAAAACATTGGTTAAGATTTTTGACCAAAAAGTCGGAGCGGCTCTAAACAAATCCGCAGGCACCCCGTCTGGTCCAGGAGCCTTATTTTTAGACATTTCTACTATGGCCCTTTCAATTTCAGAGACCTCGAAAATTAGAGGAGAGAGGGCACTTTCAGACAACTTATGTAGAGGACCGTGGCTATTTCCTGGGAGACTATAAATGTTTTCAAAATGGGCTATCCATGCCACGTCTGCAATGTTACAATCCAAGGGAGAATTATCATCATTTGTAAACAGTGGCTGATTTACTATTTCCCAAAATTTCCCACTATCTTTCAGGACTTCTGTTGAGAGGAGTTCCACTCAATTGCTGTAGTTAGGAAGCATTGTAAAAAGGCAAGCCTTTGCTACAGGTTGAATTGACGCAAAGTTTGCACACAAATATATTGTCAGATTTAATGAGGGTACAGCAATATTAAGAGCTTTCACATACATTTGGTCTAGTTAGTTCTGAGTGGCTTTCAGATGACTACTGCTGGGCACATCATTAGCTAAGAGTATCAAATCTCAAGCATGTATATTAGATGGATATAAGAAATGTTTACAGTCTAGTATCATACGTTATAGGAGCCCTGACATCTTCAGCTACAGTCCAAGATTGATCTTTTTCTAGAACGAATAGTTGTGACTGGTGCATGATTTTTGGCTTGGTTGAGTGCGCATAAATCTTCTTAGTTCCTGTAACACTTGTTTCTAAGCACTTATAGACAATATCCTAGTTCCAGACTGTCCTTACTTTGCTTAGTGAGATTTTGAAATAGTACAACTAGACTGGATACAATGACAGTATTTGCCTTCATACCGTCACTTAGTTATAGACATGGGGCCATATTTATTAAAGGGTTGCGTAGCTTTTGCACCACACAATGATGTGCATGAGCGACGCAACCCTTAAGTGCGATTTATCAAGCCACAGAAGGCCACCTTGCATGGCCCTGAGTGGCTTGATCAATCCAGAGTAACGCAAAGCAGCACAAATCGATGAGTTGCGTTACTCTGCCCCAGGGAGGTGTTCCATGAGTGGTGTGTGGGTGTTCCCATGCTACACCCATGGATTTTGATGCATTCCCAAATGTATTATTAGTGATAGACATGGGAGTGCACCAGAACTGCTTCGTCTTCCTAGGGAGGCATAACGAGCAAAATATGTTTATTTCTCCTCGTTATTTCCTCATTCTATGTGTGCTGCAGAATGCAGCACGCATAAAAGTGGAAAATGCCTCAGGGGATTGTTTTTGTACAGAAAGGTGCCCTTTCCTGCCAAAAACAACCCTGCTTTCAATGCAGTCACCCTTGCACCGTGGTGCAAGAGTGTCTGCATTGGTGCTAGGCAGCACATTGTGTGCCAGCCCTGGGTAAAGGCAGGAATGAGCCACATAATAATAAATATGGCGCATTCCTGCCCTTTCCCAGTCAAGCAGCAGAGTAAGGGGGCTTGCAGCACTGCGTCACATATTGATAAATATGCCCACTATTTGTATTCAAATACACGGAAGCCTACAATATTTGTATCCAAACCTGAAGTATAATGTTTTTATTATAATCTAGGTGTGACATCATTAGTCACCTGTAATCACAAAATGGGGTATCTCTCTACTGTAATAATTTATTACAGTTGAGTTGTGACATAACAAAGCCTACTGCCAGAGCCAACAGGTTGTGTGAAAGACAGTGAAATTGACAGCCAGATCTTTAAATAGGCCAGGGCCATTCAGGTCTCAGAGCCGTAGTAATTAAAAACAGACATTAAAACGACTTTCTATCGGGCCCTCTATTCATGACCTTAACTTGAATGACAAAAAGACCGATTGATTTATAAAAATTGTTGTAAAAAACATTTAGGTAATCCATGTCAGAGATAAACAGCTAGATTCATCATTGGAAAATGGGCTCGCAAAGGGCCAGATCTGAGAATCTGGCCCTTTGTGAGCGCAATTTTTGCATTTGGTATTCATCATCCCAAATGCAAAAATCGCTAATAGCGAAATCGCATATTTGCGAGGAATTGCATTTAAGGAATCTCTATTTGAGATTCCTTAAATGCAATTCATTAACCATTTTTTATTTGCGAATTCGCTTTTTCTGGCCGCTATTTACCGCGAAGTCTGACTTCGTGGTAAATAGCGAAAACTCAGAAAAATGCACTTTAGTGCATTTTTCTAAGTGGTATGTTACACACACACATGTCCTTTGGACATGTGTGTGCGCACCTTGGATGTTAAACAAGGTGGGAGCAAAGGCATATCCCTACTTTAGCCCTCTTTTTGCATCGATTTTTGCAGTGGCATAGTTCTGAGTGATCTTGGTCCAGACCCATGCGTCCGTGTACAGCATTGTGATGCCCTCAAGGTGTTTCCTTGGTATTCCCCACTTTGCAAGTTTTTTCCAGGAGATGTGGCAGTCAATGGCATTTAAAAGAGTGCCGTAATCAACAAAAGCAAGCGTAAGGTGGAGACAATGTCGTTTCAACAGCCTTAGTGGTCAAATGAGAGAGGACAATAACGTTGTCCTATGGCAGAGGAGTTTGCCCTGAACCCTTTCTGTTATTGAGGTATGATGTTATTCTCATCCATCCACTAGAGTTATCAGCCTGTAGTTTTCCGGTTGGATGTTGTCTCCGTTTTTGTGTATGGGATGCAAGATGGAACCTTTCCATGAGTCCGGGATGTCTGATGTTGAGGTACAAGCGTTGAACAGGCTATGCATTAAATGTTTCCAGAATTCCTCGTCTTCATTGAAGATGTTACCCGGTAGGTCATTTGGTCCAGGGGCTCCATCCTTCCGAATGCCCTTCAGGATGCTTAATGTCTCCTTTTCAGAGACTTCCATTCGGGGCTCCTTCAAATCTTCTTGGTTATTATCAAGTGCTTTCTTGATGGAATCACTGACTTTGTCAGGGTCGACATAAAGTCTTGCTGCATAGGCAACCAATTCATTCAACAGAACAGCATTCTCCTTGTGAGTTCTACTTGTCAGGCTATTGACATATCCCCAGACTTCCCTTGACTTGAAGGGCGCTAGCAGGGAGCCTGTGTATTTACATTCCACCTGTATTTGTTTTTGTTTTAAAATAAAGGATTTTTTTGTATAATATCCTTGCCTTTTTCAGCATACTTTCCATTTGTGAGTTCTTCTCTCTTCTATGTAGGAGCTCTACATGGCAGCACTTCCATTTGCTCTTTAAATTCTTTGTTGTCAATATATGAGAACTTTCTTCATCTTGTAGCCACTCTTTGCAGGTTACTATGTTAATGTGCAGTTAAGGCTTCATATAGCTTTTTCATTATTGCTTCCTAATGTTTCTCAATTGCTGTGGTCTGGAATGCACAGACTAGTTTCCACTGTGGGTATCTGGCCAAGCATGCAGAGCTCCATTTGATTCTTTTTATTGATAGGCCAGCATTGAAGGGGAGTGTTTGGCCTGCCGGATTTTATTCCCCATGCGTCCTCGCACTCACATTGACAACATGGATATTGGCTATTGGATGATGATCGCTTTCAGTTCTATGTTGGACTTGATAGCTTACACATCTACTTAGAAGTTTCTTACTTAGGGAGTTATAATCCAATTTTGAGATGCTTTTGAAGGTGGGCTTTGATTGACACTCCACAGGACCTGTTTGATCAGGCTTCCAGAATGTTTAGACTGTGGTTCCCTCGACTGGTCTCAGGATGTTTAAGTTTCTTCCCATTAGACTTTAACACTAGAGACATGTGTCACCCTGAGACAAGTCGAGGGGACCGCAGTCAAAGCATTCTGGAAGCCTGCATCCGCAAATTTGAGTTCCATCAGTCACGTTTTTTTGTCTTAAGTAGTTTCAGTTGCAGAAGGTATGGCTTTATTGTTAAACAGATGTTTCTCTTTGTCACAGTAAATGCAGTATATTTCATATACCTAAGACAACAATGTATTCACATTTAATTGGATTTGGTAAAAACTGTGACTATTAATTCATGCCTTCCCACCCAATTGCTGTAGTTAGGAAGCATTGCAAAAAAGGCAAGCTTTTGCTACAGGTTGAATTGACACAAGGTTTGCACACAAATATATCGTCAGCTTTAATAAGGGTACAGCAATATTAAGACTTTTCACATACATTTGGTCTAGTTAGTTCTGAGTGGCTTTCAGATGTCTACTGCTGGGCACATCATTAGCTAAGAATATAAAATCTCAAGCATGTACATAAGATAGATATGAGAAATGTTTACAGTCTAGTATCACACATCGTAGGAGCCCAGATATCTTCTGCTACAGTCCAAGATTTATCCTTTTCTGAAACGAATAGTTGTGACTGGTGCATGATTTTTGGCTTGGTTGTGTGCACATACATCTTCTTAGTTCCTGCAACACTTGCTTCTAAGCACTTATAGACAATATCCTAGTTCCAGACTGTCCTTGCTTTGCTTAGTGAGATTTTGAAATAGTACAACTAGACTGGATACAATGAGAGTATGTGCCTTCTTACGTCACTTAGTTATAGACATGCAACCATATTTATTAAAGGGTTGCATAGCTTTTGCACCACACAATGATGTGCATGAGCGATGCAACCCTTAAGTGCGATTTATCAAGCCTCAGAAGGCCACCTTGCATGGTCCTGAGTAGCTTGATCAATCCAGAGTAACGCAAAGCAGCACAAATTGATGAGTTCTGTTACTCTGCCCCAGGGAGGCGTTCCATGAGTGGTGCGTGGGTGTTCCCATCCTACTGAATAAACATGAAAGGGAGCTTCCCCAAAGTATAAGAAATTAAACAATGAGAATCAACCAAGAACACCCACAGAAAAGCTGAAATATTTTGAAAAAGATTTTTTTATTTTGAGTCAATCATTTATAATAAAATTATTTAGACCCTATTTAATAAAGGTCAGCTTCTAGAGTACAAAAATTCTTTGAATGATGGAAGTTTAAATAAGCATCAGCCCAAATACAAATAGAACAATAAAAACATGACACTTCATTCTTTCATTCTAACAGTCATTCACACACTCTCATTCAAACAGACCAGTTATTCACTATCAATCATAACATCAAAGAACGTCATGCAATGGAAAAAAGGCGCCGACGCGCGTTTCGGAAACACAAAGTTATTTCAGAAGATCCTTCATCAGGGCGCATATGTTTAATCCATAGATGAGAGTCAGTTCATTGTCTCAATTGTGGGATGAAAAAGCAAATCTGTGGGTGAAAAAAGGATAAAAATATCTAAAAGTTAAGAGTTACAAATCCAGGTCACATAGCGAAACAAGGCAGTGTACACAAAACACAATGACAACTTATGTATTTACTTCTGTCATCCTGGTGGAGGGAGGTAGGGGGAGGGGAGGGGGGGTGGGGGGGGGAGGAGGAAAAAAGGGGAGGGAAGAGGAGATTGGTTGTGATGGGTGACACCTCTACGATAAACTCTTAGCTTAACCTGTTTAAATTACATACCTCTGAGTATGCTGTAGCTGACCAATCTTGAAAATTAACCTGTTATTTTCCCATGCTACTCCCATGGACTTTGATGCATTCCCAAATGTATTATAAGTGATAGACATGGGAGTGCACCAGAACTGCTTCGTCTTCCTAGGGAGGCATAACGAGGAAAATATGTTTATTTCTCCTCGTTATTTCCTCATTCTATGTGTGCTGCAGAATGCAGCACACATAAAAACAGGAAAATGCCTCAGGGGATTGTTTTTGTACAGATAGGTGCCCTTTACTGCCAAAAACAACCCTGCTTTCAATGCAGTCACCCTTGCACCGTGGTGCAAGAGTGTCTGCATTGGTGCTAGGCAGCACATTGTGTGCCAGCCCTGGGTAATGGCAGGAATGAGCCACATAATAATAAATATGGCGCCTTCCTGCCCTTTCCCAGTCACGCAGCAGAGTAAGGGGGCTTGCAGCGCTGCGTCACATATTGATAAATATGCCCACTATTTGTATTCAAATACACGGAAGCCTACAATATTTGTATCTAAACCTGAAGTATAATGTTTTTATTATAATCTAGGTGAGACATCATTAGTCACCTGTGATCACAAAATGGGGTATCGCTCTACTGTAATAATTTATTACAGTTGAGTTGTGACATAACAAAACCTACTGCCAGAGCCAACAGATTGTGTGAAAGACAGTGAAATTGACAGCCATATCTTTAAATCGGCCGGGCCATTCAGGTCTCAGAGCCGTAGTAATTAAAAACAGACATTGAAACGAGTCTCTATCGGGCCCTCTATTCATACCCTTAACTTGAATGACAAAAAGACCGATTGATTTATAAACAATTGTTTAGGTAATCCATGTCAGAGATTTAGTTCCTGTTTATATTTCACATGTTTTAGTTAATCTTACATTCCCTAAGAGTGTTTGCTATTTCCTGTCTGTAATTTTCTTTCATGTAGCATATCACTTTTGTATAGTGTATACTTTGAACGGAGTTGCCCCTAGGTGTTTATAATAAGCCTCGATTGACAGCTCTAGGGTTGAGGCTGAAGGCAGTGTAAGCTTCTCACAGTGCCTGTCAGTGGGTCAGAGAGGTGTTCAGAATACATATCCATCCAATTCTTGGAAGAGCGCACAGAGCAATGGCTATGTGTTCTTGTTGAAATTGTGATTCTGTGCAGGATTATATGTGTGTAGGAGGAATACAGTTGTCAAAATATTGACAAGGTGGAAGTTAAAGAAAATGCAGTTCTTACATTTGGGTGGATGCGTTGTGTGTTTGGGGATGGTGAAGTTGATACTAGGTAGTGCAATCAGGAGCGATTGAAAAGAGGGTGCTCTAGAGGAAAGAGATGTGGTGTAAGTTATGCAAATTGCTGAGATGTGGAGAGAAAAATGGTGTACTTGTCTAAAATAAAGTGAACATAAAGGGGGTGATTGATCCACTCTGAAGACCACTACCCTTTTCATAGGCTTTAGTAATGTTTAATCCATAGTCTCATCATTTCTGAATGCATTTTCTTTCAATATAAATTATTTACAACAAAATAATTGTTTTTGCTCATTTATCTTAAACTGCTAACAACCATTGACACAGACATTATTGAAGGCTGGTTTTAGGTGTATTTTTTTAGGTGTATGTTAGTTGTGTTCTAGGGGCATGTGGCCAATGCCAAAACATGGCATATGCAGTGTAGCTGGGCTCCTAGACCCGGGGCCCGAGGTCTGCTAATTCTACCCATCTGTGATGGCATCTGATCCCTGAGTGTTCAGTGGGGGCGATGATCCTGGCAGTGGCCGTGCATCCGTGGAGCTGCTGGGATTGAGCGGACGGCTCCTTCTGCTAAGTTGATTGAGGCCGCACCACGGAGGCAAAATAGCAGCAGATAACGGCTGACCCCGGGGCTGAACATTGGTGGTGAGTCCAGAGGCGTCAGAGTCTGGGTCCTCCTGTGTGTATGGAGGGTGGAAGGGCCTTGTACTTAGCATTTGGTCGTGAGTGGCCCATGGTGGCCACGCTGCAGGGCTCAGGCACTGGGGAGTTGGGCACTTGGCTGCATTTGGCCGGGAAAGAGGACGACCTAGCGGTGGACATTGCTGACAGCCCTGGAGGTGAGAGGGGGCCCTACATGAGAGGCCAGCGACCTGGTGAACCCCCCCCCCCCCTGATTTCATTTCATCAAGTGCCAGGGTGGGGACAATACAACTCTGCCCCTGAACCCTCCCTGGGTCTGGCGGGGCCCAGTGAATTACAGCAGGGGACACCCTAATGTGCAGGCTGGTGCAGAGTGGTCTGGACAGGCTGCAGCGGGTGGAGTTTCCTGTGCAGAGTACCCCACTGAGACCCGAGAGGGCAGGATGAATGTCTGATGGCACTGGGGCAAACTGCCTGTGACCCTGGTAAAACGCCTGAGGTCTGGACCTCGTGACCTGCCCTGTCCGGCCCAGTGGTTTGAGTCTGAAACTCATAGTGGGTGTTGTGTGGGTTGCGGTGGAACACGCTCCTGAGGCAGAAGCTCAGTTGACTTCCCTGAGTCATGCTGGGGCATACCCCCAGGGGATGAGTGGGGGGAAGTTCTAGTGACTGAGACCTATTCGGATGAGTACCACTCCAAGGATCGCACAGCTGCCAAGAGGTGGCTGGCCTGGCGGAGTGACCCCCTGCTTGACTTCGAAGCCCTCCAAGCTCCTAGTGGGTCACTGGCGGCTCTCTTGTCTGCTCCCTAATGCCTGAAGAGTGATTGCTTCCCCCTGCTGCTGACAGCCACTGCACCTGGTGGGCATGAAGCAGTGCGCACTCCCTGAGACTAACGGAACTCATTTTCATGCCGAATTTGTGGTGCAAGGATGGATGTCTTAGAGACTTTCTCCTAGAACACCCCCCATCGGTGTTGATTTCAATTGACAATATCCATGTGGCACACCAGGGCGAAGAGTGAAAGACAAGTGCTCCACTCGTGCTCCCACTGTAAACTATCAGGATGCTCTTCGGCAGAGACACCAAGTGAAGAAATATCCTCTTCTACAGTGACACCCCGATGAATAAACTAGATCTCATCCTGCAAGAGATCTTTGAATATAGAGCTGCCATTCAACAACGGTTGGGGGTCATAACCACAGACATTAGCCTATTGAAAGACAACCATCGCAAGCTGTTAAAGCAGGGTCAAAGTGAATGAGCTGGTTCTCGGCACACTGCCTCTGTACCACAAAGACCACACTGCAAAAATGTCCCAGCTGCAACAACAGGTGGATCTCCTCCAGGACCCGGCTGAGGACGTGGAAGGGAGAATTCGATGGAACAATGCGAGGATAATTGGCCTCCCTGAAAAGAGAGACAGTCTGTGAACCCTGAGATGGGCTGGAGCACGGGCCTTTGCCCGTGGGAGCCGCTCCCCCTCAAAACATTATTTAATGAATTCAGTCCCTAGAGTCTAGCAGGCTCTTTGCCCTCTGGGGGCCATGCTCTTCTGGGGCGCAAAAAGACTGCCTGCTTTGATTTTTGAGAGAGGACATGAGCAAGCCCATTGTGGACAGCCCCTACCACTATATAAAACAAAATCCCTGGTGTTTAGTGGGCTTTCTGCCGCACTGCCAGGGGATAGATTGGTGGTAGTCATTCCAATCCCTCCCCCCAGGGGTGGCAAAAAGACTGTTGTCACCCAATGTGTGGAAGACTGATTCAGGAAAGTGGTGACCCCGACGGGCCTCTCTGCACAGTTTGTATTTGAGAGGGCTTACAGGGTCCCCACTAGAAAACCCATCCTAGGAGCACCTCTGAGACTCATAGTGGCCAGGATCCTTAATTTTAAACACAGGGACGTGTTATTGCAAGTGGCCAGGGAAAGAACATCCATCCTTGTTGACAATGTAAGGGTCTCTCTATTCCTGGATTATACCATTGCAGTACAGCGTAAGCAGGCCTCCTATTAGGGGGTTAAGAGGCATTTTTATCAGAGGGCATTTACGAGCAGAGGGCCTCAAATATGCTCTTCTCTTCCCGCCAAACTTAAAGTTATGTATAAACAAAGAATCCATTTCTTTGAGACCCCCGAATGGGCCATGGAGGGGCTGGAGCAACACTTTTCACGATAATGCTGGGCCTGCTCCCTCCAAGACAAGGCGTGCCCGAGACGGAAGCGATGCGGATTGGCCAGCCATAACAGCAGCGGAGGGACCCCATCCATGCAACAACTCTTGGAGGGGCAACTGGCAGTGATCAGGTGGGCAACCATCTATGGACATCTCAGCTGCCCATTAGCTTCAGTGCAACACGGGACAGTGCCTCAGACTCTGATACTGATGAGAGTATAGCCTTGTTTCCAATGGTTACTCCACAGACAGCATATGAGCTATTGGGGTTACAATAGTGAGTCTTGTGACAGTCTATGTATACAGTTTGTGGGGTGAATCACACTTCCCATGTACTAATTTTCATCGCTTTTTTGTCTTTCATCTCGTTGCACCCAAGTAGAGTGTGCCCAAATCCGGCGTTAGTACCAAAACACTGACAGTAGAGAGTTATCCAGCACTGACATGTCTCCGGCAACCTGCAGTAGCCAGAACCTGTTACTTGCTTGTTGTTTCTAGGGTTTCAGGTCCCTGGGACACAGGGACTTCCTTAGCGAGTCCAAAGTCCACATTGCATTACAGTTACACTCCATCTGGATTCGAGAACTCACTCCGCTATAGCAAGTGCGCTTGGTTTACAATGTTTGTATGGTTATTAACTGTTTTCAGGTTTGCTCAAACCAGGACAAATCGTTGGTCTGAGTTTTTGGGAAATGTTTTAATATGTTTGATAATATCACCTGCAATTTTGTTAATGGGGTTTCTGTACAATGTGATCCAGACTGAACAGAGTATACCATTACACAAGACCTGGAATGGCATCTGTAGTAAATTCTAATACCATAATATCCTGGAACGCGCAGAGTATGGGATCAGTACACAAGAGACATATAATATTGGCCCAATTGCAAAATCACTTTCCTGCAGGAAATGCATCTGGTGGCCTCTGAAGCTACTTAACTGAGCAAACGATGGAAGGGGAAATTGTTTCATATGTCCTTCTCTGCCTTCTCAAGAGGGGCAGCGATTTGGTTCAGGGAGGGAGTGCCATTTGGGGTCCTAGACTCCAGGAGGATGGACACACAGGGCTGTTACGTATTACTTAGGGGTACGCAGGATGGAGAACTGATAGTATTGGGGTGTACCTACGCACCTGATACTGATCAGGATGCCTTTTATACACATTGGTGTCCGTCTTTACAGACTGGGCCCCTTATCCATGGGTACTGGTGGAGATTTTAATGATGTATTGGATGTCACACTAGGTAGATCCCACCCGGTGCTGCCAGGGTCGGTGCTGGTGCATCAGGCTCATGTGCTGAGACAGTTGGTAGACAAATGGAAGCTAGTTGATGTATGGCTTGGCCATAATGAGGGTATGAGGGAGTACTCGTTTTATTCGCATGTACTACACTCACAACTTGGCAGATTCTTATGACCACCTCTCCTCCAGGCTAGCATTACACACACAACATACTTGGCTAAAACCCTATCAGATCACAGCCCCTGGAGATCACGTTATCTTGGGGCCATGCACAAGACCTGATCCCCACATGGAGGCTCCAACTACATCTTTTGGAAGATGTAGTCTTTAGGGAAACTCTGGCCACTGCCATCGACTCCTACTTCACAGAAAATGTTGGCACAGCTTC
Source organism: Lissotriton helveticus (assembly GCF_964261635.1). Taxonomy (NCBI): domain Eukaryota; kingdom Metazoa; phylum Chordata; class Amphibia; order Caudata; family Salamandridae; genus Lissotriton; species Lissotriton helveticus. The sequence goes on along the minus strand of NC_136072.1, from coordinate 152,615,809 downwards.
CTCTCAAGTAGTGGAGCGGAAGGCATTCAAGGTGGTAGTCTGAGGCACAGTGATTAACATGATGGTGGGGGTGAAAGAGCTGCAGCAGCGAATGATGATACTGCCCCCCAATTTCAGGAAGCCAGAGTGATGTATGTGGAGCTGCTGGAGCGTCTCCGAGTGTTGGACCATAGGATGTACACATAGAAGGTGTACGCCAAAGCAGATAAGTCATATACACGATTAGCGCTACTGATATGTCCAGACCTCTCCTCCATGCTGATCCTCGCGATTAGCACACCAGCCAAGGGTACGGTGGTAACTCAACTCAGGATTAATACGGTATTCTGAGACTTTTACTCTGAGATATATACAGCCCAAACCAACAGAGCTTGCTGCGTTGCTCCAAAAGTCACAACTGCCGAGGGTGCAGATGGCTGACGGGGCTCTCTTCACTCCTATCACAACAAATGAAATTCATTGGCCATAAAAGAACTGGCCCGTAATAAAACACCAGGATTCAATAGACTTGCAATGGAGTTCTATTCTATATATGCCACTATATTAGTCTCGCACCTCGAAACACTTTATAACACCTCCCTCAATATGGGCATTTTACCCTCTTTCACTAGATACTAAATGCAGAAAACAAAATTCTCTGTAAGATCCTGGCACAACTGTTGCTTCCTTTGCTCCCTCAATTGCTCCCTCAATTGATCCATACAGACTGATGTGGGTTTATTCCCCACCGTAATATCTCTCCTAATATTCAGCGGCAATTTAAGATAATGGATGCAATCCGTGACCATTATCCTCATCCTGATGTGTCTCATTGAATGTTCGACAATTTTTACAGGCAATACAGTGCATATTATATCGCTCTATGTAGACAACATGATTTTGTGCTTCAAAGATCTTCGGGAAGGGCAGATAGAGAAGTCTTGGCTCCTGTCCACTTTTAGAAACCTTTCGGGTCTCCCAATTAATGCTGATAAATTGTGTGCTTACTCCTTTGCGGGCACCTATGTGGAGACCACACTCCAGTTAGGAGACTCAGATAGTAGTGGGCCTGTGTAACTTTCAGTAACTTGGAGTTAAAATTTATAGGGAAGGACCTGACCTATTGGATGGTAATCTAATTCATTCGATTACAGCACTCAAGTCTCATGTGGCCTTTTGGGTTACCTTGCCTTTATGAGCGACCGGACGCCTGGCCCTGGAAAAAAGGTGATGTGACTGCACTTGTTGTATCATAGTGTTAATTTACCCATTATAATATCGGCATGGGTGTTTAAACGATTAAATACTATATTAGTTGACATGGTATGGGGACAGGCGTGCCGCAGAGTCAGCCTAGGGAAATTGCAACTCCCAACGGACAAGGCTGGATTTTAAAATATTTATTAGGAGCCCAATTCATTGGTGAAGTCAAATATGTAATTCATGTTGGAAAAGTTACCTTTAGAAAGCCACCTTTTTTCCTGTCCTAAGCCTCTAGATGCCCATTTGCATTGCTACAACTCTCACCTGTCAGCTGAATGCCCCTTAAATGAGGTGTGAAGTTACTCCCACAGCAAGGACAATAGGCCTGGGTGTGGGAAGGTGTTGTTTTTCCCTTGACAGTGTGGTCTACGGGCTGTGCCCAGGAACTTGATTAACTTCAAAGAGCAAATGTACGTAACATCTGGCAGTGGCGTAGCGAGACCTTTGGCCTCCCGTGGCGGTTCTTGAATTTGCTGCCCGCAGCAGCCGCATGTAAGAGCTGGGGAGGTGAGTGATGGCGATTTCTGCGTTTGCTGCCCCGCGACAGACGCAGGTAAGAGCAGGTGGGAGGCCGCCACCCCCAAATCATTTGACGCCTTGGGTGGACCGCCCCCCCCCCCCTTGCTATGCCACTGACAACTGGGCCTGCCTCATTCCTTTGCCCCCCTCCCCAAGTCATCATGGCTACAATCCCAGTGGGAGAGTAGCTGCCCTCAGTACTGGTTTAGAGTGACCACAGGGAAGGGGTTGCTAATTTCCCTGGTCACATCTTTGGGTGTGGCACTGACAGGAGCTCTGCAGAGTGGAAGGAAGGTTCTATCAACTTGGTTTTATGTAGGGAGAGGCACTGTGGAATCTTTTACTGTTTGACATACAGGAAACGCTGCAAAAGCTTTCACCCCGTTGGTTAGGGAGTGCCTAGGACTTTGCCCCACCCACAAGCTGGTCCCAGGCATAATTGTGGCACCCGCAGTACCCTCCTCAGAACACTTTCTGGACCTGTACAAGAATAGAAGAGTAATGGACCTGCTGTCTGTAACTCCTGAAGAGCCTATAAGCAGGGCCAAAGATTCAGGTTGCTCCTGTTTGGAGCTTTTCCGCACCAGCAAATCTGATGGTCTGATGGACCTTATGGAGAAGGTATCTGGCCTTGTGAAGCTTGCATTGCTACAGCCTGTAGACTTGCCCCACTGTAAAAATTTGAGCTCCAATAAAATCAGTAAGTCTGAAGGTAGAAATCATCAACGGGTGGAGGCGCTAAAATGATCTTGGCGGCAAAGAACTTTCTCTGAGTGAGAAACTCAAATTTCGTCCGGTGGTAGCTTTCCTGTAAAAATCAACGGCTTCATCAAGACCTCGTACAGCGGCTGTCTGATGACATAGAGCAATCTTCGGCCATAGCGTGCCGCCTAGCCCCAGTGAGTATTTTCGACTTCTATTTCAGAGGTTAAGTCCGAAAGTAAAAACATCCCACCTGGTTGAAACTGATTTCTGTGTCTGACCTGCGCTCTATAGTAGTTAGCCTTAACTTGCGCCGAGGTACTAGTCGATCACAACCAGATGACTTGGGTGTAGGCTAAAGACTTTTTGGCTCTTATTTTATATTTAAACTTCAGAAATGTATAACTCAGTTGTCTCTTATTGGGCTTTTGTTGTTTTGATGTCATTTTATTGATTAAACTATTCTCTATTTTTTTTAATTGGTTGTGTTCTGACTTGAATACTGTATTGGTACTGCATAAAACGCTTCACACATTACCTCTAAGTTAAGACTGCCTGCTCTGTGCCATGGCTAGCAGGGTGTTGAGATCAGGTTAGTTTAGTTACTGTAGTAATTCATCCTGACATGAATTGTACTTATTATTTAAGATGGGTACTTACCCCTCTCAGGCACTCGCTTTGGGGCATTAAAGGCGGATGCACTCTTGGCAGCGCAGCGGACGAGCGCAGCGGGCGTGCCGAAGTTGCGCCTAAGTTAAAACTGTCTGCACCCGTCCGCGGCCGGGCGCGGGCCAGGGCCTTGCCCTCTGCCCCCCCGATAGGACACATACGCTGGAGCAGAGCTGACCTGCTGTCCCTCCACAATAGGTGTGCTAGCAGCTCTTGTCTGCACGGTATGAGCGCGGAAAAGAACTCTGGTTGTAGTCACTGCCTGTTTACTTTTGACCTGTCTAAAATGGCTAAAAGGGAGCATTACAAGCTGATCTGTGGCTTGTTGAATGTCCGGTCGCTACGCAAGCACAGACTAGATATTTATGATCTCCTCAGGGAAAAACAATGGGATTTAGTTTTTTTCACGGAGACATGGCTGGACTGCGACTCCTCCCCAGAGGCCCTTGAAGCCATTCCGGAGGGTTATACCCTTGTAAGGCAAGATAGATCGAAGGGCAGAGGTGGAGGAATAGCCATTGTTGCAAGGCAGGGCCTACGCTGCCTTTTGGAGCAGACTGTGGTCACAGATAGCGAGGCGGGTGCATTCTCCATTCAAGTTAATGGGGGTACACTGTGAAGGGCCTCTTGCTATATAGGCCACCTGGCCCATCTGCCACATTTGTAGACAGCCTGGTTGAAAGTATTACAGAGGCAGCCTTGCGCACGGATAAGTTCCTGGTGTTGGGTGACCTCAACCTACACCTGGACGATCCTGTTGATAAGGTGGCTGGGGACCTCTGTAAAGAGTTGAGTGCGCTTCAGCTCGAGCTGATAGGTGAACTTCCTACCCATCTACGGGGCCATTTGTTGGACCCTATTTTTGCCAACTGGGGACAGGTGGAGGCCCTGACCCCCGTACCTATCCCCTGGTCGGACCACCATCTGGTGCCCTTTTCGATCTCTATTCCGGGAGCTAGAGTACCGGAACAGGTAGCACTGCATCGCCCAAGACGGAGATGGGCTAACTTTTCCCTAGCCAGATTTAATGAGGCACTCATGGTGGGGGATGGACCAGGGGGAGAGGATGTGGAGAAAGCCAATAATAACCTGGACCAGCGCATTTTAGATGCCCTGGACCAAGTTGCCCCGCTCGCCCGGATTAAAACAGAGGGACGTGCCTTAAAAACGGCATCTTGGTTCAATGAAGAGGTGCGCATGGCCAAGATCGCGTGCAAACGTGCAGAAAGGCGGTGGAGAGTAGATTTCGCCACTCAAGATAGAATGGATTATGTTGTAAGTAGGCGCAACTACCATAGACTAATTAGAAAGGCTAAAAAGGTGTACTATGACACCAGGATTAGGGAAGCAGAAAACTCCTCGAAGGAATTGTTTTTAATATACAAATCACTCTTGGTGGGGAAGCCTGCAGCAGTCCCAGAAGAATTCTGCACGGTGGACAGCTGTAACCGAGTAGCAGAGTTTTTTGCCAATAAGGTAGCAACCATCTATTCGGCTTTCACTAGCCGGGCCATCATAGACCCTGAGATTGTAGAGGTACTCGAGGTAAGGGGAGAACAACGGGTGCTAACGACACTCGTTACCCCACCTACTGAAAAACTCATCCAGATTTGTGGGTCAATTAAATCAGGCTCCCCTCGAGATCCTACTACACCCAGACGCCTGATGGGCAGTCTGCATGTCTTAGAGCCATATATCCGTCATCTCCTGGATATCTCGTTTGGGACCTATACAGTCCCAGATGCCTGGAAACGAGCGGTAGTTCTTCCTCTCCAAAAGAAGCCCAATATCAGCTACGATAGGTTAGACAATCTCCGTCCCATTTCCCTTTTGCCATACATGGCAAAGATTGCTGAAAAAATTGTAAACCTTCAGCTGATGGGCTTTGTAGAGGAAGCTTCCCTACTCCATGACTCTCAGTTTGGCTTCCGCCCACGGCATTCGACGGAGTCAGCATTGCTCATGGCAGTAGAGTCCATACGGCAGGGAGTGGATGAGGGCCAGACTATGGCCCTGATCCTCTTGGACCTAAGCGCAGCATTCGACACTGTAGCTCATTCCACCTTTCTACAGTGACTGAATGATGGAGGGGTATCAGGAGCTGCGCTTAGATGGATCCGGTCCTTCCTGACAGGTAGATGCTTCCAAGTCCGCCAGGGAGATTGCTATTCTAGGGAGATTGGGTTGGGCCAGGGTGTGCCGCAGGGCTCGTCCCTGAGTCCGACCTTGTTCAATCTATATGTCTCCCCGCTGGCGGCCATTGTTGAAAGCTATGGACTACGTCTTGTGTCCTATGCCGACGACACGCAGCTGGTAATATCCCTCTCACGTGTACCTGGTCTAGTGGCGGACAAGTTCAGAGTTTGCATGCAAGAACTGGCAGCCTGGATGTCCGCCAACTGCCTGAAACTCAATGGCTCGTGGTGGGGGGAGGCCCATCTGTATGGTCGTCGGCATGGTGGCCACCCTGCCTAGGAGAGACACCTGTCCCCTGCCAGGAGGTAAGGAACCTTGGGGTATGGCTGGATGTTGACCTTACCTTTGGCTCCCAGGTTAGCCGAGTGGTGGGGACATGCTTCGGAGTTTTAAAAACTCTGAGGAAGGTCTTGGATCTCCTGCCTATTACAGCTCGCCGGACGCTGGTGCATGCTTTAGTCACCTCGCGCCTGGATTACAGCAATTTGCTGTATCTGGGGGCCACGGGAAAGGCTATCAACCACCTCCAGGTGTTGCAAAATGCTGACGCTCGCCTTGTTTTGAGGCTTCCTAGAAGATCTTCCTCCAGGGCAGCGCTCCAGGCTTTGCACTGGCTTCCTGTCAGGAGCAGAGTGGAATTCAAGGCTCTAGCCACGTGTCACCGCATTCTGAGAGGCAAAGCCCCTGCCCCGTTACAGAGTCTGGTTACCTGGTATGAGCCTACTAGGAATCTGTGCTCCTCCTGTACAGGACTTCTGAAAATCCCTAAAATAAAGAAAGCGCGTATGGGGGGCAGGTCATTCAGATATTTGGCTGCGAAGCGGTGGAATGACCTGCCGCTAGAACTACGTTTGGAGCATTCGGAATCCTTGTTCAGGCGGAAACTTAAGACTCATCTTTTCAGACGGTAGGTGACTGTGATGGCTGCTTGGACTGCTTACCCTACTTACCATAGCGCGGGGACACGCCTATGGGCGTAAACCAGGCGCTTTATAAATCTCCCTAATAATAATAATAATTAATACCCCAATTTTGTACAATGATTTGAAAAATTATGAAGTGCAACCATTGTTTGTTGTGATTTTCCCATGTAGTACATATCCTTTTACGTTGAGAAGGGTGACATTGATGAACACCACAGCACCAGCTAATTTCAATACTCCCACAGTTATTTACATTTGTTGAGCCAACGTCTTTCTATGTGCAACATACTGTAATGAATTATCTGCCCTTACTCAGAATGAAGTCAACTTAATTTGAATTGCTTCCTAGCAAAGAAGTATGAGCAACAGCAGGCAGTGCTTTTTTTGGAGGTAATGTGGTCCCACAAACTGCAGGGATCTTCACTAATGAGGATGTGGCCTAACGGCTAGAGCAGTCAACTTCAAAGCTGGAGAACTGGGTTTGAATCTCAGCAATACTCAACATCCTGTTATTCTGGGCAATTACTTAATCTGTCTGTGCATTACAAAAGCAAACTTGTCTGTATGTAATGCAACTGGTGCTCATGTAAAGTGCTCCGATACCTTTAGGTCGAGTTTGCGCTATATAAACACCCCCCCCCCCCCCAAAAGAAATACTATTTTTTTTTACTTAGAATTGACAAGAGAAATTGTTCAAGTTGTAGGAAAAAGCCACTTAAACGACACTATGCTGAAAGAGTATAGAATCCCAGAGCCCTTAGAAATTTCCACTTGCCCTTTATTGAAGGTTCCAATGTGTAACTTTTTGAAGAATGGAAATAAAGTGTTATGGAAGCCTCAAAGGATATGATGAATTGATTACATGAACTAAAAATCACAGATCTCAATCTTAGTTACTAGGGGCCAGATGTAGGTAATCTCAGTTTACCTACTCTTAAATACCGAGTCATACCGATTCGGTATTTAAGATCAGGTAAATGGGATGTAGGTAATTTTTCTGTAACAATTACCGAATTGGTAAGTTTCGGTAATTACAGAATCGGTATTTACCGATTCGGTAATTGCCATTCATTCCTATGGGCCTGGAGGCCCATAGGAATGAATGTCAATTACCGAATCGGTGAAGGGAAACATTAAAGGGTGGCAGGGTGTCACTTTGACACCCTGGTGCACCCCTCAAATGTGTATGGGTGCACATGTTGCAGACATACATGCCCTAAGGGGCATGTATGTCTGCAACAGGCCCTGTTGGAAAAGCAAATACATTTTTTTTCAAAGGTTTTCATTATTTACCACCAACTTCTAGTTGGTGGTAAATAACGAATCCTTGACTGAGGAATGCACTAACTTAAGTGCTCCCTACATCCTGGATTCGGTAATTTACCGAATCGGTATGTTAAGAATTCGGTATTTTACCGAATCCTTAAATTACCGATTCGGTAAAATACCGAATCCTACAAAAACTGCCACCTACATCTGGAAAGCCCAAATTCTGTAATTTCGGTCGTTACCGACCGGTATTGGGCGACCTACATCTGGCCCTTAGGGTGGTATTGACATAGACTACATTGCCTGTGACCTTCAGGAATGTTATTCCAGTTGAGTCTATTATGGGCCAGATGTAGGTAATCCCAGATTACCGATTCTTAAATACCGAATCATACCGATTCGGTATTTAAGAACTGGCAATCGGGATGTAGGTATTTTTACAGATTATGATTCGGTAATTACCGAATCGGTATTTACAGATTCGGTAAAATTACCGAATTTACAAGAGGGACAGGGTGTCACTTTGACACCCTGTAGCACCCCTGATTCTGGCTTGTGTGCAATATGACGCACATACATGCCCTTAGGGCATGTATGTGTGCCACATGGCACTGGTGTACATGCACAGATGTGCATGTACACAGAAATTCATTATTTACCACCAAGTATTATTTGGTGGTAAATTACGAATTCCTAAGGGCCTGTGGCACTGTTTTCAGTGCCACCTACATCTGGATTTACAGAATCGGTAAATTTACCGATTCGGTATTTTACCAAATCGGTAAATATACCGAATCTGTAACTTTACCGATTCTGTAAATTCATGCCCCCTACATCTCAAAATCCAAATACCGGTCGGTAACGGTATTTGGCGACCTACATCTGGCCCTAGGAAAGGAAAGGAAAAATGATATTGTGTTGAGTGACAACATTAAATACATTCAAGATTGAATTCAATGGTAAAAGCTAGGATATTTTGGTGGGACCATTTAGACTTTAATAACAGTGATGCTTTTATTCTTTACAAATGGTTTTGATTATTCTCTCACCAAAACTAGATGCACCCTCCTCTGCTGAAGCTGCAACAACTTCTATCAATGCAAAGTCTCATAAGAAGCAAGAATAGCCTCGCCATCCTTCGTAGACAAGGACAAATGTTGCATAGTTGGAAACATTACACAGCTATCAAGGGCAGAAAGTCAAGGTGGCAGAAGTGGAAGAAGAAGGCATAATTGAATCTAAGGACTCAATTGGCTAAATAGGATGCTGAGTTACCACAAACTGATAGGGTTTGTGAAGATATGCCATTTACTCACCAAGGGGCAGATTTACAAGCCCCCTGCTCCTCTTTCACGCTGCCGTTGCATCACTTTTGTGACGCAGCGGTGGCGCAAAAGATGCGCCATGGTGCGAGGCGTAAGGATTGACGCAGCATTGTGGAGATAGGGCCCCCCAGGGCATTGCTGGAGCTGCATTGCACTTGCGATGCAACTCCAGCAATGCGCCGCTTTTTGCTCTATGGTGCGCCGTGTTGTAAATGCGGCGCATCCAGGGTGGCGGAGCTGCGGCGCACAATAACTGGTGCATCCCTGCTGATATGCAGGGATGCGCCAGTTATTGTAAATCTGCCCCCATCTTGCCTGTGTGATTCCTGGAGGAAATTGTATGCTGTTCCCTCTAAGACATTAAAACAAGATAAGATGTTTTACACACTCACTCAGGAAGTACATCAGGCAGATGGTGAACCTTCCTCAGGATAGAGGCTCAAGGAGAAGATGGCAGACAGGGGCTTTTCATTTTGGGATGCTGAGACTAATGACGCGATGCGCTCTGGTACTAGAAGATAGTTTCAATTTAAAGGGTCACTTCTGAATCATTGTAGGTAGTGATAGTACAAAAGCGTAGTTCCACTTCCGTGAGTGGCTGTCAAAATTCTGTGCTTGCATTGACCTTCTGCTTTTCACTTTAGTTTACTACTAACATTACAATTCCCATCACCTTTGTTAGGGGTCTTTCCTCCTCGTTTCCCTGAGGTGCCTTTCAATTACACACTCTCTGCTCCTTAGTTGTGCTGTGTGTGCTCTAGTACAGACCTGTCTTTGCCTCTTCTGAGATAAAGGTTGGTTCATGGTCTTACTTTGGCTCAGTACAGTCTTCTGCATCGAAGAAGCTGTTCAATTATTTTGTAAATACCTTAATTAGTCCTCTTTAGCTCCTACTATTTTTCTCTCTTTCCACATAAAGGTGCAGTCTCTGCTAAGAGAGTTACCATATGAAAAGTCCATTGGGCCTCAAGCCTTACCACTGGTTCTGGGCCAGTGCCTCTCTCTCCCTCCTGTTCAGTGCCCTGTTGTTCTGGGGCAGTGCTCTACTCTTTAGAGTCATCTCAGGGTTCATAGAGAAGGTCGGCATAGGATTTAGTACAAGTGGCACACCATCCATACCCTGACACAAGCTCCGAGGAGATGCCGTTACCACAGATAGATCCAGTTATGGAATGTCTCTAGTTTAATCTTTCCAGTACAGAACTGGCTGTAACAATACCTTAATAGTTGCAAATTTCAAGGAAGTCCTGAGAGTTGCCTCAAATGAAAATCGATTTTTATCCTGAGTTTCCAAAGTGAAAACTGTAATAAGGCCTTTGGTTTAGCAATAAGCAAGAATCTAATCAATTTAGTGGACCAGATGAATAAATCATGCTTTCATTCATACTGCAGTTTGACAAGGTGTCAGTGCACGAATGACGTGACAAAATAGGCAAGTAAAACCTTCATGGAAGCCTACAAGGGTGGAAGTGTTGTTGTCATGTACAATAGTGATTAAGACAAAACAAAGATACATCTGAGAGCATATAAAAGCCTCATTTTCAGTTAAGCGATAATAGAAAATCCTTTAAATGTTCAGTTTTGTATTATTATTGTAGAGGAAATTCCAATGGTTGATTAGACTCCAATTTTAGCATTTTCTCCAAAAAATTAGAAACGTTTCACTTGCCACTCAACTCGAAAGAAAGCCTCTTGTGTATTACAAAAAAATTAACAAACCCATGAAAAGATTTAAAATCAAATGAACTATTACTTAATTGACTTGACGCAGGACTGCTTAGTTGATTAATAAAAATGTGTAGTAATATCTACATTGCAGCTACCCTTGGGGTGGCTTGAAGTGGGGTGGATTGTGCATGTGATACGGCGGTTCTCCTCTAGAGTCTGCTTCTCATTCTCTAGAATCCCATCACAGGTCGACTGGACCTTTTTACCTGTCATGGAGTGAATAAGGCAACCTAGTTGACACTAAACAGATCAAATTCAAAATACCCAATTGCTTTCCCCAAAGAACCACTGACTAAAGACTGAATTTAGAAGGTTTATTACATAACCAAAAATAACTGAAGATACAGGCACCTCAGCAAGAGGTTCAAAAGATAAACCGGTACTAATACAAACATAATCCTACGGAAAAGTCTCAGTCGGCTAATGAACAGAACGAGAATTAATTCCAGGACCATCAGGCTAAACAAAATTGCTATCACTTGAGTTCTGGTACTCATCAGGATAATAGACATAAATTCAGGTTAGTCTGTCCCTACTCTATACTAGATGACATCCCTACTCAACAACCACCCGTCCTATCCAAAAGGTGTCAGCCGTGGTGACTTCCAAGTGAAGTTCGCCCACATTCCCTTAGACTATCATTCTTGACTTGCATCTATGCCGCTCTCTCTAGCTCCTCAGCTCATCTGCCCTGCCTCCACCCTCGGGGCACTGTCCCTAATACCAAACCCCACAATGATAAAGTCACGCCTCCTGGGACGCCCCTCAAAAAGGTGTTGAGTTCTGTATTTTCCACATGGCACAAGTCCATTCTTGTCCGTTCAGACGTCCTTGGGTCTCAGGCTCTTCATCCTTTCAAGTTGCTTCTGTAAATTCCTAGTCTACTCCTCCATGTCTGAGTCTAGCATCCTAACGCTCATACACAATGGGCCCTTCTACTCTACTATCTGCTTGATGAGGCGCCTGCAAAGAAATACACACATAACTTCACAGTCTACAAATGTTGCAACAATTCTAAAAGGTCTTTCATAAGTATTTCTATCGTTTATGTGTTTTAAGCAAGACATTTTCATACAGGCCTGCGCCATTTCCATTTACTAGGCCTCTGCTGGTTATAGGTCCAACGCTTTACATTAGCACTTTCTTGGTTCACTTAGGCCTCCAACCTTAACGACAAAAGCATTTGCTCTAATCTTAAACTAATTATCTAGTACATAAAGCATGATTATACATTTCGCTATAGTTCATCCAAAGGCACATTTATTGATCTATTAAACACTTCTATCATTAATGAAAGCTTTCATTTCAAACACTTCTACATTGCAATAAGCATGGAATTGCACCTTGTAACGCTAGTTCTGCACGTTTTCAGATGTCAATTCATTCAAATGCCTTGTCATACATCGTATCTAAACATGATTAAAGGTCCTCTATATATCCGGGTGCTGACTACTTGTACATATGGTGCACCTCTACAAAATTCACTTTATATGGCGCTCTCTCAGTTCCCCCCTTTGATGACCTGTGTCATCACCACCCTCACATCATACTCAGGGTAAGAACTGAACTAAACGGAGCTTGTGGCCATGTTCCCTCGCTTGAGCATCTCCAATGCTCTCAAACTGCGGTATTGACTGTCTTGCATCCTTTCCATTCGCATCTCTTGCGCTCTCATTGATCTCGCCAATCTGTTTGATTTGTACCATTTGTACAACCTCACTAGTCCCCACAAAGCAATCACACATGCCACTGCTATAATGAGGGGTTTCAGTACAAATCCCAGGAATCCCTTCCCTAGGTTAGCAAACCAGTTTCCAACCTTTCCAAATCCCTTGCCCACGGTCTCCCATGTATTCTCTTGGGTCAAATCCTCAATCTCATAATGGATTGCAGTAATGTTGGTTATATATTTCTCCAGATCCTTAGAGTTGTCTGGTATATAAGTGCAACATTCTTGGACCTTCAACCGTTTACAGACCCCGCCCTCTTTTGCTAGGATGACGTCAAGAGCAAGACGGTTCTGTAAAACCATTGTCCTTATCAACAACATCTCACCCTCGACCAGCACCAATGACTTGGCTGTACTCATTGACAGTTCATCCACGACAGTTGCTAACCGTCTTATCTTGATGTCATTTAAAATGACACCTAGCATGGGTATCGCTGCCCCAAACACGTCTCCAATTATGGCTCCAGCACTCTCCCCCCGCTTCACCCTCTTCTGAGACCCTCCCTCTAAGAGAGGATAATCCTCAGTGTGGTAAAGTTTGGGAAAGATAATTGCCAGGTAACACGTTCCATACCACTTCTCTGGCAATCTCACATACGCATTCCTTCCGCAGACAAAATACACAGTAGGAATCACCTGAACCACACTCTTCAGGAAGTCCTTCGTATAATACTCTAATGTGAAGGTGTGGTCACACGTGGTCTGACCCACGTACACATTTTCATAATACGTCTGTGGTCGATGAAGACATAACTTTCCTTTCTGTACTACATCTAGAGCTATTGGACCATAACTCCCCCTTGACTTATGCTGTTTCTCTTCTTCGGTCCAATCTACCTTGCCTTGACCTGGATCTCGCAACTTCTTTTGCTTCGTGTACCTATCTTCCACTTGCTCAATGAACTTCTTCTCTATCTCGGATAGTGAACAGGTCAAGTTGTGCCGGTGTGCATACGGAGTGTCTAGCTCTTGAGTGGGAATGAAAAAATATCCAAGTCTGTCCTCCGACTTATAATAGTCTCACTTGTTCAAATGCTTGTAATTCGGGACTTCTGGTAACACAGCATCATAATTCGAAAAGAAGTATTCAAAATGATTTCGCCCATACAGGATACTAATCAGCAAACTACAGGATATCCCATATGTCAATGGAAGGTGATGGTATCGGATACCCTCATCTACTGAAGCTGGCAATTGCATACACACGTAACAGTCTTTCGCATCCATCGCATCAATGTATTCATACAGCAGCTTTGCATACGTGTTCTGTCCAAAATTTCATTTAGACAGATCTGTATGTGACCTACGACTTTCTGCAGCCAGCAAGGCCTTCTCTCTTCTTTCTCTTTCTTCCTTCTGGCTAGGGGTAATAGGTGTCGGTGCCCCCCCAGCCCTCTCTACCTGTTTGTGTGGTGCAAAATAGGAAACGGAAACTACTATAACTATAAGGAGAATCACTACAGCTAAAAGAGTGCCTACTATGCACTTGACTCTACGATTCGGATTCCCAGGCGCCATGGTCTTAACACAAAGCAGTTCGTTCTCGGAAAACACCCAAAGTCTCTTTCTTTGTTATTTGAGTCTCTTGAACCACACCTGGCAGCCTGAAAATTCTGTTTCAGTTCTTCTTTTGCTTCAATCAACAGACAGCCTTAACCCTTCTCCGTCCTCTGTGGAAAGTCTCTAAATTTGTTCTTCTTCCACTTGGCTCTAGGTTAAGTTAACAGCTATTGACAAAGTCTTTTCAAAAGTCTTTTAAGCAATCCAAAGTTCAAGCAAAGATCAAAACAAAATTCAAAGTTCAAAGTTCAAAGTTCTCAATAGTCGATGATTATACTTGATCCAATTGCCTGCAGCACATAATCTAAGAATTCCATACGGAGCACAACTTCATCATAGACTGGCATATCCGGGACAAAAGTAGGGAAAATCAGTCTATCCAGGAGTAAATCACGTATCTTGCTCAGGAGAGGGGGATTAGGAATAGTGAGTGTCAGTATACCTTCAATTTCAAGTCCAGGTACCAACAACATCACTTCCAGCTTAACATTGGGAATCGTGCTGATCACCGTCACTGTCCTCACCCTCCCGGACCTCAGTACTCCTGGCATTGGTAGCCCTAGCATTTGCGAAAGGGTAAGTCCACTCTGGAGTAGCGTATCTCCCGCAAGGTACTCGCACTCTCCTTAACCTTCTCGGACCCCTTTGCTCAGCTTCTTGTTCTTCCCCTTCCAGATCAGATTCTTCAGACACAGGGGCAAATTCTCTTTCAGAAGCCAGTCTCACGTTTCTTCACCTCTGTCTCTCAGGCCAATGAGCTTCTGCACCTCTTGCTCATCTGCTTCTCGTTTGCACACCCTGTTCGTCCCCACTCTCAGGCTCTTCTGCACTCAGATCACCTTCTCCTCCACTTCCCTCTTCTTGGGCAGATTCGGTGTCACTGTCGTCGTGATCATATACAGCCTGACTCGGGGAATCCCCAACTTCCACTGGCACCTCCACAGCTTGACTTGTCCCCTCACCCGGATCTTCTTCTTCGTTATTGTTTTCGTCTATGAGGGGAGCTGTTCCCTCCTTCCGTGCTGGAGCTTGTCGGGTGTGAGAAGCATGGACCCAATTTGGCAGTCCACCAACTTTCACAGATGTCGTGGTTATTAGGATAACCTGGAACGGACCTCTCCAACGCACATCCAGGCAGTTTTTCCTGACGTGTTTTCTCACAAAGACCCAGTCTCCTGGACACAGGTCGTGACAAAGGTCGCTAGAAGCCGGGATTTCAGCAGCCTGCACCTGAAGGGACACAGAACGCATGACATCAGAAAGTCCTCTGCAATAGTCAAGAATGACATCATCTGTGATATTCAGCAAAGCAGTCGTAGGAATCAATGGCAATCTCATAGCCCTCCCCATCAAGATTTCGTGAGGAGAGAGCCCTGTCCTCCTATCTGGGGTACTACGCATACTCATTAGTACCAACGGCAGTGCATCGGGCCACTTCAGGGATGTAGATGAGCACACCTTTGCCATTCGGGCTTTCAAGGTCCCATTTATCTTCTCTACAATGACAGACGCCTCTGGACGGTAGCTACAATGCAGTCTTTGATCAATGTTCAGGGCAGTGCAAAGCATCTTCACAACTTCACTATTAAAATGTTTTCCTCGGTCCGATTCCAGAGAGGTCGGGACCCCGAATCGTGGCACCAATTCCCTCAGCAATAGTTTGGCTACCGTGAGTGTATCGCACCTACGAGTGGGATATGCCTCAACCCATCTGGAGAACACGCACACAATCACCAGGACATACCTAAGGCTATTGCACCTTGGCATTTCAATGAAATCTATTTGCATCCTGTAGAAAGGTCCGCCGGACCTTCCAATGTGACTCAGTGTAACTGGTGTTCTTTTTCCCACATTTATCTGCTGACACGTCACACATCTCTGACATACTGCCTCTGCAGCCTGTCTAAATTTGGGATTATACCACGTCTGCCTGAACACACGACACATCGCATCCCTTCCCAGATGCACAGGACAATGTATCTGTCGTGCCATTGCACTCACCAACTCATTCGGCAACACAGCCCTTCCATCTGCAGAAACCCACATGTCCAAGTCTCCCTTGGCACAACCAGGCAATGTCCACACCCTTTTCTCATATTCTGACGCTTGCCCTTGCATGTCTCTCAACTCTTCCCATGTGTCTGCCATCTCAAGCATCATGCTTAGTTCAGCCCTTTCCCTTGGTCCTTCAATGCTTTGTTCGGTAAAAGAATAACCTTGCTCCGCACAATAGCGTGCAACTTCATCAGCATATTTATTTCCCACTGTCACAAAATCACTTCCTCTTGTATAAGCAGTACATTTCACCACTGCTATTGCTGCAGGACCCTGCAAAGCCTCCAGCAATAACCTGATGAACTCGCCATTTCTGATTGGGGAGCCCGATGATGTCATGTAACCCCACTGGGACCACAACTGACCGAAGTCATGAACCACCCCAAATCCATATTGGCTGTCGGTGAAAATGGTGATCCGAATTCCATTGGCTGCCAAACAGGCACGAGTCAATGCAACTATCTCAGCCACCTGCGCGGCGTGTACTCCTTCCAAGCAGGCTGCTTCAATTATTCCAGAAATGGTACAAACCGCAAACGCTGCTCTCAGCTGACCAGTATTGTCTCTTATGCATGAGCCGTCGACAAAGTAAATTTCATCAGGCTCAGTCAACGGCACATCAACAATATCCGGCCTAGGCTTGGTACACAGTTCAGTTACATCAAGACAATCATGATCTTCCCAATCATCATCTATATCATTGGGTAATGGCAACAAGGTAGCAGGATTCAAGACAGAGCACCTTCTAAGAGTCACATTCTCCGCTGCAAGTATAACCTGCTCGTAGCGTGTGAGCCTATTGTTGGTCAGGTGCTGCGTCCTGGTCCTAGTCATCAGCAATTCTACAGAATGCGGTACATGCACTGTCAGTGGATATCCCATCACTATACTTTCGCATCTCTCAATGCTGACACCTGTTGCAGCAATGGATTTGAGACATCCGGGCAACGCTGCGGCTACTGGATCTAGGGTAGCCGAAAAGTATGCAACTGGTCTACGGACTCCTCCATGCTCTTGCACTAAAACTGCCAATGCACATCCCTCTCTTTCACAGCAGAATAATGCAAATGATTTATTGTAATCAGGCATTCCCAGAGCCGGAGCCCGACACAAGTCCCCTCTCTGTTCAAGAAAAGCCATCATACAGTCTGAGTCCCATGGTACCGGATCACTCACGTCCTTGTGCGTCAGTTTCTGCAAGGGTTTCGCCTTCAGGGAAAAGTTAACAATCCATTGTCTGCAGTAGCTAACCATGCCCAAGAACATTCTAACCTCTCTTTGGGTCGAGGGCACGTTCATTCTCATGATTGTTTCGATCCTGTCAGGCGACACCTTCCTATTTCCCTGCTCTATTCTGTGACCCAGATACTGCACTTCTTGTAGGCAGTACTGCAACTTGTTGGGGGACACCTTGTGACCGTTCCTTCCCAGATGGTTCAGCAAGGCAATGGTATCAATCCTACATGCATATTCGGTGTCTGACGCAACAAGGAGGTCGTCTATGTACTGTACGAGAACCGAATTCTGCGGCAGTACTAAACTCTCCAAATTCCTTTTCAGCAACTGATTAAAGATCGATGGACTCTCTGTATACCCTTGAGGAATTCAACACCATGTTAAAACACGACTCTCTATTTTGAACGCAAAAAGAAATTGGCTTTCTTCATGCAATGGGATGGAAAAGAAGGCTTGACACAAATCAATCACAGAAAACCATTCAGCTTGGAACGGTATCTGAAACAATATCACTGATGGATTCGGTACCACTGGACAGCATGGAACAACAATGTTGTTAATCTTTTGCAAATCCTGCACTATCCTGAATTTGCCACTTGGCTTCTGCAGACCCATTATCGGAGAGTTACAGGGACTGCCCATAACCTCCTTCAGGATCCCTTGTCTAATCATGGACTCAATCAGGGGTTTTATACCTGCAAGTGTATCTGGGGTCAATTTGTACTGTGGTGTTCTCGGGAATTCAGCATTCGGTCTCACTTGGATTCGGACAGGCTCTACCCCTTTTATCAGTCCAATCTCTTCTCCTGTAAAGTCCCACACCTCCGGCGAGACCGAATCCCTCAAATCCCATGGGAGTTCATCCACAGTTATGGCAGGGTACAACTCAATGCACTCTTGCGTATTTGCAACCTTAAAATCAGCATCATCATCATTAGTCTGCAATTCTACTCCTTTGGGGGTACAATAGATGGTGCAATTAAGTTTACACAAAAGATCCCTTCCTAACAGACACACAGGACTGGAATCACACACCACGAACTGGTGTCGATCTCTAAAACTTCCAATCTTCACAGGGACCGGCTCAGTCAGGGGGTTTGTCATTCTTCTGTTTGCTACTCCTGCCACTTGTATGGTCTGTTCTGAGAGGGGTAAGTTGGGAACTACCGCAGACCGCACAGTGGAGCGAGAAGCGCCCGTGTCAACCAAGAAGGTGGTGGGATGTCCATCTACATCCGCCTCCACAAACGGTCCTCTCTGATCTACCTCCAGTACTGCTCCAAGGGTACAACCCTCCTCCCCATCCTGGTACCGACCTGTCACTGGGTCAAAGTAATAGCACTCATCCCCCTCAACTATGAAAGGCATCTGGTGGTATACCTTGTTCCCTGCTGAAATCTTTGGTGGCTGGGGAACCTGAGCTCTAGGGGCTGAAGACCCCCCTTTCGTCATCTGAGACTTAGGCACTGTCACCTTCCGCACCGGAGGGGCTTGGACTTCCTCCTCCTCCTGCTCCTGTACCTGATTGTCTGGGTTATGGGGACACTCGCGTCTCCAATGTCCGACCTCGTGACATTGATGACACCTGGTCGTCTTCTTCAGGGCCTCTATGTCTATCCTAGGTCTCGGACGTTCCTCCCCGTCTTTCTTCTGCCCCCCTGATCTCCTTCCCATGGTGCCATTTCCTGACTGACCCTGTCCTGGTGCTTGCATCTGGACTAACATTAGTTTATCCTTAAGCTTCTTTGTCTTCGAGTCTATCTCATCGCTGCAGTACCTCGCATATCTCAAAATCTCATCTAGAGGTTTGTTTTGCCAACAAATCAAATGCTGCTGTATCATAAGGCAGATATCAGGCCTCAATCCCAGCACAAACTTGGATACGAACTGTCCCATATCCTTCGGATCCATCACATCTAATCCGCTGTACTGCTTGAAAATCAGCAATAGCCTCTCATAAAATGTGTGCACTGTCTCTTTAGGTTCCTGTCTTGTACGGTCTATTTTCACCCAATCAATGTCTTGTAGTGGTACTTTAGTTTTTAGCCACGTGATCGCCTGCTCGTACTTTGCCATCACCCTAGGTGACGGTCTATTTGTGGCACTATCTCTCTCTGGCTCCGCAGTGGGCCATTCGACACTGACTTTGCATGCTATCCATAAATCACTTGGAACCACAATATCAAACAGTGTGTTCAGATCAATCCACAGCACCTTAGAAATTTTAACAAACCTCTCTACCTGCTTGTACCATTCCACTGGACTCTCCCTCAACTTAGGAAATGTGTTCGTAAAAGCAGCCAGGTCTCCCCTGCTCCAGGGTACATGTACATATCCCCCATGAGCCACCTCCCGCAAGGGGTATGCTTCCGCGTGCATCAACCCTCCTCCCGGGGATGTCTCGATAACACTCCGTCTGACTGTCTTTTTCTTTGACCACCTTTCTTCCCATTTCTCCAGCTGGGACCATGTCCGGATTCCCATTATCAGTTCCCTAATATGGGTTTTTAATCCGATCACCCTCTTTTCTTCTAGGTCTTGATCTGAATACTGTAACCTGTGGCCCCCCTGTAGGGCTTTCGTTTTTGTCAAGTCCACCACATACTTGTTTGCCAATTCAGAAAGTTTCTCATGAGCTGTCCTAGCCTTTCGAGTAACATCTTTTGCCACAAACAACAACTCATCTGGTTCATAAAGTTCAATCCTTTCTAGTGGCAGCGTACCTTCCACTATTTCCTCTACTTCTGACTTTAATCTCAGCACATCTAACCTCCTTGTCTTTATTGCCGCTCTCAGTGTGCCTTGGCTAGGGGTTTCCTTAGAATCCCTTCCGCCGCCTTCCTGACTCCCTCTTCTGTTCTCTTCAGGTGTATTAGGAGGAACCCTTCTACCTTCGCAACTCTTACAGTCCCACTCCTGTCGCCTATCTCCAGAGGAATGATGAGACGTCCCCCTGCTCCCCACCCCTCCGTTTTCCCACTCCTGCCTGCTTTCGCTAGCTGCACAGTGAGAACCCATCCTATTCTCCTCGTTCTCTGTCCCAAACACATTCCTTGATCTGTCGCTCTGGGTGTCCACAATTGTTTCCCAAGTTCTCAAATCTGGCCTTAACTCTCTCATCGACCTCGGCCTCGGTCCTCTCAAATCCATCGAATCCCTCCAACCTCTTTTCTCCTCTGAGGAGTCTGCCGATGCCACCAAAGGGGTGCTCCGTTCTACTGGTCTGGGTAAGGTCTTCCACCCATCTGCCGCACCAGTCCTACTTTCACTAGCACTCCTCTCGCTCCCCATCTTTGGTGGACTCTCGCCTTGGGTCTGTTCTGGATTGTACACTGATACTATAGGACCTATGGTAACAGGTACCGTCAGGGCATCTGGCAATTTCTGAGAATGGACGCCCTCTTCTACCCTAACTTTCTGTACTGTAAACCGTCCCACTACTCTCGACACTGGGGAGGGTGGGGGTGCCCTTTCTCCCTTTTCTGGGGTAAACCTGTCCCCTGGGGTTTCCCATCCGTTCCCCATTGGAACCCCGCCTTCCCCTGCTGGGGCTTCCCAGTGCTTTGCCGGTGCTTTCGTTTCCTGCAACTCTGGATTGTATGGGGGTGGCCTTTCGGAGAACAGCCTTTCTATCAGGCTGTCGTCTGTCTCGCTTTCCTCATCATCTATACTCTTTTTCTGCCCATTGCCTGTACTTTCCAGCAATGGATACAACTTGTCTACTGCAATGGTCTGTACCCTCCATCTCTTTTCCATGGCATCCCACCTCGCCTCTTGAACCGCCCTTACCGAGCGTTTCACTCTTTCTTGTCTCCTATCTCTGTTTCTGTCGTGGGCTGCCCTTATCCATGCATTTAGTGCTTCGAACTGTGTTGGTCTGGGCAAAGGTCGCAATGCAGCCATAATCGCTTTCAACTGGTATAACACTTCTAGTCTAAACGTTCCATATTTAGGAAAAGTCAATTCCTCGTTTCCATCTGTCATCTTACACCAATTATCGAGCCACAATATGGTATGCAACCCAACATTCGTTGCCATGTAGTAAGCCGGAGTATCCTCGGGTGGAGCCTCCTCCCCTCCCCGAGGTTCTATCCTGTTTTCTCCTTTGAAACATTTCCGCAATATCTTAAAACATTTCATGACGAAAACAACGCGTTTCCTTGTTTACAACACTCGCTGTACTTCCTGATGACAATCCACCAATCCCAGCGCGGCTTCACGCCAACCGCCCTACCACAGCGCGGTTTCACACTAACCGCCCTATCCCAGCGCGGCTCCTTCTGACGTCACTCGCCTCCGTTTCGCAGCAGTTCCCCTCCTCTCTCCGTTCTTCTCACGGTCTCGCATGCGTCCCAATCATACACTGAAAATGATTGCTTCCGACCAAGCAACCACTTCCCTGACTGTACGGCCACAGTCTAACTGTAATTGTCACCAACTGGCAGGTGTCTGACCGCGAACGACCGGACACTCGCCACTCTGATAGGTTACAAGTTCACGGTAACTTCCGACCAGCGTCCGTTACCCACCCACTCACACACACGTTCCCCCTATCTCGGTCCTGTGGGCGATAAATGGTACCTCATGACCCCCTTTTACAATGGTCGACAATTACTTTGGGTGTCCGATACACCCGAACCACTTAAACTGCCCTTAAGCTTAAGATTTTCACCGGTTGCGCGCGCTCACAACCTGTCCTCTTTCACACTACAGGCATTCAACTCCGCCAGACAATACACATACAATACACATAACACCGCAATCTAACAACGCATGACCCTTTTCATACTCACTCTCCTCCGACCTGCTGCTGTCTGCCGCACTGTTACTCTCCGTCAGATTCCATGGAACGCCATCCGCCATCCGCGATTGTCTGGACACTCATCCTTGGGTTCTATGGGCCTCGGGGAAATCTCAACCTACTTCTAGATTACCCTCACTCAGAAGATAACCATCCTACACTGCTACCAATTGATACGGCGGGATTTCTCCTCTAGAGTCTGCTTCTCATTCTCTAGAATCCCATCACAGGTCGACTGGACTTTTTTACCTGTCATGGAGTGAATAAGGCAACCTAGTTGACACTAAACAGATCAAATTCAAAATACCCAATTGCTTTCCCCAAAGAACCACTGACTAAAGACTGAATTTAGAAGGTTTATTACATAACCAAAAATAACTGAAGATACAGGCACCTCAGCAAGAGGTTCAAAAGATAAACCGGTACTAATACAAACATAATCCTACGGAAAAGTCTCAGTCGGCTAATGAACAGAACGAGAATTAATTTCAGGACCATCAGGCTAAACAAAATTGCTATCACTTGAGTTCTGGTACTCATCAGGATAATAGACATAAATTCAGGTTAGTCTGTCCCTACTCTATACTAGATGACATCCCTACTCAACAACCACCCGTCCTATCCAAAAGGTGTCAGCCGTGGTGACTTCCAAGTGAAGTTCGCCCACATTCCCTTAGACTATCATTCTTGACTTGCATCTATGCCCTTTGCCCATCTGACCGCTCTCTCTAGCTCCTCAGCTCGTCTGCCCTGCCTCCACCCTCGGGGCACTGTCCCTAATACCAAACCCCACAATGATAAAGTCACGCCTCCTGGGACGCCCCTCAAAAAGGTGATGAGTTCTGTATTTTTCCACATGGCACAAGTCCATTCTTGTCCGTTCAGACGTCCTTGGGTCTCAGGCTCTTCATCCTTTCAAGTTGCTTCTGTAAATTCCTAGTCTACTCCTCCATGTCTGAGTCTAGCATCCTAACGCTCATACACAATGGGCCCTTCTACTCTACTATCTGCTTGATGAGGCGCCTGCAAAGAAATACACACATAACTTCACAGTCTACAAAAGTTGCAACAATTCTAAAAGGTCTTTCATAAGTATTTCTATCGTTTATGTGTTTTAAGCAAGACATTTTCATACAGGCCTGCGCCATTTCCATTTACTAGGCCTCTGCTGGTTATAGGCCCAACGCTTTACATTAGCACTTTCTTGGTTCACTTAGGCCTCCAACCTTAACGACAAAAGCATTTGCTCTAATCTTAAACTAATTATCTAGTACATAAAGCATGATTATACATTTCGCTATAGTTCATCCAAAGGCACATTTATTGATCTATTAAACACTTCTATCATTAATGAAAGCTTTCATTTCAAACACTTCTACATTGCAATAAGCATGGAATTGCACCTTGTAACGCTAGTTCTGCACGTTTTCAGATGTCAATTCATTCAAATGCCTTGTCATATATCGTATCTAAACATGATTAAAGGTCCTCTATATATCCGGGTGCTGACTACTTGTACATATGGTGCACCTCTACAAAATTCACTTTATATGGCGCTCTCTCACATGTGTGTGTTTGTCATGTTCTAAACAGACTCAAGAGGATTACATTATAGTCACCTCAGACTACAGTGTCACGTGGCCGGTGGGGACATTGTTGACATCGCTAAGTTAGCATGAGCATTTTAGCCATGATACAGTTTTGCACACGTTCCTATCTGCTTTTATTTTGCAATGACTCTGTCCGTGCCTTTCACATGGGAACTGTTAGCTGTGCTCGTTCTCTGCCTGTTTCTAAAGTTTAGTCTGTACATTGTGAGCAAGGTCGATAAAAAATGCCCCTTGTTCTGTTCTGGTCAGGCCCTAGCACTTAGACACAACATACCAATGCAGCTGGTGGGAGACTAGCATTTTAATATTACGGGGATGCACACGTGGGGAAGACACACTTGGAGAGGGATCTTTCCAAGGAGAAGAGCAATGCAGTTCCTATGTAGATCTACCATCTAGGCACTAAGGTATGGGGTCTGCTGCCAAAGCCCAGAGATCTTCTGTTATATAATAATATCTATTCCTAGCAAGGGGACGGAGGTTAGGCTGAATTGTCTTTTCTCTATTTTTTTTTAATTAGGACATCTCCCTTCATGATGTATGGCCTTGTTGCTATGCTGAAAATATTTGTATTATGCATTTTTTCTGCTTGTTATGGCATGTATACTGCATTATAGAGCACAATATTTCAAATAAATATTCTAAACTTTTTTGTGTCTCTGTCAGAATTTATGATGGACAAAAACAATAGTGCGAGAGAAAGGGTTTTCCTCGTAACCGCGATTCCTGAGAGAGTCAGGAGTGTTGTGTTCTGGGGTGTCTAATCATTTGATTCTCAGTGAGCCTGTAGGAGAGTGAGTGAGACACTATAGCTAGTCGGTCCTGGGCTCGTGGGCACTAAGGTGGTGGGAAGGCTTAGCCCCTATACACCGAGGTCCCATAATCCTGCGCATAGGTCTGTGTATGTGCAGAATTCCTGCAACAACAGAATATTCTGTTTTTCGAAGCAATCTAGATTTAAAAACCTGTTTCCACATCAGATCAGCAAATAATGGATTCGATTTTCTGTAATATTTGTTCTTGAATGGAAGGGAATTTGTCTGTAATGTTTTTTTTCTGCAACTAAAGGCCACCTATGTGAGCAAAGAGTTGAATTTGCTAGTGAAATTGACAAAATCAAATTTGTGAATTCCTACACCTCTAAATTCCACTTAGAGCAGCTTAAATTCTGCTATACTAAGTTTAGAATCATGTTTTCCTCATTATGAGCTCCGTCATCAATATGGCAACAGAACTACCACTCCTAAATGCGAGTAGATAAGCAATTAGGTGTGTACATACTAAGATTCCCATAATAGAAGACATTGCATCACACAAGAAGGTGTCTGTGTTATTATTTCAATGTGGGGAAAGGCTTTAGGTGGGATGAAAAAGGTGGGGGTGTCTTTAAAAGGGGCATGTATATCTAGGAATCCCTCCCAAGAGGAGTCACATATTATAATGAAGGGTTTTGCTTAAAGCATGTAAACTAGAATCCGCAGTGTATCTATCAACCAGTATTTTAGGTGCCTCTCTGTATGTATACTGTTATTGCATCCAAACATATCACACAGTAACTGGCATGCACATAAAATAAGCCCAACCTTATTGCCTTTGCCTGTGCTTGTTGAATGCATCAGATAACTGAGTAACAACGATTTTTATGTGACTAATTAGGATTAAAACACTTCAATTCTGAAGCCATGAGACTGTGAATTAAACATTACGAAGGTCTGTGGAAGCGGCAGTAGTCTTTTGAGTGTCTCAATCACTACCTTTCTTCCCTTCACACCAATTTTCTTTGCAGTGTCTCTGCACACTTGACCATTGCTCTGTGAGATCTACAGAGCGGCCAAGGATTGAAGGAGCATGATGTTGTGAACAAGTGTATGACTCACTGACAGGCACCGAGAAGCTCCTCCAGGGCTCTCAAGCGGGGTCTATTTTAAAGACGCCCCACAACCTGAAATCACACAGATACCCAGGGGCTTATTTACAAGCCCCTTGGCTGCCGGTGCGTCACTTTTAATATGGGAAACAGTGAGGTCCCGGCGGCGCAATGGGCTTGTAAGTAAGCCTCCTAGAATTCAGCTCACCGTACACACTGAGCAAAAGTAATGCGCTGCATGTAAAAAACCTACAGAAACACAGGGGCAGATTTACAAGGCCCTCGCGCCACTTTTGCGTCAAATTCCCCATGTTAAAAGTGACGCAAAAGTGGCGCAAAGGGCATGTAAATCTGCCCTACAATGTCCTGGAAAAAGCAAACAGGTTTAGGGAATGCAAGATCAAGTAAAACATGTGAAATGCAAAAACTGGCATTCAATCGCTGACATGGATTACCTTAAAGTTTTTTCCATTTTTCATCATTAGATTAGTGTTGTTTTGTTCCTTTACTTAATGCTCATAATACAGGGACCGCGAGGGACTCGTTTCAACCAATGACAGTTTTTAATTACCGCCAATTATGAGACCGGTAGAGACTTGCCCAACATAAAGCCCTAATTTGGGGCACAAATCCCCAAGCATTCATATTATTTTGGGACCAAATAGGGAAACCATAGTTCTTCAAGGATTCCTTGAAAGTGCATTGAAAGACTAACGTAAGACATGTGTCATCTGCCTGACACATATATACGTGTACCAAAATCTCGGTCAGAACTGTTCCCTGTGTTTATTGCTTCCCATGTTTATTGCTCATTTCCCTGTGTTTCTTCTTACACGTATCAGTGTCGACATTTCCCTTTCCACGTCACAGTGTAATCCTCCAGTTCACCTGTTTCTGTGTAAATATCTCTAATGTATTCATATTTGTGCTGTATCTCTCATTTCTGTTTGCCTGTCTCTGTGCCTATTGCACCTAGTTTCTCCCTGTCAGGGTGTCATAATCCTCACTATCTCCGTGTTCCTGTGTTTCCTCAGTCACACCTTCTTGTGTGTCCATGGCCCCAAATCTTCCTGCCCCAAAGCCTCTTGGTATATGTCCCCCTGTCCCAGTGGCTGTATCGCAGAGTTCTCCTGTCTTAAGTCTCTCAGACCCCTTCCACTCCTGTCCCTGTGTCTCGCTGTCCTGTTATCTCCTTGCCATGAGGTCCCTGTGTCCTTTGGCCTGGGCCACTGGAATTATGTGATAGAGTTCACAAAATTATGCGGTAAGAAAAGGCAAATTATATGTGGTAATTTGTGATAGTATTGCTTTTTTATTTTGTCCTTTCTAGGTCTCACCTGCGAAAGTGCATGTGCTACATGCGCTCTCGCTTGCGAGAGATATTGTACATGAGATGGGGCTCGCAGCCCTCCCATTGCTTCCCCTTTGTTGGCTTCATTTTCACTATTATTTGCTGCCTTCCTATTGGCTTATGCTTGCTAGTTTCACTGCTTCTTCTTTTGGTTGGAGCATGGACCCAGTACTCATTGCTTCTACTTGATAGCTGTCCTTCTGCTGATCGTGCTGTGATTGAGGTACTACTTTTATTTTTTTCTTCTTCTCTGTCCTCCTTGTTGAACCTCTTGGCATTTGTTTTATAATGCCACACACACTTCAAGAAGCCCTTTCCTCATTTGAAATGTATGTTTATTGCGATAACAGATGTCTGTTTCCACATGTATTTCCCCATAGACATGGGCCCAATTGCTTTCTTTATGTGATAGGATTTTTAGTAAAATGTCATATTTAGATCTCGACCTAAAGCATTGCTTTAGCAATGCTTGTTTGTCGAGATTCTAGTAAGCAGTCCGCAAAGTCTGCCAAATCGGCGGATTAGACACAGTTCATGTGATCTATGCGCATGCACAAATCAGCCGCGTAACAAACTACCATTTGCCTGTGCCTCGCATCAGATTTCAAAGGCTGCCGCTCCCCAGCCCGCCGCATCCGATTTTAAAGGAATGCGCTCCCCCGCCCCTGCCACAACAATGCCGAGAGCTTGTTCCCATTCGGCACTCCACAGTTTTAAAACTGAATCCATGGCTTTCTATCTGTGAAATGTGGCATTTTGCTGCAGAGTAAAACATCTCTCCAAGTCCTCTTGTTAACCCCTATTTGAATTAAAATGCTTCCTACTGATTGGCAGATCCACCCCATTCTCCTCGTGTACTATGGAGATGAATAATAAGACTCCACACCTCGTTAGCCTTCATTTTCTCCTGTATGGAATCAGAATTCTACAAAAAATCCTGTGAATCGCTCATAAAACAGTTATTTGCTAATAACCCTGTTATCGCCATGAAAAACTTGTGATTCTAGATGCTTTTCACAGCACCAGAAGTAAATTCGCAATGCTACTTTAATCACTCAAAATAAGGAATAATAAAAAAAGAAGCTTTCACCCGCAAAGCCGTAAGACTTTGAAACTGTTAGCATGCATCTATAGGATTGTCCCCAGTTCTCTCAGCGGGGCATTGTAAACCTTTCTTTGCAAGCCCTTCTTTGCCCTGGAATTATCTGCTAATGTGCATTTCTCTGTAAATGTCTTGGTTATGTTGCGTGTTACCTCTGTTTTTTTACTATTGCATCATGCTTTGCTGATCGTGAATCACCGTCATGTTATTTATCTAAGGCACATTGATGAATACAAAAATCAACAAACATTTCACACACCCTTACACACCCTCACTCACCCTCACTCAACCTCACACCCTCACCCCCCTCACACACCCTCACACCCTCACCCCCCTCACCCTCACAACCCTCTCACCCTCAGTCACCCTCACCCCCTCACCCCCCACACCCCTCACCCTCACCCCCTTCACCCCCTCACCCTCACCCTCACCCCCTCACCCTCACATACCTCCTCACCCACCCCCTCACACCCCCTCACCCCTCACCCTCACACACCCTCACCCTCACCCTCACACCCACCCTCACCCTCACCCTCACCCCCTCACCCTCACACCCCCTCACCCTCACAACCCCACACCCTCACCACCCCATATCCTCTCCCTCACACCCCCTCACACCCCCTCACCCTCACACCCCAACACCCTCACACCCCCTCACCCTCACTCCCCCTCCCACTCACACCCCCACACACCCTCACACCCCCTCACCTTCACACCCCCTCACACCCCCTCACCCTCACACCCTCACATGCTCTCACCCTCACACACCGTCAAACACCCTCACACCCCCTCACCCTCACACCTCCTCACCCTCACACCCCTCACCCTCACAGACTCTCACTCACCCTCACACCCCCTCACTCACCCTCACACACCCTCACCCTCTCACCCTCACACACCCTCACACACCCTCACACACCCTCACCCTCACACCCCCTCACCCTCACACACCCTCACCACCGCTCACCCCCTCTCACCCTTACACACCCTCACTTACCCTCACACACCCTCACACCCCTTCACACCCCCTCACCCTCACACCCCTTCACTCACACAATCACCCTCACCCTCACCCCCTCACCCTCACACCCCCTCACCCTCACACACCCTCACACACCCTCACACCCTCTCACCCTCACACACCCTCACACACACTCACACCCCCTCACCCTCACACCCCTCACCCTCACTTACGCTCACTCACCCTCACACACACTCACACACCCTCACCAGCATAGCTTAATAAAACATAGCATAGCATAACAAAACACAGCATAGCATAGCATAACAAAAAAAGCATAGGATAGTAAAACATAACATAACATAACAAAACAATTCATAAGATAGCAATGCAAAACATAGCATACCAAAAAAAACATAGCATAGCAAAACACATTTCAAATCATAGCATAGCATAACAAAACACAACAAAACATAGCATAGTGTAACAAAACAGCATAACAAAACAAAGCATAGCATAACAAAGCATAGCAAAACAAAACATAGCATACTATGACAAAACATAGCATAACATAACAAAACATAGCATAACATAACATAAAACAAAGCATAGCCTAACAAAACATAGCACAACACAACAAAACATAGCATAGCATAACAAAACACAACAAAACATAGCATACATAACAAAACATAGCATTGCAAAACATAGCATAGCATAACAAAACACAACAAAACATAGCATAGCATAACAAAAAAAGCATAGGATAGCAAAACTAAACATAGCATAGCATAACAAAACAAAGCTTTGGATAGCAAAACATAGCATAGCATAACAAAACTTAGCATAACATAACAAAACATAGCATAACAAAACACAACAACACATAGCATAACAAAACATAGCAAAACACAACAAAACATAGCTTAGCAAAACAAAACATATAATAGCATAGCAAAACATAGCATACCAAACACAACAAAACATAGCATAGCATAACAAAACATAGCATAGCAAAACAAAGCATAGCATAATAAAACACAAAAAAATAGCATAGCATAACAAAACATAGCATAGCATAACAAAGCATAGCATAGCAAAACATAGCATAGCATAACAAAACATAGCATAGCATAACAAAACACAGCATAGCATAACAAATCAAAGCATAGGATAGCAAAACATAGTATAGCATAACAAAACAAAACATAGCATAGCAAAACAAAACATAGCATAGCATACAGCATCACTCTGCACCACCACAGCATCACTCAGGGGCACCACAACATCACTATGTGCTACAACAGCATCACTGAAGGCCACAGCATCACTCGTTCGCCATCACATCACTCAGCGCCACCATAGCATCAATCTGTGCAACTATTCAACAACAACTGGTTCACATATGTTCTCTCAATGCTTCAAGCTTTATTACAAATGTAACAAAAAGATGTTAATATTTCACTTCTGTTCTTGGATTTCCTTCACAATAAAATACGCTGAACATAATCTTCAAAAAAGTTATTTACAAAACTTTAAGCTAGTGCCATTATAAATTACAATAACTTTCATTTAAGTATTAATTATTGAAAAAAAAAATTAAAAGCCATTGTTATTTGTAATATCAATACATGTAAGACACGTAACTACAACACATATTGCATTACAAATGTTATATGTGTCACATTTGCGAAAGTTAAAACTATTGGCATTGTAAATGACAAAGCTATTAATTTCGCTATTTTCAAAAACAAAACATAAATAAACAAGCACTGGCGTTACTAAAAGGTCTCGCAGTAGGAAAGTTGGAGCTATTGGTTTTGTAAATGACATTTTATATTTATATATCGTTATTGGCATTGTCAATAACAATATATAAATATAAAATGTCATTTACAAAACCAATAGCTCCAACTTTCCAAATGCGAAACCTATTGGCAACGCCCGTGCATGGCTAGTGCCAGTGCATCTGTAGATGTGTTGTGTATGTTGGCGTGTGCCTGGCAGTGCCTGCACGCCACTCTTTGTGCATGGCATTGGATTTGCTGGTCCTCAAAACTATGTTGTTTATTTGCATTTCACTTTGAAGCGTGTACATGTATCAGAAGTATGTGTTTGTGCACTCGTCTCAAATCACACAAAAAACGTGCAGTAATTTACCACCTATTCTCTACATACAATTGTATTTTCTCTGTTAGTGTGCGCGCCTTCGCTATTTACCATATATGTGTGCATATGAATGCGCATCCACAAGCTTCACTTCCCAGAACACACACGTGTAATAATAGGTCTGCGCTTAGTAGGAGCTGCAGTATGTATGCATGCGCATGTGCACTGCGAGAATAATGTGAACAGCTTGTTTAATTGGCACTACCTTGCTGGTGAATGAACCGCACTATCCAGTGATATGCACGTGCACATTACTGAAGTGTTGACAGCACGGAGGAGTGTGCACTGTACTGTGGGTGTTTTGTGTACTGCACCTGATTTATGTGTGCACGTCTCTGCTAAGTATATGCCTCATGCAGGACTGCACACGTTATTGGTCAGTTCACCCGGCCTCTGCACTCACGTGCACGCACCCGGAAGCTGCAGTGAGGCGCTATGAATTATACATCACTCACTATCCCTGAACGCAGCTGGGGCTTCAGGGGGTGGAAGAGGGCATCCTTTCTGCGCCGTGCACAGCTTTACGGAGCTGTGTCCGCCGGGCTTTGGGTTGGTAATGGTAATGGTTGTGGTGCACTGCACACAATGGCGGACGCACATTTTTCAATGCATTATTTTTAATAGCTTCGCAGTGTTTTAAAAGCAGGAGTTACTACAGCAGAACTCAACCATACTAGTCTAACCGACCTCAGGCGGATACAGGGTCGGAGAGAGGGAGAGGGAGAGGGAGAGGGAGAGGGAGAGGGAGAGGGAGAGAGAGACGAGATAGAGAGACGAGATAGAGAAAGAAAGAGGAGAGAACGAGACAAAGAAAGAGAGAGAGGGTAGGGGAGAAGAGAGAAAGGGAGAGAGAAAGGGAGAGCGAAAGAGAGAGGAGAGGGAGAGACAGAGAGAGAGGGGGAGAAGAGAAAGAAGGGGGGCAGAGAGAGAGACTATAAACTGCTCGCTCTCGTGGTTGTTGTGAGTTACCCTGGGTGGTTAATGCACCTCCAGCTGCATTGGTCTGCGCGTGCGCTGCACGTCACAGGTTGTCTGTCACGTGGCTCGTGGTCAATTCCCTGCCCTGCTACAGAGCTGGGGGTGTCTCGCGGGTCACGGGTTCGGATCCCGCGGATGGTAACTTATTTTATAGTAAATGCATTGCATAGAGCTTCACCACCGTTGATGGGGCTTGAGGCGCTTTATGGTAAGTAGCCCGGTACTTGTGAACCCAGGGTTAGTGGTTACATCCAGCGGTTAATTGGATATTAGGGTAAGCCTGCTGCTCGGAGGGAAAGCGTTCCGTGCGTCCTTTATGGTAAATTTGATTAACATTTCCATGGTAACGTTAGTTGAGGATTTCTAGGACAAAGGAACTGGTTCGAGGGATGAATAGAGAGGGCTGGGATAGATGAAGTGTTATTGGGTTAAGGAACGAGAGGCTGTGAGCTAACTGAAACTACGGCCGGCCACCGGCCAGCCATGAATAATTAGGGGAGGAGAAGCCGCACAGCACACGCTGGGAGAAGCCCTTTGATGTGCTGTGCGGCCGTGAAAAAATACAATTAGGAGGGAGGGAGGCTGATGCGCGTGCTTGTTTGGTCACGTGATTCACGTGAACTTAAAGAAAACCGCACCAAAAAGCCCTTGGTTTGACGAGCATTTTGAGCACTTGAATTCTCGCTCCGCTCAATGCGCATGCGCGCATTGATAGGTCGCGAGACCTAAAAATGTGTCATTTACAATACCAATAGCTCAAACTTTCCTAATGCGAGACCTATTGCATTGCAAATGCTTGGTTTTTTCTTTTTCTGATATGAGGAGATTAACTGCTTAACTCAGAATCACAGGGCTGCTGTGCCGAGACCTAACAAGTATTGGAAAAGTCAATAGGTCTCGCCTTTGAGACCATTAAGTCTGCAACTGCAATACACTTGTAGCCATTCTCTATAGCAGTGTGGCTGTCATGCAGCAGCACTAAAAATGATAATAAAAAAGACTAGGGTGCATCCAGCGCTTCCATTGCGTGGGAATATGTGCCATCATAATTTTGCCAACTTTTGATGTGATTGAGCTAGAAACAATTTTTAAAAGTTTTGCAGATTATGCATCAGATGATGCATTAAGTGGCAATGCATAATTATGCGAAAACACCAATGTCGCAAAATCGCACAATTCCGTAGGCCCTGCCTACAGCCCAGTGTCCCCTGTGCATCAGAATGTCATATTCCAGGAGTTGCAATGCTGTCCATATAAGTAGTTACTGCAG
The DNA here is from genome assembly GCF_964261635.1 of Lissotriton helveticus. NCBI lineage: Eukaryota > Metazoa > Chordata > Amphibia > Caudata > Salamandridae > Lissotriton > Lissotriton helveticus. Next base: position 152,582,547 of record NC_136072.1, on the reverse strand, counting down.
GGCTATCTAGCATACCTTTCCCTGTTTAGCGGTCATTTCAAAGTGCAGAGGTTCCTTGTAAAATGGAATATTGCAAGACTGAAGTGTGAATGCCAGCTAATGACCTTTGCAGTGCTTTACTCGACTCATCTTTACACTTCTATGATAATTGAACTGTTGATTCTGAGTCCCCTCTGAAGACCAGGCACGTGAACGCACAATGTGGGTTAAAATGTGTGATGTTCGTGATCTGTTGTAGTCCAGGGCTTCAGAGATTGGCAGGTCTGGGCCTCCCGAAAGCGGATAAGCGCAGCTGCTGCCATTCGACATGCACCAGTTAAATGACTCCATCTGACTCCGTTTCAGGAAGCCCTGCGGGTCTAGCTGATGACGTCAGCTAGAAGCTGCACTGTCAGATAAGCAAACAAGATCTACATTTTTCGACAATCATGAGGCTGCCTATCAGTGTAGAGCAATAAATAACCCTTCTCAACAGGAGAAGGCAAAACACGTAGAAATCTGCAGACATGTTGTTCACAGTTCTGCAGGGGGAAAAGGCAACATTTGCGGGGATAACTGAAAATCTGCAGATGTTAACAGTGAAAATGAATATTTGTATTCATAATTTGAATGCCAAAGAGCGTGTAATGCACTACAACAAACAGCCCTCCATGAGACAATTTCTTTTAAAAAGTGTAGATTTACTCCTGCGTTTAGCTGAAGGTTTACTTTGACTCTTCTTTTGAATTCACAAACATTTACAAGAGCACTCCTGAAAAGCTATGAAATCTCAAGATTTCAGTAGATTTTCTCGAAAATGTTTGTACATTCTCATTTACATTCGTGCAATTGTGGGTCGTTTGCAACTGAGTATGAGACAATGTCTCACGTCGCTCAGGATTTTGCAGTATGGATTTCAACGTGTTGTGGGATATTCACAAGGACGTGGCGGAGAGAGACGTATACCTTCTTGGCTTAACCCCTCTCTCCGCCACTTCGGAAACGCAAGGCTGCACAATATTCACAAAGCTATAGTGCACCCTTGCGTTTCCCCCTGCGATGGCGCTAAGGTTAACAATTTAGCGCCAGCGCAGGTGCCCTTGCACCAGAGTGCAATAGTGTCTGTGTGCAGGGGAGGTTTGTTTTTATGTGTAGGAAGGTGTCCCTTCCTGCATATAAACAATCCTAAATGCAATTCTTTCACTTTCATGTGTTCTGCTTTATTCAGCATACATGAAAGTGACAGAATGGCATTTAAAAAAAAAGGTTTGTTTATGTACAGGAAGGGACACCTTCCTGTACATACACAAACCGTGGCAATTTGCTTTTTCCATGTGTGCTGCACAAGGCAGCACAAGTGGACAAAGCAAAAATGAGGAGAAAAAATCATTTCTCCTCGTTTCGCCACCTTAAGACCAGGATTTTCCTGGTCTTCATTTTGGCGCTGCCTCCTATTTACGCTGCCCCTATGTGGCTTAACACTGCCTTTTGAATAAGGCGAGGCCCGTATCGCCATCCCAATATCACTGAAAGTGGCTTTGTGGTGGCGATAGGGACTTGTGAATATGCCCCTTTGTGTCATAAATATAACCTTTACCGTCGGAGTTGGGTTTATTGCAGCTTTTTAAATGGCATCTTAATGGAAATTTATTGTTTTTTAATCATTTTCATATTTTTTAAATAGCTCATGGGGTTAAATACCAATTGCAGACATTTGTGCATAACAAAAATTAACAGCTTCGAATTCAAGCAAATCCGCTTCGTCTTGTATCCCTCCAAGACTGACTGAAATGATCTGTTGGGAAAGGCCACGCCCTCTCAACAGCCCTCCGAAAGAACCCTTACATGATCTCCACCAACTACCCCATCACTCCCACAGACCCCATAATAGGCGAACTGCCCTTCCCCACTCTCAACAGTCTCATACTCCCACCTTTAAAAAACAGACCATGTACTACGAATCGTACTTGATATGTGTCAACAAAGTCATCCTCTTAGCATGTCTTGTTGGCTCTGTTGAGAAATCTATGTGGAGGGTAAAAAACAGACAGCGTAGCAGAACACGCTTGCACTGAAAGATAATGGGGTGCAGACCTTTAACCTATTGTGTCATAATTCCTTGCAACACCTAGGAGCAAGGGGCCAATGGCAAGATGGAGACCTCTAGGGACCATGAGAGAGCCAAAAAGATTGGATACTGGTTTTACACATATTGGTGCTTCACTAGTCCACTCTTTGAACGTCAGCGTCATAAATTGTACTGGCTTTGTTGACTCATGGATAGCCACTCCTGCCTCTGTTGTCAAGTAGGAGATTCTGCTCTATCATTTATTTATTTTATTTATTTATAAAGTTTTATATAGTGCGAACATGACCCACGGGGGTATAAGATCGCTTTACAGTACACTGCTATCACACACTTTTTACATATAATCGGAAATCGCATACAATACAAAAGATTTAGACATTGGTATTTGGATACAATCGGTAGCAAAAAGTTATCAGAGAGTTGAATTTTTGGGATTTTAATTTGTTCATTAGAAACATTTTCGCTTCTTTTTTGAAGACGGCAAAGGAGGAGATTCTGCGTACATCTGGGGGAAGGGTGTTCCAAATTTTCGGTGCGATACCTGAGAAAGCTCTGCACCTAGTTATCTTTTTGTGGAAGGATTGAGGTTTTAGTAGTAGTGAGCTCAAGCTTCGCGAATGCCTGATCATTGATCAGGCAGAGCTCAAAAGGGACCCATGGAAAGTCAAAGAAGCCTTTGAACTAACCCTTATTTCCAGAACATATTCAAGGTTGTAAAAAGAAGCACTACTCTTTATCTTTGCAGGGTTCTCAGATAGTGTTTGATAACATCAAAGGGGACAGGAAGAAGGTTGGCACAGGGTAAATTATCATGATATTCCACATTCAGGATGGTGCTAGCTCCACATTACTTAACATTTTATTAAAAATGTGGTAGGTGAGTTGTCAAACGTCATACCTACTATACCCACACAGGCAGACATTGTGACCGCATCACTGAGGAGTAACACGCGGGAGTAATGTTAGTGAATTACTGTACGTCAGGCAGACACACGACCTGATTTACCTCTGCTTCTATCTGAATGTCCTTTTCTTACTTGTTGCATCTGGAAAGCTGCTCCTCTGAAGGTCATGTGCTGTTTCCTGCTGGATCCTATTCACGCTGTGCTGCAGTCTCCATTGCCGAGAAGTCCGCACAGGTGGATTTTTTTTCACGGCAGGGAAAATATTTGTTCTTTTGGAGAAATCACTTCCTCTACGCCCCATCTACTGTGGAGGTGATTCATTCCCCTTCTCAGCCTGGAAAGGGATATATGTGCTGGAGGAAATGTCCAAACGTTTCAAGGGTGGAAAGTGGATGGACTTAGAATTGGGAATGCCCAAACACACACAAGGGTGCTGACATTACCAAACTTTCAAGGCAAACTACGCCTTGGAATGCCCACTTCCCCACCCTTTTAGTGGAAATTACGTCTGTGCAGAACTCCTCAATTGTGTTGGTGTTATCAGCACAATTCAATTCAGTTCAATTTAGTATTTATTAAGGATTTGCACCTCCAATCAGTTCCAAATGAAATATACGCACAATTAATATATAAAAGCACATTAAAATACAAACTCAGTTCATTGCCATCGTAAGTACAATAAAATATAAAAAAAATTACATTCCAGTGAAATCGTATCAAAGTTCGCTGAAGCACAGAATTTATAACTATATAACAACTGCAGTGTTAAATTCAAATTAGCCCATCATCACTTGTGGCAGGTGTTATCTGCACCATAAATGGGGTTATGCCTACCAGCAAACCATTATAAAGGTCCTGGAAAGTGTAAACATTTAAATTAAGTCATAAATATATAACTTCTACCGACACTTATTATATTATTCTTTCATTCTTTTATACCTCGTGTACAGGCTGCCATCCCTGTTTGTAATAAAAATGCAAAAAAAGTTCAATTGCTGAAGGCCTATGGCCTAGCTTGATGTTGTTCCCTGGCTTTATCATAGAAACTCCTAGCTGTCATTTTCATTTCTGTTATAGTGAAATACAAAATTAGAAATGGATTTAATCCACGTGTGTGGAAATATGTATCAATACGCACAGCAGCCCTCAATAATTCAATTAAGCATTATATGGAGTAGAAGGAAAACAGGATGTCAACGAGCAATCAATTCCGAAAGTTACAAATTTATCTATGACCGCCATTAATCTATAAGTGTTGCTGTATTCGTTTTATAACTAATATAAATGTAAAGGAAAGTTTTTCAACATGCAGGAAATAATGTAAAGGGAAGAAGAATTCCTAGTCCCTTGGATGGCTTTAGTAAACTGTTAGTATAAATTGCTGAATAGACGTTTATTTGTGATTGTTTCATATCTCTGGAATGAAATGTTGTAAAATGTTGTACAGTGTTCCTCTTTGATTGTATTACCTGATGGCACAACTATTTCGAATTAAATTGAAATAAATTGATACATTGATCAACTGCCAGTTTTGATATTTCTAACACAGCAGTGTTCAAGAATTGTTTATGAAATATGTAATGATTATCTAAGTGAGTCAAAAGTTGCCAGTTGTTTTAAGAGTGTAATCTGGCAGCACTGCCCTTTGCAAGCAAATGAAAAGCACACTTCAAAGATGGATTCAGATTCTTACACATTTGTTTACATATGTAATTGCATTGTGGACGTTGAGTATTTCTCTAGACTCCCCCAACCCCCTTATTTTGGGCCTTACACTTTTATAAATGTAATGTGAATATTTTCTCTTTTCCCATAACTAGTAACTTACAGTGGCTCATTGGAGGCCATCTTGTCCTGCACAACCAGCGAGGATAACACGATGGTGCTAGCTTGGGTGGACAGAGGGAAGAGGCGGCTTAAGACAACATCTTTGAACATCAGCCAGGGAATCCATGCCTTTGACTACCATGCAGGACTCAATTTGATTGGTACATGTCTAACAGAGTTAACTTTAAACTAATGTGTAGCTTGGTAGGTGCTGTGTTCAGAGCTCAGAACAAGGTGACGCTTTTAAAGAAACCTGACAACGTATTTCTCTCAGAGTTAATTCTTGCCCTTTTTATCATGTTGAGTTTGGTTTGCTTTATTCTGTTGTTGAGGAGGTTAAATTAAATGTAATTTGAACAACAAAAGAATAGAAAGTTGAAGACTTAAAGGTAGAAGCAGACAATAAACAACCAAAACATGTAGGAGTGTACAGCTGGAAAAAAGACATATGAATTATTGACGTTTCACATTTTTCATAGTTTTTAGTACGGTTTTAGGCTTCTTGGTTTTATAAAAATTATATTATATTTTAGGTTGTTGATATATTTATTAAAGTGCATAAAGCATTAGGATCTACATGTTATGTGGTTATAAGGCACTGAGAAAACACCGGGAAACGGCTTTTACAACGAAGCCGTTTCCACGAAATCTTTAACCACGCATGCTGTACAACGCATGCGTGGTTACAACTAATGCCTTTACCACGCATGCCTTTACTACGATGTTTGTAGTAAAGGCATATGTGGTAAAAGTAAAAAAAAAAGGGGGGGGGCTTGGGGGGGTCTCCCCCCAAATAAAACAACTCACCATAAGTCACGTCGGCATCAGAGTCGATTAAGAGAAATCGGTAAAAATATGCCGTTTTCTCTTCACGACGTATGACGTCACCACGCAAATAGTCGGTGAAAGGTTTATGCGTGCTAAACGAATTCCGTTGTAACGCATGCGTGGTAAAGGCATGCGTTGCAACGGAATTCGTTGTATCATCATATATTCGAAAACACCTTGGGCCAGACAGTGTAAACTTCTGGAGTGGGGCTAATTTGCACGGCGGTGTTGGTTACCACCTTATTGTGTACTTTAAGGCCCTGTTTATGTGTGAGTTGGGGTTTTCCGAACCCTGCCCAAATCCCCGTTTGCGCAGGGAAAATTATGTTTTTTCTCTTCTATTTGTTTCTGTGGTGGTTAGTTGTCTTTTCAATTGTGTTTTACCTACGTGGCAAATCTAAACATTGTTTTTGGTGCTTTAAAGCAGAACGAAAGCTGCAGATTGAATTGGAATAGAGTAACACATCCATGCAGTATGCACCATAGGTCTCCAAAAGATAACTCACTGTAAATTAGAACCACCCAGGCGGTTTGATAGAGCAAGCCAAAAACAATGTTTGCTTTTATTTCATCATTTGACATAGGCTTTATTCCATTCTATTCTGCAGCTACAGCTGGCGTTGATAACAATGTTGGCCTCTGGAACCCATACGTTGTCTCAAAACCAACTGGAGTTCTTCAAGGCAGTATGGCCAGTGTGATTGCAGTCCAGTTCATGGTGGGGCGAAAGAATCTTTTAAGTTTCTCTAAAGACAAGGCAAGTATGAAAGAGATTTACAATTGGGTGCTCTGGCAGATTGTATAAACTCATAGCATATTGTCAGATCCTCAATAATTATGTTGCTTTGAAAAATTAATGTGGAAACTCCTGGCCTCAAACTTTGCACCATTGCTAAATGACACAAACAATTGCATTGGAATTTTCTAGCCCAAAAGGCGTTTCATGGTGGAAAGATGATCTTTTCTGAGCACAAAAAGCATTTTGTGTCTGTTTTCATTAATTTGCCTCTTTACTTGGGAGTTACTTGGGCACATCAGCGCCAACACCCATAGATTTTGACACACAGCCTTATGTACTACGATAGCAAGACAGGGCTTTGCATACAAAATGCTGCCTCCTTGAAGCAGGAGTTAATAGGAGTAAATGTGTTAATTTCTCAAAAGACCATCTCATTCAATGTGTGCTGATGTATGTTTAATGCAAGGGATATTTGAGTTTTCAAGTCATAAAAAATGGTATTGTCATTGTTTGCTTCCTCAAATCTATGCTAATTTGAGATGTCATGAGTGATGTAATATGTGAGGTCATAAGCAGTGCATTGCGGGGGCGTACGTTATAGTTAGCTGAGCTAAGTATAACTGCTGAATTTCACTGGTTTGGTACGAGTGAAATGTGAGCCTAACTATAACTTCCCTGTAACCTTTGTTTTATTTCAGTTAATTCCTAAGGTTTTTTATTCCTTTTCCTAACTATAATTACTGTGTAACCTTTGGTATTTCCAGTGAATTCCTAAGGTTTTTTAAATGTTATTTCACAAATATAATGTCCCTGTAATCTTTGGATTTTATTTAGTGTATTTAGATGGTTTTTAAAATTCTATATCCTAACTGTAACCTGCAACCTTTGTGAGTGGGTGTGTGAGTGGCTGTATGGATCTGTGAGTGGGTAGGTGTGTGAGTGGTGTATGGGTCTGTAATTGGGTATGTAAGTGGCTGTACGAGTGGGTGAGTGGTTTTGTGGACATGAGAGTGGCTGTATGAGTGTGTGAGTTGCATGTAGTATGTAGTAAGGTGTAGAGGACAGGGGCAACAGGCGATGCCTCCAGGTAATTTTGCACTTTTGCATGCTTGTCATCATTTAAAGGGAGAACCATGGACTCTACCAGGAGAGGCCAAGAAAGAACCCACTTGTCACAGTCACTACAGATAGTACTCCGATAGATTATTTTTCAATGTGGAATTGCCAAGAAAACACACTGGCTTTGCCTTCGCCAAGTGTAGGAAGTTAGGATCATTTGTCCTTTACAGAAGTTGAGCTTCAAATGTGCCACCTGCTATGCTCATAAATGTAAGTGCTTCCCGTTGAGGTTTAATTTCTTTGAAATGAGCATCAGGGTCAGAAAAGAACTTCACCTGCCCTTTTATACAACAAGAGACACAATTTTGCAAAAAATGTCTACCCAACTGCTGTTCTTTCTGCTTTGTTAATTAGTAAGTGCTACCTTGTTGGGTAAATGTTTAGTCTGTTTTCTACACTACAGCGGCATAATGGACCACGAGGCAGTGTCTGCAGTGGTCTTGTGTGCTTTTCGGAAATGGGATTGTTTTTTCGCAAGTCTTTATCCAGAAATCTGTGATAACATGAATCTTTTTATAGAGAAGACAATGATACGACAAAGAGGTAAATCTCCACCAGCTTCAATTGGGGCACCTGCTATGTTTATATTTGTAAGTTCTTCGCTTGAGGTTTAATTTCTGTGAAATGAGAATCGGGGCCAGAATGGAACCTCATCTGCCCCTTTAACCATCAACAGTGCACAGTTTTGAACATTTTAAAATTAATAAGGAGGGCACTGCTGCCCCCCTCCCCAGGCAGATTTCAGCCGCGGTCCCTGTTGGCTCCCCTGATGCAGCGGAAGTCGGCATTGCCCCTCCGTGTAGGGAGGAGCCGTAAATTCTGCTCCCTACGTGCAGGAGCAATTCTGTAATATGTTTTCTTCCTCAAACAGATGAAAAGTCTGCTCCGAGCTGGCGGGAACAGTTTTTCTGCACATGCCCGCTGGGAGCAGTGTTACTGTTTGCTCTCACTTGGCGGGAGCTGTCTTAGATCCCACCAAGCAAGTGCAAACAGCTGTATCCTGGGGATGAGCACCCCGGGACATAGGGAGTGGTGAGGGGTTGTGGTCCAAGGACCATTAATGGCTCCAGGAGGGTGGATCACACAGCCCCCCTTGTTCATTTTCCATAGGCCACCCCTGGGGAGGTGGTGTTTCCCAGGGCCACATATGGCCTGAGAGGGGAGCCGGTCAGCCCCACTCCTTTCTTTGCAGTATGTTTGTGCCCCAGAGAGGTTGGCGGTCCAGCAGGGAAATTAAAAAGTAGGATGGCGGTCCACCCAACCCCCCTTTTTTAATAGTATATAAGCTTGGGGAGGTGGTTGTCCCAGGGGCCATTTAAAGGATTGAGGAGAGGGGCTGCACGGATTCCCTCCTAATTAATAAATAAAGCCCCTGTGAGGTGGCGGTCCCTGGGGTTTAAACAGGACTTGACGAGGAGGGCTGCATGTGCCCCCCCCCTATGTATTGATACAGTAAATGCCCCCAGGACCTGGCCCACCCGAGGGCTGGAAGAGAAACTAGCACGGGAGACTGCGGTTTTTTCAAAGAAAACATTTTGGTGTGAATTGACGAATCCTTGTGATATTTCAGCAAATTTTCTTTTTTTAACAATATTTCTTTGCCCTGGTGGGTCCCTGAGGCCTTCAACACCAGGGCTAGGTGGTCAGGGTATTTCTGCCCACCCTCTTTTCTTTATTTTTACATTTTGTTTTGGGACTCGGCTAAAGCTGAGTCCCAAAATGGCTGCCAACCCTTCCTGGTCAAAGACCTGGCATCCAGTCAGATCTCTGCAAGAGATCCTCAACATTCAGACACCTAGATATACAAATTTAGATTTTCATTAATATCTCCAAAACTACTGAAATGACTTACTCCAAATAACAAAAAAGGGCACTTTCTGGACCAAGAGCTACATTTCTATCAAATTTGGTGTAATTCTATCCAGCGGGTCGGGCTGTAGTTGTGTCTAAATCTCTATGAAACACACTTTTTACCCCCAATTTTCTCGGCCCCTGCTTGACAGATTGCCCTGAAGCTTTTCATGCACAAATCGATTTAGCAGTACACTTTTTTCAGACAATTTCATGTAAAAAAACACTTTTCTTATGGAAACTAGAACCTACCTCTAACTACCTATTGCTGACCATCAGTAGGTAATAAATATATGTGCTAATATTGACAAATATGGTATTAGTGCACACCACAATATATGTACGTATAGTAATTAATTTGCATCACTGTTGTTGAATTCACCCGACATTACCTCCACCTCAGCCCAAATCAGAAGTACGTGGTCAGACAGGCCCTGCAACCTAGGCCTGAAGCAACTGATGGACACATCATGGTGGGGTGACACATAGCCCTTAGAAAAACCTTTCAACAGGAAAACCCAGATCGATGCCACAGATAGCAACACCACAGTGGCCTTAGAAGACTGGCCCAATAAAACAGTTTTGGCCGTAGGGGCGCATTCCCAAAACACCATACAGTTAGATGCCACACTAAGGGGAGGATTACGATGGTGGGCGGACATTGTGGTGGCGACCGGGACCGTCCACAATACATGCGGCAGTCCCACACACCCAATTAGGATGAGAGCCTCCATGGCGGTCACATTTTGCACTTTAACATTGCGGCGGGTGCTGCTTACTGCAGCACCTGCTGTGATGTTCAAAATGCATATTGTGCATTTCACTGCACTATGTGGCAGGCACCAATGCATTGAAATGTAGGGGTGTACCAAGGGTACCCCCTCAGTGCACCCACACCTCCCCTCAACACAAGCTACGGGCCCCCAAAGCCAATCTTCACCAGCCTTTCATTGGCGGTTTTGCCGCCACAGAAAGGCTGGCTGAAGACAGCATCCTAATTTAGCGGACTGTGTCTGCTAGGCACCACCACCATTTTATGGATGCAGACCGCTCCACCAGGCAATCAGTACGATTGCCTGTGGCATTTCCGTGGCGGACAGTCTTTGCGTTTGCCACGGTCACAGTCTGGATCCCCCACCATCGTAATGTGGCGGGAAGAAACTCGCGTTCCGATGGCGAATGGTCCTTCCGCCATCGGAATGGCCCCTAAATTTGGGAAACACTCAGCCAATCATAACAAAGCATGCGCACTACATGCAGTGATCACGCGTCCCCCTTGCCAGACATCTGGACACATACCCACTGTATTAGTGAGTGAGTTGGTATATGAGTGCCTGTATAGGTGACTGAGTGGATGTGTGTCTGTAGACCTATGAATTAGTGAGTGGGTGTGTATGTACTGGTATGGTTGTGCCAATGGTTTTGAGAATGGTAGTGTGAAAGTTGGAGTGGGTGAATGAAAGGTTATATTGGGGTATGAGTGGGTGTGTGAGAGATTCTGTGGATGATGTCATCAGTGATGTCATTTGAGATGTCATCAGTGATGTCATCAGTAATGTCACTGACCATGTCATGAGTAATGTAATATGTGAGGTCTTAAGCAGTGCATTGTGGGGCGTGAGTTATAGTTATCTCAGCTAACTATAACTACAGAAGAAGAGTAAAATGTCAATCTAACTATATTGTCCCTGTAACCTTTGTTTTTTTCACAGAATTTCTAAGTTTTTTAAAATCCTATTTCCTAATTATAAGGCCCCTGTAACCTTTGTTTTTTCAGTGAATTCCTAAGGTTTTTTTAAATGCTAAATCCTCACTATAACGTCCTGTTTTTTTTCAGTGAATTTCTAAGGTTTTTCAAATTCTATTTCCCAACTGTAACGTCCATATAACCTATGACTTTTTTATTGAATTTGTAAGGTTTTTAAATAGTATTTTCTATCTAAAATGGCTCTATAAGAGGTATGTTTTTATGCTTGTATTTTATGCTGTAGATTAATAATCATTGGTTTTTTTTCTTTAAATGTTTTATATTCGAGTCGACTTTGCGATCCCAGCGGACACTTCGTGAAAATGGAAAACAAAAGCAGACATTCAATGGCCACCAACACATCCAAAAATAATGTATACAAAAATCCATTCTGAACATTACCCTACACATATTACTATATACAAACTTTAAAAAAAACATATTTTTGTACTAAGTTTCTTTAAAATCCATCTTTCAGACCTATTTTCTGTTTTCGGTGTTAATCGGTAGGTCGCGATGATGTCGTTAACTGCGATGATCACACCTTTTCCAATAAAGTCTAAAACACATATATCTACACATACTACAGTATTTTACACACTAGGGGTTTCTTACAGTATTCTCTAAAGTCAAGTTTTTCTAGAGAGTTTGCTACAAAAACCATCTCTAAAACCTATTTTATCTTTTCGCGGTGACTCCGGAGATTGTGACGACGACGGTAATCATGATTCCCCTGAACATGTCACAAAAATGGAAAACAAAAGCAGGAATTCAAAAGCCTCCACTACGCCCCGTGTCCCTCACCACCCTCTCCTCTCCACCTCTTCCCGGCATAAAGTTTGTATTGTTTGTTATTCGTCCCCCTGTCCATCCCCCACTCTCCCCTCTCCACCCATTCCTCGCATAAAATTTGTATCGTTTGTTATTCATAGGAGCTAACTATCAATCTGAAGGTGTTCCACCCACAGCTGTGGCTTGGTGGCAACAATCAGGTGAATGTAACCCATTCTTTGGTATGTATAATCCTACCTTGTTCTTATGTTTGAATACTAAATAAAGAATTACAACACAAAAGCCCCCACCACATTCCAAAATTCTAAGTATATAAATAATTCTAAGCATCACAGTAGATAACTTACCATATAAACAACTCCATGAAAACATTTATCAAACTCTCAATATCTCCATAACAATGCGTATTAATGATTCATTGATATATTTTTTATATTTCCACAAATATTTGCGACAACGTCGAAAGTAGCTAGGTCCCCACAATGATACACGGGGGGCCTCTCTGGGGGTCGTGGCATCATCCTGAATATCACGCCGATTAGAAAAATACATTTTGAACACACAAAAAATGCTTTTCCTGTGGAAACATGGTGCTAAATATAACTACCTACTCACGACCGCCAGTAGGTAGTTCTATATATATGTGATAACTCGTCATGCTAAGGAGGTCGTGGTGAAAATAAACAGCACTTGATTTTTCATGAGCCATTTTGTGGTCTGTACCTGTTTTTCCCTTCGAGCCCTGAGGGGACAACGGATGATTGCTGCAGGATCTGGTTGTATATATATATATATATATATATATACATATACAAAGGCAAGCCCGTCTGCGCCTGTCCGGGCCTGGACCGCGCCCAGTGCCTGAACCCCTGGCCCCAGCCAAAACCAAGAAACCCGACGGAGATACGACACCATCACCCTCCACGCACTCAACACCGGCCGACCATCTGCCTGCTACCAAGCCATCCCGAAGCGCACCCACGGACCCTTCTCCTGCCAAGTCTGCAAATTCACCTGCATCCGAACCTGCACCCCACCACCCGGACCAGGCAACAACAACAACCACCTCAAGTGCATCCTGCTCCACACCCGCTTCGTCCACAAGCATGCTGTCGAGCTCTGGGACCTCCTCGACACAACAGCAACAGACGTCGCCTTCCTCACAGAAACCTGGATGAACGCCTCCTCAGCCCCCGACATCGCCATAGCCATCCCGGATGGCTACAAGATCACTCGAAAAGACCGCATCAACCAAACCGGAGAAGGAATCGCCATCATCTACAGGAACACCATCGGCGTCACGACCAACTCCGAAGATGCCCTCACCACCGCTGAACACCTACACTTCCAGATCCACACCGACCCCAAGATCACCCGCAGAGGAACCCTCATCTACAGACCCCAGGGCCCACACAGACTTCATCAGCCCACATGCCCTCACCTCATCAGACTTCACCCTCCTAGGGGACCTGAACTTCCACCTGGAGAACAACAACGAAAACAACACCACCACCCTGCTCGCCAACCTCGCCAACCTCGGACTCAAGCAACTGATGAACACCCCCACCCACTATGCCGGCCACACGCTCAACCCATCTTCTCTGCCAGTAGCCACATTGCCTTCAGCCACTCCACCGGACTACACTGGACCAACCATAGCTGCATCCACTTCATCTTTAAGACCACATCCCACCACCGCCCACAACAGATCCCCCACAGATGCTGGAGCAAAGTCACCACAGACCAGCCAACCACATCACTGAGCCAGAACCCACCAATCAACACTGCCGACACCAACGACGCAGCCCACAACCTCACACAGTGGATCATCAACTGCGCCGACGCCCTTGCACCATTGAAGAACCCTCTGTTGGACCTGGGGTTACCTGTCCACCTAGGGTAGCCTGACTCAAGTGGTAAGGCGTTTCTCTAAGGCGAATTGTTGCACTTGCATCACACTCAACCCAATAGAACAGCGTACTTCCACCCAAAAATTACACCACACCTTGTTAAAAAAATATGGAAGGCTTTATAAAAAATCTTTAGATGTACTTTCTTTTAGTAGTATAAAACTTTAGCTCATCAAACACTTCCACATCTGATTATTTGCATCAATAAGAGCTTGACATTACATCAGTTAAAGAACTTTTTCTTACAGGAGAAATGAGCTCAGCAATTTTCACTTAGTACTCTAGTTCCCAGGAGGTCACCTTGCACTTTGACAATACATATTAGCATGTCAGGCGCTTCTATACAGTGGAACAGGTTGGCGCCTTATCCCAGAATTGTAACATTCTCATATATTCCTTTCAAAAGGATTGGTACAGGCATTAATATAATAGAAACCAGAATCATTTACCCCCTGTGGAGCAAAACCATGCGTTAATCTCGGCCAGTACTCAGATACTTGTGCAGGAAACCCACAATTCCCTGGCTTCTGTTCAGTGGTATCTAAGGTCAAACAGAAGTTTTAAGCTTATCAAGACTCTCGCTCCTGAAGTATGGTTCTTATTATTTTTAAAATTCCCTGGTTCACGTTACCTCACCACCAGGGATCAGGGAGGTAGGTCAACATTCGGCTCGTTAGTAATCTCACCACGATTGTGTCCCACAGCAGCCCCAAATCCCGGCTTACTTGTAGCTTGAAGATTTGTTCATTGTTTTTTACTGTCACAGGTAGTCTCCATTCTCGCCGTCAGACTCCCGGCGAAAAATACCTGCTCCCTGGTATAGGAGGCAAGCCCACACACCAGATCTGCTCGGAAGCAAGGGTGCCCCCATTGTCACACCTTGGTGAGTCTGCCGAGGCTTGGGAACCTCTACTGGCAGCAAGGCTTTGCTCCGTCGTTGATCCGCCTCTCCCCAATGAAGCCAAGCCCAACACTGGGCCTGCGCGGGAGGGAGGACACTTCAGAACGATGCCGCCTTCTCTGAGAAGAAGGCCAGCCCTCCACTGAGATCACGCAGGAAGGAGAACACTACGGTGCGGCACCGCCTACTCTGTGAGGAAGGCCATCCCTCCACTTGACTTGCGCAGGTTGAAGAACACTACCCTCGGCGCCGCCCCCACAGCGAGGTTCTCTTCAGCAAGGCGGTCGCCCAGTCGCCAATTCCCCCTCACTCTGAGCAGAAGTCGCAGGGCCTCACAGGAGGGTGCCCCTACCTGATGTCACCGGCGTACATTTACTCTCCATAGCTGGGCCCCTACGAAAATGTTCCCAGGGAGCAGCGACAGATTGTCCTCTCAGCGCTCCCCAGCAGAGGTGATCCTGGGCAATTAATCGTGGTTTACAACTTTATAGAATCCCTGTCAGTAAAGATTACGCTGGATAGGGAGGGCGGGGCAATCTTCTCAGTCTCTACTTGACAGATGCAGCCAGGCAGTGTCCTCACTACAGTTCAGGGAGGTCGGACTCCCCATTCAGCACCACCTCCAATATTCACTCATGGATAACTCAGTGATGGATAAGACGGCCCCTCTCTCTTCTAATGTGGTGACACCTGAGCCAGTTTCAGAAGAAGGTTATCTAAAGCGGGGATAGATCTATAGGTAGGGGGGGAAACGACAGCAGCGAGACAGCAACCCTTAAGAGAAGTCAATCCCCCTCAGCGCCCTATCCCCCTAACACAACAGTCTGTCCTCCAGCCAGCCCAACAGTGCCCAAAATGGCCGCCCAGGTTCTGACCTTATATACCCTAGGCCCAGGTCACTAGAATGGGCCGGAAGGTTCTAGATCCCTCCAACACTAACTTATGGGCCAAGCTCTGAGGTAAAACTTTGACAGTTTGCCAGGCCACCATTTTGTAGGTGACCTTCTACTCTTCCTCCATTTTAGAGGAGCACCTGCACCACACTACTAATAGATGATAATGAGGCGTCCAGAGACCTAGGTTCAACACCAGAAAAAAAAAATTCGTGGACACACAAGAAAAATACAGAAGGCAAAAAGGGGATAAAAAAAATAAAATAAAAGAATAATTAGGAGGGACCACCCAAAGGGCTATCAGGTCTAACACCCTCCAGGCAAGTCCGGCAACAGGAAAACCACATGGTTCACCACCGACCTCAAAGAATCGAAGAAATCCTGCCGAACCCTCAAGAAAACCTGGTGCCGCGAACAGATGACAGAAAACCTGACAGCCCTCAAAAACACCAATTGCAAACACCACCAGCTGATCCGCACCACCAAAAAGACAATGTTCAAAGAGCGGCTGGACAACAACATACACAACTGCAAGGAAATCTTCAGCATCGTAAAAGAGCTCTCCAACCCCAGCACCAGCAGCAATGACATCACACCATCGCAAGACCTTTACAACTCCCTCGCCACATTCTTTCACCGCAAGATCGCCGATATACACGACAGCTTCGGCGCCCAGACTCCGCCCCCAGCCACCGTACCAACGCCCCTACAACCACCCTCAGCGCTTGTACTACCCACAGCACTGAAGAACACCGCTCACGCTATGAACACCATCCACTCCGGTTCTGCCTCTGACCCATGTCCTCACCACATCTTCACCAAAGCTGACACCATCATCGCACCCCACCTACGGAACATCATAAACAACTCCCTCGCGTCCGCCACCTTCCCAGAGAGCTGGAAGCACGCAGAGATCAACGCCCTACTGAAGAAACCCACAGCGGACCCTAAAGACCTCAAGAACTTCCGCCCCATCTCTCTTCTTCCCTTCCCTGCAAAAGTTATCGAGAAGATCATCAATAAACAGCTGACCGCATTCCTCAAGGCCAATGGCTCCCTCGACCCATCCCAGTCTGGATTTCGAGCCAACAACAGCACTGAGACCGCCTCATCGCAGCCACCAATGACATCAGGACCCTGCTTGACAACGGGGAAACAACCGCCCTCATCCTCCTAGACCTCTCAGCCGCCTTTGATACAGTCTGCCATCACACCCTAATAACCCGCCTTCACAACGGCGGGATCCAAGGTAAAGCCCTGGACTGGATCACCTCGTTCCTCTCCGACAGAACCCAGAGAGTCCGCCTCCCTCCCTTCCACTCCGCAGCCACCGAGATCATCTGCGGCGTACCTCAAGGCTCATCACTCAGCCCAACGCTCTTCAATATCTACATGAGCCCCCTCGCCGCCATCGCATGCAAACACAACCTCAACATCATCTCATACGCTGACAACACCCAGCTGATACTCTCCCTCACCAAAGACCCAGCCACCACCAAACTCAACCTCCAGGAAGGAATGAAAAACGTCGCGGAATGGATGAAACTTAGCCGTCTGAAACTGAACTCAGACAAGACGGAGGTCCTCATCCTCGGACCATCCCCATCCACCTGGGATGACTCCTGGTGGCCCACAGCACTGGGCACCGCACTGACACCCACTGACCACGCATACAACCTCGGATTCATCCTGGACTCCTCTCTCACGATGATCAAGCAAGTCAATGCCATCTCATCCTCATGTTTCAACACCCTGCGCATGTTCCGTAAGATCTTCCGGTGGATCCCTCCCGGAACTAGAAAGACAGTCACCCAGGCCCTCGTCACCAGCCGACTAGACTACGGGAATGCCCTATACGCAGGAACCACAGTCAAACTTCATAAAAGACTCCAGCGCATACAGAACGCATCCGCACGACTCATCCTTGACATCCCTCGCCATAGCCACATATCAGCCCACCTGAGAGACCTGCGCTGACTCCCCGTCAGCAAAAGGATCACATTCAGGCTCCTCACCCACGCACACAAAGCGCTCCATGACATAGGCCCGAATCCCTCACAACTGCCTCACATTCCACACTCCAATCCGCAAACTCCGCTCCGCCAGCCTCGCCCTCGCCACCGTCCCACGGATCCCCAGAACCACCACCGGAGGAAGATCATTCTCCTACCTTGTGGCCAAGACGTGGAACTCCCTCCCCGTCCACCTACGACTGACCCAGGACCACCTCACCTTCTGGAAACACCTCAAGACCTGGCTCTTCCAGCAGTAGCAGCACCCCCCCCTCCCTTCAGCACCTTGAGACCCTTACGGGTGAGTAGCGTGCTCTATAAATGTATTGATTGATTGATTGATTGATTACCTCCCTGCGGCAAATATGCATGGATCAATGTGTGTGGATCTACGTGGCCCACCCGCAGCAGTTGGTCCCACCACCTCACCAAGACACTTCAAATATGTATGCGGGCTAGCCCAGCAAGGACCACCACCTCCCCATGGCCAATCTGTTCAAATGCATGTGGGGGTTTTGCGTGCCGCCTGCAACCCCCGGGACTTCCACCTCCCCGGGGCATGCCCATGCCCCATGGACCGCCACTTCTTCGGGGCAAATTACGGTAAAAGAAAGTTGAGGGGCACTTGTGCCCCCTCCACAGCCCTGGGGATTGCCACCTTCCTGAGGCAATTTATTGAAAATAAGGGGTGAGGCCATGTGGCTCCCTGCAGCCCTGAGGACCGCCCCTTTCCTGGGGCTGAAATAAATTATTGTAGGAAGTCCATAGTGGCCCCCATGCCCCGGGAACCACCATTTCCCCAGGGCTAAGTACTACAAAGGAAGGAGGCCTCAGAGCCATGGATGGCCCTGGAGACTGCATCCCCCAGGGCTGGCTCCTGCTACCTCCCGAGTTGCCCACCCTCTGCAGGGAGCTGTTTACTTTGGCTTGGTGCAAAAGCAAACATAACTCTGCTTTCTGCAAATACGAGTTGTCAAAGAGCTCCTGCTTGCAGGAAGGAGAGTTTTCCTCTGTTTCCTTACACGCAAATGTGCTTGCGGGGAAACAGGTGAAAACACTGCTCCCACAAGCAGAAAACTGTTATTTAACGCAGCTACCTGCTTGCCACAGTAATGCTGGCTCTGACACGAGAAGGGGAGCCAGCTGAGACCGTGGGGACCTTGAGGTCCCCCCATTGCACAATGGGTGCCCTGGGGGCTCTCAAGAGACATGGCTGGGCCCAGGGGATGGGTCCCGAGGCCAAAGTCAGCCTGAGAGGGGGGCCACACTGCCCCCTCCCTTATTCAATTAAGGCTGGGCACCAGGGGGATGGAGACCCTAGGGCCGAAATTGGCTGGGTAGGGGTGCCTCGTGGTTACCCATTCCCTGGCCATATGTGGGCAAATAGCCGGGCCGCATGCCCCCTCCCACTTTAATGAAAGTATGTGGCTCGGAGGAGGTGGTGGGGACCAGGGGCCCGCGCGGCCCCCTCCCAATTTTAAAAATGAAATCCTATGGGAGGTGGTGGTTCTGGGGCCCTGGGATCCATGGCCCCCCACATTCATATAAATACATTCCCTGGGGAGGCGGTGGTTCCCAGGGCATACAAATGCCCATGGAGGCTGGCCCCATGCGCCCACATCTTTTCATTTTAAAATAAATGGACATGCCATCAGGACCTGGCCCACCTGGAGGCTTCTTCCTAAACAAGCGCAGGAGCCTGTGCTTGTTTTTGTTTTCATTTTTGATGTGACCTGCACCCACTTACAGACCCACTGAGACACTCACGCACCCACTCACAGACCCACTCAAAGACTCACACACTCACTCATAGACCCACTCAAAGTCTTATGCGCCCACTCACAGACCCACTCACAGACACAGTGAGACACTTATGCAGCCACTCCCAGGCCCACTGAGACACTCACACACCCACTCACACACATTGAGACACTGACTCACACACCCACTGAGGCACTAATGCACTCAGTCACACACTCCCTCTAAAAGGTTACAGGTTACAGTTAGGAAATGAAATTAAAATCATTTGAAATTCACTTAAAAAAACCAAAGGTTACAGGGACATTATAGTTAGAAAATAGAAAGTAAAAAACCTTAGAAATTCACAGAAAAAACACAGGTTACAGAGACTATACTTAGACTCAGATTTCACTCATACAAAACCAGTGAAATTCAGCAGTTATAGTTACCTGAGCTAACTATAACTTTTGGCCGCAATGTACTGCTTAGGACCTCACATATTACAGCACATAAGTTGATATATACCTACTCGCCAGTAGGTAGTTATAGTTAAGACTATAATCTTTGGTGCCGGTTCATGAATCTTCATGAAATCTTCCCAAACAATTTGCAGTGTACTCAATGTGCTGTCTTGAAAGTTTCAGGGTAGTTCGTCAAGTGGGGGCAGAGTAAAAAGGGGATCCAAAACATATTTTCTCAATGTTAATTTCCATATGACCTTTAGAGACTACTACAGCCTAAACTGCTGGACGAAATTACGCCAAATTTGTCAGGAATGTAGATCGTGATTTTTGTGATGTGTAAATCTGTACAGTAGTTTGGGAGTTATTAACTGAAAAACAAATTAGTATATATAGGGATGCTGATCTTCCAAGGATCGAATAGTCCCTGTGTTGAAATCTGATTGGCTGCCAACACTTCAACCAGGAAGTGCTGGCAGTCATGTTGGGACTTGGCTTGAGCTTAGTCCACAAAAAACTTAAAACATGAACAAAGGGGAGTAGGGTAGGACTACCCTGACACCTTAGAAATGGTGGTGGTAGCATCCCAGAAGGACCCCACTGGGGGTTAAAAGCATTTCTTTAGGGGTCAAAATTGCAGCAAATTTACAGCTTATTTTAAAAACAGGGGATCTCGGACTGCCCCTAGGCCCGGGGACCACCACCTCCCCAGGGCTATGGCGAAAACAATTTGGGGGCCCTCTCGGACCCCTGTGCCACGGGGACCATCACCTCCCCAGGGCTAATGCATTATTAGAGGGGGCCTCTCGGACTCCCACCACCCCGGGGACCACCACCTCGCTGGTGCCATAGTACATTTATATTGGGGGGGCCTCAGGAACCCTCCCAGGCCCCTCGGACCACCACCTCCCCAGTGCCATCTTCTTTTTAAAAATTTGGAAGGGGTGCTAATGCAGCCCCCCTCTCGGGCCGTTCTCGGCTGCAGAGACCAGCACCTCCCCAGGACAGGCACTACAAATAAAAAAGGAGGGGGGTCCTGGGGATCGCCACCCCCCAGGACCGGCTCCTGCTACGTCCCGGGGTACCCACCCTCAGGACATAGCTTTTTTGCTGTGGCTTTGGAGCTTTACGGCTACTGCCAAGCCACAGTAAACGCTCTGTTTTGAGCATTCAAGAGCATTCAAAATACTCTCTCTTGCTGGAAGCGGAGCAGAATGGCTTTCATACACAGGGACCTGCCTTTCCATCAGCTCCATGTGTGTGAAGGCAGTGCCAGCTCCCCCAGAGGCAGGGAGCCGGCAGGGACCATGGAACATTCAGGCTCCACCCACGTTCCTAGTGGAGACTAAGGGGTCAATTATAATATTGGGCGGTTCACCACCGCCTGTGTGGCGGTGGCAATCTGCCCGCCATTATCTGCCACCCGCCTCCAATTCCCCCGCTATATTACAATGGCGGGGGAACCCCGGTGGACGGAAAGACCGTCCGCCGTTTTTCCGCCTGTCAACAAGTCGACCGGGCAGAAAAGGGGCTGATATTGTGGCGGTGTCTGCAAGACACCGCCATCCATATTACTATACAGGCGGAGTAGTGCCTTTCCATGGCGGCGTTGCTGCCATGGAAAGGCATGCGGTTCCTGACTGTGGGGGCCCGTTGCGGGCCCCTTGCGGGTTTGGGGGGTACACATGGGTGTTACCTATGGTACCCCCTGCATTTTCAGGCACGTCGTGGCAGGGACCGTGCAGTGCCTACCACATTGCACATGGAAATGCACAAGGTGCATCCACAGCCTTGTGGAGGGCAGTGTTGTGAGCACCACCCGCCATAATGTTGTGGAACAGCGGTGGCATTCTAATTGCCGGTGCGGGAATGCCGCACCACGGGCGGACGGTTCCAGCACCCTCATAGACTCCTTGGTTGGTCCCCGGGAAATGTGTTCCTGCGGCTGACATTGTGCCGTGGAGGGTAGGCAGCATGCCCCCCTCCACCACTTGAGAAAGGCAAGGCCTAAACTTTCCTAAAAAGTCCTCTTTTTTGTTTAGTTTCGTTGTTTCAGGGTGATCTGCCAGGCAGGGGCCGAGAAAAAAGGGATCCCAAAAACAAAAACGAACTCCCCATGCAATTTCTACAGGGATATTTGAAAAAGGGCTACTGCCAAAACTGGTGTAGGGAATTACACCAACATTTGCAACATTTGCATGCAGCTAGATATGCAAAAATAAAAAACTTGGTAAAATTTACAAATCTCCCTGCAATAAATATAATAGTAGTAAAAATATTTAATTAGAGATAGGTTTTATTTATTATAACCATAGAAGGGAAACAGAAGGGAAACTGTTGCAGTACAGAAGGGTAAAATGTACTACTCCCACTCCAGTGAAACCAACAGTAGGGAAATTGTTGTATTGCGGAACAGTAACATTTACTATTCCCACTCCACTAAGTACAACAGTAGGGAAAGTGTTGGATAGCGGAGGTGTAAAATTTGCTATTACCACTACAGTCAGTACAACAGTAGATAAACTGTTGGAATGTAGAGGGGTAAAACGTACTATTACCCCTCTAATAAATGCAACAGTAAGGAAAGTGTTGGATAGCGGAGGGGTAAAATGTACTATTCCCACTCCAGTCAGTACAACAGTGGAGAAATTGTTGGGTTTCTGAGGGGTGAAATGCATTTATCCCCCTCCAATAAATGCAACAGTAGGGAAAGTGTTGAATAGTGGAGGGGTAAAATGTACTATTCCCACTACAATAAGTGCAACAACAAAAAGCAACAAAATATCTTCTTAAACAAAATAAAATTACTTCAAAACAAATTAAATTAAAAAATATATAAATATATTGAAAAATATACAAATTTATTTAATTTAAACCATTAAAAAAATAAAAACCTATTACAATGTTAAATACATTTCACAAATCCCTACAAATAATAATATAAATACAATTCCAAAATAATTTTCATACAAAGAAACTTTTTTATTTAAAAAATATTTTAAAAATAATTATGACTTACATTTAATTTTCTCAGTTACCACCATATAACCTAAAAAACTCTCAACCTGCACCAACAAATTGACTTGAAAAGAATGACGCTATTAATACAAATATTCAATAGCAAACTGATTATCATTAATTAAATATTAATTATTCATTAATTTTGATGAATGTACTTCCCACTATATATCCACACAAAACATATAACACGCTCATAAAATGTATCAAAAATAATTTACACAATTAACATAATTAATGATCAAATATTAATTAATAATAGTAAAAAAAATCAATTATTTTAAATTAATTTGATTCCCAATTTAATAACACAATTAACATAATGAATTATCAATTAAACAAATATTATTTATTACAAACTTAATATAAAAGTGCAACACGGCGAAGTGTCTCCAGAAACCGCCAGCATCCACACAGCATGGCCTTTTTTTCCCTAACTAATTGCTGCCTTATTATATGCCTAACATTCGCGCAATAGCACGGGAGCTTTTCATAGCTGTGGGAAGTGGACGGAGTGCGTGGGAACGTTGCAGGGCTCAGGCAACTGTAAACAGAAGACCTTCCGGCACCCGTGGGCTCGCCGGGAATGCATTTTTTGGTATAACGCATACTGAGGCCGGTTCTCTTTCAGTTTTTGTCAGATAACGTAACGGGGCCACTGGTAGGATAATTTGCCAACAAGCACACATTTTATTTTAATCAAGTGCACAGGTAGGTAACCAATGTCATCTGGTTCCAAATTCTGGAGCTGGTTTGAGAGGGGGGCGCTGAAATCTTTACCTGTAGCTGCGTGTGGCCGGGCTTGGCTCCGCTGAGCGCTGTTGGCCGGGCTTGGCTCCGCCATTCTTCTTTTCTTTGCGGTGGGTGCTCCCGGCCGGGCTTGGCTCCGCCGGGGTGTTCCTGACAAACTACAACCCCCAGCAGCCCCATCACATCCAGGAAGCGCCGGAAGGCGCATAAAGGAGAGCACGCCTCGGAGTTTAGCGGGGGGCGCTGAAATCTTTACCTGTAGCTGCGTGTGGCCGGGCTTGGCTCCGCTGAGCGCTGTTGGCCGGGCTTGGCTCCGCCATTCTTCTTTTCTTTGCGGTGGGTGCTCCCGGCCGGGCTTGGCTCCGCCGGGGTGTTCCTGACAAACTACAACCCCCAGCAGCCCCATCACATCCAGGAAGCGCCGGAAGGCGCATAAAGGAAAACACGCCTCCTCGTCCCGCGGGACGCGCGCGGGTGTGCGCCGGGCTAAGCCCGGGCAAAGGGCGGGCCCTCTGTGGCCCTCAGGGGACTGAAGGAGACTGGACTTGGCCTGGACCCTTATATTTCCCCTTTGGACCAATCTTGCGCCTGGAGCGTGTAAGATATTTGAATAACTTTTAAGTTTGTGTTTTATAGGTTGTTTTAGTACTGAGTGCTTAGATTGACGGGTATCTGTTTGCAAGTATTAGTCCCATTTATATTCACAATGTCAAAACCCAAAAATGATAAGGTGCCGGTTGGCCCTGCTACTCTTGATAATTTTCTGGTCAGGAAAGTAAGTCAGATAAATAACAACAGACGTGCATCATTGGGGAAAAGCACTGTGGTAGGGGAAATGTCATTGGAAAATTCCCCTATCAGTTTGTTACAAGGATGTGCAATTAACTCGTCTGATGTCATTTCCATTGACCCTCCTGTGTCCATCTTAGTTAACGTGGAGGCTCAATCTGACCCTCAGGTGCTGTCATGTCCTGATACTAGCCCTGATACTATTGTGTTACATGAGCCCCAACCAGAAACTAGGGCCATAAGAACTTGTAGAACACTGTCTCAAAAGGTAATTGGGAAGCAAGATAAGTCAAAAAAGAAAAAGGATGGTAAGGCTATTTTTAGCCCTGTAATACCTACCCCTTTTGTTTTTACGGGCACTAACAATGTTGGTAATGATAATGGTGTAAGCATAATCCCTGATTTTTTAGCTTCACTTATAAAAAATCTAGAAGCTTCTTTGACAACTAAAATGGAGGAGCTTATTAAACCATTAACGAGTAAGATAGATAACCTAGCAAAGGAAGTGACAAGGCTGGGTGGTCTGTTATCAGCAAAGAATGGTGTTTTCTCTAGTGGAAGTGTACACTCTGGGGGGAATGGTAGAGAACCTGCCGACATTAATGATATATGTAATAAGGCAAGGGGGAATGCTGCTGTTACAGTGGTTACTGGTTCTGAAACCTCGATTCGCCCAGACACCCCTGCGGCAGCGGCTCCTCTGATACCATCTACAAAGCCAACAAATAGTAGAGCGCCTAGACCCCCGAGGTACAATCGATATCTTAATTTACCTCCAGATTGTGCTCCGTTTGTGGCTGTATTAACTAATGTGCCTCCTTGCGGGACACACCCAGCATCACCTTTTGATGAATCCCAATCTTCTTTGAAAAATAAGACTGTATCTTGGCTCAACAAAAATTGTGGGTTCCCTGTGTCATACTCGGAACAAATTATGACAGTAAGACGTGTAAATTGGGTAGGGCCATCTAAAAAGACTGGGGTAGGGGACTGTATAGTCGTAAATTTTAAACACCCCCAGCATGTGGCAACTATCCTTTTGAGAGCTTCTGCATTGGTATATAACACGAATAGTATTTGTGTACGTCCCTTGGGTTATTTTTATGCGCATCTGTGTAAACCTACATCACAACAGAACTTAACCAGGCGGGGGCTTGAACCTTATACTCCTGTGCAGGAGTCTCAGTTCTTTTATAATGTTACTAATCCTTGTGGGTCTGGTGGGCCTATTAGAACTCATAATAGGAGTTCAAGTAACGGCCATTATCACCATGGGTCGAATGTAAACACACAGAATAGATTTGAAATGTTATCCGGTCTTGAGCAGTGTGACTGACTGGGGGCACCTGCGGCTCAGATTACTAGGGCTTCAGGTGAAATTACAAATTCTTTGAACCCGGTGGGTAGAACTTCAGGAATCCTAGCTGTCTCCTGGAATATTGCTGGTCTTGCGGCCAAAATGTCTGATATAAACTGGGTTACTTACATCAAGCAGTTTTCTATCATTTGTCTCCAAGAGACCTGGGAGCTGGGCTGTAATCTGTTCTTAGAAGGGTATAGGGCCTTCTTTGTGCCGGCCTTGCCTTCAGTGCGGGGAAGGCCCAAGGGGGGACTTGCAGTCTTTGTCTCCATACTGTTACCGTGTGTAGTACGGAGATTGGAAGCTCAGCATACAGGGGTCATGGGACTAATTCTATCTGGTGGTAATGTTCTTGTGGGACTGGTGAATTTTTACAATGCTGCTCTTGATAGTGCAGGTCCGAAACATATCCATGTTCTTAATTCCTTTGTCTCTAATTTTATGGAAAAAGTGGGCCATAACCTCATGATTTTGGGGGATTTTAATCTGCATCCATGTGTCGATCCATTGCACAAATGTTTACCGGAAATGATCTGCGCGCGCGCAGATTGTCTGCATATGGAGCACACCTTAGAGGGGGAAATGTGTAATGACCTAATGAATGACCTTGACCTCTCTTTGGCTATGTCTTTAAAGGATCCTTCATACTGTTTTGATATCCCTACTTTTAAGGGACATGGTAGGGGCACCTTCATTGACCACATTCTTGTCTCGAGGACTATGCAAACTTTTGTAGATTCTTTTTGTATCCTCCCTAGTGAATTTAGTGACCATAATCCTGTCACAATCTGTTTGAACTGTCCTTGGGGGAAAAGTGGTCCCAAAAATACTGTTCAAGGATGTCTGGGCACAACAGATGGGAGGAGGCGGTTGAAATGGTCAATTGACTCAGCAGATGCACTCTATAAAAACATCTCTGAAGGGTGTGCAGAGGACATTGACGTTTGTATTAACGGGGGAGGTGAACCTAAAATGGTTCTAGAGGCTTATCAAAATATAGAGGTGTCAGCGTTCCTATCTGTTCCTAATAAAACTCACACAAAAGTAGGGCCGAGATGGTTTAGCCATGATTGCACTGTAGCTGCTCGCAAGCTGAGGCTTGCTTTGTCAGCTTCCCCGAGGGATCGGGAGGTTGTAAAACTCTGTAGAAAGGAATATAAGGCTATTACTATCTCCCGTAAGGAGCTATTGAAGAAAGATGCGTGGGAGGAATTGCTTGACCCCTCTACTTTGAATAGCAGCACCAAATTCTGGGCTTTGGTAAAGAAACCTTTCTTGACCGAGGACCCCGGTGACGGAATTACTTGCTGTATAACCAAAGAGGAATGGGAAGGCCATTTTAAAAGTTTATATTACTCTGAAAATGCTAGATCTATGACAGATGCCCCCTGTGACAGGGTTAGCCCTATTATTTTTTACGAAAGTGAGGTTTTGGCAGCCATAATGGGCCTCACTGCGAATAAAGCGCCAGGGCCTGACGGAATACCCCCTGATCTTTACAGGTCTGATCCAGCTTTCTGGGCTCCCATTCTGGTCGCCGTATTTAATGCTGCGGCCACTGTGGGATGTCCAGAATCTTGGGGACTATCAACTATAGTTCCTGTATTCAAGAAGGGAGATAGGGGAAGTCCACTTTGCTATCGACCCATATCCCTAATTGATTCATTGGTAAAGATCATGGGGAGAGTTATACTTCAACGCCTAATTAGTTGGTCGAATGAGAATCACATTTTGACAATCTCTCAATATGGCTTTTGTGAGGGGCGCTCAACCATAACGCAGTGTCTCAATCTGTTCCTTATTCTGAATAAATATACTGTCGTTCAGAAGGGTGTAATTCATCTTGCCTTCATGGATCTCTCCTCAGCCTTTGACTGTGTCAACAGGGGGAGGCTGTGGAGGACCATGAGGGAGAAGGGAATAGATGGGGGAATTGTGGAGTTCCTTGCGGATCTGCACAATGAAACAAGAGCCAACGTGAGGTATTCTTCGACTGGGGAAACAACGGGTTGTTTTCCAATTAATAAAGGGGTACGTCAGGGGTGCATTATGGCCCCATATCTTTTTAATTTTTATATAAATGACCTGGAGGCTGAATTACAGGAGATAACATCTGATTGTCCAAGGGCGGGTGCGAGGGGTATTCCTCTGCTTTTATATGCCGATGATGCGGTCTTAATCTCACGAACAGAATTAGGTCTTCAGGCACTTTTGAATGGTTTTAATAAATTTATGTCTGATAGGGACCTCACGGTCAACAATACAAAATCTTTCATAATGCATGTTGGCCGTCAACCAAAGAAGAAGTTCAATTTTAAATTGAATGATGTTCCGATACCCATCACCCAGGCGTTTTCCTACCTGGGGGTCTTATTTGATACGAAGATGTGTTGGGCCCCACATTTGGCCAAGAAAAAGGGGGAAATGTCCAGGGTAAATGCTTCTATCTTTAATTTTGCTTCTAAATTGGGCAAAAAGCCAAATGTGGCCATGATGAAATTATATAATGCTAAATCCATAGCCACTGCAGTATACGGAAGTGAGATATGGGGCTACACAAATTATGACCAACTTCAAATAGTTGAAAATAAATTTTTAAAGCGTCTGCTGTGTGTCCCCGGGAGCACATCGAATTTAGCTGCTCATGAAGAACTTGGCTGTTTGCATTTATCGGACATAGTTGGACTAAAACCGTTGTTGTGCTGGGTAAAACTATGGTTAAGTGATGCAATCCCTCTGACCCACTTGATAGTGGAGGATCTCCTATTGCTTGACCACGCAATGCGAGTGCCCTGGCTTAAATATTTGAAATCTCAATTTTTTAACCTTGGCCGAGTGAACTTGTTTGATAACCCGGGGGATATAGTCAAGGGTGATGTTGCTGCAATTAAGAGTGCTTTTTACCTGAACCGTAATGCTGTAAGAGATGAAGTTGAGCTTTTGAAACCTAATGTTAGAATGTACATCATGTTGAGTACCTGTAATTCAATGGAATTGTATCTAACATGCTCCTTCACCACCCATGAAAAATTCTTGCTGACCCGTTTCAGGTTTAACATCTTTCATCAGCTTTTAATTAGACCCAAGTCGGACATTTCTAAGAAACCAGCAGCTCCCTGTGGCTGCGACGGGAAGTCTCCACAGGATATGCTGCATTTTATATTTTTATGTACATTTTATGAATATCCCCGAAAGCGGTTTTTGGTTACCCTTTTAAAGAAATTAAATTTTAACCAAATTAGACCCGCCCTTATGTACTTACAGTTGTTGCATCCTGATAGTGTTCTTCAGGTGTTAGAATTTTTAAAAATGACTATGAGACTAAGAAATTGTTTGGATGAGTAAATGTGCATTAACTGCAGTTTATGGCACTATCGCACTTTATTCCGTTTATTCTGTAATTGGACATTACTTGCACTTTTTATTCTGATTCTGTCAATGAACTCGTTTTTATGATATATTTGAGCTGTATGTATTTTAAGATTGACTTTGGGATCATTGTGATGTTTTATTATGTTTTGTCTATTGTGTGTACCCTTATGGATTGCAATATATCCGAAATAAAGTCAATTTGAATTTGGAAAAAAAAAAAAAAAAAAAACAATTCCTTACCATTAAAACTTTCCCATCCTTTACCCCTATAAACCCCATAACCCACACCTAAAATCAAGCTAAAAAAAGTAATTACATAATTAAAACAATTAATTGTCAATTAAATAATTTATAGTTTTTAACAACTAAGGGCCGATTCTGATCTTGCTCGGAAGGGCTCCGAACGAGATCCGTAGCGAGCGAGTCCGATTAGTAA
Source organism: Lissotriton helveticus (assembly GCF_964261635.1). Classification (NCBI taxonomy): domain Eukaryota; kingdom Metazoa; phylum Chordata; class Amphibia; order Caudata; family Salamandridae; genus Lissotriton; species Lissotriton helveticus. The sequence continues at coordinate 152,553,029 of NC_136072.1, read as the reverse complement.
CCTCGGTCTACGAACGACTCGTACTGCTGTACATGCGAGCAAGTACGATGTGAATATTGCCTCGTGCTCCGAGCGACTCGTACCCATCAGCGAAGCCCTGCGTACGACTACAACATGGTTGACTCGTGCAGCGCAATGGGTCAGATTTTCAAGCGACCAAGTACAATGCACCCTTTGATCAGCCGGATCGAGTCGGCGCCTCGGACTCGTAAAAGCTCCAGGAAGCGTACTTCGGGGGCTGTAGTAGTTCCCCCTTCACCCGGGGCCCTCTAAATTGGTCACGGGGGGTGTCCATGGGCCACCCGATCCAAGCATACAGAGTGTAGCGGATACCATGGGGGGTCCACAACAGGTTGTACGCTATTCCCCACCCACCAATTTTCTGCAATGGGAGCCTGTGTACGAGTCTGTATGCAGGCAACCATAGACTTCAATGGAAGTCTGAGCGCATCGAGTCTGTATGCTTAAGGACGCATCATACTTGTTCGCTCGGATGCCCGGAGCATGTTTTGTTTGGAAAGCCCTCCGGATCCGAGCCATACGGAGGGCTTTCCGGACGGGCTCGGAATCGGGCCTTAATTATGAATAATTACAATTAATTTACTCTCCACCCTTTATCCCTATAAACCTCACAACCCACACCTAAAACACTTTAATTAAACAATTACACATAATTAATTAGCAATTAATTAATTTTAATTACTAAATAATTATTAATGAATTAAAAATAAATGACTTCTCACCCTTTACCCCTATAACCCCACAACCCAAAAAAAGCTATTAAACAATTTACATAATTAATTAATTAATTAATTTAAAAAAATAGTAATTAAATTAAAATAACATACTTCCTACCCTTTACCCCTATAACCCCATAACCCCCCCCAAACAAATGGCATAGTCAAAATACTTTATTGTCCCAATTAACATATTTAATTTTCAATTAATTCATTAATATTGAACAACAATGAATTCATACTTAATTAAAAATAAATTACTTCCTACCCTACACCCCTATAAACCACACAACCCGCGCAAAACATTTCCTTAAAAAAATATATGAACACAATTACCAATTACCATAATTAATTATGACTACAATAAATATTTTAAAATATAAAATATTCATAAATTTGGTATAATTAAATTACTTTCCACCCTGTACCCCTATAAAACCCACAACCCACTACGGAACTAAACAACACAAAATGTAATTAAATTAAATATAATAACTGCTAAAACGTAACAAATATGTGTAAAAAATAAACAATAATAATACAAAAAATTACATCGTATACATTTAAAATATAAACTAAAATACATAACTAATTAAAATATTTATAATTTAAAAAACTATTTTTTTGCAAACGATATTAATGACTTCTACATTTTAAAAATTGATATGACTTACCTTCAAATCGATGTTCTTGACATCGATGTTCTTGAAAATTGATATTTCCATGTCACGATATTTTAGACCCGATATTTTTGTACATCAATATTTTTAACTCAATATATTTTCTGAGTACCCCCCTGGAAGTAATGCTAAACATGCCCTAGCCTGAAACTTGAGACTTTGAAAATTTCCCATCAAAAAGTGGCCTGAGAACTGAGAGGAGACGAGGACTTATCTTGCTCGACAATCTGCCCAAGGTGAATCACCGGTCGGCCTGACTTAGCTGTCACTCCTGCTATGTTCTTCTGCTCAGCAACAAACCCTATACAGCAGCTCCTCTCTGAAGCGGTATCTGGCCTAGTGGATCCCTCGTTGGCTACAGCCTGCAGCTTCGTCCAGCTGGAGATTTTGACTTCCAAAAAGTGAGAGTCTTAGCGTAGAAATATTTGTCTCAACTTCCTCCAGTGGCTCCCTTACGATAATACCTCCTCCTTGGACTTAACCAGGTGCCTTGCCCTGCCGAACTTTACCTTCTTAGCAACTTTTTTTCAAATTTGTCTGAAGGTATGCCGAGAACATGACCAATCCACTCCATACAACCATAATATGCTCCATCCCATCAGCCATACCCTTTGACTTTGCCCCTTTGCAGTGTTAGTTTTTACTAAAAAATTTCAAAAATCATAACTCCAGTTCTATTGATTGGATTTTTGTTGTTCTGGTGTCAAATTATTCATTGAATTTTTTTTTATTTTTACTAAATCGGTGTGGGATTTTTATTGTGTTGTGTTTTCACTTACTGTTTCTGTACTTAATAAATACTTTACACATTACCTCTAAGTTAAGCCTGACTGCTTTTGTAGAGGGTTACTTGCAGGTTAATATAATGACTTTTGTGGTTCACCCTGATAGGGATTGGGTTTGTTGCTTGAGAAGGGTGCTCGTCCCCCTCAATCAAAACCTCAATTTACAACAGCGGGGTTATTCGAAACGGGGGGCGTTACCCCATTTTTATAACATAAAAAAAGCTTCCTAACAGCACTTTAGCATTTAATACTAGCACTGTCCATCTAGTAAACACATCTCATACATTAGGAAGGTCTTCAGACATTCTTGGGAAATAGACAAAGGAGTCTTAAATGTTTCATTGGGAACACTACATGTGACTATTCACAGGATCTACAATTCCTGCTTTAGGAGAGCTAAATCAAAACCATATTCCTGCACCACAACTGTGTCCAGAGCTGCCTTTCTGTTCTGTGACCTTGTACAAGAGATTGTTTTATGAAGTTCATTAAGGCAATGTTTCAAATAAATGTTATCATGCATTGTTTATTCAAAAATATTGGATTTTTAATTGATGTATGGAGGAAAATAACATCAGGAGTGAGCGAAGAAGATAATTAAAATTAGAAAGTTAGTGGAGTGGAATATGGAAATTGACTTTGGGAACGAGCCATTCCAGGATATGTACATATATGAATAATGCACCAATAAAAATGTCTTCCTGTAATGTTAGTTGAATTACTGTAGTATTTAAGTATAGAAAACAAGGGACCTCCCAAATTAAAAAAAAGATGGGGAAAGGTATCAGCAGTCATATGCGGCCTCGGGAAACACCTCTACTGCTGAAAGAGGCCTATCTGAGCCCCACACCGAAAACTTTTTTGCAGGTTCTTGGCCTGTCCGCCTGAGCTCTGCCCTTCCACTGTCACTACTTCCCTGTCCAGTACTGTCCCAACTGTGCTCCAGCCTGTACCCTTCATCTGCCCAACCTGCCATTTCGATTTTTCTTCTAACCCATTGGATTCTGTGTGCTAGAGTACTGTACACTTCCTCACCTTGCCACTTGGAGAAATGATCTTGTAAAACCAATAGTTTTTTAAGTTGGCCATGACAGTTGTTGAATGGATTTATAATAACTAACCTAACTTATTTTCATACATCCTTTGAGAAGTATGAATTATTATCTCTTGTGTCAATCTTTTCAATGTGTTGTCACACTCAGAACAAAGCATACATTTGCTTCCTAGTCCCTCAACTTCCTTGTCCAATGCTCGCCACTGTAAGTTTCCTCTTATTATTTGATTAATTTGAGTATTCCCAAACTTTCCACAGGTGCTTGACCCGAAAGTAAACATTGTTTGGTATTTGGACAAAATATTGAGCTTTAAATATAAAGTTACAGAAATATCAGAAAAATAAATTGTGTTACAAAAATATCATGATCCAGAAATATTGTCAAGAATATTGTTTTTTTTAGGTAAGTAATATTGTTGTCAAGAATAACATTGTTGTTTATATTGTTTTCAATAATATATGGCCTAATCTGGATTTCGGTCCGAAAGCTTCCGACCAACATCCAAGGTTTCAAATCTGACCGCTGTATTACAATGACGGTGGTTGGGTTTGAAACCGGTCGGTCAATCCGACTGGCTTCTGACAGGCTCAGTCATCGGCCAGTTGGAACTGCCACATAATCCCGTACGGACGGCTTTTCGGTAGTCGGGATTAAGATGTCGGTTTCCGACTGATTTCCATGTCTGGCTTTCAGACATGGAAAGCCTGTTCGAAAGTGACTTTGGGGGCCCCTAGCAGGGCCCCCCCTTTTCCACAGCCTCCGGATGGGGGCCGAGGATGCACCTATGGTGCCCCCCTGCAAATCCCTGCACCGTGTGGCAGGCACTGTGAGGTGCCTGCCACACGGTGAGGGATTTACAGTAACTCCCATTTCTCTTTCGGAGCTTGAGCTGCATCTCATTTCTGAACTCCTCACAAGCTCCCATAGGGAAATGGCTGCACCATGTGTGGTCACATCGTAAATGCAGTTTCGACCCGAGGCCGGTCGGTTCCGAAACCACAGGGATGTTGGTCAGAGGCAACTCTGACCAACATCCTAATCAGGCCCTTTGTTGTAAAAGTATTGTTTTTTAATTATCTGTATGTATTTTAACTCATATATTAATTGTAATTCATTATTGTTTATATAATTGTTAATATTATTTTTAAATATAGTTTGACATTTTAAGTGATTCGTATTTGTTTAGTTTAATTGCTAATAGTAATTTGTATTGTTGTAGCTGGTTCCCAAGTTTGTAGGGGTGTCGAATGGGAAGGTAATTAGGTATAATTGATTAGCAAATAATTATTCATTATGATAATTGTGTAATAATTAAGGGCCTGATTACGATGTCGGGCGTGTTGCAAATTAGAACTACCCAACCATAGGTCGGCGTTTCCAACAGCACAATTCGGATGTAACCGCACTATGGGCGGTCGTAAACATCCATTTTTCAATGGCAGTTTGTGCGGCGGGCGGAGAAGGCCCACAGCACCAGCTGCCATTGAAAAATGGATGTTTGCAAACATCCCTGCAACGTGTGGCAGGCACCATGCGGTGCCTGCCACACTGTGCAGGGATGTTTGCCCCCCAAGGCTCCATAGCAGAGGGCGTGGAGGGACGGAGCCCTCCACTTTACAAAAGTCTTTCCATGTCGGACGGCCGACATGGAAAGGGTGTTAGAAAGTGACATCATAATCCTGACAGCGGAGCAGAGGCTTTCTCCGACGTCATTATGGGGTTATGATCCTTTCCAGTGCTCAGACGGGCTCCTTGAGCCTGTTGGAACAGCAGCGGACGTCCCTCTGGCTGATCCCTCGGCCCGCTGCATGGTAATGCGGCAGGCGGACCGAAAGGGCAGATGTCCGGCATATCGCAACCTATGGTCGGTCAGTTGCAGTGCGTCTGACAACGTAATAAGGCCCTTAAGTTTTTAAGTTATATATTAGGTGTAGGCTGCTGGGTTCTTAGGAATATGGAAGTTAATGGAATAATACATATTTAATAAATAATTATTCATTTAGAATTAATTATTTAATTGATTATTAAATATGTAAATTGTGCAATAATTATATTTGTTAATTTATATAATAGGTGCGGGCTGGGTTTGTAGGGGTACAGGGTAGGAAGTTAAGTAATAATCAATGAATTATGTACCAATAAATTATTAATTTATTAAACATTATTTAGTCGAATTTTAATTATGTCAATTGTGTACAATTCTTTCTAGTTATATATTAGGTGTGGTCTGTTGGGTTTTCAGGGGTAAAGGGTGAGAAGTTAATTAAGTAATAATTCATGAACAATTAAATAAAAATGTATTACTTATTACTTAATTATTGATTATGTAAATTCTGTAATAAAGATCCTTTTTAAGTTATGTATTAGGTGGCGGCTGCTGGATTTGTAGAGGTATAGTGTTAGAAGTTAAGTAATAATTAATTAATTGAATAACAATTAATTAGTAATACATATTTAATTCATTATTAATTATGTTAATTGTGTTAGATTTATTTCATTTAGTTATATTTTAAGTATGGGATGCTCAGTTTGTTGGGGTATAGTGTGTTAAGTTAATTAATTAAAAAAATATAATTATTAAATTGTTTAATAATCACATAAATAATGATGTTGTTTTTTATTTATACATTTTTTGGGGGTTACTTAATACAATTCATCTTAAAAGTTGTATATTTGTTGTAAATTATTAGGGTTGTATTACAAATGTTTATGTGTTTGAAGTGAAGTACTTCCCCTACTGTTGCACAGACTGGAGTGGGAATAGTACATTTTACCTCTAGAAAGTCCAATGATTTTTCTACTGTTGCACAGACCAGAGTGTGAAAAGTAAATGTTACCCCTCTGAAGTCCAACTCTTGCCCTACTGTTGCACAGATTGGAGTGGGAATTGTAATTGTAACCCCCCCTGAAGTTCAGCGCTTTCCCTACTGTTGCACAGACTAGAGTGTGAAGAGTAAATGTTACCCCCTCTGAAGTCCAATACTTTTCCTACTGTTGCACAGACTGGAGTGGGAATAGTAAATCTTACCTTTTTGAAGTCCAATGCTTTCCCTACTGTGCTGCACATGCTGGATTGGAATGGTATATCTATTATTCCCAGACTTCGATATTTTTTTTAATAGTGTTTAAACATATCTAATGTTATTAATTTATTTGTTTAATTGTATACGGTCGCCAGTAGGTAGTTATAGTTAGGACCTAGTTTCCATAGGAAAAGCATTGACTTTCCTATTACTTTAGTGTCATTTGACCAATTTTCATAAGATTTTTCCAAAAAAGTGTCAATGTAGGTTCTGTGTGTCCCAGAAAGTTTGGGAGTGATCTGTGCAGTAGGGACCGAGAAATATGGACACAAAATAAGGGTATATTTGTAATGTTAATTCCCATAGGAACGCATTGTCGGACCTAGAGCCCGAACTGCAGTACGGAATTACGTCAAATCTGGCAGAAAGGTAGATGTTGTTAAGCAGATTCTTTTTTTTGTTATTTGGTGCAAATCTGTTCAGTAGTTTTGAGAAATTTAGGTTGAAATTTATAGTGATTGCAATGGTTTTCAGATTAATCGTGAATGCGCTCACCAACCGGATTGGTTGAACAGAAAGTTGCAGTCTCGATTTTATCTATCAAGAAGGGTTCCCAGGGCTGAAAATTTCTGTGAAAGCTGACATAAGGGGTCAGGGTGCAGGTACTGTGACCTCATGTTTAAGAAATGGGGTGTTAATGACACAAGTTATGTGTCCAAAATTGCTTTTTCTCATCATGCACTATATTCGTGACCACCAGTGCAGCCCCTCATGTACCATTGCAGGGTCGTCGCGACTATCGCAGCAACATCGTGAATATTGGTGAAAATATTTTTTAAAGTGTCTTTAGCTACATACATACCCTCGCTGGTCACAGACACAGACTCATGTACTTACTCACATATCCATTCAGACACTCATACATCCACTCACATACCCACTCAGACCCTAATGCACCCACTCACAGACTCACTCAGAGACATATGTGTCTACTCACATAAGCATTCAGAGGATCGTGCACTCACTCACAGATGCACTCAGAGACTCATGCGGCCACTCACATAGATAGTCAGAGATTTATACATCCACTCACAGACCCACTGAGAGACTCATGCACTCTATCACAGACTCACTCAGACACTCAAGCACCGACTCACAGACCCACTGAGAGACGGAGTAGTTTCTGTCCTGTAACTCCAGTTCTGTAGTAGGGGTATCTCTGTTATAGTCATAATCTAGTGAATAGTCCCACCCATGTGCGTGGACCCCGGAGCAATCAAAAATAATCTCTTACAGTGTCGAAAAATGCAGAACTGCACAGACACTTAAGAGAGAATTTAAAGACAGATAATGCAGCCTAAAAAGGCTACACTGTCCAGTACTTCAACTAGAAATTCCACCACAAAAATCCACAAAACAGCAAAGCCTGTACAGATTTCCCTTGCTTTAACAGCAAAATCCCTCAGGAATGATAGAGAGAAGAACCTGGACAGACAAGCCCCATAGGCTGCCATTATGTGGCTCAAAACAGGATACTGTGCCTTTAAGAGAACTTTCGAGAACTTCACAGTATCCCAGAATGCCCTGCAGGTCCCAGTTACTTTCAGTTCTTTTTGAAGGCGGAACACGCCAGACCTATAGCATTCCTTACATGAAAAACTCTCTCCACCGGGGAGGAGGGTGGGCGCTTATGACTATAACAGAGATACCCCTACTACAGAACTGGAGTTACAGGACAGAAACTACTCCTTCTGTAGTAGGGGATCTCTGTGTATAGTCATAATCTAGTGAATAGAATGGCAAGCCCATCCCCACACCAAGCGGCGGTGGAGAAAGAAGAAATAACGCCAATATTGCGCGAACAAATTCCGCAGCGAAGCCTGCCCAACCTGAGCGTCTGCCCTGGCATCAGCGTCCAGGCAGCAATGCTTAGCAAAGGCATGGACCGACTTCCAAGTGGCCGCCTTGCAGATCTCTGCAATGGGAACATTACGAAGCAACGCTGTCGTGGCAGCTTTGCCCCTGGTGGAATGAGCCTTAGGTTTGCCCCCTAAGGTCTTATTAGCTTTGTAGTAACACAATTGTATGCAGGACACAATCCACCTCTAGATGGACTGTTTAGAGGTAGCAAGACCCGTCCTGACTGATCCTTAATTGATGAACAATTGGTCTGACCTACGAATATCTTTGGTTTTATCCAGATAAAATTTCAGCACCCTCCTAACATCCAGGGAATGCAAAGACCTTTCCGCTGGAGATGAAGGATTCTGAAAGAACGTAGGTAAAGTTATAGTCTGGTTGATATGAAAATCAGAAATAACCTTGGGAAGAAACTTAGGGTGAGTACGCATAACAACCTTAGCAGCATGAAATACAGTATAAGGTTCTTGGCAACACAACGCCTGAATTTCACTCACCCTGCGGGCCGATGTAATAGCCGCGAGGAACGCTGCCTTCCAGGACAGGTGCTGCAACGAAGCCTTATGAATAGGTTCAAAAGGCTCCTTCATCAACCTGGACAGCACCACATTCAAGTCCCATGAAGGCGAAGGAAGCCTGACAGGAGGGAATACTTTCTTCAAGCCTTCCAGAAAATCTTTGATCACAGGGATCTGGAAGAAGGAAGTCTGTGAAGGGCATTTCCTGTAGGCAGTCAAAGCAGCCAGATGAACCTTAATGGAATGGACATTAAGGCCCGACTGCGCCAGTTGTAGCAGATATGGAAGGATGACATCCTCCTTGCATGTCGTAGGGTCATAGTTCTTAGACTTGCACCAGATGCAAAACCTCTTCCACTTGGAAGCATATGAAGTCCTAGTGGAAGGTCGCTTAGCCTCCTTCAGTATGTCCATACAATCCTCTGGGAGATTCAGCTGGCCATATTGCACTATTTCAGGAGCCATGCCGCCAAACTCAAAGACGAGAGGTTGGGGTGCACCATTCGCCCCCTGAACTTCGTGAGAAGGTCCGGCCTGCACGGCAGCTTCATGTGAGGAAGGAGAGACCGGTGAAGCAGGTCCGTGAACCACCACTGTCTGGGCCATTCCGGGGCAATCAGAATCATCCTCGCCCTGGATTGGGACAGCTTGATGAGAACCGTCGGGATCAGGGGAATGGGTGGAAAAGCGTACAGAAAGCTGTTCGACCAGTTGATCCATAACGCGTTCCCCAGCGTCCCTGGCTGGTAGTACCTGGAGGCGAAGTCTCAGCATTTGCTGTCTTCGGCGGTGGCGAACAGATCTACGTCCGGAGTTCCCCACCTTGCGAAGACTTCTCCTAGTACTTCGTCGTTTATGACCCATTCGTGGTTTTCCTGAATCAGTCTGCTCAGCTCGTCTGCCTGAACATTCTGCACACCTGGCAGATGGGTGGCCGTTATCGACAGTCCTCGGGCCAGAAGCCAGTGCCAGATCGCCTGCGCCTCCTGCGACAGAGTGCGTGATCTCGAGCCCCCCTGCTTGTTGAGGTTATACATCGTAGTCGTATTGTCCGTCTGTACAAGGAGAGAGTTGGTCTGGAAGGACGGGTGAAAAGCCTTCAGTGCCAAGTGAACAGATCTGAGTTCCAGGAAATTGATGTGGTACGTGGACTCCGACGGGGACCATGTCCCTTGAATCTGTAAGTCTCCGGAGTGCGCTCCCCATCCCTGGAGAGACGCATCCGTCACGATAGTCTGTGTGGGAATGTCCTTGTGGGAGGGAACCCCTCTGAGGAGATTCTCTGCGGAACACCACCACTTCAGAGACTGAAGAGCATGTAGAGACAGTCGTATTTTGTCATCCCAAGATCCTCTCCTCTGGTCCCACTGATCTTCTAAGCACTCCTGCAGCGGTCTCATGTGCAGCCGCGCATGTGGCGTCAGGAAGATACAAGAGGCCATCGAGCCCAGTAGAGAAGACACCGTCCTCACTGTCGTAGATGGAGTGGACATAAGAGCCTGGGACTTCCGAAGGAGTGATAATCGTCGCTCCTCCGAAGGATACACGCTTGCTGACAGCGTATCGATGGAGGCTCCCAAGTACTGAATACACTGGACCGGAGTCGGGACAGACTTGGACATGTTGATGTGCAACCCCAGCTTGTTCAATAGAACGCACGTCTTCTGGAAGTGTGCTTGAGCTTCCGAGAAGGAGGAGGCCTTGATCAACCAATCGTCCAGGTACGGGTAGACAAACACCTTTTTCTTCCTCAGGTGTGCCGCTACCACTGCCATGCACTTCGAGAACGTCTTGGGCGCAGACTTCAGCCCGAACCGAAGTACCGTGTACTGATAGTGATTGGTGCCGACTTGAAATCGCAGGAACTTCCTGTGTTTGTGTGCAATGGGCACATGGAAGTATGCATCCTGTAGGTCTATGGCACATAGCCAGTCTCCCTGTTGCAACTGAGGATAAATCTGATGCAACGACAGCATGCGAAACTTTTCTCTGCCAATCCACTTGTTTGCCTGTCGCAAGTCCAGAATGAGCCTGAACTCGTTCTTGTCCTTCTTGCGGACCAGAAAGAACCGGGAGTACAGACCTCTTCCTCTTTGAGACAGAGGTACATCTTCTATCGTCCTTTTCCTTAACAGGATATCGGCCTCCGCCTGGAGCTCGCGCAGCTGATACTGCGAGCCGACCGGAGGAATCGATGGAGGAGGGCTGGTGAACCGAAGACTGTATCCATTGCAAACAATATTCAGCACCCACTTGTCCTGAGTAATTTTTCTCCACTCTGCCAGAAAAAATTGAACACTTCCCCCCACCGGAGCGGGTAACGGATGAAGGGGAAGTAACCGCCCAGGGTCGAGACCCGGCCGGGCCTTTGTTCGCGGTAGAGGACTGCTGTCCACCTCTAACCCTCCGGCGTTTCTGGAAGGGTCTCCGGAACTGCTGCTGTTGTTGTTGCTGCTGTTGCCCCGAAAATTGTCCTCTTCCATTCCCCTGTGAGCCGAACCGCCGTTGGAACTGGCGGTAGGGCTTTTTGTCCTTGGGTTTCTCCAGACCCACAGCCGTCAGGGTTTCAGCCTCGGCCTTCATGCGGGCCATTTCATCGTCGGCATGTTTCCCGAATAGTGTTTCACCGGAAAACGGCAGATTGGCCACCCGCTGTTGCGCCTCAGGCTTGAGTGACGTAAGCCTGAGCCAAGCATGGCGGCGCTGGTTGACCCCGTGACAGTAGCCATGTGCGGCCAGCAGTGCGATATCCGCAGCGGCGCTGATGGCCTGGTTGGAAACCAGCATCCCTTCCTTGACAATTTCTTGGAAGTCCTCCCTCCTGTCGCGTGGTAGAAGGTCCGCGAACTGTTCCAGGTAGTGGAAGAAGTCCCACAGGCCTTCCTTCCAGCCGAATCAATCCAGCGGCTCTCTTTATCCGGTGGCACGGTGGAGGACGGGGAGGTAGAATGCAACTTCCTAGCCGCCGCCACTATCACAGAATCGGGCACTGGGTCCATTCGTAGGAAGGCCGGGTCCGAGTCAGGTGCTCTGTACTTCTTTAGAAGTCTGGAGGGAGCAGCCTTCACCACCGCCGGTGTAAGGAACAGCTCCTCCGCAGGTTCGACCAGTCCTGGTACCAACGGCAGCAGAGGGCGAGACAGGTGCTTCTTGTGAAGAGTCTCGAATATCACGGACGTCGTAGGTGTAGGAGCCGTCACCGTGATGCCCAACTTTGCAGCCCCCCTCAGGAGAACCTCCTGGAACGTGCCGATGTCGTCAATCGGAGACACCCTAGTCTCCGCGGAGTCCGATAAAGTAGGCGAATAGGAACGAGTCCTAGAGGATGCCGTACGGGACCTGGACCTATGCCTCCTATGGCGATGCCGAGATCTAGTGGAGGACCTGTGTCTACTCCTCGATCTGTCTCTCCGTCTGGAGCGCGACCTCGATCTTCTAGGTCTGGGACGTTCTGCCGGTTTCCCCGGGGCGGACGTCTTGGGTTTAGGCGGTTCCTTAGACTTAGGAGTCTTCTTGGGAGGGGTCGGAAGCCTGGGCAACGAGACCGACCTCGGTGGAACCGGTGGTGGTTTGTCTGGCACCGGAGTCCGTGGTCCTGTTGGAAGCGGAGGCAGAGGAGGCAACGGAGGAGGGGTTGGAGCCCTCGGAGGTAGACCTCTTGGCAATGGAGGCGGAGGTGTAACAGTCTTCTTCGGAGTATACACCTCCGAGTACACCGATCCCGGTGACCCGCCATCCTTTCCGGACTGAGGGGAGCCCCCCACAGTCCTAGGCCTCGCATCACGATCCCTCGACGTCGAAGAACGGTGACCAGACGTCAAACGTAGGTCCCTCGACGTCGAGCGCCCCTTCGGCGTCGACCGTCTTCCCTGCTTCGGCGGCGAACGTCGTCCATGCCTCGACGTCGACCCCGACCATCTCGACGGCGATCCCTTGTGTCTCGACGTCGATCTCTTGCGCCTCGACGGCGACCTCGACGGCGACCTCGTCCGCCTCGACGGCGACCTCGACGGCGACCTCTTCCGCCTCGACGGCGACTTCTTTCGCCTCGACGGCGATCTCTTCTGCCTCGACGGCGACCTCTTCCGTTTCGACGGCAGCCTCGACGATGAGGATCCCCTCGACGACGATCGTGTCCTTTCCGTCGACGGCGACCGGCGGTGTCACCTCGAGGGCGAGCGCCGACGCCGGGCCCGTCGACGCCGATCACTCGACGTCGCCGGCGAAGACGACGACGAAGAAATCGTCACGGGGTTCGACGGCGGCCTGTGCAAGTCCCGCAACGTCGACAGGCGACGTTTCCTCGACCCAGAGCCCTGGGGAGACGGGGAGACGGCCTTGGACCTCCCTCTCGACGTCATGGTCAGTGCCACCGACCCAGACGGAGAATCGGGACGTTTGCTGGACTTCCTGCCCCTGGAAGCCCCCCAGAGGCCTCAGCATGGGCAGATGAAGCCCCTCCAGACCCACCTTGCGCCTTCAGCCTTCTTTCCTCTAGGCCCTGAAGCCTGATCTTCATTCTGTCCTTCAGGGTCCTGCCAGAGAAGCCTTGACAAAATTCACACTCCTCTGGGATGTGGGAAGAGGGAAGGCAGAGGATACACACCTCATGGGGGTCTGATTTTGCTTTCTTCCTGGAGCACTCCGGGCATTTGTCAAATAATGCAGGCATATTTGACATCAAAAGGGAGCAAAAACCAAGAGGAAAAGCACAAAAGTACTTAGAAAGTACTCAAAACGAATTTTAAGTGAAAAAACACCAATAAATCCTTGAAAAGGGAGAGCTCAATGCTCCAGGGTCCTGCTTGCAGGAGCCGGAAAAAAGAACTGAAAGTAACTGGGACCTGCAGGGCATTCTGGGATACTGTGAAGTTCTGGAAAGTTCTCTTAAAGGCACAGTATCCTGTTTTGAGCCACATAATGGCAGCCTATGGGGCTTGTCTGTCCAGGTTCTTCTCTCTATCATTCCTGAGGGATTTTGCTGTTAAAGCAATGGAAATCTGTACAGGCTTTGCTGTTTTGTGGATTTTTGAAGTGGAATTTCTAGTTGAAGTACTGGACAGTGCAGCCTTTTTAGGCTGCATTATCTGTCTTTAAATTCTCTCTTAAGTGTCTGTGCAGTTCTGCATTTTTCGACACTGTAAGAGATTATTTTTGATTGCTCCGGGGTCCACGCACATGGGCGGGACTATTCACTAGATTATGACTATACACAGAGATCCCCTACTACAGAACTATGCTTCCAATCCCACCCTCACTGATAGACACACCCACCCAGACAGTTATGCATCTACTCATAGATCCAGCCACAGACTCATATACCCATTCACTTACCCACTCAGACACTCACACATCCACTCACATATCCACTCAGAGGCTTATTAATCCAGTTATAGACTTAGTGAAGAAGTCATGCAGCCAGCCACAGACCCACTTGAAGACTTATGCACTCACTCACATAACCCAATGAATCATTAATACACACTGTTATAGAGATATTGAGAGATTGATAAATGTTTTTATAGTGTAATAGATACATTGATTTATCTAATGTGATAGTTAGAATAAATGATATAGTTATAATTTTTTAATGTGGTGGTGGCTATTTATTCCTGCTGTTGCTTTGTGCTTTTGTGACATATTTGTAGTGATCGCGGGCACTGACATCATTGCAAGTCCTTGCATCACTGCAAAAACAGAAAATAGGTTTTAGAGATGGTTTTTTATAGAAATTGACTAGAAAACATGACTTTAGACATCACAGTAATAAACCCCTTGTGTGTAAAATACTGTAGTATGTGTGCATATATGTGTTTTACACTTTGACCGCGAATACAGAAAATAGGCTTTAAACATGGTTTAAAGAAACTTAGTACAAAAACACGAGTCGAAACATGTTTTTTAGAGAAGCATGTATATAGTAATATGTTCAGTGCAATGTTTAAAATGGATTTTTTATAGTTATTATTTTTTCTTGTGCTGGCCGTTAATTGTCTGCTTTTGTTTTGCGATTTCAAGCCATATTCGTGACCATCGCGATGTCATGTGAAGATCCTCACCACCTCAAAAAAAAAGGATCTTTAAAAAATATATATGTTTTGGGACCAGGGGAGCTCTAACAAAAATCTTTGTGTTGATTGTGCGTGTATGACAGCTAATTATAAGACCAGATGCAGAGTTTCAGGTTACTTAGAAACACCCAATTGCCTTCCTCTGTAAAGTGCACTCCATCATTTCTATAAATTCCATGCATGTGAAAACATAGATTGTAGTTATAGATACAGCCCATGCAATGGTCTCTGAGGAATGAAGAAACAGTTTTATTAACATGTTTCCTGGCTTTGTCAATCTGTGAACAGAATTGATTTAACCACTTCAATTGATGTCTTTGGCATCAATTAGAGTATATTAAGACAGTGTGAGGAAAAAGTGACATCAGTTCTGCAAAGGTATTCTTCATTATGATTTCCAGCCCTACCACAGTCAATGTGCCTAGGTCATTGCCACCAAAGTGCACAATCATGAGGTGAGGATCATGAGGTGAGGAGCTTGGCAATCCACAATGGCTTGAATCAAAGCCAGCAACTGATTAAACTTTAACCCTCTCTTGCTGAACCAGAAAATCTCCACATTTGGCAAACCCAAGTCCCTATTAATACCTATCTTTTTTGCAGCCTCTTTGGCCCAGTAGACAGCTGTGGCCATAAATCCAAACTCTAAGCATTTTGAAGTGAAGGAGCAAAAGTAGTCAGGAGGAGGCTGGAAATGAAAATACAGGGATGTTATAGTTATGAAATAGAATTTAAAAAACCCTTAGAAATTCACTGAAAAAAACAAAGGTTACAGGGACATTATAGTTCGGAAATAGAATTAAAAAAACCTTAGAGAATCACTCAAAAAACCAAAGTTTACAGGCAGGTTATAGTTTGGCTGACATTTAACTCATACAAAACCAGAGAAAATTAGCAGTTATAGTTATCTAAGCCAACTATATGGGTGTATTATGAGTGGGTGTGTAAGTGTGTCTATGTCTCTATAACTGAATCGGTAACTGGCTGTATTGGTAAGTGAGTAGGTGCATGAGTGGTTGTATATGTGAGTTAGAGGTTCCGTTGGTGGCTCTATGGGGGATTTGATATGGTGCAGGCTGTATGGATGAGTGACGAGATGTGTGAGTGTTTGCATGGGTTCTGTGAATGAGTTTGTAAGTGATTGTATGGGAGTAGGTGTATGGCATGTTTTATGGGGATATAAGTGTTTCTCTTGATGATGTCTTCAGTGATGTCCTTTCAGATGTCATTAGTGATGTCATTTGAGATGTCAGTGATGTCGCTGGCCATGTCGTGAGTGATGTAATGTGAGGTCGTAAGCAGTGCATTGCAGGGGCATGATATAGTTAGCTCAGATAACTATAGCTGCTGAATTTCTCTGGTTTTGTACCTGTAACCTTTGTTTTTTTGGTGAATTTCTATGTTTTTTTAACTATTAATGGCGCAGAGTGGTGGAGAAAGGGGGCAGGGCCTCCGACCAGCTGCCAGCTGTCCAGCTGTGCGGGAATTACTGGAGGTAACATGAGGGTTAGTTGGCCCCCATGGACCATCAAGAGCCAAGGGGACTTGATCCCCCAACTGTTAGTGTGCCAGGAGGAGCGTTTGCAGAGTGGTGGAGAAAGGGGGGATGGCCACTGAAAACCTTTCATAAATACCTCTGTGTGGGACTTACTGGAGGTAACAGGAGGGGTAATTGGCCCCCAAGGACACTCAAGAGCCAAAAAAACTTCATCCCCCAACTAGTAGAATGCCAGGAGGCGCGTTTGCAGAGTGGTGAGAAAGGGGGCAGGCCACGAAAACCTCTTTGCAATCAAGCAGTGTGGGACTTTCTGAAGGTAAAAGGAGGGGTAATTGGTGCACGAGGGTTCCTTGAGGGCCAACAACTCCTCCTATTACCTCCAGAAAGTTCCACACAGCGCGATTGCCTAGAGGTCTTTGGATGCCACTCTCCCATTCTCCACCGCTCTGCAAACGTGACTCCTGGTGCACTGCTATTGTTTGGGGGATGAAGTCCCCCTGGCTCTAGAGTGTCCTCAGTGGCCAACAAGCCTTCCTGTTACCCCCAGTAAGTGCCACATAGCGGAATTGCTAAGAGGTCTTCGAGGCCTGCCCCGTTCTCTACCACTCTGCAAATGCGTCTCATGGCGCAGTGCTGGTTGAGGGAGGAAGTCACCTTAGATGCTGAGGGTCCTTTATCCACAGAAAGTACTTAAATACATTACTTAACCATACATTTTCTTCTAAAACTGCTTTCCTTGTGCATCTCTGAGACTACCTCACTTTCAGCACAGCTCACATTTTCTTCCCTCGAATTCCCCATCAAGCTCCTTTTCCTTACACAACAACCTAGATAAACCATCACCCATTGTTTGCTCCAGGCAGTGCTTAATTTGAGCCAGTGGGTTCCGGTGCGGGCACCTGCACTTACTGGTCAACACCGACATTTATGACAGTATGCCATAGGGTGGCACTGTCTGTCTAATTAGAGATGTGCATAACAGTTGTTTATTGATTCAGTATAAATAAAAAATTAGTAATACTTGCCGCCCAAGACATTCTTATAGCTTTCGGGCCTGGAATTGTCTTAACTGCCACAATCGTAAGTGTGTAATAGTTAGTAGTTGTGTTGGTACTGCAATTGACAGCGCTGGGAGGGGAGATAGGTGGTGCAGGCTACAGTGACCTCCTGAAGAGGGTCCAGGCACTTATTTAACTACAAATTAAGCATTGGATCCAGGATCATATTCCACAGTGAAAGTGTACTCTTATTCTTGAGGCTGTTTCTCAAAATGCTCATTGAGGCATTATCAAAATCTTTCTCTTCAAACACATCGGTTAGTGTTTTTTAAGCCTTTCCCGTTTCTAAGGTATTTCTCCATAAGAATTTTCTAAACTTCTTAAGGACCCAATAGTCGGCCCCTCAAGAAACCTGAAGCAAACGCAACTGTTGCTGTATACCCTTGTCCTTCTGTAGAAAATGTTCTTTCCTGAACTAACATTTCTTTCCTGTCAATCCTTATAGAATGTCATCAGTGCTTCGCATCCTGTCAATCATTTTAGAATGCACACAGTACTTTTCATCCTCATGACCTGCCAACAAAACAAAACCCCCATACCCTAAATATTACTCTACACAAATGATGTAGGTCTCTCTGACAAATGCACACAACAGAGACCAAACTTATCTACATCCCACAAAATCTAAATAATCTTCAAGCTTGAACTCCTGGCTTACCGGGGGCACTCAGATTACTTGTGTTGCTCCTGAGGACTGTTTCGCTTTTGCTAGGACTTAGCTCACCTGAGGCGGAAAGCCGGGTGATAGTTTGCTCGCTATTTTAAAATTATACTTAGACTTAGAATTTTCTTTGCGCCTGTTTTATAGTTTTAATAATTCTCACAAACCTTCTCTCCCATTGCCCGCACTATCCCGTGTTGACACAGCCGAATTGGGGTCTGTGGCCGGAGACGCCCCTTGTCTCTTCTGTTGCACTGTAACCTGACTTATTTACTAAGAACTACAAGTCCCAGCGCCTTTGCGCTGCACACGGCACTACAAAGTAAGATGGCCGCTTCTCCGCGCAGCGGACGCGATCAGCGGGTGCGCCTCTGTCGCGCCTCTGACGAGCCTAAGTCCTGCCCGTCTGCGCCCGTCCGCGCCAGGCTGGGCCAAGGGGCCACCAACTCTGCTACTACGGACATCTCTTCTGCCCTTCCAGGTACGACCATAACTTATGAAGCCGGTGACCTGCTTTCCCACAGACATGTGCCCAATACGTATTGTTCTACCTGCACATTCCCCATTCAGGGGTTCAACTGTAATAACTGCGGATTTACCCTGGGTAGGATGAGCAGATGTAAAAGGAGGAAACGCCCACATATACAGGGTAAATTGGCTGTAACCAAACCTCCCTCCACTCAATCCAAACTGCATTTTTGGAGCCTAAATTGTAGATCCCTTCCAAAACACCCAAATCACATGCACGACTACCTTGTTGATGAAAAACCTGACGCCATTTTCCTAACGGAAACATGGCTCCAGGCAAGCTCGGGACCGGATATTGCCTGTGCAATTCCCTCTGGCTACGTCATGGTTAATAGAGACAGAGATATTGGCAGGGGTGGCGGCATTGCCATAATATTTAAATCTAACTACAATTGCAAATTTGAAACGTTTCCGCTACAGGGTTGTGAGGCTGCCCTATTCAAATTAGCTATCAGTGCCCAGATGACCTTATCCGGTCTACTGATATATCGTCCCCCTGGGAATTCCAACTCATGGGTGACGTCCTTTTCGGAAACTATTGCCCCATTGATCCTAAAAGCCGCAAATTTCACTATTTTGGGGGACCTGAATTTACATCTGGAAGATCCTCTATGCTAAATCAGCATAACTTTTTTAGCGGACTTAGAAGCACTTAATATCTTACTATGCAACTCTGGATCTACACACTCGGCGGGGCACTTGCTGGACCCTGTTTTGTCGAATCTTGCATATGACTGTGAACCGGCCGCCCGTCCTTTGGAATGGTCGGATCACATGGCAGTTACATTTTCTCTCCTGTGTACTACGAACATAGCATTTGATGCTACTGACTCAGGTGAAAAATTACGCTGTTGGGGTAAACTTAACATCACTGAGTTCAACCGTTACCTATCTAACACGTCACCAAATGCTAATTCGTCCTTCTTGGTATCGGAAGCAGCAGTCTCCAATAGGTTGACTACTGCTGTGAATAAACTCGTTCCCCTTGCACCCTTACACGTCTTGCCTCATTGTCATCCTGCAGCATGGTTTTCGGAGAATCTAAAAACTACGAAATCCAAATGCAAGGTACTTGAGAGACAATGGAGGCGTTCTTGTTCTCCCTCCTGTAAGATGGCATACAAGGTAGCTCTTAGAGATTATCACAAACAATGTAAGACCGCAAGAGCTACCCATATCGCCAATACCACCTTACATGCCCAGAATTGCCCGCGCACATTATTTTCTGTGGTGCAAAAACTAACAGGAGCAGACTCCATCCCTGCCCCTCCAGTTTTGAATAAGGTACAATGCAACTCAATTGCAGAGTTTTTCATCACCAAGGTAGAAAGGATCTATGACTCATTGGGTCTTCGACCTTTGAGCACAGATTTACCCTCTACTCTTGTGCCAGCTCATGACTGCCAACTTCCCACGATAACTAAACTCTCTGAGTGGTCGCCCTTTGATGATGTCTCCTTCGCCTGCTGTCTTAAGAGCATCAAATCTGGCTCTCCCTGTGATCCTCTTCTGGCAAAAATTTTAAAACAGCTTGATCTAAACTCCCGTCGCATAGTGATGAAACTCCTCAATGCCTCACTGATAGAATCATGTGTTCCACAGAAGTGGAAACACGCGATGGTAGTACCCTTGCTGAAAAAGGCCGGAGCGGATGCTTCAAACTTATCTAATTATAGGCCCATTTCGTTGTTGCCTATTTTCTCGAAAATCTTGGAAAGGCACATCAACTCTCAACTATCTCATCTGGTAGAGAGTTCGGGCTTTCTGCATCCATCACAATCTGGATTCAGAGCTCACCACTCCACTGAAACTACTCTCCTGGGGGTTACTGAGAATCTACGGCACGGTATCGATCGCGGGGAGACATCGGCGCTTATCCTGCTGGATTTAAGCGCAGTGTTCGATACCGTGTCCCATTCCATTCTTCTCACATCCCTCCAATCCTTGGGAGTTGGAGGTTCAGCCCTGACTTGGATAGCCTCCTTTCTGAGTGAGCGTACCTTCCAGGTTTTCTCGGCCAAAGCATCCTCCAAAATTTGTGCATCGGCGTACGGCGTTCCCCACGGGTCTATTCTTAGCCCATTACTTTTTAACATCTATGTTAGACCCCTGGCCACTATTGTGGAGGAAGCTGGCTTAACCTTATTTTCGTACGCCGATGATACACAAATTATTTTCTCCCTGTCTAATAGGGAAGGCAATAATACTTCGGCTCTTAAACAGGGTTTGTCCCAAGTGGCAAGATGGATGCAGGTACATTTCCTTAAGTTAAATGGCGATAAGACCGAGATTGTGATCCTGGGCAAGTATAAAGATCTCTGGGGCCCCCAACATTGGCCCGAGAGTATGGGTCCTACCCCGAAGCCCGTGACCCAGGTTCGCAATCTCGGATTCTTAATCGATGAAAAGCTCACAGTGCGACAACAGGCCGTTAAGGTGGCTTCTATTTGCTTTGCTACATTAAAATGGCTCCAAAAAAACTTGTGGATGCTTCCTGTCTCCACACAAAGGACGGTGGTCCAGGCTTTGATAACATCTCGCCTGGACTACGGGAACGTCCTGTATCTTGGTGCCGATTTGACAACTTTGAATAAACTTCAGGTTGTTCAAAATGCGGCCGCACGGCTGTCATGCAATGATCCTCGGAAAACATCCGCCTCCCTAGCCCTTCATGATCTGCACTGGCTAAACATCAAGAACAGAATTAAATTCAAGGCCTTATGTTACATCTTCAAGATAAAACAGGGCTCTGCCCCCAGGTATCTTCATAATCTCATTCATGCTTACATACCTAGTCGCAGTCTGAGATCTGCAGGAAAAGGAGATTTTGTTGTTCCTAGATTTAGGCTGGTGAAGATGGGCGGCCGCTCATTTTCCCATTTAGGCACCAAATCTTGGAATGCTTTGCCTGTGAGGCTGAAGTTGGAAACTGATCTTCTTCGGTTTCGCAAGGGTTTAAAAACTTGGCTTTTCCAGCAATAATTTTGAGCAGTTTTTTGGTAGCTCCACTCATTGATGCCTGGTAGTTCTTTCTTCTCCAGTCTATCCCTTGGCGCCGGGAAACCCACTGCGGGTAGCTGTGCGCCTTATAAGTTTAAATAAATAAATAAATAAATAAAGTGCATTTTGACTTGGTAGTATGTTCAAGACATCAGCATCCTCTAAACCTTTAAAAATATCACTGTATAAGCAGTGCTAGGTAGTGGATAATTGGTCTCCACAACATATCTGATCAAACTTCTTTACTCAATGCATATTTTTGTAGTTCCTGCAGATTTATTTGTGCTTACCAAGGGTGAAACCAATTCACTTGCTTCCGTACCACCTAAATTGTACTATTGCACCAAAACTTAGCAAATTCTAACATCATTGCCTGTCCGAAATATTTTTGTTTGATTCTTTACTTCGTGAGGCTTATCCAAACTCATTTTTTCCCAGATTCCTCCTCAACATGATCCCATTTTCTACATTCCCCTTAGCACCCTGCTTCCCAAATTAAATTGGGATTTCGAGATGTGTGGATTTTATGCCACATTTGAAAATGATTCCCTTCACATTTCGATGGGTAAAAGCTGGCTAAATGCAAACGGAAAGAGAAGAATTTTTTTGTGTCAGAGGCATAAAATACAGATGTCACTTGTTATTCCCCATTCACTGCAGAAAACCCCTGAATTGTGGGGAACGCTACACCCACGTTGCAGTATGTATGCAAGGTGAGATATTACTATATAGTTTGCCAATGTCATTTACCTTGAGTGCTATCCATTAACTGTCTGTGTGTGTAACTAAGACTGGATTCTGAAAATTATTCTCATGATATGTTTAGTGTGTACTGGTTCATGTATAGAACTGTGTGGTTTGACTTACTTGGTATGAGGTTGATTGATGTATTAAAGAACATCTATGTTCCAGCTGAATAGTGATATGTAATCATTGATCATTTATTAAACCTGGAGTAGTTCTCAATACAGCTTCTAAGTACTTCAACTAGTATATTTTGCTATGTTATTAGAAGATGACGATGAAGCATTGCATTCCATTTTAATAAGCAGGTCATACAAACATTTAATTCAATCTTTTCATGAAATGACATTACATTTGCAGTTCTTTTGCCATTTATACACAGGTTTTAAGAATCTGGGATGTTCACCATCAGCTCTGCATTCAGCGGATTGCCAACATATTCCCAAAAAGTGTGGATTTCCATTTGGTTTTCTATTTCTATGAAGCACACAGACGTCTTTTTATGTCCTTTAACAGCCATGTGACAGTGTTGGAAGTTAAGCAGGACATTGGTAAAAAGGTTTCAAGTCATGAGAAGTCAGTCACATGTGTTCTTTTCAATTCAGTCTTCAAGCAGGTAAATTAACTTTCCATACTGTAGTGCTAAGCCCTTGTGTTTGTTTGGCATTGACATACTAAGTGTTTGTGATCATTTCATGTTGCTAGGCTAAGACTCTGTGATCCATTCACAGTGATGAACTAAGTTGTTGAGGTCTTCTCATATTACTAGAGTAGGGCTCTGACAAATGGGAGACTTAGTCGCAGATGTAGTCGATATCCTGTCTGCTGTATTGCACGTGCATTAAAGTCTATGAAATTATAACACGACTGATAGGGATATCTGTCACATGTGATGGAGTTTACAATATGCCAAACTCTAAAAGAGACCACAAGGGCCAGCTTAACTAAGGAGTTTTTGGCTGCAATGTGTCTGATTTGTAAAATGGCCTTTTTGACCATACCAAACACAATTTGTGATTCGATGACATTTTACCAAATCACAATTTGGGTTTACAATTGTATACTGAATCGTTTTTAAGGACGGACATCTTTAGGGCAATTCTGAATGGGATGTATTAATGTTTTGAAACTAAAATCCGGTTGCAAAACATTAATAATTTACCAATTACTGAGCGGCAGTGGTAAACCAGTCACAAATGGAAAGGGGTCCCCAAAGGACCCTTTCCAATTTGTGAATGAAAAAGAATAGCAGAGGTTCTTTGAACACTTCCCAGTCTTAAACATACGTTTGTTAAACCTCATTAAGAATGCCCTAAAACATAGCCCAAATGAATCACTGTCAAAATCTATATGAAATGTTGATAGGCAATCTTTGAGATGTAATCCAGACAGGGAATGGGCATGTAAACCCAATTTTATGTTCATAACTATTACTTTGTGTAAAGTTGATATTTGCCCTAATCTGATCCCATGTGTTTAGGCACAGAGTGGACAATGTGTAAAGAGAAAATGTGGATCTGGTAACTTGGTTAGCAAAAACTGATTTGTATTTGTCTTTTGTGCCTTAAAGTATCACAAAGAAAGAAACAGGGTCATATTTTCTACCCATAAGACACATGAGCACTGTGGTAAAATTGCCATAGTAAAAAACATAGGATGGTTGAATCATGATCTTTTATATGTGGTCCCCTACCACAAGGCAGCCTTTACACATGAGTTATTCTGTATGATGTTTAGTACACAATAATGAACTAGTATGGAACATCTCATAAAAAATAGCATTCTCTGCCAGACGTCCATATTTGTTGTACTTTTTCCACTTTGATATTCACCTTTTTGTCATGTGTTTACCTTGGCCGTTTGTGATTCGCCTGAGAACATACATGGGGCAAAGACAAAGAGTCCGGGTGTAATTTGATCACAGTACAGGAGCATGTCTTGGTTGTCTCATGTATTGTACAGATATTTGTCTTATTTTTGTGTGAGAACACCTAACCTATAAAATTGCCACAACTAAACATCATAAATCAGACATTAGGGGCCAGATGTAGGTAGCCAAATACCGGTCGGTAACGGCCGAATTCGGCCGTTACCGACCGGTATTTGGCTACCGAGATGTAGGGGGACTGAAAGGTGGCAAATCGGTAATTTTACCGATTCGGTAAATATACCGGTCGGTAAATTTACCGACCGGTATATTTACCGAATCGGTAAAATTGATATGTAGGTGGGACTCTTCTGAGTCCCACATGGCCTACAAAATCGGTATTTTACCATCAAATTGTATTTGATGTTAAAATACCGATTCAGGTGTGCATGCACATGTGTGCATGCACACCTGTGCCATATGACAGGCAGACCTGCCCTTAGGGCAGGTATGCCTGCCATATGGCCCCCGAACCTTTTTTGGGGGTGCTAGAGGGTGTTAAAGTGACACCCCCTGCACCCTTGTCAAAATCGGTATTTACCGAATCGGTAAATACCGACCGGTAATGCCCCATTCATTCCTATGGGCTTCAAAGCCCATAGGAATGAATGGAGCATTACCGGTCGGTATTTACCGATTCGGTAAATACAGATATTTACCGATCGGTAAAATACACATCTGGATGGACCTACATGTCCACCCTTCATATTTACCGATTCTTAATTAGCAAATCGGTAAAATTCGGTAATTAAGAATCGGTAAATATTTTTTACCTACATCTGGGCCCTAGTCATTAAAACTCAACCGTGGCACAGACAAGGTAGGTGATTGGCCTCATTATTTAAACATTAGCATTTTGGAGGACAACCACCCTGTGCCCCCAGAAAACCCCTGCAGAAATTCTCAGTAGCTTTCAGATGTGGGGTAGGTGGCTAATGTAAAACAATGTTCAGGGCTGGTTTTGGTTCTCAATCTATCCATGCTGGAAAATAGCATTCTCACCTTATGCTTGTAGATTATGTATGGTCTCCCTCTCTACGCTTTAATTCCACTGCTGCCCCCTGCCTGTTTAACACTGTTACCACTGTTATATTGAAATGCTTCTCTCAATCCTTTATTTTCTTGAGTATATGCAAATGTAGGTTTTAGTGATGTACAGTTCACAACCTTCATCATTATAATAACATAATAATAACATGTGACTGGAATTCTCCTCATAGTTATTCATCCGCTGCATAGGTGACTTCCAAGTCCGTTTACATTACTCTGGTAAGATAGGAGAGTATACATGTCAGAATGGATAGTGTGGTGTCTTGTCTACACAGACACGGACTCGTGATGAGGGTTTTATAACTGGGCTTTATTCTTCACGTCTTATCTCATTCCCAGCTCAACTCTTACTGCTGTATCCCCTTCACGCCCCTCCTCTTCCTGTATCTCTCTCTCCTCCTACCCCCTCAGCCGACGAGGTCCTAGTGCCTTTAGCTATATATCAAAACAGTACATCTCCCCCTTTCTTAACAAATTAATTGAACAATACGTATTGCGTCACATATCCAAGAAAATACCAGAGAGCTACAGTTCCTCAATTAGACGGTTCGGTCTCTTGATAATTCGGCGAGGACGGGTAGGAACATCTGGACCATCAACCTCTCTTCCATCAGAAGTCGCTCTCGACGTCCAGTCACTGATTTCAGTCTCACTGGGTCGTGTTTTGTCACCTCCAGGACCAGTGAGCAGTTCTTTAACTTGAGGACTGCATTTTTGAAAATGCGCTACATTCCGGGTGATTCTCTTCTCATCCGATTCAGCCGTGATCATAGTTCCTTTTTGTTTGGTGACTACTAGTGGAGTTTCGTGATAACTACAGTCTGTTTTCCTTTGTTGTTCTTTCTTTACTAGTACCCAGTCACCTTCTTGAATCAGGGAGGTTGTCGCTCGCCGACGGTGATCGGCATAGGACTTAATTTTTTCCTTTTTGAGTCGGTCAGTAACAGCTATGTCCTCTAGATCGGAGTCTTGAGACACTGCACTTTCCTGCCAGTCAATCATTGGTATTCTGGTGCGCACCGGCCGGCCCAACATTAGGGTCGCAGGGCACTTACCAGTAGTGGAATGGGGCGTGTTCCTGTACGCTCACAGAACTTCATTTAAAGCCATTTGAGTGTCTTTCCGCGACAGCTCGGCCTGTTGAATGGCTTTCTTTAAGGGTGGCATAAATCTTTCCACCATTCCATTTGCTTGAGGCCACAGCGGTGTAATTTTGCGATGCTTGAAATTAAGATGTTTTGTGAAGTCGGTGAAATCTTGACTGTTGAATGGAGGTCCATTGTCTGTCTTCACTATTTTGGGAATGCCCCAAGCGGCAAACACTTAATCCGAAACCGGTATTGTGCTGGATGCTTTTGTGGATGTGATGAGTTGGGCAATGGGAAAACGAGAATACTCATTCATGATGACCAGGATATATTGTCCAGATTTGAAAGGCCCAAAGAAGTCTACCGCAACTTGCTGCCACACACCCTCCGGCAGCGGGGACATTTGTAGTGGTGCGGGAGGATCAGATCGACGGACCAGTTGACATTGGGGACAGTCCTTTAGTGTGTTCTCCACCATTTGGTCTAATACTGGGAACCATACCCGCTCCCTCAATGCTCTTTTGGTCGCTACGATGCCTCGGTGGCCTTCATGTGCCAAATTGATGATGCCTTGTCGCAAGAGTTTTGGAATGGCTATTCGATTGTCTCGTAAGAGCAAACCGCTGGGAGCAACCGACAGTTCCTCCTTAACATGTTTGAAAGCAGCAAGTTCCTGTCTGTCAATCGAACTGTCATGAAAGTTGACATCCAGATACCTCCAGTCATTTTGGCATACACGGCGTTTCACATCTTGCAGAGTGGCGTCTTTAAGAGTGGCATCTAGGATGGCTTCTAGCGGGACAGCTGGTGGCCGGGCTTGATCTACCACAAAACATATGAATTCCTCTGCCACGGACGTTCTACACTTGGTTGTCTCTTTAGGGTGTCTTGACATGTAGTCAGCAGGATTTTCTGCTTTTCCGGGCTAATGCACAATCGTATAGATGTACTCTTGGAGACGAAGACCCCAGCGTTCTATTCTCGGTGGCATTTTAGCCCTGCGGTTGCCGAAAATAGTGATGAGGGCCTGATGATCAGTGATCAGTGTAAAATGTTTTCCATATATGAAAATGCTCACAGGCCCACACAACAGCCAAACTTTCCTTCTCGGGCTGCGAGTAAGCCTTCTCCGTCTCAGTCAGGCTTCTGCTGGCATAGGCAATTATATACCGTTGGTCGCTTTCAGAGTCATATTGAGCTAGAATGGCTCCTAGCCCCACAGGACTGGCGTCAACAGTGATCTCTGTTTTCTTCTTAGGATCAAAATACGTCATGTTGTCCGCTGATTCTACTGCTGCTTTGATGTCATTAAATGCATGTTCACAGCCCTCCGACCATTGAAACGGGTGACCTTGCTTTGTTAGTTGTCTCAGGGGATGACTGATGGTTGCATAATCCTGGATATATCGGGCACAGTAACTGGCCATCCCTAGAAAAGAGCGAACATCCCCGGCGTCACGGGGTTTGGGAGTATCGTTCAAAGCAGCCACTTTGTCTGGATCCGGTCTCATCCCTGCTTGGGAGAAGATGTGGCCAAAAAACTTTAGCGTGGACTTATGGAATTCACCCTTCGCTTTATTTAACGTGAGATTGGCGTCCATTAGCGCATGACAGACCCGTTCGAGAGCTGTGTCATGTTCTTGTGTCGTGGACCCATACACCAGAATATCATCGCTGTAGTTCATGGCATTGGGGATGTGATGTATCGTTTTCCAAATGACTTCTTGAAAGATTTCTGCAGCGGAAGACACACCAAAACTGAGTCGCTTGTATCAGAAGAGACCAATGTGTGTTGAAAAGGTTTTGATGTAACGAGACTGCTCGTGTAGTTCTAGTTGGTGGTAGCCCTGAGATCCAGTTTGAAAATATTTTCGCTCCATTGAGTGACGCAATCATATCACTGATATTTGGTCTGGGGTTTCTTTCCCTCTCAATAGCAGTGTTGGGTGCCCCCATGTCAACACATAAGCGTACTTTGTCAGGCTCACCCTTCTTCGGCACAACTACCACCGGAGAGACCCAGGGTGTAGGTCCATCTGTCCGTTCAATAATGTCAGCCTGGAGCAGATCTTGTATCTCCTGTTTGACTGCTTGTTGTAAGTGAAAAGGAATCCGCCTGTGATGTTGGGCCACTGGGTTTATTTTCTCATTAATGTGTAGTCGAATTTGACAATGTGCCATCTTTCCCAGGAGCTAAATAACGGTGATGGATCAAGCCCTGATCTTTGGACTGGGTAAGAGTGGTCTGCTTAATTCAGACACTCTGTTCATCACCACCCCCTTTTCTGAATCATTTTGTCCACCATAAGCGTGGAAGGGTATACTCAGACATGAGTCCCTTGCTCACTGCTCCATCAGGATTCAAGCAAGCCGGGCCGACGACGCCTGAAATGGCAGAAACCGGTCCCCGGAAGCGTGTCTCCTTTCTGGTGAGGAATTGGCTTGGTAGTTTGGTCTGCCCTGTTCCCATGATGCACTGGGCCAGGGACAGATTAATTTGCATATAGCCAGGTTCTGAGCTGGGATTGGGCAGTGAGCTAAATAACGGTGATGGATCAAGCCCTGATCTTTGGACTGGGTAAGAGTGGTCTGCTTAATTCAGACACTCTGTTCATCACCACCCCCTTTCCTGAATCATTTTGTCCACCATAAGCGTGGAAGGGTATACTCAGACATGAGTCCCTTGCTCACTGCTCCATCAGGATTCAAGCAAGCCGGGCAGACGACGCCTGAAATGGCAGAAACCGGTCCCCGGAAGCTTGTCTCCTTTCTGGTGAAGAATTGGCTTGGTAGTTTGGTCTGCCCTGTTCCCATGATGCACTGGGCCAGGGACAGACTAATTTGCATATAGCCAGGTTCTGAGCTGGGATGGGGCAGTGAGCTAAATAACGGTGATGGATCAAGCCCTGATCTTTGGACTGGGTAAGAGTGGTCTGCTTAATTCAGACACTCTGTTCATCACCACCCCCTTTTCTGAATCATTTTGTCCACCATAAGCGTGGAAGGGTATACTCAGACATGAGTCCCTTGCTCACTGCTCCATCAGGATTCAAGCAAGCCGGGCCGACGACGCCTGAAATGGCAGAAACCGGTCCCCGGAAGCTTGTCTCCTTTCTGGTGAAGAATTGGCTCGGTAGTTTGGTCTGCCCTGTTCCCATGATGCACTGGGCCAGGGACAGACTAGTTTGCATATAGCCAGGTTCTGAGCTGGGATGGGGCAGTGAGCTAAATAACGGTGATGGATCAAGCTCTGATCTTTGGACTGGGTAAGAGTGGTCTGCTTAATTCAGACACTCTGTTCATCACCACCCCCTTTTCTGAATCATTTTGTCCACCATAAGCGTGGAAGGGTATACTCAGACATTAGTCCCTTGCTCACTGCTCCATCAGGATTCAAGCAAGCCGGGCCGACGACGCCTGAAATGGCAGAAACCGGTCCCCGGAAGCTTGTCTCCTTTCTGGTGAAGAATTGGCATGGTAGTTTGGTCTGCCCTGTTCCCATGATGCACTGGGCCAGGGACAGACTAGTTTGCATATAGCCAGGTTCTGAGCTGGGATGGGGCAGTGAGCTAAATAACGGTAATGGATCAAGCCCTGATCTTTGGACTGGGTAAGAGTGGTCTGCTTAATTCAGACACTCTGTTCATCACCACCCCCTTTTCTGAATCATTTTGTCCACCATAAGCGTGGAAGGGTATACTCAGACATGAGTCCCTTGCTCACTGCTCCATCAGGATTCAAGCAAGCCGGGCCGACGACGCCTGAAATGGCAGAAACCGGTCCCCTGAAGCTTGTCTCCTTTCTGGTGAAGAATTGGCTTGGTAGTTTGGTCTGCCCTGTTCCCATGATGCACTGGGCCAGGGACAGACTAATTTGCATATAGCCAGGTTCTGAGCTGGGATGGGGCAGTGAGCTAAATAATGGTGATGGATCAAGCCCTGATCTTTGGACTGGGTAAGAGTGGTCTGCTTAATTCAGACACTCTGTTCATCACCACCCCCTTTTCTGAATCTTTCCCAGGCCGGCAAATAACTTTGGACATTTTTTAACCACATCTAGTTCGTCATCCACCTTGAACAGAATGTCCACTAGTCTCAACCGTTCAGCAGTGGGGAGACTCAGAAGACAGTCAGCTTCAGGCCCTATAATGACATGAATGTATGCAGGAATGGTGCGACCCTGATATGTGAGGTGCGTTGAAAATTTTCCCAAACAAGGTAGTGTTCTTTTTGACATCCACATGTAAACTCTCACATGAGCCGGGCTTAGTTGCGGTGGTGACTTCATCCTCTGATATTCCGCTACTGGGATGTAATTGAGAGACGCACCACTGTCCATCATAAATTTCGTCCAGTGCGTGCCAATTTGAATGCTGAGTCTAGGATATTTTTTTAGTCTGTCAGGATCAGCAAACATACATATATATTCATCACTGTCTTGCGAGATGGGCGACAGGGACCTTGATTCTGGAGAAGATGTGCGATGGTATCGGTAACTCCGACAAGATTGGCAGCTAGAGCGGGATGATCCCGTCGATGAGTCTCTGTGATCACGTACTGCTTTAGCATGATGACGCGTGCTCGATGGTCGAGAGGACCTTTCATGATCCCTTGGTTTGTCCTTCCTGTAGGTTCCACACACGTTGTCAAAATGGTTCTCCCCACCACACTTCCTACATTTTTGACCCATAGCGGGGCATCCATCTGTGTGAGGAAAGTCTTAGCCGCAGCGGTAGCATTTGAGCTGTCGCTCCCGTCGTCTGTTGTTTCGACTGGAGCTGCAACGTCGTCGGTTTATAGGTTGCTGTTGCGTTTTGAACCGAGATTACCTCGATTTTGCCGGAGAATGCCTGCGTGTGTTGCGAGTTTGGATCCTGAAAGCTTGGTCATGCTTTTCACTTCTCCCGGCTTCCATCTTTTTGGCATGTTCGTCAGCCTGATCAAACACTCGTGTCATCTCCTCAATTTCATCTAGTGAGTAACTTTTCTTTAACAGCTTCCACCTCAGTGATTCGGACTGACAGCCGTCGATGACCCTCAGACGAAGAGCATCTTCTGTTGAGAACGAGTCAAACTCGCAGTACCGTGCCAGTCGTCTGAGACGTGTTATGAAAACGCACATGGGCTCTTCTTTTTCTTGAGAAGTGAGGTTGAAAGTGTATCTCTCATAGTCAATATTTCTTTTGAGCACGAATTTCTGGTTCGCCCGCCATCGTAATCGGACCCTGAGTGTGTTGGTAGTCAGACTCATATACTCTCTCCCATATGGGGCAGTTTTAAAATATTCTTTTAGGGTTCTTTTTAGACCCCAATCCAACCAATTGAGGAATGGGTCTTATTTACAGGGATGCAAGGTTGAGAAAGTGGTCTTGTGTGAGCCCTTGTGGTGCAAAGTTCAACCAATTGGAACAGCACACACACAAACACGCACACACATGCATACACACACACACACACACACACACACACACACACACACAAACACTTACTTTAAAAGCAATCCAACAGAACACGCATTTTTAGCCATTTTAAGTTTTTTGTTTTATGACTAATATGTCTGTCACGACATACATGTGTGAAGGTGCCCAGAGACCAGATGCCTAGGATATCCGCTCCCACTTGACTAAGTTGGGAATAGAGTGCAGATACTAGGCTGGAGTTATTCGAACGCACAAACTAAGGTTGTGATGATAGAGCTAAAAGATTTCCATACATTTACAGATCATGTGACACAGATTAATTGAATATTGATATTTGTTCTATATATTTTAAATAGCATAAAGTTGACTCCAGTGTGCCGACGGGGGTGTTGGTAACATGTAAAGGATACCACACTGTAGAGTTCATTTGTGTCTAATTTTTCATTTCAAACACATATACTTTGAGCACTGAGGAATAATGCAGTAATTACTTCCTGGTAATCACGTACTAGAAAGGAACAACTTATCATCCTTTCAACTCACTCCAATATCCTTCTCCTCCTATGCAAACTTCTCTTCCACTACCACTTGCATGCAATTTAAGGTTATAACGTGCTGCTGTGGGATGGCTCAGACACAGCGGTATTCTTCTTCTTCTCCATTCAGGAATGTGTTTACAAACCTCAGTGTGATGGAAAGTTTGGGTCCTGAAATGCAAGGTGTAGCAAATCAGCCCATTCTGCATGGTTATCCTCAAATGTTCACCTTTTTTGGTACCTATTTATGCTGGACTTAAAAGTTTGATCACCCTACCCTTGCTAAATAAGAGTAAAGTGTCTGTGCTCCCCTTTAAAACATGAGTACGTTGGCTTACCCCTAATTGGCATATTTAACTTGCCTATAAGTCAGGGAGCAAACATGACACAAGGCCTGGCCCCCAGAGCAGAACAATGGCTTAGGCCTGATGATAGGATGGGCTAGATGTGAGGCATGTAATCTTTAACTACTCATTAAGGTTTCTGGAACTTCATTAACTTGATCTTCCCATTCATAGTTTAGAGTGAGGAGATACCTGGGAAGGGTAAAGTCTTGGATCCCCAGACACTGGATAGTCGGCCTAGCCCTGCCCTAGTGCAAGAGGAAACTGACCCCAGAAACATGTTGATGTAGTTTACGAGTAGGGGAAGGCTCAATGCCTAAACACACCCCTGACTGACACACTATCTCTTCCTGTGCCTTCTTGGATTTCCCTTAGACTGGTGCAGTGTGCGATAGATTGCAGTAAGGCAAACAATATGTGCTTCAAAAGTGGGGAGGGTTGCCTGAGAAATGTTTCCTTATTTGTCAGGAAGTATCCAGGAGTCACCTCCACCCACTTTTTAGTGAACCTGAAAAGTTGGCACCTCACTCACAACTCCTCAGAACAGTTCCTGGACCTTTGGAAGCTCAGAAGAGCATTGGACCTTCTGCCTGTAACCTGTATGGAGACCTGAAGGGCTGGAGCTTCTCCCACTTGTAACCTCTATATATTATCATACCTAAATATAATGTCACTTTAAACAATGTTTTTCAGTGAATTTTCAATTTTTTTTGTTTTACTATTTTTTTAAAACAATTTGATTACCATAACACAAAAATAAAACCATGCCTTACTATGCCAACCTCAGGCTGGGTTAGTCCATTAGCCTACGGCCAGGCCCTTCACCATAGCCAAACCCTGTGGGCGTCCAACCCCCTACTATGCATGGCCTTCAGCCATGCTCAGTGTGCGGTTGGGTGCATGGCATGGCCAACAGCCAACCCCCCTACAGATGGGAACCCCTTGCACGCACCAACCTCCTGCCACGCACGGCATGAGGTTAGGTCCAGTGCGTAAAAGTATGTTCATTACCAAAGTGGGGTGAGGCGATTAGGCCCTGCAGAACATAGCTGAATCTGTGGGGTACTGCTAAAGGCCTGAATGCCTTATCCCTGTGGGCATGGAACACCCCTTTATTTATTTTTTTGGTGCCCAGGATCCATGGATCCACTGTGGATCAATTTGAGGGTAGGGGAGGGGGCCATCGTTTTTCATCAGAAAATAGATGTTTTTGACTATACTAAAAATAATTCAAAATTTCAATTGGGTCATGCCTAATGGTCCGCTGATCCCCCACAAAGGGATTTTTGTTTTTCATCGCTCTGGACACCCCCCCACATGGCCTGGGGTCAGCGTACCCCTACCCGGCCCTCTTATATGGTGTTTTTAAAATTACTTCTAGGACACTGGGATCCTCAGTCCTAAGATGCCTACTTCATCATTTGCTCGGGTTGCAGCCAGCCAATAAGATTTCCTAGTATGGCCTCACAGATCCGTGTGGATCCATGGATTCTCTGTGGAAGTATCACATCACTATATATACATAATTTGTCAAGAACAACTTAATGGATTTAGAAAATGTGTTGTGGTACCTTCCCCTTTTTGCTCCCTGTTTGATGGATCACACCAAGTCTTTCCAGGAAGGAGCTGTGCTGGCTTAACCTTTTTTGTGGAAGTTTTCATAAAGACTCATTGCTCCCCCATGAGTACAGTGAGATCGGGAAACAATTGAAGAAAAAAAAGAGAGGGTTGGTGTTTGTTCAGAACAGGACCTGTGGCCAACCCCATGCAGTGCAGGGGTGAAGGCCATGTGTGGTGAGGTTGGCCAGCTCTTGGTGTTGGGGCGGACCAGGGCCTGCGGCCAATCCCCACCACACATGACACAGGACTGTGGGTCGGCTGGCTATGGGGGTTGGGTGCCGGGCTTAGCTGTAGGCCTGTAGGATGTAGGCCAGGCCCTGGGGACAACCTTGTGTGTGGCAGAAGGTTTGCAAGGTAATAACATATTAATATACCTAGAAATTCACTAAAAAATAGAAAGGTTAAAGGATTGTTATAGTTTGGTGATATATCAGTTTAAACAAACAATTATGAACTAAAAAATAGACTGATATTCATCAGTTATACCAATGTCCAGGTTTAGGCTCCCATTGCAAAAAAGAATCGGACAAAAGTATAAAGGTGCTAAATATGTGGTAAATCTCAGCAGAAGGCCATCAGGACCACCTGTTTTGTCCCAATTTGATGTGCTAATAGAATTCTTTTTTTATCCTAAGTTATAATTCCTCTTCTTCGTTAATGTTACATTTTCTAAGTGTAAGTCCAGTCAATTATTGTCCTATCTCATTTTCTGCTAGACTATTATCGTCTCAGAAGGTTCGCAGAAAAATATTATAGAAAAACTATCTCTTACTTAACAACTAGTCTTTTTGAAGTTTGAAATGGATTATCTGATCAATGATATTTCTACTGAGAAATGTTTTAAGATTCCAAGGAAGTAGCTTTATGCATTTTCCCAACTGATCAAATTCTACTAGGGCATCACCCTCCCGCTTCCTAGTTCTCTCAGCTCTAACTTTTGTATGACTATGTAAAGTAGATTGACTAGTCTACCTGACGAGATTCAATATAATCTTCCAAAAGCCCAACTTTGATGAAGTATGGGTTTTCTCCTGACACCAGATCTTCTTCATGCCTTCTCCTGTCTTCCTTCACTGTTTTCCAAGCTTTCCAGGAGATTTTGGTTAGTATCCCCTAAATAAGTCCTTAACAATATCCCATACTAAATTTGGTGGTGATATACCTGTTTTAAATTGGAAATGTTCTTAACAATTTGTTCTATATTTTTCTTGAACATCTTCTTCAATATGAATTTTCCAATCAATGATCCAATTCTTCTGGTACTTTATCACCATTATAAGCAATATTACCTCTAATCCAAATTGATCAGGAAGGTGTCTAGATAAATACTTACAGTCAATAAGTTAGCGTTTTAAGTTCTGATCTAATAAGAATGGGTCAGTTCAGGAATACTGACCAAATTTTCCAGTTTACCATGAAAATTGGATAACTGCTTTATACTTAGATGTATGCTTCTATCAGTACATTGGTATGCAGGAGGCCTGAATTGAACATATTTCAATGTCTGATTCCCATGTGGTTTTAACACCACAATAAAGTCACCAAATACTAGAAATCGTAAAGTGAGGTTGGCTATAGCTAGCTCTAATTGGGTGATAGGATCTCCGTTGCTTACTGTGCATGTTAATGTGTCTCTGGTGGTTGGCCTCTGATTTTCTAATGTCTTCCGTTATCTGGCCCTATCAGTATTGCTTAGACTAGTAATGACCCGCGACAGAAACTTTATTATGCTCAGCATTTTATAGGTATTTTGGCTAGTATAGAGATTGTATATTTATTACAAATATTAAATATTGAAGACAGTAGAGGAATGTCTTTATTTATTTTGCATTGCTTCAGCCCAAAGTCACCCTCTCCTCCAAGAGAAGCCCCCTGACCATCATAGGGTGCTATTTACTCAGTGTAAATCCTCTGACTCTCGTACACCCATATTTCTTAAACTATTTATTACTGTGGTCTGAGTTTATTCTAGCCATTGCATGGGATTATAGGAATAGTGGTTACTGTGGCAGTTTAATAGAATCCATGATAGTATCATCTTCCTCTATTGTTTGAGTGAAATGCACCTTGCTTAATGTTCACTGTTGCTTCTAGTTGCATACATTCAACCATTCTTTCCCAGAATCCTTTGTCTTTTTTCTGTAGTTTTACTCAGATCTGTGCTCAGGCAGAAGGGAAAACCATCTGCTTACATTTTTGTTCTTTTAAGTGCATCTGTTAAACTCTTTTCTTTCACCAAAAAGGCTAATCAAATTATTCAAAAATATTTCTAGCTTTTGCTAATTTTGAATTTCATTTGAAATGATCTTTATGCATTGGTTGATTGTCAGCCTGCAGGATGTCTTATCATCTTTGAAATCTACTTTTTGATTAGATTAACATTAAATCTTTAAATGTGCCCATTCTCTGACATCCCTGGAAAATCTAGAATACGTCAGTTAGTTCTCTGAGTCTAATTCTCCTGATATTCCTTCCTATCCTGTAACACATTGCTGAGGTGGAGTTTTACATCTGTGATCTTAGTATTATTGGCCTCTCTGTCCTGCATTGAATCTATCCAGTGCCAGTAGCCAAGTCAACTAACATAATCATTCAACCAATCAACTCAGATTTATAAAGCGCAGCTAATTACCCGCAAGAGTATCCAGGCGCTATATACTTGCTGGGTTCAGTCAAAGAGACGGGTCTTGAGTCCCTTTCCGAATTCCAGCAGAGAGGATGATGTTCAGGGGTGAAGGGGAAGGTAATTCCAGGACCTAGTGTTGGGGTAGGAGATGGACCGTCCTCTACTGTTGCACCAGTGGATGCGGGAAGTATGTGCGAGGGCGAGGGAGGCAGTGCACAGGTGTCTGGAGGGTTGGTGGAAGTTCAGACAATGGATGATATATGGTGGTCCTGGGTGGTGGAGGGCCTTGTTGACCTGTGTCAGCGTATTGAATTAGCATCTCTTCTGGATGGGGAGCCAATGGAGGTTCCTAAGGTGTGTGTGGGGGTGATATGGGTCTGTTTAGGGACGTCAATGATGAGTCTTGAGGTTGAGTCCTGAATCATCTGGAGTCTCCGCAGGAGTTGGGTGGTGACTCCAGCGTAGAGCACATTGCCGTAGTCCAGCCAGCTGGTGACTAGGGCTTGAGTGACGGTTTCCTGGTGCTGACAGGGAGCCATCTGAAAATCTTTTGAAGCATGCAGAGGATGTGGAAGCAGGCAGAGGAGACTGCCTTGATTTGCCGTTTATGGTGATTTTGCTGTCCAGGATGATGCCAAGGTTGTGGGCATGGGCTGTCTGTGTGGGCGAAGGTCCAAGTTCAGAGGGCCAACAGGTGCCATTCCACAGTAAGGTGTTGTTCCCAAAATCAGCACTTCCGTCTTGTCCATTTTGAGCTACAGGCAGTTGTTCTTCATCCATTCAGTGACACATGTCATACATTGTGGAAGTTGGTCCTGGTGGTGGAGGGGTCATCTGAGAGCGAGAGGATGACCTGGATGTTGTCTGCATAGGATATGATGTTGAGGCCATGGGTTCTGACAATGTTGGGCAGGGGCGCCATATGTGTTTTGAAAAGGGTGGGGCTGAGGGATGAACCTTGGGGATCCTGCAGATGGTGCTCTTGGAATCTGAGAGGATGGGTGGTAGGAGGATTCTGTGGGTTCGTCATGTGAGGAAGGATGTGTTTCACTTGAGGGTTTCGCCCTGGAATTGATGTGGTGGAGTTTCTTGATGAGTGTGTGGTGGGATATGGTGTTGAACGCTGCTGAGAGGTCGAGGAGTATCAGGGTTTCCCATGGTCAAGGAGGGATTTGATGTTGTCAGTAGCAGTGATCAGGGTGGTCTTGGTGATGTGGTTGGTACTGAAATTGGATTGGGAGGTGTCCAGCAGGTTGTTTGTCTCTAGGTGTTCAGTAAGTTGTTGACTGATGGCCATCTCAAGGACTTTAGCAGGGAAGGGAAGCAGAGAGATGGGGTGATAGTTCTTGAGTTCACTTGGGTCACCGGAAGGTTTCTGAAGAGGGGTCTGACCTCTACGTCTTTCCATGTGTCAGGGAATGTGGCCATGGTGAATGATGCAGTAAGAATGGAGGAGAGTTCACCTCTGATTTCCTTTCTCTCAAGGTTGAAGAAGTGGCCGGGGTGCGTAGGTGCTCCAGAAGGGATGGAGTTCATGGGGGCTGTGGTACGCTGAGGGGTGAGCTGTTCCCATGTGGTGAGCGGGTGGTTGTGGGTAGCATCAGTTGATGTGATGAGGTTATAAAGGTTGGTGGGTTGGGGTTCGAGGTTACTGTAAATGGTGGATATCTTGTTGTGGAAGTAGTCTGCCAGGGTGTTGCAGAGTTACTGGGAAGGGAAGATCGTGTTTTTGATGGCTAATGGGCTTGAAAACTCGCTGACGATGCTGAAGACTTCCTTGCTGTGGTTGGAGCTTGCTTTAATGTGGTTCACCAGGATGCTTCTTTTAATTTCTTCTAGGTGTTGGTGGTAGTTGTTGAGGGCTGACTTAAAGGTGGCTCAGGCGGTAGGGCCTCTGCTGGTGTGCCATCTTCTTTCTAGTCATTTGCAGTGGTGTTTCATAGTCTGAGTTTAAACAAAGGTTAATTACAGGTAGACTCTATTTAGCTTGACAAGCTTCTGAAAGTCCTAACTATGCTTTATATTCTGTTTCTGGTCACCAAAAGCACCCAAATAGCATCATCATCAGCTGCTATATCCAAGCTCTTTCCTGTGGCTTTTTCTGTTATGTCTGTTACACCATGCATCATTTTAAGCAGTGTCACACTTGCTCTTAGGGGAGCCATTCTCATGATCAGAATCCTAATCAAATGTTCTCTCCACACCACCCATACGAAAGCCAAAGAAAGGATTGGATTGCACTAAAGAGCTGGCTTCTTTTCCTAGACCCTAGTTTGACCCTCAGCACTACATACAGTTTGACCTTCTCCCTGCTTTTTCTGCCACCCCACTTATAGCTGCTAATTCATAAAGGTTCTGCGAAGGCCCAGGTAGGTATTCTTCCCAAGCTTATTAAGGATCTTTTGTATTGGTCTTTTGGAATCTGAATTGGCTTCTGAGGAGGTCAGCTGTCAGATTCTTATCTCTTGGCAGAATACTTTCTTGAGAAGACATACTGATTTCTGACTGCTCCAGAGCTAAGAGGGCTGAATGTGCTAAAGGGGCAACAACAGTTCCTGAAGCTTAAAGCTAATCTTAGAAAGACAGTTTGAGCCCCACAATATAGCTTTCTTGCTGAACTTGGGTTGCCTGTGTTTTTTTTTATACTGCCGACATTGATATCTCGTGGTCACCATTTCAATACACAGGGGCGTAGCTTGGTCAGTAAGATTGGGGGGAGTATGCAAATAATGTTAAAATACATTATACGACAAGCAAGGTGCACAAGAGGGGCCTAAGGAGCAGTGGTAAGGGAGGGGAATGCGGATTGGTAGGAGCCCTAAGAGAGAAAACACA
Source organism: Lissotriton helveticus (assembly GCF_964261635.1). Lineage (NCBI taxonomy): Eukaryota > Metazoa > Chordata > Amphibia > Caudata > Salamandridae > Lissotriton > Lissotriton helveticus. The sequence continues at coordinate 152,513,306 of NC_136072.1, read as the reverse complement.
ATATTTGAGGACTTTCAAAACAGAGGGGGGGAGAGTAGGTGTGCATCTTTATCTTTGTGTATGTGAACAAAATTGAAATTTGACAGACATCTCACCATACCCGATTCAAAGTACCTGTACCCAACTATTTAACCCCCCCTCGGAAGCCAGGCCCCTGTCAATACACCATTTCAGTAAGCGGCCAGTCCCGTGGATTTCGGTAGCTACCAAGTTGCATGATTGTGTCAGCATTTATTGTGGCTCTGTGGTGAGCCTGCTCACCTCTCGACCTGGATAGTCAACAAGAATGTACATGACATTTACAAATGGGTGCAAAGATCTCATCAGGTCCTAACGCTGCTGAAACTGCAGCCACCTACATGAGTGATAATCCCGGGGAGACAAACGAGGAACAGCCGATACACACATATAGGAGTTGTACCATAGGACTCTGAGGCTCTCTCCAGAACCCCCTCAGGATGAAAGCAGAATTTGGATATAAAATTGAAGCTTTCGAAAAGTTGGGAGGATAAAGAGGAGTGTATAGCAGCCACAGAGAGCTCTCTTGCTGGGTAGTTTGATGGTAACAAGATCGTTGAATTTTTGAAGCGGTCCTCCTTTGGTACTAGATAGAGCTCCTGCTGTGAGGGAATTTAAGTTTTCCTGACAGTAGGGGAATACAGCTGGAAAATCTGTTTCCTGTTTTATTTGCCTTTATGGTCAGGATCTGAGTTTGCCTTATCTTCAGTGTGAAGTTCATGTGACACATGAGGAAATTGAACAAACAACCGAGTTTTTTGTCTTTTACCCCATCGCTTTTCCTAAAAATGGTTCTCATTGCACCTTCTTTATGAGTCCTCTTAGTTTGTTAAAAAAAATCACACTTGGAGAGTTAAATCTATGCTCTTTACTCATTTTGAAATGATCCAGTTGTTTCTTTTGCACTGGACAGCTCCTCCTTGATATTTTGAGAACTGAAACTATCTTTGCAAAAACATTTCAAAACTGCTGCTATGAATCTGAATTTCTTTTCTACTGCATGATTTCAATTTTCGGTGTGGTGCTCCCACTGATGTCTGTATGTGCCAAGAGGAATCCTTATTTAAGGTAGAGTCAACAAGCATAATGCCATCGTGTTACCTGGGTAAACACATAGTTTTGGCTACTTGGTATGCCATCTGGTGCAAGCATGATCTCCCTTCTTGTATTTAAACACATGAACCTGCCATATCCGTGAAACTGACACCATCCTAGTTGCTTTCGGTCTTGCCCATCGGGAATCAAGGGACTCTTAGGTCTGATGAGTCAGCTGATGATTCTCCCTCTTCTTAAAAAGCCGTCCCTCGATCCTTCAATACCCGTGAACTGCAGGCTAATCTCGCTCCTGCCAAGTCTGGCTAAGGTTTGCGAGAAAGTAGTTACTAACCAGCTTACAAACTTTGTTGAGTCATCCGGCCTGCTACACCGAGCTCAATCGGGTTTCCGGGTGGCCTACAGCACAGAATCAGTGCTGGTAGAGGTGGCAGAGGCGATCCGAGAATGTTTGGATGCCGGCGGGAGGGCAGCATTGGTTATTCTAGACCTCTCTGCGGCATTCGACACAGTGCCTAATCCCATGCTCCTCAATCACCTTTCAGAGATAGCCATCGTGGGTTCTGTCTGGGGCTGGATCAAGTCCTTTCTCGAAGCTTGAACGCAGCAGGTCTGGCTTCCGCCATGTACCTCTGTGCCTCAACACATGACTACTTGTGTACTGCAGAGGTCATCCCGTAGTCCCCTTTTCTTTAACATCTATGTTACACCGCTGGTTTATCTAGCGGAGTCATTAGGGGCTAAGGTGATGGCCTACGCTGATGACACCCAGCTCTTGTTCTCCTGGGGAAGAGACGATGAATCTGTTTTGTCTGCGCAACACTGTTTAACCTCCATCTTTCACTGGCTGGCCTATGCTCAGCTGAAGTGCAACAAAGAGAAGTCTGAGGTTCTCTTGTATGGGACTTTTCCGGTGGACTTGAGAGCGAAGCTGTGGCCCCCTGGTTTCCCTCTGCCTAGTGCAGGGAACAATACGGCAACAAATTTAGGGATCTGGTTCTCGGAGAATCTGAATTTCTCCATACAAGTTAAGAAGCTTGCAGGGACGTGCTTCGGCACTTTGAAAGCATTGCAAAAGTTTCTTCCCTTCCTCCCAGGACTTGCTAAAGAAACAGTGGTCGGGGCCTTGACCTTATCTCGCCTTGATTATGCCAATGCCCTCTATGTGGGCATTCCTGGCTACCTCTTAAGAAAATTGCATGTAGACCAAAATTCTGCAGTCAGACTCCTGCTAGGCGTGTCCAACAGGTGGCGTGTCCGTGCTCACCTGCGCTCTCTGCACTGAATTTCTGTTGAGGCCCGAATTCAATTTAAAATGCTTTCCATTGCCCATAGGGCCCTCTATGGTAGTTGCCCTGTAAGAAAGTGGCTCTATATATACTGGACCCAAGTAAGGTACAGTGTTTATAGAGTGCCCAGTCCCCAGAGGTTTGGCAGAGGCTAAAGTTAGATATAACCTTACTCTCTAAAGTGGTAGCTTGGTCGAGCAGCAAATGGTCTCCCACACTCAAGAACTGAACTCTAGGCCAATTGTTTTGTATCAAAAGATATAGTTTTTTTATTTTAGAACCAACAGGGTATCAAAATATTCTTTCTCAGGATGAGTTACTTTAGTTAAATACTTTTCAAATAGGCAATAGACTTTTTGAATGCAATTGTTACAGTTTGTTGCAATCGGCAATACAATTTCAAACACAATGCAACATTGAGCTCATTGGGAATTTCTAGTTGAATGCAATTTGGTTACTTTGTAGGTTACTTTTCTAACCTCAAGACTGGATCCTAGATTCTGTCCTGGGGGGACATGTCCTGTAAACAGTTAAGTAAAAGCGGTTTGGTTACATTAGTGATTTGTAAGGCATATTATTGTATTCTAAAAGTTGAAACTTTTTCAGTTAAAATTACCAATGTTATCCTATGGAAAGAAATTCAATTTGCAGGTACAGTATGTTCACATTACTTTTGTAATCCAGTGCTGGACTCCTAGGTTCAGCGCTGGGGCCTCTATCTGAAACAGGCAAGTAATTAAGTTTTTATCGTTGGCACGATTTTTAGAGAATATTTGTAAGTTTCAAAAATTGACACAAAATTTTTTCAGCAAAAAGCAGGCAATGATATCCTATGGAAGGAAATTCAAGGTACTGGTAAGTATGGTTGGAATTACTTTTCAGGGTCAGTACTGGGCTCAAAGATGCAGTACTGAGGTCTCTCCTGATAACAGGTGAGTAAATCGGAATTCGTAGTTCGGCTGATTTTAGATGAATATTTTAAAGTTCCAAAACTCCACACTTAGAAGAATTTCCAAGTGAAACCAGTCAATGTTAGCCTATGGAAGAAAAGTGAGTTATCAGCTTTTAGGTAAGTACTCGACTGGCAGAGTTAAGGTTCTGGGCATAGACTCAGGGGTCTCCAAGGGTCAGGTAGGTACAGTTGGTACACCCTCAACGGCACAGGGACAGCAGGGTGCAGAGGTAGTTAGGCCCAATGTTATCCAATGAGAGGCAGGGGGTCTTCGGTTGGTGGCTGCTGGCTAGCAGGCCACGTGGCTGTGGGAGCTGGGCTCCTGGTTACTTGCTCAGGGCAAATGGGGAAGTAGGATAGGACAAAGGTCGCACTCTCAGGGGCACTCGGGCGGCTGGGTGCAGGGGGCTTTTGAGCTGTCGGGCGCTGAATGTTATTCAATGGAGATCTTGAAAAGGGAACAAAGGCTGCAGGCTCCCGGACGGAAGATCTTCTGGAACGACAAACACTTCAAGGGGTAAGTTGGGATCTTGGAGGGTGGGTAGGCACCCCGGAGTTGGGCACAAGGGGGCGCCGGGTGCAGGGGTGTCTTTTGGCGTCGGGAAATCTTACCCTCTGCTGGTCGCGTTTAGGGGGGTCCCTGGTTCTGAGGCTGCAGGCGTCATCTGGGTCATCAGGGAGGGTCCTTGGGCATTGGATTCCAGGTCAGAGTTGCCGGGGGGATGCCCTCAAGGTCTTTGTCCACGCGGGCACAGGCCGAGCTCGTCCGGTGCAGAGTGGGCTGGATTCGCGGTTACTGGCTGGCACCAGGGATATTGCTGTTTGAGCAGAACCACTGCTCATGGGACTCCCAGTCTCTAAGAGGGCCAATGCAGGCAGGTCCTAAGGGGTTCTCCACTTTGCTGTCCGCAGGAGATGCCGGGATTTAGCAGGTTCAAGGATCAACAGGCCTGTAGGGCTGGGGCAAAGTCAGTTGGTGTTGTCCTCTTGTTAGCAGAGGCACGGCAGGTCTTCTTCTTCTTGGTCTTCTTTCTTGTTTCAAAATCGGGATCCGAGGAAGGAAGGTTCAGGGTGCCCATAAATACTAAATTTATGGGCGTTACAGGTGGGGTGAGGGCAGGGACCAATGGGTCCCTGTCCTGGGGTGATTACACCCCCAATCCTGCTCCTCTCCTGTGGGAGGGGGGCAGGAGCCTAGCGGTGAGTGGGTATGGCTCCCCATCCTCAAGATGGCGGTAGCCCGGAGTCTTGCTTCACCTCGCCGCTCCCACTTGAGGGGTGGAGTTGGCACAGGCTGGCACACCCCCTTTCCTGATGTAGGGTTTCCCGCCAGCCTTCCCGCCAGAGTGGGGGTCAGAACTGGTGGGGGCCAGTTGCTGAGTACAGCAAGTGGCCTGAGAAGCTCACAAAGGCGGCATGCACCTAGCACCTCACCCAGGATGTGCATTGTTGCAGGCCCAGGAGAGTGGGGGGCTCTCCACCCAGGGGTCAAGCAACATGCCTGCTGTGTGGCAGCCTAGGCAGCCTTTCAGACAAGACGTGGATTGTAGGTTAGGTTTCAGGAGGCATCATTGTGGGTTTAATGTGCTGAGAAGTTTGATATCAAACCTGTCAGACTTCAGTGTAGCCATTATGGTGCTGTGGAGTTCGTAATGACAACCTCCAAGCACCATATACTCTTAATGGCATCACTGCGCTTACAGTGCCCAGGAATTGCCCTGGGTATTGTAGGGGGACAGAGCTCATGCACCTGTGCCCACACCACTGGCATAGGGCATCCAGCTAGAGGGGTGACTGATATATGCCAGGGCAGTGGGATGTGAGAAATGTCGACTCTTTGTTTAGTTCTGCACCAGGACACTCAGCCTGCAGTGTGTCAGGGTGCAGGGCCCCTAAGGGTGGCACAATAAGTGCTGCAACCCTTAGGGGTCTTCTCTGGTCACAATGCCTTGGGTACCTGTGGTACCATTTACCAGGGGCTGACATGTGGCCAGAGATGCCAATTGGGTTTTAGCTTCAATACAGTTTTAGGGAAGGAACACAGGCCCTGGGCACCTGATTGGCAGGAGCCCAGGGCACACTCAGTCAAAGCACATCAGCAATTCAGCAAAGAAATGGGGGCATACCATGCAAGAAAGATGGCACTTTCTCACAGGCCCCATTTATCTTCAAAAGAGATTTGTCTTTTATAACCCAGCAAGACAGTTGCGCTCCTCTTCTCAACTGCTGCTTCTGACCCCCCAGATTCAATCGCCAAAGGCTAGGTGGTTGCTCTCTTGTCAGGATAGGCAGCTTGGCCTGGAATGCTCTGCCCTTGGCACTTCGGAGCTTAAAACTTTCCTATTCTAGTTGTCCCTCTGCATACTATGTCTTTACCTCTGCACGCGCTGGGACACTCTTCTGAGTAGCCGAGCGCGATACAAATTCGTATAACATATCAATTGACTGTTGCTTTACAACTGCTGACAGTCTTTTTTCCCTACTGGTGGCCATATTTTAATTGTCCCACCAGCAAGTAAATAACCAATGGCACCTTACAAAGTTCTTAGAATTAGGCTGTGACAATAACAATAATAATAAGATAAAGTTCCTACTCCTGAGAGCCAATGGGTCATTTGACTGTACAAAACAGACAACCCGTCATTTGCATGGGAAACTGATATTGGCTTCTTAGTTGATTGAGAGTGGAAATTTACATTGATGGCCCCCTGAGAACGGAAGCCCCAACGAAAACTGATTAAGATTCAAACTGAGGAGGCAGACCAAGTTCATTCAATTTAGTCATGCAGATAGATTGGTCTATTTCAAGACAACATTTGATGGAATGTTGGGCCTTCTATTAATCTAATAGACCTGATAGACCTAATTCCCAAGGGGGCACTGCTCAATAGTCTCGAAGACGAGGGATATCCATGAATTACATTTTTCCTGGAGGTTTGGGCTTACCCTGGAGAAGAGAGATAGTGCTCAGAAATCGAGAAAGCCAAGGGCCCTTAGTGTTTCATAATGGGTGACAGGATTAGACCAGTGCCGTACACTGGAAATCTTAATTCATGAGGCCATATCATGTCCTAAGAAACACCAGAAAATATGGGGACAATGGATATTATACTGAGAGGGAACAGATAGTCAGATATAATAAATTAACAAACAGACCTGAAACTGTATTGCTGAACGTGAGATGAACTAGAGACTTAATTAACCTAGCAAATGTTTAGGCAAACCTGATATTGTTTGTCATTAGTGGCAATGATTTGACAAACTCTTAGACCTTTCTTGCTTAGTGTGGTCTTTCCCCGGATTTTTTTCCTTTTAGCTCCTGTTTTTGCTGATTCTTTTTGTTCGGCTTAGAACTCTGAGCACTTTACCACTGCTAACCAGTGCAAAAGTGCATTTGCTTTTCCCCTAGACATAATGACATTGGTGTATACCTGATTGGCATATTTGATGTGTTGGTAAGTCTCTTGTATAGTGGTATATTGTATTCCCAGGGCCTATACTTCCAATGCTAGAAGTGTGCCAACAGCACGAATTGTGCCACCCACATATGAAGCCTTTCAAAAGTGTATTAGGCCTGCCACTGCAGTGACTTTGTGTGCAGTTTACTACCACTTTGACTTGAGTTGCCAAGCCTCAAACTCCAATTTTATTACAAATGAGTCACCCCTAAGGTAGTCCCTAAGTAACTTAATGGGCAGGGTGCCATGAAAGTAAAAGATAGGACGTGTGTTTTATCCTTACAAGTCCTGGTAGTGAAAAACGCCCAAATTTGTGTTTCACTATTGCGTGACCTACCACTCTCATAGGCTAGCATTAGGAGTTACTTAATACACTTTTAAGCTGTGTCTCCTGATCAGAGAAGAGTAGCTTTTTAGTGTTTCATATCTTTGGAATGGTAATGATAAATCCTGCTTACTGATGAAGCTGTATTTAACATTACTGTTTTAGAAGTGCCAGTTTTAAAAAGTGGACATTTCTCTGCACTTACTGGTCTGTGTACCTGACAGCCGGTCTCCAATACACATCTGGGGTGGGTGACTGCTAAACTTTGTGCATTCCCTCTAGACAGCCACAACACAGGAAGGATAGCTGTGTCTGAGTACCCATCTATATACATCTGCATTCTGATGGCGTCACCTGGGCAGGATGCACGGTAGGGGCTAACACTTGACTTGAATAGGTTGTGTTCTGTTCCCACACAAAGGTCTGACTACTCCCCACATAGAGCCTGGCATACAAGACTGGGTTGAAAGGGATCTGGTGCACTTCAGAGTGCAGCTTTGAAGTCACCCCCACTCCATATCAAAGGCACTTTTGGATATAAGCACTGGGTTTCTGACCCCCTTAAACCAGACACTTCTCAATCTTGAACTGAACCTCTTTCAGAAGAACTGCTGTGCTGCCTTAAGTACTCATCTATGGACTGAAGAATTGGAAGGCCTGCTTTTCCCTTGTGTTGCCTGCTGTCTACTGCTCTCTGACTCTGCTGAAGGAGAGCTGGACTCTGCCTTCCCTCCAAGTGATCTCCAAGGGCTTGTTGGCTTGCCTGCTGTTGCTTGAGACTCAAGAATATCAAAGTCTCTATCCCTGCTGTGCCTGGCTCACTGGACGTGTGTCCCAGATACTTGCAATATGGATTTTGCCGCATCTCCTGTCTGCATGTAGCAGAATCAGCGCATCGACCCGATTGCAGGTGTGAAATGGGCGCATTGTATCAGAACCAGTGCTTTGCCCCAAAGATCAATGCATCAGACAGTGTCGCCGCTATTGCAACTTGGTGAGTTTCAAGCATCCCCTCAACTGCATGGCAGAATCTGGAGCAACACTCGATGCCTCACGACTTTGACACCCCTCTTCGGAACTCATGCATCGCCTTCACGGCGTGAGAAAGATGTACGCATCTCCTTGCTTGCGACCAGGAAAGATACTTTGTTCACCAGGGCTTGTGTCCTGTAGCCGGCCGGCACTCCAACATGGTCAGCCCGAACTTTGACTTTGCCCAGGTCCAGCGTTACTTACAGTAATCTTTTTAGCACTATTTGCTTCTAAGCGCTGCACTGCATTTATTCCTTTAAACTTCAATATTTCAACTTCTATACATTGGATTATTGCCATTTTGGTCATGTTTTGTTCAGAACATAATAATTTATTTTTCTAAACCTGTATGGAGTCTTTTTGTGGTCGATTCATTTTGTTACTAGGTGTGTGTGTGTTGCACAAATATTTTACACATTGCCTCTTTAGAGAAGCCTGATTGCTCTGTGTCAAGCTAACATAGGGTGAGCACATGTTATCTTTTAGTGTGTATCTAGCATACCCTGACTAGTATGGTGGTTCCTGTCTGACCTGGGTGCATACCTCAGCCAACCAGGAATCCCATTTCTAACACAAATGGTTTATCTGTTGTTAGTTTAATGTTGTTGTTTCTATTGTATGCTAATGTTGAAATGATAACAAAATGATTTAGGGAAAAGCAGACAAAAGCATGACAAATTAATGTAAATTGCCCTGCTATACATGCAGCTCTTCTCTGGAAGTGCCCAGCTAAAAAGCTGCTACATAGGCGGACAGCAGGGGCCTGTCTCAAAAGGTGGTTTCACCTCACTTTACTTAAGGACTGGGATGACTGGGGAGTAACATAACTTTCCCAATATGACAGAGTGTAGAAACCTGAACTAGAATTTAAGTTTACAAAGGGTATTTTTTTCCACCTGAGAACAGGGGTTAGGAATTGAAGGGCAGTACCACCATTGAGCATGCAACGAAGTGGCCACCCCCGACTTTTCTTGTACAATGTTAAGCAGAGATCAGAAACACAACTGTCTCCAGATTCAACCCCACGCAGCTTTGTAACAACTGGCCAATGGGACTCCGATCTAATTTCACAAGCCGGCTAGACTCCAATTCTATGTCAGAATACTGTATAAAGTAACCCCGGGCGGGTAACTCAGCCCCGCCAGCGGAGTTTACGTAGTTTTTCCTACTCCGTGTTCCTTTACCAACACGGAGTTTAGGCAAAAATCTGACTCTGTGGCGGAGCAGAATTAGCCAGCCCCTCCCCCCTCCCAAAGTAATTATAATGTAAAATAAAAGCACTTACTTGCCATGGCAGCCTCCTCCTCACCATGGCAGCTCTCCTTCCTCATCCTCGCCGTCCTTCTTCTTTGATAACCCCTATGTTGTATGTCACGCGCATTATGTACAACTTAGTGGTTATCAAAGAAGAAGGACAGCGAGGACGAGGAATGAGAGCGTCCATGGCGAGAAGGAGGCAGCCACGGGAGGTTAGTGTTTTTATTTGACATTATAATTACTTTGCGAGGGGGGAGGGAGCGGAGCTAAGTTCCACAAAGTTTTTTCCAACTCCGTGGAACTCCGCGTAGAGGCACTACGACTACTCCGCACACCCTTATTATGAAGAAACATTGTCTAATGTATTCATCATATCCTGTATATCTGTTTACAAAAATATTACCACGTTGCGAAGTAGTTTTTCTATTATGCGCTCCAATGGGGCTATTTTTGTTAGACTAATTTTAGGATACACTATTAATGTCAGACGACTTTCTGACAACGATATTCTAGTACCATTCCCCAGATCCCATTTCATGCACAGTACTTCACTCACAAGTTAACTGAATAAATGAGCATTTTAGCACCTGCAAAATATGGCATTCTGTCCACTGAAAAGGCATAAACGTGTCTCGTGGCGAACATCTTTAAAAGGTGGGGTTTTCTGTATTTGCGTTTGAGCTAATTATTTCACCCTGCTCAAGTCAGATTTTTATATTATAAGGATAACCAAGTTGCCTGTAAACATCATCCTCTTTCTTATCTTCTTCCTCCTAACCCTCTTCCTCTGCTTTCCCTTTTCTTACCCTGTTGATTTTGCCTGCTTCATCTCCCCTGTTATAACTCATCCTCTGCCTTATTTTTTCCTGTCTCCATATTGTTCTATTTCTAAACCTCTTCTTCCTCCTCCAACACGTCCACCTCCTCCTCTTCCTTGTTTCCTTATTTTCATCCTGCTCTTCATCAATATGTTCTTTTTCTTCATTTTCTCTTTATTCTCCTCCTCATTGTTCTCTCCCTTTTAGTTATCCTCCTACTACTTTTTTTATTCCTTCTCTTGCTCATTCTCTCCTTCCTCATTCCATTTCCTGTTCCTCCTCCTCTTCCCCTTCAATTCTATTCCTTATAAGGTTTAGTTTTATTTTTATATTCTAGTTTCTGTTTCTCATCCATCATCTTCTTCTTCCTCCCCATGATCACCATTCTGCTATCTGATTGACAGTTCCCTTTGCAGGCAGATACAGAGGATGATATCCCATGAGCTCTAATTGACAGTCATCTTCTTGTGGGACACTATCTTAGTGTTCCAGGCATTTTCTTAATATGGTTGGTTGTGTCAGAGCTGTCAACCAGACTGTGTAATGTCACCTAGAAGGCATATAGACAGAAAGAGTACTGCACAGACCAGAAAAGTAAACAGAAAGCAACAAAATGAAGCATTTCTCAGACTGCCCATTAAAAATAGAACCTTGACTTTCGAATCTCTTCATTAAGTGTGTATGCATCAAATATGCCATGTTCCTGTCACCTTTTATACAGCTAATTCACAGTGGAAGCACTGTGCATGTTCAGAATCAATGCTTTTCATTCAATGCAGTACCACTTGGTATGCAGCAAGAGTGCTGTTGGTCTTTGTGCTTTAATGATGCATTGCAGTCTTGGGCATGAGACTGCATTACCTACATCTTAATGTGGAATCAACATTTACTGTACCCCAGAATGTGTATGTGTGATGAGCCTTTCCTTTCCTAGTTAAGCTGTCCTTAAAACGTGAACACAGCTCAGTCTGACAGGATGGTTTGAGAAGCACATTTTGCTAACAAGAACCAGAGCAATATTTTATACCTAATGAATACAATTAGATGGCCTTGAGGGGTGTTTTTCACCTCGTTTCCTTGCAGTGCATTGCTGGAATACTGACAGTGAATTCCGGTTTAATTTCTGTTGCAATTCTATACAGCAGTTACTTTTCTGAAAACCGGGGGCAGAGGGTCCGACTCATAAAGGGAAATCTACATTCGGAGATCTCTGCACACATAGATTTCTGCCTATGACTGGGGGAGATTGTGCTTGGTTGGTATTCTCCTATTCAGGTGGAAATCTCCACCCAGTAGTATGATTTATGAATCTCCATCCCTGAAATCCGGGCTTGTGAAACAGCTCCTGAGCAGAATCTTTTCAGCTCGCTCAAGCCAATCCCTGCACTGCTCTCATACAATGAGAGCAGGGCGTGCATTGAACAGGGAGTCTGACGCTGCCCCAGGCCAGTCAGGAAGCAGCACAGCAGAACACAGAGGCACGAGCAGGTTCAGGTGAGTGTTTTTTAAATTAATAATTAACCTCCTGCGCTCCCTCCACCCGCCCCATCACTTCTTCATTGTGTCGGCCGCCACTGCTGGGTACTCTTTCAACTGAAATGTTTACATGAAAGTCACTACTAGCAAAGAATGCATCCAGCCCCACTGGGGAAGTGTAACTTCACTGAGTAAGTGAGAGACCTTGTAGTAACCTTTGTTGTAGATTATACAGAGAACTACATGGTTTGCATTCCATAAACCCTCAGTTGAGCAGTGAAAGTGACCATGTGACAAACTCTGTAAGTACACTGGTGGTAGAGGTACATTCCTTGGGGGAACCAGAAAAAAAGTGGCAGGAGAAGAAGAGGCATGAGAAGTTCTCAAGGATTCACATGGCAAAAGGCACTTCCTGAATGTAGACCTGGATCCCATTTCCATCTAACCACCGTAATTCGCACAACAGTCATGCAAATAATAACTCGCACACTAAATACAATGCCTATGACCTCAGAATATTAAGCAGCAACACCAAAAAGCACAACATAAATAAATCACAATACTTACATGAACCAATAAATTACCTACTGGCAGTAACCAGTAGGTAGTTATAGTTAGAATCTATTTTCCATAGGAAGAGCGTTTGCCAATAACTTTGGCATCGTATGATGAATCCTCATGAAATTTTAAAATTAGTTTGCCACTTACTTCAACTGCTGTCTTCAAAAGGTTGGGGTGATCCGTATCCCGGGAGATGGGAAAAAGGGGGGCCCCAAAACACATTTTCCACATGAACTGATGAACGGAAATACACCAAGTTTGGCAGAAAAGTAACTGTTGGTCCATAAAGCAACTTTTTTGTTAATTGGTGTAAATCCGTCGAGTAGTTTATGACATATTAAGGAAAATCCAAATTTGGATATCTGTTGAACGCGGAGGATCCGCGACCCTTTCTGATTTCGTGCTGTGATCTCATTCACTGCCAACACTTTAAACCAGGAAATGTTGGAAGCCATCTTGTGACTCAGTTGAACCGAGTCACAGAAAAAACATTTAAAAAAAAGACAAGTGGGCAGGGTAGAAACACACTGACCACTTAATGTCTCACAGGGACCCAGAAATGCCCAAAAAGGATTAAAAAACACAATGGGCGGGAATCCTGTTGGGTCCACGAAGCCCGCCGGGAAAAAAATGAAGTGCAGGCTTCCACACTTCATTTCTAATCAGCCTCTGGGTGGGCCAGGTCCCAGGGGCATTTTAAAAAAAGGAGGGGCACACAGCTGGTTCCTCCTGGGGCTCATTGATGACCACCACCTCGCCGGAGCTTAGTTAATAAGAACTGCAGGGGAGGCCCGTATGGCCTCCCCCGCTGCCCCGGGGTTGATTAAATCAAAATTGGGAGGGCTGTTTGACCCCACCAACGCCAGAGACTGCCACTCCCCCCGGGGCTTAATCTTTACACAGTCCGGAGGGGACACCTTCCCAGGACTTTCATTTTAAATAATGCAGGAGGCCGACGCGGAACCCCCCTCCCCCCCCCCCCCCCTGGGCCAACCTGAAACAAAGGAGGGGGGGCCAGACAGCTCACCTCCTGGAGCCATAGATGGCCTGGGGACCACCACCCCGTAGCCCCGGCTCCTGCTTTGCCCCGGGGTGCCCATCCCTGGGACATAGCTGTTTGCTTTGGCTTGGCTGGAGATTTACCGCTCCCACCAAGCCATACCAAACTGTGCCCCTTTCAGCACTAGAGAGCATTAAAAATGCTCTTGCTTGCTAAAAGCAGAGCACAATTACTTCTACAGAGACAGAGCTGCATGTTAGCAGCTCCCTCTCTGTAAAAGCAATGCCAGCTACCACGGGAGGCGGGAACCGTCAGGGACCACAGTGACCTTGAGGTGTCCCTGTGGTCCCCATCTGTGATGAGTGGGTGCTCTGGGTGGGACCCAGGCACACACATTGGAGACGGGGTCCTGGGGGATGGGGTTCCCAGGGCCGAGGTCAACCCTTCACTTTAATATTAAATAAACAAGCATTGGCATAGCCAATAGGTCTCGCTTTTGGGACCTTATAAGTATTTAGTTATGCAGCATAATATCCTCCGTGTAACAACACCAGCTGTTGCATGGCTAAACACTTATAAGGTCCCAAATGCGAGACCTGTTTCTATGACAATGCTTGTTAATGTATTGTGATTGACTGATAAATATTGTGACATTGCTGTAACCCCTAGGGTTTTGCAAAAACAACAGAAGAGTGGCTACCTAGAAACTGGTAAAGGGAACACACATATGTTTGTTCTAAGGACCCTCACTCACCAACCTGGTTGGTGACATGCTTCATCATAGGGTCCCCACTAAGGAAGCCGAGTGCCTCCCTGGTGTGATACGATGCCTGCAACTGCAGCGGAGCCGGTTGTTTGTGTGAGGGGTCAGTGCAGGTTAAAAAGTCGCCAAATACTACCTATAAAATGATTTATTCGAGGTGATTTGGTTACTATTAAAAACTGGTGACGGATCTATACTAGCTATTAAGTGTAGCCAGGAGGATCCGATTAAATAAGAAAGTGAATAATGGTCAACATGTTTCTGCTTTAATGTGCATTTTCTGCAAAGCTTTCATCAGGACCTAAACGGAGACCATGGCGGTATACGCACGCTAAGGCGTACCCTAACCTCTGGTCTAGTGCAGTGGCAAAACTCACAGTTTCACCACGTAGATCATCAGGGATTTCCTAGATCAGTCGTAGCCTGAAAGAGAAATAACAACAAGCCACATATATACATTGTAACCTTCCTGTGTTGGTGTTGTCTCTGTTGGTGGCTTAACAATCAACACAGCGTGTGCCCTTGGTAAAAAGTGTAACAAACCACACCTGAAACTAACTTGTGGTCAGGCGTTCGAATACATCCACACCATGCTTTTTGAGTTTGGAGTGATTTAGTCATTGCTAAGTGAACATTCATGCAACAAGAGGATGCCCTAAAGTTCTCAGGCAACCTGTGCAGTCACCCCCATCTCGAGGGTAGTTTGTGATTCAAGTGCCGATCACTATTCGAGTGATATATTCACGGCCTGAGCTGAAAAAGGCACCCAGAGTGCCGGCTAGCCCAGGTTGCCCCAGCACTATGGAAGAAGCGCTTGAGGGCAAGCAATCCTGGCCAGCACGAAGCACAAGTTCAAAATTGGAAACGGCGGCATGAAGGAGAACGGCTTACTTAAAATAATGATGCGACTTGCATCATGGGTCCAAACCGGGGGAACTGCCTGGAAAGATCTGAGTGGAAACAGAGGAAATGGCAGTTTAGCTGATTGTAGTTAGAACACAGCAGGGAAAGGAGCCCCCCTCCCTCGCTGGTCGCTAGCCACTTACTTCCATTTGAAGCAGGATCCCGCCGTGCACCTAAGGGTATGCGCCTTGGCCCGAATGTTAGGGAATTCAGCGTGGATTCCAAAGAAGAATCTTTTTCCGGGTCACGTGGGACGCGGATGCGCTGGGTTAGCGCATGACGTCATCACGTTTGTCGGAAAAGACTAGAACGTTGGAAAATGTTCCCTGTGTTTGAACAATACTAACTTTAATGCTCTTTGTGATACAAAATGACACGACAGGCTAGTGTCACTGTGGGCATTTTATGAGCGTGCTCGGGGTAGTACAAAGCAGGTTCAGATCAGCATAATGCGGAACTAAACCATGTAGAAAACAGGGTGAGTGCACAAGTGTGTGCTCAATAGGAATTGTAACGTAGACCAAGCAACAAGTTTGTGTTACATGGTGGGAACTTGGTCTAGCCTATGGGGAGGACACGGGCTATCTCTACCTGGGAGGTATCAATGGTGGGAAAAGCGTATGTCACTGGGAGGTCATGACTCAAGGACTGTTGGTCTGTCTCAAAGAAAGGTGGCATGACTATACAGAACCACTTAGACAGGCCAGATGATTATGTGAGGACAGACACCCATGGGATGTTATCAGTCATCCCTAAACGATGGGTAGAAAGGCGATATATCCATCGTTGTTCTTTTTCAAATAATGTCTGCTGGGTACAGGGGCCTGGTTTAATCTGCTCTATGATTGTCCAAGTCAAATGGTTGGTGGTATCGTTCAAGGCCAAAAAATGGTCTGTGAGTTTGGTGCTTGCCTTGCGGCACCTAATGTTACTCCGGTGTTCGCACACTCGTTGCTGAACTTTCCTGGTCGTCATGCCCACATACCTTAGTTTGCAAGGGCAAGTAATCAAATAAACCACATTGGTGGAATTGCAGTTTGTGTGAGCTGTCTGTCGCCAGACCTTACCCGGTTCCAAATTGAGTTGTTTGGTTGCTGTAGTCAAATTGCACACACTACACGCTCCGCATGGAAAATGGCCTGTCACTGGTGGCAGGCCCCACGCATTGGTGATAGTTTGGGTTGTGGCAGAGTCTTGAGTCCTGGGGCGGGTGTGTGCAAGGGAGTCCTTGAGGCTCCTAGCTCTTTTATATGAAAAGAGTGGCAGTTCCCAGTGATGGTTGTTGCTTTCTAGGATCTTCCAGTGTTTCCGGATTGATTTGTTAACTGCATAGGAACCTTAGGGTTTTGCCAGTGCTGTATAAAACTCCTAAAAAAAATAAATAGAAAAAAGAAGCAAAAACAAGTCCCATATAGACAAATATGTCAATGGGAATTAAAGGCCTAGGTCAGACATGGGATTAAAAGTACCAAGCAAGCCAGGGTTAGTACTTAATTTGAGTCGGTGTTTTCCGGTGCTCTTCACTGGCCCTTAATTGTCATCACCGGCGCTTGTGACATTCTGACACAAGGTGGCGGTGTCTGGCTATTTTAAAGATGACCACAGCAAAAGTCAATTATTAATTTAATATACTTTTGTTGTTGTTGTAATACTTTATTCGATATTGTCATATTATAAAAGCATATTTCAATATACTTTAAAAAGGAATATTACATGCCGCCCAAGCCATTCTTATAGTTTTAGGGGCCTTGAATAGTCCGCATTGTCGCACTTGTAGGAGTGCGATGGTTTGTAGTTGTGTTGGTACTATCAAAAGCAGCTCTGGCAAAAGCAGTGGGTGGTGCAAACTGCTTATTTATTTTTTGCAAATTAAGCACTGGTCAGGGTAGAGCTGGAGCCATCCTAAGAAGCTGGCACAAGATAGGCCAAGGGTAGCTGGTGTCCTGGGCCTTCCTATCTTGTGTTGCTGTGGAGGCAGGGCACAAGTCCTAAAAAAATAAGTTGGGGGGACGCTGACATCAAGACAGGAAGTGATGTCACGAAAGGTGGCTTGCACCATCAGACTCATTGCCTCCCCTCGCTCACCCCTTAGATGCGATTGCAATGAGCTCCGATCTCACCACAGAGAAGCCAAAGAGTGAAAGTGTGGCTCCATTTACTCCAGTAATCGAGCTCCTGGTAAAATAAGTGGGGGGACGCCGTCCACCGCGTGGTACCCCGACTCGAGCCCTGTGTGGAGGGATCTCTCCTGTCCGAATACAGGTTTCGCTGCTGACTGCTCATGGTGTTCGGATGTCACCACGTCCATTTCAGGGAGTGCCAGAGCCTAAGGCCGCACGAGGGCGATTGTTGACCAATCAGCAAGAAGGAATCAAAGCTAGCGAGGTTTTAAAATGTCAAAAAGAAACAAATTTAAATAGAGCAAATTCATAGCGTCGCTTCTGATCTCCCACACTACGGAGTAAGATTTTGCCAAGAAGAGGCGTGCCAATTCTAAAAACATCTGCAAAGGAATTTTCCCGTCTTTTTTTTTTTTTAATTTTCAGGACCGCAGTAGAAAGAATTTGAGTTTCTGCCAGAAATCCTACCAAAAAGAGAACTGTTAAAGCTATATATACAAAGTTCCAGAAGGGAGGGGGGTTCGGTTTAGTTACAGGGAGGAACCGAAGAGAGGCCGAAACGTCCCACATGAAAACTTGTTGTCTCAGAACTCCCCTAAAACTCAAAGGGAAAAGAACTCTAGTGCAGAAAGCTGACGTGATGATTTTCTTTGTATCTGGGACGTCTGGGATTTTCTGTCTTTTGGCTCGATTCGAACTACAAGCCCCAGAACTCAAAGCGAAAACAAGAATAGTTTAGTTTCTCTCACCTGACACATGACTAAATAGGTACAAAAGAGTGCAGAGTGGGTGAATCCGCCCGCTCTGGAGATATGCCTATAGTCCTATACTCAGCCGCTCATTTTTCAGAGGATGACAACATGCAAACCATAGGATTCGGGTATTAATGTACACCTATAATCAGTGCCTAAAAATAAGGCAGTTTGTAAAGTATGTTGTAGAAGCAGCCAATTTTTTAAGATCAATATGGGACAACCTAAGATCGCTGAAAATGTACGACAATAAAGGCTACCTGTCAAGATCACACAGAATGCCAGCTGTTGTAATATAAACACCGGACATCAAGATGCAGAAACCAAACGAGTGGAAGAGTTACTTAGTTAGAACTAGCATTAGGTAGCTTGAAATCTTTGCAGAAAGCAATCTGCAATGCTCTGGGGGAAAGGGGGAGCTTTCAATTGGTCCTGACCTGTTCCTTTGTCTTATAGCAACCTGCAACCAATGCTTTGTTCATGGACTGAATGCAAATCAACATCCGACAAGAATGAGCGACAGAAAGGACAACGATAAGTAAAAGTTACATTTAAAAGTGAAAAAAAGCATAGACAACTAAAATATTGAATTGAACAAAGGATATCACGGGAAAAACATATTTAAATAAATAAGAGGAAAGAAAACACCGAGACAATTAAAGAAATAATACACACAAAAAATGCACAAAATGAAAATAAACAATTAACACGCATGGGCGAAAAGCATTGGAGATATGAAAGGCACATGGCGCCTGCGAGTGTGCACGCAAGCTTGAGGCCAGGAAAAGCTTATGGGTAGCACTTTCAAAACCCCCTTACTAAAAGTCGAGCAAGCAGCGGGGCTAGACCTAAAAATGGCCAATAAAAAAAAAGGTCCGTCCCCAGGAGATGGTGTCCCATGGGTCGAAAATGGCACAGGGAAGGGGGCTTTGCGGATCAGTGATAATCCAGTAATGATGGAAAGAGCAATAATGTTAGTAGGTAATAATAAAAAAGCCACACAAGTGATAATTTGCCTAAAATCTAGTCTATTGAAGAAAGACACTTGCCAAAAATGAGAGGAGTCCTGATTGCATGTGAAGAAACAGTAGACAAAATGTAAATAAGATAAATTGCAATATGGGATATGATCGTACATCTCTAAAGCAAACATAAATTAATAAGAAATGTAGTGGGATTACGAATCATGAAATTTCAGTCATGTTTAGTGGGTAGAATCTGTGATTAAGCGGAAGCATGTTGAGTACCCACTATGATAATGAGATTCAGCGAAAAACAGCATCACCACTTTTAAGTGATGTGGTCCTTTGCACCATCCAGGCACTTGCCATAATTAAACAACATCATGGTACTTGATACAGTAAAGCAGGTAAATTGCACATAAAAGAATGAATAAAATCTCAAAATTGAACGAATAATTTAAGTCAAAATCAATCATGGATGTCTAGAGCATCAATTACCTTTTAATGAACTGTGTAAGAAATTTTAACTGGCATGTAGAGCGCCGATATGAATAATACCAAATTAAATTTTTGTTTCTCTGTTATTGAATAGTAGAATGTAAAAAGAATCACACAACAAGTGCATGTTATGTGACCAAGGCCGCTTGCACGGCAGAAATGCATTACGGCGGAATTCGAAAAAAGGAGACTGATGTCTGCCTCAATTCGTTTGAGAAGAGATTATTTTGTAAGCTAGCGTATATATATATATATATATATATATATATATACATATATATATATATATATATATATATATATATGTATTACCTACTGGCAGTCGCCAGTAGGTAGTTATAGTTAGGATCTATTTTCCATAGGAAATCCGCAACATTCTATTTGGAATAACTTTGGCGCCGGTTGACGAATCTTCGCGAAATGTTCAAAACTGGTGGGGCGCTCCGGTCCGCTCCTATCCTGAAAGTCTTGGGGTGATTCTTGAAGTGGGTGCTGAGAAAAAAGGGGGGGTCCTAAAACGTGTTTTCCCCATACAATTTTCCATAGGTACAGTTCATCGAGGCTACAGCCTGAACGGCTGAATGGAATTACACCAAATTTGGCAAAGTTGTAGTCCTTTGTTCAGACTCATGCCTTTTGCTTATATCGTGTAAATCTGTTCAGTAGTTCCTGAGAAAATTGCATTTAAAAGTACATATATATCTATGGCCTCGGTGGATGCGCGGATTATAAGCGCACCGTCCCAATCACGAGCAGAATGCTGACTGGCTGCCAAGTGGTTGTCAACATTCCAAACCAGGAAGTGTTGGCAGCCATTTTGTGCCTTGGTAGATGCGAGGATCTAGAAATTAGTGGAACAAGTGTTTAAAACATATAAAGGGGGAAGGTAAGAAATATTTTGACCCTCTAGACCTGTTTAGGGGGTCCCCCAAGAACCCCTAGGGCCCAGAAAAGATTTCCTTTTATTTTGTTGAAAAAATGGAGAAATGTGCGCTGGGTGCATGGATCCTCCGTAAAAAAATTTTAAACGAAGCGCGGGCTCCTGTGCTTGTTTAAAAATTAGGTACCTGGGAAGGACCAATCCCCTGGTGTAAAATATTGCATTTGAAGCGGGGGCAGAGAAAAAAGGGGCGTCCCAAAACGTGTTTTCCCCATGCAATTTTCCATAGGAACAGTTCATTGTGGTTACACCCCGAACGGTTGAACGGAATTATACCAAATTTGGCAAAGAGGTAGTCCTCGGTTCAGACTTGTGCATTTTGCTTAAATGGTGTAAATACATTCAGTAGTTTCTGAGAAAATTACAAGTAAAAGTACATATATATTTATGGCCTCAGTGGATGCGCACACTAAACGCACCGTCCCGATCACGTGCTGAATGCTAATTGGCTGTCAAGTGGTTGTCAACATTCAAAACCAGGAAGTGTTTGCAGCCATTTTGTGCTTCGGTAGAAGCGAGGGTCTAGAAATTAGTGGAACAAGTGTTCCAAATGTATAAAGGGGGCAGGTAAGAAATATTTTGACCATCTAGACCTGCTCAGGGGGTCCCACAGGGATCTCTAGGGCTCACAAAAAAACCCAGAGAAATGTGTGGTGGGTGCATGGATCCGCCATAATTTTTTTTAAAACAAAGCGCAGGCTCCTGTGCTTGTTTAAAAATTAGCTTCCTGGGATGGTCAGTCCCCCGGGTCTAAAATATTACATTTGATGGTGGTCCAGAGGGGCTATAGCCAGGATGTGTGTAGTTTAGAATGTTGAATACTACAGGGGCCCTGTAGCCCAGGGACCCCCATTCCTCGGTGCTACAAAATAACTGGGGGAGGGAGCTCAAAGGTCCGTCTAAGCCCCGGGGATTACCACCCTCCAGGGCTTTTTATATTTTCTTTCTTTTGAAAATACTTTATTCGAAACAAAATTTCATAAAAGTACATATACAGTATCCATAATAAATCCATAATAACTGTACGTAGAACAAATCATAATCATAAAACAAATCAGACAATGGGTACGAGTTTTGACCTAATGAACCAAGCATTCGCCACATATTTAGCCACCCCACAGACCATATACATTGAAGAAACATCTGTTAAAAAAATACGCATAGCTAATCTATGATCCCTCACTCCTAGGTTCCTACAAACAGGTTTCAGCCACCTTCCTCTAGGTATTCTGTAGGCTACACATGCAAATAGGAAGTGGCCCAAGGATTCTTTTGGACAGGGACAACCTGGGCATTTCTGCTCTGTTCCTCTATATCCCTTCCAACCTGCCTTGAATGTGTTAAGGGGTAGAATACCATATCGGAGTTTCAAAAACAGTGTTCTATCACGAGGGACCTGGATAAAATCCAAAAAGGGCTCTAACTTCCTAAGGGGCTTGTGATCAAGGAAGGTACTAGTTAGGTGACCCCAGTTTGGATTCCTGTGTTCTTTGGCAACAACCCAATCCCAATAAAGTTTTTTGACAATTGCCTTTGGGGGTGGCAGTTGCGAAATCCAACTCTCTTCTAGACCTATTGATTTAACAAGCCTCTTTAAATTATTGAGCCATTTGATTTTATTTGCTACGTTTAAACTAATCAGCTCATCCAGAACCTGAGCATAATTATGAAGTTCTGGGGTCCTTCTAAGACGAACCCAGAATAACAAGGGACGAATTTGCACTAGATCAACAACCGATTTTTTACCCATGTCAAGAAAAAGAGGTTTCAGAGGGGCCGATAAGGGTAGCGAGACCATATCTCTAATAAACTTATTCTCAGCTACCGCTAAAACTTTGGTATTTTCCGCCCCCCAAAGTTCTGAACCATAAACTGCCGCTGCCAATGCTTTCCCTTCATAAATTGCCAAGGTTGGGGCTATGGGACGACTGAAAGATCGACGCTGGTTCTTAAGAATTACTCCTGCAACCCTTTTGAGGTTTAAAACCATTTTGGCGATATGGGCTGACCAGCTCAGGTTATTACAAAGTCTCACCCCAAGGTAATCAAATTCCTCTACCACCTCCAACGGGGTGTCATTCAGCCTGAGGTTTACCTTCCTATGTTTCTTTTTATTAGATAACACCATCAGCTTTGTTTTTGAAGTGTTTATTGACAACCCCCTATCTATACAAAAACTGCAAAAACGATCGAGTAGTTTTTGCAAACCCATGGGGGACTTTGACATGAGCAGAGTATCGTCGGCAAAGAGGAGAGTGGGTGTTTTCTCTCCTGCAAGGACGGGGGCATCAGCAGGATCCTCCCTCAGATGGGCTACAACCCCATTGATAAAGAGGGAGAACAGGGTTGGAGCCATCACACACCCTTGCCTCACTCCCCTATTTACCGGGATCTTCTCTGTCAGTTGACCCTGGGATCCCCATCGGATCCTGGCATAGTTCCCCTCATGGAGTTTAATAATGAATTGTAGGAGGTAACTAGGAAAACCCATATCGGATAGGACCGACCAGAGCTTATTCCGTGGAATCACATCAAATGCTGTCTTCAAGTCTATGAAAGCCAGGTATAGACTACCCTTAGTAATTAACACTGACTTCCAACAGACTGCACAGAATCTAAATACCTGGTCTATTGCACCTATATTGCTTCTAAACCCGGCCTGGAAATGGGACAAAATACTCTTATCCACAAGCCATACTTCTGTACGGTTTATGATCACCCTTCCAACCACCTTCTGAATTGTGTCTATCAGACTTATCGGTCTGTAATTTGAAGGGTCGTCCCTATCGCCCTTTTTATAAATGGTTATTACCTCAGCACCTTTCCAGGAATCGGGAACTGGATGACCAGCTTGTATCAAATTCATCAGGTTAGAAATGTATTTAGCCCACACATTCGGTTCATACTTTAACAAGTCCCCTGGAAGACCATCTTGGCCTGGGGCCTTCCCTGGCAATAATTTAGAGATAGCATCTAGTACTTCTCTCTGGGAAAATGGATCTGTGTTGTAAATAAAATTACCACGAGGCGTGCTTTCGGGGATATTAGCTGATAATAATGTCAAGCTATCCACATTCTCCTCACAATATAGTTTAAAAAAATGGGAATACCATTCCTGGTCCGTAATATGATTTAAAATGGGACCTGCTCCCTTTCTATCTAGAGCATTAATTAATTTCCAAAAGGCAACAGTATTTTTCCCACGAGCTGCTTCTTTCAACTGTTGCCAATGCTCTTCCTCCCATTCTCTTTTGGCAGATTTTATACTGCACGCATAATCTTTCCTGGCTAACCGGACGGCCACAGAGTCCTTACTACGTATTGCTTTAGTAATTGCTTCCCTTTTGCTTCTACAATTACTCGTATACCATGGATTACTATTTGATTTGGTACCGTTAGGGCGGGTTTTTCCCGGTTGCTTCTTACAAAAGTGGGCTCCCACTTTACCTATTAGATTACTATAGGAGACCGACAAACTAGGATCGGCTAGATTAAGTGGAACAGACTCTAAGGCTGCCAAACTACTAATTTCTTTAAATACCAAATCTTTGATATTTTTTAGCTTCCCCTCATCGCATTTGACCACATTCCATTTTAGTTTCCGATTATTATTTACAGGGAAGACCTCTTTGGTTATCATCTCCGCTTCCTGTCTAGAATTCCGACCACTTACCCATTTAAGTTGCATACATAAGGGGTTGTGGTCACTATAAGAAGACTCCCTAACCACCATATCGATTAAATCAGGCCAGGAGTATTCATCTAAAAGGATGTAGTCAATACGAGAGGGGCACCCCAGCCTATTAAATGTCATTGCTCCCTCGCGATCAGAGTTTGTACGGCCATTAAGAGCCCAAAGATTGTAATCTAACACCAAGGCATTCAACTGAATGACCCTAGATGACCATTTCTTAATTGGGCTAAGAGTTAGGGGGGGTATAAATGATCTTCCTTCAACTACATTGGGACCTGATTCTTCTTCCATATCTAGCGGTTCGAACGTGCAATTGAAGTCTCCCCTGACTATTATTTTGGATCTGGCCGGGAGTTTGGACAACTCCACATCCAACAGTTCTAATACTGGAGAAGCAAGCCCTCCCTGGAGACCTCTAGCATAGATACAGAAGATTTCATATCTGTGGCCTCCTGCACTGTTCTTTAAAGTGATGTGCAAGATGTCGTTCGAAACATACTTATTGGAAGAGACACTACAGTTCAGAGATATTTTTACCCAGATGTGTAACCCACCAGAAGGGCGCCCTCTCCCCAGTGAAACAGCTGGGACATAGAAGGTAGAATAACCATTCATATATTCAGGGAGTTTGCACCACGTTTCTTGAAACAGACAAATATCATATTGGTTAATAAGGGTGTTCCAATCAGGATTTGCTACATTCTTCTTTAAGCCAGCAATATTCCATGATAAAATATTAATTGAAGAACCCAGTGCCTTAATTTCCAATTGTCCTGTTGAGACTATATCCTGAGTACAATTACCAGCTACTACCAGGGGTTCAATTGTATCTGGACTAAAGCCAGCGTTAGCCACTATATCTACAGGCAAATTTGCTTGATCTTCCAGCTGGGGATACAACACCCCTCTTCCCAAGCGCTCAATGGACCCGTTAGTAAGTCAATCGACTTCCTCCAGGCCATTGAAGCGGTTATAACATTGGATAGGATAATCCAACTGTGGACCCAACCATCCCTCCTTGAACCTATTTCCCCCATTATAAGGTCTACCTCTCCCTCTACGTACTTCTTGCCAGTCGCCGCTAGCAGCCCCTCCCCAATTGTTATAGCGCTGGTTCCCTTGGGTTTCAGGTCTCCTCCAACCAGTTTCATGCGTGGTAGCCTTAAGCCAACTCCATCTATTATCGTGATTACCCGCAGGCATATAGAAATATGACAGAGGTTTGACAAGGATCCCAGACTCAGTGTTACGGTGATGCCCTAAAGAAATAAACTCTACTATGCAAGGGTCTTCAAATGTGATCACCACGCAATCACCTTTGAGATGTTTCTTTTTTTCACCAACCCATGGAGCTCTCTCTACCATCAGAATATTTTTATTAATATTTGGAGGTGGTGGAAAATTCCTGTCCAACCAGTGACAAACTTTATTTTTAAGACCCCAAAATGATTCAGGGGTGTCAGGGGTAAGCTCAGGGACACCGGTTAACACGATCACAAATGGGCAGGCGTCAGATGGTAAACTAATATTCCGCCGAGCCCTTGGTGTCTTTACAGAGGGTAGGAGAGGGGTAGCGCTGGGTGCGATAGGATCTACTTTCACCGGGGGTTTTTTGACTTCTGCAGAAACTGGTTTAGTGACCACTTTACCACCCTTCTCTACAATTGAGGCAGATGGACAGGTCTTAATTTGCTGGGTAGGTACTATTAAAGGATTCTTAACCACTGGCGATGTACCGAGTGTATTCTTCTGGATTACATGAGTTTTATCCCCCCCCTTGCATTCCAACTCCTTTGATATAATTCCAAGTTGTTGTTCTATGCCCTGGAGTCTGACTTCAAGGGGCGAAAGTAAAGACCTAATAAGATCCGCTAGGGAATCAAAAAAGGGCGCGTCCGCATCCTCTTCACTCTCTGCAGACACATCAGGGCTACCATCATTAAGAATGCTATCTATGCTAGAATCCGATACAGTTACATCAGGCAACTCTAGGGGCAGGGG
The DNA here is from genome assembly GCF_964261635.1 of Lissotriton helveticus. Lineage (NCBI taxonomy): Eukaryota > Metazoa > Chordata > Amphibia > Caudata > Salamandridae > Lissotriton > Lissotriton helveticus. Next base: position 152,487,434 of record NC_136072.1, on the reverse strand, counting down.
GTGCGATACACGATGAATCCTAGCTGTATCAACTGTAGCATCCACACTTAACCCTCCCTCCTGTGCACCGGTTCCCAGACAAGCTATATTCTCCAAACAGGGTACAATATCACTAAGCACCTCAGGGACGGTTAATTTTGGAGAGGATATTAAACCTACTACAGGAAGCCCTTGTAACTCTGGGGGAACTGTGTGTATAAGAACATCGGTAACCAGTGCCGTAGTTGGGGTAACAGACTCAATTGGGGATACTGGTAATAAGGGAACCAAGGGTTTATTTATGCATTGAGGCTGGACCGAAGTCAGTACTGGTGTCACATGAGTAGATATTATTTGTGGCGTGACTGGTAAGGGCAAATCTTTAGTCGGAGTACGAGCCAGGGCTATATTACCCAATGACGATCTTTTGGCATGAAGCAAATCTTGAGAAACCCTCCGTTCCATCAAGATAATACCTTCGTCAATTAGAGTGTTAGTACGGAGGATAAAACTATCAAGTGTATTAGTCAATTTTTTAGTTTTGATATTTTTTATCCCTGCCCCCACCTGGCTTCGAGTTGTCCGTGAAGACATAAATAAATCAACACTTTGCTATCGGTGATACTCTACGAAAAAGAAGGAGGACCACTACTTAGATACTAACCCCTACAAATCACAATAATCCTACGATAAACCAATGCACTATAAATGTCAAGGACTAATCAAAAATACATAAACAAATATAGCGGCTTTGTAGCAACAGCAATAGTCTAATAATACGCTAGGGGTTACCGCCCGTCCAGTCCTTTCGGTCCTCGGAGGGCCTCAGAGGGCCCGCCCTTTGCCCGGGCTTAGCCCCGGGCTGAGTCCCGCGCGCGTCCCGCGTGCGCGCTCACCAGTGCGTTAAAATAGGAGGGTTGGGGGGCGGGAAGAGACACCAGGTGCGCTGGGATCTTCAAGCGCTGTGCACCCTGGCTCTCGCAGTCCCGGCCCCGGTCGCGTCCGCTTCGGTCCCCAGTCCTTGCTGTTCAGAAACGGGGAGATTCACCCAGAAGGTTAAAAATGATTAAAATATGCAGAAATCCAGATAAGTGTTTCCCAAAGGCTGCGAGCGGCACCCGCGATGCGGGGGCCGCGAGCCTTAAGTAGCTGGTGAGAGCTGGTGAGAGCAATCAAGGGCGGAGGGCTGGGGGCGGGAAGAGACACCAGGTGCGCTGGGATCTTCAAGCGCTGTGCACCCTGGCTCTCGCAGTCCCGGCCCCGGTCGCGTCCGCTTCGGTCCCCAGTCCTTGCTGTTCAGAAACGGGGAGATTCACCCAGAAGGTTAAAAATGATTAAAATATGCAGAAATCCAGATAAGTGTTTCCCAAAGGCTGCGAGCGGCACCCGCGATGCGGGGGCCGCGAGCCTTAAGTAGCTGGTGAGAGCTGGTGAGAGCAATCAAGGGCGGAGGGCTGGGGGCGGGAAGAGACACCAGGTGCGCTGGGATCTTCAAGCGCTGTGCACCCTGGCTCTCGCAGTCCCGGCCCCGGTCGCGTCCGCTTCGGTCCCCAGTCCTTGCTGTTCAGAAACGGGGAGATTCACCCAGAAGGTTAAAAATGATTAAAATATGCAGAAATCCAGATAAGTGTTTCCCAAAGGCTGCGAGCGGCACCCGCGATGCGGGGGCCGCGAGCCTTAAGTAGCTGGTGAGAGCTGGTGAGAGCAATCAAGGGCGGAGGGCTGGGGGCGGGAAGAGACACCAGGTGCGCTGGGATCTTCAAGCGCTGTGCACCCTGGCTCTCGCAGTCCTGGCCCCGGTCGCGTCCGCTTCGGTCCCCAGTCCTTGCTGTTCAGAAACGGGGAGATTCACCCAGAAGGTTAAAAATGATTAAAATATGCAGAAATCCAGATAAGTGTTTCCCAATGGCTGCGAGCGGCATATTTCATAGGGGGGCCGCGTGGTCTCCATTCTGGAGCAGTAGAAAGCCTTGGGGAACAACACCCCACAGGAGCGGGACACTGCTGTTTGCTATGGCAGGGCGTGAGTCGAGGTTCTCGCTGTGTCATAGCAAACTTGAGGGCATATTAACAAGTACCATATTAACAAGTACCATTTCGCAGCAATTTAAAAAAAAAAGCCAAAAATGCGGTCAAAATGACATCGCCCTATTTACTAGGTGACGCAAAGATGCATTAATGCATGTTAGCAGCCGGTTTGCTAAGGGGTCGCCTCGTATCTCCAATGAGTTGCAGTGTAGGTGTTCTCAGTGGGAAGGTAGGTGTTTCTATGAGAATATAAAAAGGAAGAGGGAGGTATGACAACAGCTTTGGATTTACAAGGCGACCCTGGATTTGAGGACCGATAGGAAAACTCTTGCTAATTGCGGTTTATGTCGGATCCTAACATGTGTTCTGAAGTAGACTTAAACATGTTTAATATGCGAGGTGGATTCATATGTTAAGTGCACAGTCTTATATTAACAAGGTTTTCACTTGCGAAGATGAATTTTCGCTGTATTTCTCATGATATTGGGGGCATATTTACAAGGACAGTGTCGTTAAATTTGTTGTGGTTTCCAGGAAGCGTAAGCGGAGTGGGCTGGACTAATGTATGCCAGTGCTGCGCGAGGCTGTGAACCATGATACCGGAGCTATAGGCGTGGTTCTGTCGTGAGCTATATGAGAAATCAACTGATTCCGGTGTCCGTGTTGTAGTGCTGACGTCACCCGGGTCTTAAACTCAAATGTGTCATTATATCTGTAAAGTACCACAGCATGGCCAACATGAAACGTACGGGGTATCACTGACCCTATATTCATTCATAGTTGCACACATAAAAGATGGGGACATGACACATTTCTGCGAATATGAATGTTTGTTGTGCATTCAGTGGAGTGTTGTAGCTGTAGTAATGCAGGGCTATGAAAGCTTTAGGATGCAGTTTTTGGCACATGAAGGGCAGCAAAGATATATATGTTTGTGGTCATTCATGTACACTGTCGAACTTGGTGCTGGAAATCAGTGTTCGAGCCTCTGAGTCGCGTCCACATCCTGTCATTGAAGGCAAATGATGTAATCTACGCCTGCCTGAAAATGTACTATAAATACGGTGCTCATGTAAATTGCTGATATAGTTTTAGGTCGACTTCGCGCTATATAAATATGCACACACTCCCTTTTTTCGCCGCAAACACTATTTTCTATTGAAATCTTTTTTAAAGTGTTGCCCCAAATTCTTATTAATATAAGAGGGCATGATTTACTTTCAGATAAGTAGAATAGAAGTGCTACTACAAACACTCCCTCACTTCTTCATCTTTTGTTTTTTGTACATTTCTTTTCAATTACTCTTTATGAAAACATTGACATTAATATTTTTTTACATGTTTACTGCTTGCAACGATAAACCTCCAGTTCTTCATGAGAGAAAATAGTTCACAATACTACACAATATACATACTGATAAACCCATTTTCACTCTAGAAGAAAAAGAGAATTACTTGATATATTTTTTTTGATTTGTACATATTTCAAACCTTCTTTTTCTGCGTCTTTGTAGTATTTTCAATTCCCGACGACAATTTATGAACTATTCTTACTTCATTTAGTTTCTAAAGTACAATTATACTTTTACACACTACATTTAGAAATTATAATAATATACTTGAATTAGAAAAATATATAAAGCATAAAATTATACTATTAATTTACCTCTCTTCAAAATTCTTTCCTCCTTACGTTGACATCCATCCAACTCCTCTGGAAGGAGCATAATGTTTTATATATTACAATATATACATTAACTTTATGTTCCCTCTGAGTCAATGGGCGATAAACTGAAGATGAATCCGACAATCGAAAACTTTATCTTGCTCGTAGTTTGGTCACTCGTAATTAAATCACAGAAATGAAAGTAATCATCCTACGGGTGTGGTTTATATCCGTTTTGTTTATTGAAGTCACTATGGAACCAATTTAGTGCTCCTCACATTTTTCTGTCACGTTTTTCAGTTGACACGTTCTCACATTTCCACTGTTTAACTTGCGCATGTGTTTTTTTAAAAGTGAAACTTGTTAAACAGTTTTAGTTTCGTTTTATATCCTCATACGTATTCGCTCTTAATTCTTTCTCTTATTATACGGGTATTAAAATAAATATCTTTGTATTTAATTTTTAAAACAAGTATATTTATTGGTTACTGTGTACAGTTTCTGTCCACAATTTTAATAGACTTCCCCATCCAAAACCCCTATTATCCTTATTTTGAAAAAAAGGTGCTATACATTTTTTTAAATTTATTTCAGTATTAAAATTAATACATTATGTAAATACATTATTGTTGATGTGTGAGTTCCTTCCCTTATACACAGTTGGTTGCCACATCTCTGAACATCTGGAGGTACCTGGTGGGCTAGTTGGACCCCAGGGACCCACAGAATTGAGGAGGAATTAATTCTCTAACTTAAAACGCACCACAGGGCGTGTTTGTAGACATGTCACCTCAGGCCACGTCCCATTCTTTCACCACTGTACCCCGTTGCAGGTTTTAAGTTGGGGAATTAATTCTCTTTCAATACTGAGGGTCCCTGAGGGCCAAATAGCCCAATAGGTATCTCCAGTATGCGCCAGGTAGCTGCATTGCAGATAGGTGTTCAGAGGCCACGTCCCTTTTCACACCACTCGGCAACACAGCTCTGTGGCACTTATTGGAGGTACCTGGTGGGCTACTTTGACCCTAGGGACCCTCTAAAATCAGCCAAACTACGAATTCAAATGTACTCACCTGTTATCAGGAGATACCTCAGTGCTGCATCTTTGAGCCCAGTACTGATCCTGAAAAATAATTCTAACCGTACTTACCAGTAACTTGAATTTCCTTCCATAGGCTAACATTGACTGGTTTCACTTGGAAATTCTTCTAAGTGTGGAGTTTTCTAACTTTAAAATATTCACCTAAAATCATTCGAACAACAAATTCCGATTTACTCACCTGTTATCAGGAGAGAATCCAGTGCGGCATCTTTTAGCCCAGCACTGACCCTGAAAAGTAATTCTAAGCGTACTTACCAGTAACTTGTCTTTCTTTCCGTAGGAATCCATTGTCCGGTTTTCACAAGAAAAGTTTCTAAGCGTCAATTTTCACAAACTACAAATATTCCATAAAAATTGCCTGAATAAATTAAACGCATTCTTTAACTGTTTACAGGAGATGCACCAGCGCTAGATCCAGGATCCACCACAGAGTAAGAAAAAGTAACAATAACACTACTTACTTGCTAAGTGAAATTCCTCCCACAGGATAACATTGGTGATTCTATGTGAAAAAGTTTCTGTCAACTTTTATAATACAATAAAATCCCTTACAAATCACTACTGTAACCAAAACGATTTTACTCAACTGTTTACAGGACATGTCCCAGGACTGAATCTAGGAACAATTCCTGTGGTTACAAAAGCAATCCATAAAGTAACTAATTGCATTTACCTAGAAATTCCCATTGAGCTCAATGTTGCATTGTGTTTGAAATTGTGTTGTTCATTGCAACAACTGTAACTACTGTACTTAAAAGCCTATTGCCTATTTGCAAAGTATTTAAACGAAAGTAATTTGTTCTGAGAAAGTATATTTTGTAATGTAATGTATAATGTGATTATAATGTAATTTAAATAAATAAAATATCTAAAAATAAATAGTTTAAAAAAGTGTAGTAAATCAGTATAAAAAATAATATGTCAATTAATACATTTAAAAATTGTTATTTACAAAACCTTTGAAATTCACTGAAAAAACCATAGGTTTCAGGCAGGTTATAGTTAGGAATTAGCATTTAAAAAACCTTAGAAATTCACTCAAAAAACATAGGTTTTAGGGGTGTTTTAGTTAGCTGGACATTTGAGTGAAATGTCCAGCTAACTATAACACTAACCCTGGGCTAAATACTATGCTTACCTAACGGAGCATGCAAAATTTGTACTAATTCGCACTTCGTAAATTGCACGTACGTAGTGTAGCAGCTAAATAAACAACATCCTCAGATGCTTTGAAAAAGCTATTTTACACGCTTAAAAGCATATAAGCAATTCCCAAAAGTGAACTTTTACAATGAACACATTAGGCAATGAGAGAGCTGATGATTTTGGGGTCCCCCCTAACCTAGGGGGAGAACCACGCAGATGCCTTGAACACAAAGAGCATAAACAAAAAGCACATTTTGTTGAACTCCTTGTAAAATTATTTTGATATTGGATACTATATAATATTCACTGCCCACTGCTAATCTCATCCCATAATGCTTTGTAGGGCCTTTGGTGGGGTATGTTTTTTTGCCAATAACTGTGTTTGGGGTGGTCCCAAGAGGATGGGAACACCACCAAATCGTTCAATAAGATGTGCTTTTTTGTTTTCAAGGCATCTGTTTGGTACTCCCACTAGGTTAGGGAGTATACCAACATCGTCACCTCTCTCACTGCTTGCTAATTTTTCAGTTTCACTTTTGTGAAAGTATTATATGTACTTTAGCATTTTATCATAACTGGCACTATGCAGGATGCCATTTGCAATTATTTAGCAATTTTTTCACAGTGCAGACAAGTACACAGCGTCATCAGCTACGCTACGCAGACTACGTGTACTACGTGAAGTTCAAAGTATACTACTTGAAGCTAAGTGTAATACTGCTATGCAAACTACGCCCAGGCCTATACAACACCCCTAACACCTATGTTTTTTTATGTGAAATTCTAAGGTTTTAAAAAAAAAACATTTTTATTGACAGATCACAAAGAAATCGCAGAGCTCTGTATCCCAGAGATTTCTGCCAGGCAAAAAAATACACATATGTGACATCGCAATCCATCAGAGTTTTTGCATAGGGAACAGATGAACATAATCGAAACCATTAACAACCCACCACCCGCCCCCTCCCCCTTCCCCCCTTGCACGGTAACTAGCTTCTTGGCAATCAATATAGAGTCATCCATCAACACAGCACTCTCATAGATCAGGTATTGGGTCTTGTTCTGGTGGAGGTTCGAGACATATACCCCTGAAGTCGGCCCACTGCCGCCAAATTTTATAGTGTTTGCGAGGACATCCCCGGGCCAGAAATATGGGCTTCTCCAGCCCCATGCAAAAGTCTAGACCCCTCTTCCGCGCTATGAGGGACGGGTCCCTTGGGTCTTTCCACGCCCTGGCTATGTCTCTCTTGGCCACTGTAAGCCCAAGCAACAATAAGTGTCTCTTGTAGAGGTTACCCCCCACCCCATCTAACACATGTAGAAGGCCGAGATGCGGCGTACGCGGGAGCACCCAATCGAGGGCTTCATCCAGGATATTCCAAACCCCATCCAGAACCTATCTAGGTGGCTACAGCTCCACACCGTATGCAGGAAAGTTCCCACCCCCCTAAGGTTTTTTAAATACTAATTCCTAACTATAACCTGCCTGAAACTTATGTTTTTTTTGGTGAAAATAAATAAATATATATATATGTGTGTGTGTATGTGTATATATTTGGATATATGCATATGTATGTATATATATATATATATATATATATATATATATATAAGCAAGGTATATATTTGGGGTTTTATGCATGGAAAATCTATATTTACTTACTTTTTCATATTTTGGTTTCCATATTTTGTCCTCAATATTTTAGATACCACAATATTCTATCTTCAATATTCAGGGGCTGCACTATTGAGATCAGTTATAGTCTTCACCTCCAGACATTTTCACCCCAGACTGTCCAAGCCTTCTCAGAGTTGTAAATCTCTTAGAGTTGAGTGATGATGCAGTAAGTGTGGTGTTAGAGTGACACAGACACGTACCTTGGTTAGGAGAGGGTTTATTCCAAATTAAGTAGATACATAAATAACCCCTCCAGGAGAGGTTCTAACTTCCAGTTAAGCCCTGGTGACACTGGTTAACGCTCTGCCCAGGAATCACCATCACCCTGGCATTCTATGTCACCAGGTCTCATGATAGGAAACAACAAACCTCATTCCTTATGAACGAATATGGCAAACGCACACACTGAACAAACGGAAGGAGTACAATTAAACTAAAATAACAACCAACCATATGCAGGACTGAAAATCCTGTAGACTACAACCACAATCAAGACTTTCTAAAAACCCATTACTGAAAAGCTTACTACAAACATGCAATCTTCCAACTTGACCATTCACATAAATCTATCAATATAATGGCCAAAAAACACTGCCCACACATTTTCAACTACTAAAACTACAATCACGCACAAAGAAGAAACAAAATGTTGTCAACAGGTATCCTGACCGGAAGGACACCACAGGTTGTTCAATGCATGCTTAATGATGGCCTTCCTTTCATTCACAATGTCTGTTGCAATTGGTTTCAGTCCTCTCCACTCTCTTGGTGCTCTCCTCCACCTGTCCCTGTGTACAGGGCCAGATAGGCCTATTATTCCACCGGGCATTTTCCCAGTGAGCTAGAGCGATTGGAGGCTGTTTTTGTAAGCAAATGACACACCCTGATGCAATCAGAGAGAAAGAAAAGACAGAGGATAGAAGGAGATAGAATGGACAGATGGACAGAGACAGATAACACGAAGAGACCAAGGGAGCGGGAGTGGTCTGAGTATTTTTGCCAAGGCTTCTTTTGGTTCCATAGTCCATCCCTGTTCATGTAGCATAAGATCATTTTTTCTGGATTTCCTTTGGTGCTTCTTTCTATAGCTAATGGTGTGGCCATGGAGCTTCTTCTTTCCAGATTGTGATGTCACGTGCCTCAGCCACTGGAAGATCAAATTGAACAGACGCTCTGATATATAGCACACTGTGTGGGCTCTTAGGAACTTCATCACATGTCTGAAGGATATAGATTTCAGTAGTGTCACCAGGGATATGTCCTGAAACAAGAAAATCTAGTGACTCTCAAAGCTGAAGTTTCCCCACTTTCCTGGGGATTCCATAATCTTTTTCTTCTGTTGGGATGGCGCACCCTTGTCAACATATCATGTCTGCCGGTCTGAGCAGTCGACCAAGCAGAGCGGTGGATCCAATCTAGTTCAATGTTCTACAGTGCATCCCCTGTACATAACTTTCAATGTCTTTTCTCTCAACTCACAGAGGGATGTTCCTTATCCTAACATTGCTACACTTGAAATGATTTCCCAAGACCTCCAGGAGCTCCTGTAGATAGACCTGTTCCTCTTTCAGAATGATCAGTTCTTTCCTCATAAAGTTTGCCCTGCTTTGGTTTCTTCAAGGAATGTATCCTATCATACAGATTGTTATATCCTTTTTTGGTTGAGCCTAGACAGCGTTCGCGCTGTCTTTTCTAGACATGCTGTATTCACTCTGTAGTTTTACAGCCCGCCCACTGCTTTTCAGTTATTAGTTTCAGTGTCCTTTAAAAACCCATACTTCTAAGTGGGTAATTTTCCTATTTGTCCCTCCATTCCGTTCTGTGTTCCATCCCATGGAGCAGGCCCCCATTTCTTGTAGGCTTCCACTTGTCCCATTTTAGTTACTGATTAGGGACTTTTTTCACACCTCAAAGAGAACTTCTCCTGAGTGATCGTATTTTGACTAGCTACAAGCTTTTCTGTAAACAGGGCTGTAAACTGTGGTATTATCCCTGACTTTAAAGTGGGAGTACTATCCCCGCCCCTCACCCCCGTCCTGCTTCATTCATCCCCTAACCCCTTCCTTTCCATGTGAATCAAGTGAGCCAGCAAAAGGCCTGGGCACCCGCTCAACCACGGTTCACCCTCGGTTTCCATTCACAGCTTTGCTCTCGTCTTTTTTGTATGGGTAAACATTGACATCTATTAACTACAAAAGAACGCAGGGGCATATTATCAACAAATAGCGATATTTATCGCTAAGTAGGCTTAGCAGCAATTTTTTTATCGCCGCGCATTACCGTATTTTATCGGTGAGATAACGTGCTATTAGCAACGTTTATCTCAAAAGCGATAAAATTCTCGGCGATAGCGGCAAAATCCATGAAATCGCTGAGAATACAGCGATATTCACGTTTTATCGCTAACAGGGTCTTAGCCATTATAGTAATTGATCAGTAAAGAGGGATAAGGGATTGGAACGTCCGTTTCTTTCCCCTAGGGTAAGTAGTAGATTTATCAAATCGAAAACGGACACTTGTTACACCTTATGACCATTGGTTAAAGGAATGTATTAGAGTATCCTCAAAAACTCAATGTTTTTTGGAGTGCGGTATATCTGTTTCTTCCGCCCCACATTGAAGTTGTGGCAGTTATCATTGGGTACTCCAAAGCATTGTGATTTGCCAGCCTCATCCAGAGGCACCTCTGGTCTGTGGTGCAGTGTCCAGAGATGTGAATAGAAAAAGTGTGAAAGTAAATTGTTGAAAAAAGGAAAAAACGTTAAAAAGTGGAAAACCGCCCATTGGATTTTAATAGAGGGTTGATTTCCGCTTGAGTTAAAAATATGTGATACTACTCATTAGATCAAGTTACTGGTTCTAGCAGTATAATGATGAAATCGTCGACATGTTTCAGCTCCTTGGGCCCGAGGGGTCTGTGGAGCTTTCGTCAGGACTAACAAACAGAAATTAGTACTTACACAATTTGTGTAGTATCTTTTCGATATGGTCGTTTTCTGATAATTATTTCTGAAAACAATTCCTCCAAATTCTGCAATGAGATGAAGAAATACACAAGCAAATATACACCTTTTCAAATACATTTAAATAAGGCTGGTAAGTAGTGAATTAACATTTTTATCACCAGGGAAGACATAACTAAGGAAGGTATATTACTACGCGGATTGAGAGGGAGATGTTAATGGTGTGTACCCCTGTTGTGATGTCTCAGTTGTAATTCAAACGTTAATCTGGTCAAGTGTGTATCTGACCTTTCAAAGGTAGTGCTTACGGTACCTGTATGTGTGATAACCGAGTGTTGACCAACAGGTATTCACTTATGAAATACTTAGGTGTGCGTTCAGGGTGAAATGCCCGCTATGGACACCTACTCAAGGAGTATTCAGCAATTTAAAAAGAAATATTAAATAACATTAATCTGATGTCAAAACTAGGTGACTCTCAAGAGCAAATCTGTTGTAGAGGGGCTCGAGAATCCTGCAATATTGGCCGCAGTGTGCCGCTCTACTCCTTTGTGATAGTTAAGCAAACTGATTCTGAATTAGTTATGCAGCAAACAAAAAAGCAGTAAAAAACGAGAAGAAGTTTATTTGGTCCTACCTGATTTGGAAGAACCCTGTGCTTCATCGGGGTCCCGCTAATTTTAGCCCAGAGCTGTTTGGAGAATGGTTTTTCTGCATTAGTATTTTGCCAGGCATAAGCGTCTTACCGGTGTTGTTTGTAACGAGGTCTCCGCCGCCATTACCCGCGTGTATGAAAGCTCCCCGCCTTGTGCTGACTCTGCCCCCGGGTGTGTCTTCTCGGCTACTCGCTCAGATTTAAAGGGGCTCGGCTAAGCTTAGGGAAGTGATGTTTTGTTTTTTCAATCGGGTAACTTTATGTGTACCGGAGCTCGAAATTGACAGATTTCAGGGACATTTTTGTAAATCCGGAATCTTTAAGAAATACATATGGACAATATTAAGATTGAAATAATGTTCGATAGGGTCATGACCACTGGATTCAGTTGTAACGAAACGAAAAGGAACGAAATAGAGCATTGTTCAAAGTCATTTTGGAATGCTCAGTTCTGACAAAGTTCTTATTTTGCGAACTGATGCCAAGGGATAAAATCGTTCAATCCTTGGTCGTAGGTTTTAAGGCGGTCTACCCACCTCTGCTCCTTTTCAAACAATATTTGTTCACAGTTATTTGTTTTATCGGTGAGCATTTCAATTACAGTCCAATGGAGCTCATCACAAGAGTGACCTGATTCGATAAAATGGGAACATAATTTTGTAGTGTTCTTTTTCAGTCTGATGTTACTTTTGTGTTCACCAATTCTTATTTTTATTTTTCGGCATGTCATCCCAATATATTTCTTTCCGCAGGGACAGCTTACCATGTAAATAACGTGTGAGGAATTACAATTGGTATGCTGTCTCTGTGTCCATACTAGGGTCTCCGATGTAATGTTTTGGACCCTGTTGTTGTTTTACAGGCTACACATGAGCCACACGGATAGTGCCCTGTTACTGGTGTCATCATTGCATCCCTCATTGTGGTCTGTTGCTGTTTCTTCAAAGGTCGTGTATGTACTAGAACATCTTTCAGGTTTTTTGTTCTGCGGTTAGCAAATCTTGGTTTCGGCCAGTTGAAAACTCCAGTGTTTAGGATATGCCAATTTTTGTTGACATCATATGTAGAGGGGCAGAAAGTCGTGACGCAAGTTGTTATCCCATTGGATATAATGGCTAAGAACTGGTCTGAGGAGGCGTTAGTTTTTGGAGATATTCGCACTAAGCGCGAATATTTCCATCGCTACCCCTGTGTTGGTAATAGGCGATAGCGATGTTAGCGACTGCTTTCAGTCGCTAACAGGTTGGGTACGCCCACTTTGCATGTCATTAGCGATAAATATCGCTGACATGCAAAGCGGGCCCCAAACCGCTTGCTATCGCCTACAAGCTGTCGCTAACTGCTGTTAGCGACAGCTTGCTAATGGGGCGATAGAATTATCGCCGCTTAGCGGCCGAAAACGGCCACTAAAGCAGCGATAATTTCCTATCGGCCCCCTTGATAATATGCCTGCAGTGTCATCTGTCTGCCATAAAATTCTTAAAATTAAGAGAGCTTGCTTTTTGTAAGACATGCTCATTTTACTGTGCAGATGTTACTGTGGGGATTATAAATATGTTGGGAAATACACACTTAGATTCAATGGGTCCAATTTAACTAAATTGAATCTAGCCTCTACTTTTAAACCTACCCTTTAAAATGATGGCATCACAATTTTGACTCTATACCCAGTGATGAAACAGGAGGATCCGCCAGGCTAGAGAAGACCTGAAGCTTCACGTTGGTCCATCAACCTGTCTGTCAACTAAGCGCCACCACCATTTGATGTACAGCGGACCTAGCCATGCCTTCCATGATCACCTTATTTTCGGTTTACAGTCAGCAAATAAGCCACACCCCTTCCCCACTCGTATGCAGAAGTTGCCTTCTTATAGACCACCCTACTAAAAGTATTGGTCACAAGATTAGTTTAGCTAGGTTGTCAATAAAATTACTATTTACTTCCTGTTGGACATACGTGGTGTCCGTCTAGTGGTATTCTTTCATTGTTTGACTATGCAACTTATTTTTTTCATTACACAAAGTACTTACATAGGCATGCATAAATGTATACAAAATTTCTATAGTACACTTTCTATTTAATGTTAATTGTCATCTACGGTTGGAGGAGGAAGGAAGACCCTTTGCCACTTTTCTTGGGGGAAGTTTTAAATAGCGCAAACTCAACCCGAAGGTATTGAAGAACTTTTCATGAGCACAAGTTATATTACACAAGGAGACATTCATTTTTGGTAGGCACGTGGAGATTACGTGATTTGCCCAGAATCACAGGATGTTGAGACAACCCTGAGCCTCGAGCCTGCTTCCTCAGTTGGCAGCCCTGGCTGTTACACCACATCGTCTCCCCACTTGAACAAAGTTTGTGGTTGCTTCCAACATCCTGTATGTGTAGGAAAAGGCACCTAGGGCTAGATGTAGGTAAATAATATTTACCGACTCTTAAATACCGAATTTTACCGATTCGGTATTTAAGAGTCGGTAAATATGAAGGGGGGACATGTAGGGAAATCCAGATGTTTTTTTTCCGAATCGGTAAAATTCGGTATTTACCGATTCGGTAAATACCGACCGGTAATGCCCATTCATTCCTATGGGCTTTGAAGCCCATAGGAATGAATGGGCATTACCGATTCGGTATTTACCGAATTGGTAAATACCGAATTTCACAAGGGTGCAGGGGGTGTCACTTTGACACCCTCTGGCCCCCCCCAAAACAGGCTCGGGTGCCATGTGGGAGGCATACATGCCCCAAGGGCAGGTCTGCCTGTCACATGGCAGAGGTGTGCATGCACACCGGAATCGGTATTTTACCATCAAATTGGATTTGATGGTAAAATACCGATTCGGTAAGGCTTGTGGGACTCAGAAGAGTCCCACCTACATCTCAAATTTACCGAATCGGTAAAAATACCGATTCGGTATTTTACAGAATCGGTAAATTTACCGATCGGTAAATTTACCGATTCTGTAAAAGGACTGGCCCTACATCTCAAAATCCAATTACCGGTCGGTAACGGCCGAATTCGGCCGTTACCGACCGGTAATTGGCCACCTACATCTGGCCCCTAGTCTGTCTGCACTCTTGGGTGAAACGAAAACCACTCTGTAGAATGGGATGGCTCAATGGACTTTCCCTGAAGCAGATGGTGGCATTTTAATTTTTGGTCGTGTATGACTTGTACAAGCATGTAGTCAATTATCAGAAGTGTTAACATCAAGTTTAAGTTCTCTGGGAACTTCTTCGGCTAGCCCAGAAATGCATTGGCATTCTACCACCATGCCGATTTTCTTTTTCTGAATTTTCAAGGGTTTCCATAAGAAGCTCGTGTTATCTCTGACCGTTACATTTAAATACTCATCACTGACTTCTGCCGCGATCTACAAGTCATGAGTTTCAAACCTGGTGGTGCAATCTCAGTTTTCTATCCCAACGAGGTTGGCATCTTGAGTATTACTGGGCAATAGCAACACTTAGCCACAATGCTTGGAAACGGCAAAAACGTGGCATGAAATTCTATGTAAAAAGTAGATATTATAATAATTGTGGTTGCATAATCGTAGAGTCTACAAGGTGTGGTAGATGGCACATTGCCCCTGGTCTCAATAAAAGCACATTGAAGGGGTGCCTAAGGCAAGCCCGTCTGCGCCTCTCCGCGCCGGGCCGCCGCCAGCTGCCAGGACCCCTGCCCATTTTACAGTAGACCACATCAGTTATACGCGTGCAGAGCTCTTGACCCTGAAAACGAATTGTTCTCCATTAGAACGGGCCCCTCAGGAAGGCTCTTTTAAATGTGAGTGCTGTACCTTCCACCCTCCCTTAAAGGAAACTGTTGTCTGTGCCGCAAACTCCTCTGACCTTAAGTTCCTCAGTCTCAACTGTCGATCACTTGTGAAACATCATGCTGAGGTCTTTGACCTTATAATGGAGGAGGCACCGGATGTTCTATTCCTGACAGAGACCTGGCTTACGCCTGACTCAGTGGCTGAGTCTTGGCTGGCCCTCCCCCAAGGCTACGTGATGGAAAGTGTCAGTAGAGGGTATTGCAGAGGGGGCGGTATTGCTATTATTGTTAAGGATATTTTTAATTGCAGTTTTAGGAAGGAGAATATAGCAGGATGCGAAAGTGCGCTGTTTAAAATTACACTGAATTCTAACTTTACCATGACCAGTTTGCTCATTTATCATCCCCCTGGTCCTTCCAGTCTTTTTAGGGAGGACCTACTGAACAAAGTTGCGCTTTATGCGTGTAGGGCAGCACATTTTACCATCTTAGGAGACCTTAATCTCTATTTAGACATCAGTGGGAAGACTGAGATCACCAGTTTTCTGGCAGACCTAGAGGCATATCAGTTGGCCCAGCAGGTCCGTGCATCCACGCATGTGGCTGTTCATTTGCTTGATCCCTTATTCACAAATTTAACCTCCATAACTGTCTCACCACCGACCCCACAGGCTTGGACTGACCATTTTTTGGTCACATTCTCGCTGCGAATGTTGGGGAAATTGTATCCAATTCGCCCTACTCCTAAACTGAAACGCCCCTGGCATAAATTAGACCCTGGTCTCTTTTCAGCCTGGTTGGCCGATCACAGGCCCCTATTACCACTGGACGTGGAGGCTGCAAACTCTTGTTTTGATGAGTGGATAACGTTCGGTTTGGATAGCTGCATCCCAGTGAAACTGGGAGGGAAGATGCGCAGGCCATCCAACCCTTGGTTTAGTGACTCTCTAATCGCAGCCAAAAAGGGCTGCAAGCAGCTGGAATGTCTTTGGAGACGTTCCTATGATGAGGGTGCTAAAAAGGAATATCATTTAGCCATCAAACAGTATCACAAGCTCATTCGAAGAGCTCGAGCAGAGTTTGTGGCCAATAAGGTTCTGGTTAGCTCTAACCCTGCTAAGACCATCTTTTCCTTCTTGAAGGGGATGAAGTGCAGTGGTACTACGGCGTCCTCTTCAATCGCTTCAACTCAGCAGTGTAATGAGCTGGCCATGTATTTTGTTAACAAGGTCGAAAAGATCTATCTTGAGCTACCTACCCCTGTCTCGTCAGCTGAGGTCGCGGTGCCGCGGGCCCTATGCCCCATCAGGGGAAACATTCTATATTTTCTCCCTCCGTTGTCTTATACGGAGTTCGAGGCTCTCTGCTCAAAGATAAAATTGGGCTCACCACTTGACCCTCTGATCCGGCCCATTTTCGTCAGTTTCACTCTTTGCTCTCCCCGCTTAACATTGATGTGGTCACTCTTTCTTTGAAGACTGCTGTGGTTCCGGAGGCGTGGAAACACGCGAAAGTCACCCCGCTGCTTAAAAATCCCTCCTTGGATCCTAAGGAGCCAGGCAATTATCTCCCTATTTCCCTACTGCCTTTTTTGGCGAAGGTGACTGAGTCCCATGTGAACTCCATTCTTACTAAGTTTGTTGAGCAGAACGCCATCTTGGATCCATCACAGCATGGCTTCCGTGCTCCCTACAGCACTGAGTCTGCTCTGCTGGTAGTCACGGAAGCCATTCAGGCGAAGCTGGATGTCAGTGACTCAGCGGCCTTGGTCCTTTTGGACTTAAGCGCCGCTTTCGATACCGTCTCCCATGTGATACTCCTTAGGCGCCTTCAGGATATCGGCATTAGGGATTTGGCGCTGAAATGGTTTCAGTCATTTTTGGAGGGAAGGTCTTTCCAAGTTTCGATACCTCCTTTCCAGTCTCAGGAGTTTGCTTTGCACCAGGGGGTACCACAGGGCTCAGTGTTGAGTCCCTTATTGTTTAATATCTATCTTCAGACCTTGGCAGCGCTGGCCAAAGAGAGGGGTCTGTCATTGGTTTCGTACGCTGACAACACCCAATTGGTGATCACCTTCTCCAAAAAATGCTGCACTAACCTGGACAAGTTTAAAGAAGATCTGTCAGTGATTGCGGACTGGATGGCGCTTAACTTCTTGCAGCTGAACGCTAGTAAGTCCGAGATCCTATTGTTCGGGAAGGACCAGGCTCTGTGGTCCGAGCATTGTTGGCCTGACTGCCTTCAACCTGCCCCCTTGTCCAAGGCGACAGTCAAAAACCTGGGCTTGTGGGTTGAGAGTGGCCTGACATTTGATTCCCAATCTAAGGTAGTTGCCAGTGCGTGTTTTGGGCTTCTGCGATGCTTGAAGCAGCTGCTGAGTTTCTTTCCTCCAAAGGTACGCCAAACCATCATCCAGGCTGTCATCTTATCCAGACTGGATTATGGCAATTGCCTATATTTGGGAGCCAATAAGGCCAGTGTCAAACGGTTACAAAGAATACAGAATGCAGCAGCTCGCATCCTGGTGGCTCTCCCGAAAGCCTGCTCAGTTTCACATGTGCTCCGCAAACTCCATTGGCTGCCAGTTGAGAAGCGTATTCAATTCAAGTCACTGTGTGTGTGGCACAGGATTTTGACGCTAATAGCGTCTCCTAGGTTGGATAATTTGCTGGGATTCTATGTGCCACAACGTCACTTAAGATCTGCGGATTCTGCGCTGATATGTACTCCTCGGTTCCAGAAAACGAGAACTGGTGGCCGTTCTTTCCGTAGCTTGGCTGCACAAATCTGGAATTCACTCCCGGTGTCCATCCGCATCATCCAGGACCATCTTACCTTTCGAAAAGCAATAAAGACCTGGCTTTTCCCTGTGTAACTGATATTCTATCCGGTCCTCGATTTGGAGTCTGTGGTTGCGCTAGGATGCCCCGTCGCTGGGGCAGCTATGCGCATTACAAATCCGACAAATAAATAAATAAAGTAGCATATGGCGTCGCAAACTTCAGAAGTGAATAGCAAGGCTGCATTCAGTTCCCTATAGGAGTGAACGAGTCAGTTCAATCTGAGCCCCAAGAAACGGCACGCTGTGTTGCACACTAAATACATGCACATTATTAGTATAATTACCCTTCCAAAGCCTCCTATTTATGCGTCTCAGGGTGAAGGTTATTTCTAAAACCGGAGCTAAGAGAGGGCGATTCTTGAACGAAACAAAAGATACAACGCTCAGAGACGAACAGCAAAGGTGTTTTAAGAACTGAGTGGGTGTAGAAAACAGAGAGGTCCTGAAAAGGGTGCGCCTTTGTTCTCCAGAAGCAGTCACAACAGGTTGTGCAAAGTCTGTGGGGATAGAACTATTACTCTCAACATCTTACACGAACCCTGATGTACATCCACCCAGGGAGAAGGGGATTAGATCCACAGACTATATGCAAAATGCATAATCTTTCAGGCAAACAGGTATATTTTAATTATGCTATGATGCACCAAACCCACATTTACTGGCAGGCATTTTCACTGCTGGCATACTCTTTTACAAAAATACTGATTATCTACAAAATGAAGCAAGTATTGGCAAATGTCAAGCCATAGCAAGTTGGCGTAATGGTTGCATTTGTTTTTATTTTTAAGTATATTGGACACAAATTTTAAAAGACTGGGAAAAAACACCTTGCCACCAAATTGAGGCAGTGCTAAGTTTTCAATAATAAATGTAAGTATAAAACTAAATTATTGTTTGCATAGGGAGGTAGAAACACCATTTTTAGGTCAAAAACTACCAAACAGCGGAGTTCTCTGGTAGCGAAAAGACTTCGGGGCATTTCAGCAAGGGCTGGTGATAATTATCGTTAGTCGCTCTTAGTGCGAGGATAATTATCACCGGCCAACTCTGAATTTTATTGCGAAGATAGCGTGCTATCAGCAACACTTATCTCCAAAGTGATAAAATTCAGAGCGCAACCTGCCAACTGTGCTATTATTGCTGGAAATCCAGCGATAATTGCACAACTTTAGGCGATAGCTTGCTGATAGGGCTACACATAATTAGCCATGATATCCACATTCCATAGGATATCATGGCTAAGTCAGTTTCAAAGCAAGCGTAAGGAAAGTAGCGATAACAGAGGTTATCGCTACTTTTCTTGTCGCTATGCTTCCTTGCAAGAGGCTTGATAATCGGAGAAATGTCGCTTAGCGACATTTCTCCCGTTATTCTGGGGAGGAACGCCCACTTTGCATCTCATTAGAGATGCAAAGCTGGGCGATAAGGGAAAGGGCGAAGAAGCATGGATTCACGCATTAGCCTGTCCTTGCTAATAGGGCATTAAAATTATCGCCTCTTTTCGTTCAAAAACAGACGCTAAAGCGGTGATAATTTTAACTCCGGCCCTTGCTGATATGCCCCTTCTTGTGGGCATTCTGAAAGCTTCCTGGGAATCCATTTCACCCATTGCTTACCATTGGCTTTGTGTTTTGTAACTCTGCTCTGCTCTGGCTTTCTATTTGCTGGCTTTATTTGTTTTAAGCTGTCCAGCATGTCTTCATCACTCTCTTGAAGCAAACCTTGTTCACCATCCCTCCTTGTATACGTCCACACAGGCCTTTAAACTTAAATTTAACTTATCTTGTCACATTTGCTGTAGCTCAAAGACAGAGGTCAAATGTAAAGCTCTGTCTTGCAAGGTAGCTTGGTGTTTACGTTTCTTTCCCTGACTTCAAAGTGAGAGGGTTTATGTGACAATCTTGTCAGGTACTGGAAAGAAAAGGATTTTTTGTAGCACACAACAAAATGTAAATGTCGGTAATGAACTGTGCAAATATTTCAGAATATATCAGCATTATGAAAGCACAAACAAAGCACATTTTTTTTGTAATTCAGAAGTGTGATTTGATGGAAACAATTTTAATGTGATCAAAACAAATCTGTACTGTAGGTGATGCCATCGACACACTGTGTGCTGTATAGTTTTATTGGCAAAACTGTATGTGCATATGTAATTGTCATTTCAATTAAAAATGTGTTGTCGGTAATGGTAGTTCGCTACTACACCATGCGTACTCCACAATACACCACTACACTCTACAACACTCTACTAAACGACACAACACTCTACTCCACCACACACCACGCAATGCTACTTCACACTAGGCCACTCTATGCCACTCCATGACACTCCATTCTACAACACTCCAAACCGCTTTACTGCACTCCCCACCACTCCACTTCCCTCTATGAAACTTTCCTACGCTATATGCCACTCTACTATACATACTTAACTCTATGCCACTACACTCTACAACACTTTACTCCACTCTATGCCCCTCCACTATACTCTCTTCCACTCTAGGACCCTCTTCTTTACTCCACTCTACTCCACCTTATGTCACTACACTCTATGACACTCGATTGAACTCCTCTCTACTCCAATCTATGTCATTCTATTCCACTCTGCAGTACTCTATGCCACAATACGCCGCTCCACTCTATGCCACTTCACTCTCTATCCTATGCCACTCCTCTCTACAACTCTACACCACTCTATGCTACTCCAATATATGACTGCACTCCGCTTTACGCCCCTTCGTGAAACTCTACTCTACTCTACAACTCTATGCCCGTCCACTCTACTTCACTCTACTCCATGGCACCTGACAGCTATCTCCTCGCAGCCCAGCACATGCCAGATCACCAGCTCTGCCACTTCAGGGCGAAGGATGAAGCATATTTGCTGGAAGGCCGAGGCAGAGGGAGAAACATGTCCTCATTCGCCACCATCTTGGTCACACCTTAGAGCTTTTTAATGGAAAGTAGAACTGCATAACTGCTATCTGTTGCTGGGAGGGTGGTAGCTTGGACTCTGTCAAACGCTTCAGCCTAGGCTGAGAGCATTTAAGTTTATAATTAATCAAAATACTGCAGGGAGTCATTTTTGCGGTTTTCCTATAAATTCAGATGTCTGTCACTGACAACACTTATCAAGACTGATTTGCATATGACTGCGTCTAAATTAGGCTGGCATAGTGAGCAAACGAACAATGGATTAAACCGAGATCAGTGACTGGGGGTGAGTGGTTGAAAAGATTTAGCACTCCGTCCATCATCTTGTTGTATTTGCTATGTTCACCCTAAGTGGCCAAGGGTTTGCCCAGTCGCAAGTCCCTTCCTCGCTGTGTCATTGGATTCAAGCTAGCCTGACTGATGAGGGGTGAAACCCTGAAACCGGTCCCAGGATACTTGTTTCCGGTCCAGGGAGGACATAGCCTGGCAGTTCAGGCTGGACTGTTCCCATGAAGAACAGACTCAAGACTGATTTGCATATGGCTGGGTCCAAACCAGGGTGGCGTAGTGAGCAAAAGAACAATGGATTAAACCCAGATCTGTGACTGGGGGTGAGTGGTTGAAAGGTTTCAGCACTACGTGCATCATCTTGTTGTGACTGACAGCACTTATAAAATACTACTGTGGGTCATCTTCCTGCTGGCAGGAAGCATGGGTAATGGCATGACTTCCTGTTTAAGACTCAGCAAGCATTGTATCCATCTCGGGAAAGGTATCACTGGTGGAGTGCAGAGTGTCTGCATAGTGCAGAGAGAGGCTTCACTGTGCTTCACTGTGCAGAGAGAGGCACACTGTGAAACATTACCCCAGTGACAAATTACATTTCCCTGCAAAAACAAAGAACTCCAACATACTATCAGAGATATAGTGTCCATCTTGGAATTCTAGTTAAAACTTTCCTTGGGACCCAGGGCATCTTTGCTAGGCAGTCATGATGTTAAGCGGCCGCAGCCAGGACCTTGCTGTGATCTAGGATTTCATTTATACAGAACAATTGCTTCTTGCTGGAGTGGTTTAAAGACATTTGGGAATACAGAGAAGTATTCTGTAGAGAGTTGTGTTGAAACTTTTGAGCAATTTAAAGATTTCAGTTGAACTTTACTAAGACTGTTGGATTATCACTATCGCTAACGGTTATCCTGTGATGAAACAGGGAGGATTCTCAAGTCAATAATAGCAGTCCGCTGTGTTAGAATCGCAATTACTGTTAGTCAAAGATTGCTTTCAGACTGCGTGTAGATTTCAAGATGTCGGACATGCGATGAGACAGCCAGGTTAGAAGTATAGAAAATAACTAGACAAATTAACATTTCTATTCTTTTAAGAAACTGCTACATTGAGGTTACATGCAATGTGACAGCCATCTTTGAAGTATAGCAAACATAATTTGAAGATGGACTGCGGCTGGTATTGGCTTTGACAGAGCCAGCAGAGCCTTAAAAGCATCAGGCCTTGGCAAAGCCACCAGTACCAACCCCAAGGCATTAGCAGAGCGAGAATTGATTGGCTTTTCAGTCACTGGTTTGCTATGGTGTGAAATGGAAAAGTCACATAATGGGAATGCATAGGGTTTGTATTTGGCATTAAAGACAAATAAAACACCCAACTATTTCTATAAATAAGTGTGTAAAAAAGAAAAGCAATGGCCTTGATAAAAACTAAAGCCGAATGCTTCAAATCTGCCTTTTTTACTTTTTTGCAGGGGAGGGAGCCATGAGGCAGTTAAAAGCAACTTGAGTGCTCAGGCTCTCAGCTTACCCTCTTGTCTAAGCCACAACCTCATTTACCCCGAAAGCTGTCATAGAAGCTGACCAGTATATGCAAGAGTATCCATTTGAATGTGGGAAAGCCCTAAAAACGGAAATTTGCACCAATACCCTTTTATGGTCTAAATTTGTTTTCTCTCATATCCCATGCAGCTGAGATGGGCATGCTTGGGTGTTAGGAGTTTCTGCATTCAGCGGGGTCGACTACACACAAGTATGAGGGTGGACTGGCCAGCAGTGGCAGCTGACAGGGAACATTGGTGGCGGGGCGGGTGGTGGTTTGAAAAAAACTAAATATTTAAAAAAAAACACTTACCTCCACACTGCAGCCGTCTCTCCTCCGTCATTGATTCACTTCCTGACGAGTTCGGGAAGCAGGAAGCATACAGGCTCCCCTAAGTCAATCACAACGCTGCTGTAAGCCTGTGCATGTTCTCCACCCAGGCTGTGTATTACAGCAAGGTGGAGAACATGCTAAGTTCACATGACTGTTTGGCCGTCCCAAGACGGCCGGCTAAAACATCATGCGCACTTAGAGAGTGCCCACCACCCCTCTACCTGCGACACCAAACCCACCCCGCCCTAACCAAGCCCCATAGCTACAATAAATAAAATGATAATAACTCTGTTATTATCATGTTATTTTTCCTTTTTCCTGCTCTGAAACAGTGGGGTGATGCTCCTCAACCTTAGGGGAGGAGCCGCCTCTGCCAGGCAGCAAAGATACAAAAGTCAGTGGGCCAGGAGAACAGCAGCTGGCCCCTTGGCAGCCAGCTGAGGCAGCTGTATGGCTCTAGTGCTGTCTCTGAGGCATTCACAGATATAATCTGCAAATGGCTGCCGGCTGGGCAGACTTACAGGACCTCCCCTCTGAGGAGAGATAATACCAACTTGAAACAAATGAAAGTCTTACTCTGCCTTCGGGTTCAACTTTGGAGAAAGCATTAATCACTATATCACTACCTAGTCCAAATGGTTTCTGAACATAAGATCCATGGATAACTACCTTATCTTCAGAAGACTACTCAAGAGTTGTCTCTTCCCCACATAACCACGATACTCAAACATAAATTACAGAATATCCCTCTGTATGTAATCATTTAATTTGGGCCATAGTTGTGTACCTACATATGCCAATTTCTTTGTATGAACATGTATAATTATGTTTTTAAATATATAGATATTCATTAGTTCTGCTTAACAAATGTACATATTATTTATAGTTATATTATTCTAAGTTTAACATATATATAGGTCAGTGCATAAGTAAATCTTTTATCATAACTATTTCGCAATTGAATTACAAAACAAACAAAACTTAAAGTACAGCAACACTTGAAAGTCTGAGTTTATTATATACAACTTAAATCTATATATATTACCTTCCTTATACATATATACCTTCCATGTACTTCCGTATCTTTATATTTATTACTTTGCTTGCAATTCAGCATCTCTAATGCACTACTCTATATCCCACCCTTACCTCTCTCAATATATCCTCAACCTCCACTCTCTCACTCATCCCAAACCCCATTCTCGTACCATGATCACAAAAATAACCCTTTCTAGACTCTTCCATCCTCTACCCCTCCTTGCATCATCTCATACCTCTTTTACTGTTCAGATCTCCCAAACAAGCCTTTATAAACCCTTGCCTCTGACTCTTCCCCCTTTACTCATCCCAAAACGTCTCCTACTGCAATGAGCTAAAAAAACAAACACTTTCTAGACCCTTTCCACGTCTATCCCTCCACTATCCTTTTCAATCCAAATAACAGACTAACATGTCAACCACTCAAATTAATTTCATATTCCTCTATACTAATTCCCCACTAATCATGTTTGGGTTCCGGAGTAGCATGCTTTGACACCTCATCAGGGGTAGCAAGCGCTATATAAAAACAAACCCTTCCTCTTCTATCCGTTCACTATCCTTTTCAATTCAAATAACAGACTAACATGTCCACCGCGCAAATTAATTTCATATTTCCCGATACTAATTCACAACTAATCCTTTTGGGGTTCCAGAGTAGCATGCTACTTGCTGAAAAATCGCTTTGATGCCATGTCAGGGGTAGTAAGTACTATATAAATGCAATTACAATTACAATTTGAGTTTTATTTCACTCCTGCTGTTGAAACACGGGGGCAAGTCACAAAGGAATGTAGGAGTCAGCAAAGCAGTACCACAGAAGTACTGCTTCAGGTATTCATAAATATCTGAATGAACTGGCCCTAAAATGTCCAACTCCCTATTAGAAAAGTTAAAAAAATTGCATTGTCCTTACTGTTCGCACTAAGTTTATATCAATATTCATTGAATATTCCTATTTTAGATGTATTGAGAATATTGATCACCTTCTCCATTACCTTATCGCCCTGCCAGATTATTAGCTTTAGGCTCATGGCCCACCGTATGATGGCAATCTGACTCATTGCTCATGTCATCCTCCATATGCCAATTTCAACCTGCAATGTATGTCCCGATAACCTTTGCATCGGAGACAGCCACTTTTGAAAATCTAATTTCCCTGCCCAGTAATCCCCTTTCAAAGTAGTTATTCTTTTATGGCATGAAATAATTAGGTCTTCGAGCTCTGCTGGGCATCTTTCTGTGTGTCAGTAGGTCCCTCTGTCTCACAGTAAGAGTAACCATGTGGTTTAGGATGAAAAGAGCGGGCACCTGGCGATGAGGAATGCTGCATGACCATGGTGTGGCAGGTGAAGTGTATTCATCTATGACGTGTTCTCATCTTGCAATATTAGTTGCTTAACCTGGATCTCAACCTCTGCACCTTCTACTACTGTGGAAAGTATCGTTTTATGTTTTTCACATAATCATCCCTCTGGATCACACACCAGTTGAGTGGCAGATGATCTGGATCAGGATTGTGGTGGGCCCATTTTTAGGTCGAAGCCTACTAGGCAGCACAGCTATCTGGTTTTCAGAGTCTACTTGGTAACATACTGAAAGCTGATTTAAGATTTGCTGACCATTGGCTTTGTGTTTTGTAATTTACAGTTGCTTGCTTTTTATTTGATGGCTTTATTTGTTTTAGGCTGTCCAGTATGTCTTTGTCCCTCCTGTGGAGCATTGCCAGTTTACTGTATTGTTTCACAAGGGCTTGCTTTCCATAACTATATCTGTCCCCCATCTGTCTCCCCTATCTCCCCTATTATCTCCCTATTATCTCCCTTATTATCTCCCTATTATCTCCCTTTCATCTCCCTATTAGCTCTATTATATCTCCATTATACCTCCATTATATCTCCATTATACCTCCATTATATCTCCGTTTGATCTCCATTATATCTCCACTTTATCTCCATTTTATCTCCGTTAAACCTCTGTTATACCTCCATTATACCTCCACTATATCTCCATCCCATTTCCATCTCTCCATCCCACCTCCGGGTGTGTAAATTGTGTTCTTATCTTCTCACATTTGCTAGGCATTCAAAACCAGAGGCCAAAGGTCGGACTCTGTCTTATGAGGGAGCTTGGTGTTTACTTTTCTTTCTCTGACTTCAAAGTGAGAGGATTTATGAGACACTCATGCTGGATACTGGGGGTGTGCTTGAAGAAGGCTTTGTCCTTCCTGTGGAGCATTGCCAGTTTACTGTATTATTTCATTATTACTTTCTATAACTACATCTGTCTCCCCATCTCCTTCTCCCCATCTGTCTCCCTATTAGCTCCATTATAGCTCCATTATACCTCCATTATATCTCCGTTCTATCTCTACTTTATCTATGTTTTATCTCCATTATATCTCTGTTCTATCTCCACTTTATCTCCATTTTATCCCCATTTTATCTCTGCTTTATCTCCACTTTATCTCTGTTTTATCACCGTTTTATCTCTGTTATACCTCCATTATATCTCCTTCATACCTCCATTATATCTCCATTTTATCTCCAATATATCTCCATTCTTTCTCCACCCCATCTCCATCCCATCTCCATCCCATCTCCATCTCTCCATCCCATCTCCAGGTGTTTAAATTGTGTTCTTATCTTCTCACATTTGCTATGCATTCAAAATCAGAGGCCAAATGTCGGGCTCTGTCTTATGAGGTAGCTTGGTGTTCACTTTTCTTTCTCTGACTTCAAAGTGAGAGGATTTATGTGCCAATCATGCTGGATACTGGGGGTGTGCTTCAAGAAGGCTTTTTCCCTCCTGTGGAGCATTGCCAGTCTACTGTATTATTTCAGGGGCTTGCTTTCTTTAAGTATATATTTCTCCCCATCTCCTTCTCCCACATCTGTCTCCCTATTACCTCCATTATAGCTCCATTAAACCTCCATTACATCTCTGTTCTATCTCCACTTTATCTCCATTATATCTCTGTTCTATCTCCAACTTTCTAGACTCTTCCATCCTCTACCCCTCCTTACATCATCTCATACCTCTTTTCTATTCAGATCTCCCAACCAAGCCTTTCTAAACCCTTCCCCCTGACTCTTCCTCCTTTACTCATCCCAAAACTACTCCTACTGCAATGAGCTAAAAAAAAAAACAACGAGGCCCCATCTGTGTTACCGTTGCGATTTATATCACTAACAGGAGCTTAACTCAGGAATTTAACGTCTGCTAAATTCCTGACTTAGGCATACCTGTAATGGGGGGTGGATTATGTGGCTAAAACCACAGGCCATATCAACAAGGTTATCGCCATTTTCAATGGAATATCGCTGGAAAACCAGCGATATTCCATTGAAAACGTCGATAATCCCCGCTATCGCTGGGATTTTTATCTTCATGGCGTTAAACGTTGTTAATACAACACTAACATGGAGATTATCGCCAGCGATAGCCGGCGATAGATTTCCTCACGCTAACAGCGGTCAGCGATAATTATCACTGCCGCTTGGTAATATGCCCCTGAGTTCTTATCTTCTAACATTTGCTATGCATTCAAAATCAAAGGCCAAATGTCGGGCTCTGTCTTATGAGGGAGCTTGAATCCAAAAAAGCGGAGATAAAACTATCGCCCTATCAACAACAGGGTGCTAACATACAAAATTGCATTTTAGCACCCTTTTTCACTATGCCTCCCTTTGCAAAGTGGGCATTCCTTCCAAAAATAACTGGAGAAATTTCGCTAACCAACATTTTGTTGTGAACGTATCTAGGACCCTATTTAAATATTCCCGATTTATGCCCTTATGTGGTTATAACAAATCATATCCTTATAAAGGCATAAGAATCATATCCATATTTAGTCACAGCCAATGCAGTCCAAATACGGCAAGGCTACTCCCATAGACTCCTAGCAAGTACAACACGTTCTTAAAACAAACCAAGCCTCCAGCAGCCCGGGAATTGCCCCTGCTTCTGTTTTGATTTGTCCAAGAACTCCTGGAGTCCTGAAAGAACTGCGAGTTCTTATTCACGTCTTATGTCCAACCTTACGTCAAACTCGGCACCTTCCAGGTATAAATATACCAGCATCTGCCTTAGCAAAGCACACGGTGGTTTGGAGCAGATCGGCTATCTACTTACCCGACGACCTGCTGAAACGAGTGCCTAAGGAAGCCGACCCTCCCATTGACGCACTGAGACAGACGCTGTCTTCTCTCCTGCCGAGAAATACAGCTCCAGTGTTTCCCTGTCACCCTCATGGGTTGCTGGGAGAGCGAGTCCTGAGAGAGATATACAAGACCTCCTTCATTCTATAAACAAGGTACGGAGTTGATTAGAACCTTAGAGAATTCTTGATTCAGATTCTTGGCAAAAACTATCTTAACTAAAAGTACAACTCATTTACTCCTTCCCACGTACTAGGCTTATGTTAGGTACACCAGGGTAGGCGTATTTTAGAAGCACCAGTTGAGTATGTTTAGTCAACTTTTATCATTGTATGTATTTTATCCGTTTTAAGTATCATATGGCTTAGAAACCATATAAATGCTTTTACAGTATTATTTTATAATACTCTTTTTACTGTACGCACTTTACTTTATGACAAGTATTGCAATTGTGGCAATTCACTTCTCTTGCATGAGAAAGAAGACTGCTCAATAAATAACCACTTTTATTGAAAACGCCCGTCTCTCTATTTCTCTGCTTTCCTGGTGAAACTAAGCATGCACGATTGACTGAGTGAAATAGCTATCTATTGTTTCCGCGACTCTGGAGATATACTCCTTATTCTGGAGGGAGCAAAGTTCTCATGTTTATGCAGTTGTCAGAAACTAATCCCTTCTTGTCTATTCAGGAAAGTTAACTCCTTCCTGTTCACTCGAGAAAGTTTCTAGTGACCTCTGAGCTAGCTGGCATTCCATAATTAAGTCTAACATATTCAATAGAGACCTAGTCGACCTCAGTCCTACGTCTAAACTATCGTTTATGTTATTACAATGCGCAGATCCTATAGGGAGTATAGGAACTACACTACAATTTCTCCAATTAGCAATCGGCACGCTAACAAGCAAAGCGATAAGAAAAGTAGCACTAACTGCGGTTATCGCTACTTTCCTTACGCCTGCTTTTAGTTTGAATTAGCAATGATATCCAATGGAAGCTGGATATCCTGGTTAATTATGATGTGCTCTATCAACAACGTAGCGCCAAACGTTGTGCGATTATCGCTGGAATCCTTGTGAAAATTGCACATTTGGCAGCTAACTCTGGTATTTTATCGCTCTGGAGATAAGCGTCGCTGATAGCGCGCTATCTCCACGACAAAACAAGTGATAGCCGGCAATAATTATCCTAGAGCTAAGTGCGCTTAGCGATAATTATCGTCGGTTGTTGATGATATGCCCCTCGGTGTTTACTTTTCTTTCTCTGACTTCAAAGTTAGAGGATTTATGTGACAATCATGCTGGATACTGAGGGTGTGCTTGAAGAAGGCTTTGTCCCTCCTGTGGAGCATTGCCAGTTTACTGTACTATTTGTTTACTACTTTCTATAACTACATCTCTCTTCCCATCTCCTTCTCCCCATCTGTCTCCCCATCTGTCGCCCTATTAGCTCCATTATAACTCCATTATATCTCCATTCTATCTCCACTTTATCTCCGTTTAACTCCATTATATCTCTGTTCTATCTCCACTTTATCTCAGTTTTTGTAGTGTAGTTCCTATTATCCCAATAGGCTCTGCGCATTGGAATAATACCTTCAATAGTATAGGCCTAGACCAGACGTTAACTAGGTCTACTACTGTCGATATTAGACTTAAAGTTTTGGGTTTGCCAGCTAGCTCAGAGTTCACTAGAAACTTTCTCGAATAGGCAAGGAGGAGTTGAACCTCCCTGGATAGACAAGAAGGGATTTAGTTTCTGACAACCATAGAACATGACAACTTTGCTCTCCCCTAATCAAGAGTGTATCTCTAGAGTCGTGTGAAAACAAAAGACGACTTATTTTACTCAGTCAGTACGTGCATTCTTAGTCTCACCAGATTGTAGAGAAAAGGAAGAGACGGGCGTGTTCAATAAAAGATGTTACTTATTGATCAGTCTCTTTTCTCATACAAGAGAAATGGATCGATATTATTGCAATACTTATGGTTAAGTAAAGTGCATACATTAAAAGCAGAAGTATAAAATAATACTGTAAAAACATTGATATGGTTTCTAAGCCATATGATGGTTTAAAATGGATAAAATAGATACATACACATATACATTTGACTAATCGTACTCAACTGGTGTTTCTAACTACGCCTACCCCAGATGTACCTGACCTAAGCCTAATACGTGGGCGGGAATAGAAAGTAGCAGTTTAAGTTAAGTTTGTTTAGCCAAGTGACTGACTAAAGAATTCTCTGCAAGGGGTTATTCAGTTCTGTACCTGGAATCTAGGATGAATGAGGGATGGTATCTCTCGTCTCTGGTCTCGATATTCCAGGCTGCCTGCGAGGGCTACCCGGAAGCGCCGGAGCTGGATTTCTCGGCAGGAGAAAGCAGCGTCTCGTTCTCAGCGCGTCAGGAAGGCGGGGCTGCGCCAGCGGGGTCTGCTCTGCTCTGGGCTTCGGCAAGTCTGGCTGCTCCGATCTCGTCACCACCGCGTGTGTTTGCATAGGGCAATATCGGTAATATTTATACCTTTAAGGTGCCGAGATTGACGTAAGGATGGACATAGATACGTCAATAAGGATGTCATACGACCTGGTCGTTAGCACATTCTTTTGCTGAAGTTCTCGGTGAAATCAAAACAATGGCCGCAGGGTTTTTCCCAGGTTGTCATAGGTTTGATTTGTTTTGAGAACTCCGTATGCCTTATCAGGGGCTGGAGGAATATCGCTTGTCTAATTAGATGGCAAGCGTTATGACCTAATCAGATAACACGTTCCTGTGCCGTAGTGTGGCTTAATCAGATAACGGTTCCTGCATCATGGGGGTTTTCTGCCTCATGGGATGGCTGCTAGTTAACTTGTTAACCAGAATAGGGTCAGGAATAGGGGGATTGATACAGAACCTATAGGAATACATCACACCCACTCCACGCTAACTATGGACATATTTACGAATCTATGCATAGTAAAACATACTGTAGAGTATCGTGTATACCTTACCACCCCAAAATACATAAAATGCATTTTGAAATTATCAAA
Organism: Lissotriton helveticus; assembly: GCF_964261635.1. Taxonomy (NCBI): domain Eukaryota; kingdom Metazoa; phylum Chordata; class Amphibia; order Caudata; family Salamandridae; genus Lissotriton; species Lissotriton helveticus. The sequence continues at coordinate 152,456,262 of NC_136072.1, read as the reverse complement.
TATACGGAAAAAACAGTCACATGTAACATATGCACTCAAGCCGTAGAATAATGCTAAAGTAATCACGCATATCTATACATTATCACTAATTTGTATATGAGAATTTACACATGAAATGGCTCTTAATACAGAAAAAAGGTTCGAGACCATTCCATCACAGAATAAAATAATTATGAACATACCAGCGGGCAGCTAATGTCTATAAAGTATCTAAAAATAGAAATTTTAGTTCTCTAAGAATAGTTCTTACTTTAAGCAGAAGATAAGTGTCCCGAAAAATATGTAGAAATATTTTGGGGCTGCTGAAAAAATTGCTGTCCGTGAACTGGAGGGAAAATTGTTCATGGTATTTTGCTATTCTAGCTGAAGGCCAAATTCAGGGAACGCCGTGTGCGAGCTTGCTCAAAAGTCTCTATTTCTGCTCTGGTGAGAACATCATATCATTTAGACTGTTGAAAAAGCTGTCAACAGCTTCCTGGGAGAGTTCCACTAACTCGGAAAAGGATGTAACCATGCATTCGTGCGCATGATTGTCTCCATTGACGTTTTGATTAGAATTGCTGACAGAAGGTCGTACCTGATCAATGCTGCTTTCATCTTGAACTTCACTACCCCTTAATCGTAGTGGTGAAGCTTCCACGAATGCCGTCATCAGGATTGGTAGCCGTTGAGGGCAGCACAAAGCATGAGCCTTTATTGGACTCAACAATGTTTCTGCATCCATTGGCGCATCCGATTGTAGCGTCAGACAGGTGTCTAACACGCATTCTTCTCCGCATAGCAAGCACCTTAATACAGGTAAAACACATCGTTGCCACATTGGTCGAAATGAAAGAAACCAAGTCATGTTCAGGTCTCTAAGCCGGGATAGTCCCAGGATTTTTGATATCCGGTCCCGGTATCCAATGGCTAGGATCGTTTCTTCCCTTGTCGCAGGTGTTTTGTCTGTGACATGGTTTGCCATAACGAAATATAAGGACTAGGAATAGGATTCCTGCAATTAGTCCCAAAATGAGGGGAAGTCCGCCAAAAATCGAATGGACGAAATCTGGAAAAATACCCAGTATGGCTTTGAATGGTGTTAATGCCATCGAAAATACTGTCTTAAATACTTTTGAGACTCCACTGGTATCAGAAATATTTAAGATTTCATTCAGGATTTCTGCGAAATGTATGGGGGAATTAGTTGATAACAATGAGTGAATCTCTGCAGTCGTCCTTGCGACTAGGAGATCATACGTTTCTTTTGATGACGTGAGCCTGGTCGGCGTCTGAAGAAGCACTGTTTTCATTCTGCTTAAAGTATCTATTCGAATAGAAGTAATTTTCAAGTTGGGCCATGCCCTTGCCTCCCTGTCTGGAAGGGAGCTGGGGAACAATAAGCGTCCACAGCACTTGACCTTCGCAGTCGTAGTTACGAGATAAGGAGTCCCGGGCATAAGACTACAGCATCTGCGGTCCACAATTAGAACGTAACTCCCATTATAGAGTCTTTGAAAGAATGGTTCTTTCTCTGTCGCAGGTGCGCCTAGCTGGTGACATGAAAGGTTGTTTGAGTTCCCTTCACAGGCTCCATGCAAACTAATTCCATTACACAGAAGTGTACCGCTCAGTGACATCGCACAATTATTGCCACTAAGAAACACTTTCTGTCCTTTATTACTGACACATGCATGTGAATAGGGCAAGTTCCATGTTGTTTTAATGTACCCTTTTCCCAATTTTTCGTACATGCCAGCCTGTATATATTTTTGGCAGTATTGAAACCTGAAGGTTGATATTGGAATATTAAGTATCCCATGTATTATCCATTCACTGACAGGTCGTTCTGACATTGTCACTGGTAATCTCTCGAGTTTCTCAATGCTCAGGATTGTATAATCAGCACCCTTTTGTGCCATACTGATTTGTTTATCAGTAAGGTTAAAGATATTGAATAGTGACGTTGTGTTGATTAAACGCCAAGGCACATAGCCTGAACGCAGATTTTGTAACGTCCAGCCAAGCTGTACAATAGAACGCAATTGGGACTGACCGTGTTGTAACAACAGTAAGTCTTGCGATAATATGTCGATTGCTGAAGACACAATGCTGTCCAAAGAAAAACCCATTGTCCACTACAGAAAGTGATTTTTCCAAATTAATACGGTCAATTTCCCGTATACTTTCTGCTGTCTCAATTTGAGTCACCTTCCAGGCCTCGTTGTATGCTGCATATACAGAGGCTGCTATGAAACGTTTCTGACGCTGTTTGCGCGGTCCCATAATGAAATCACGCAAGTCAGCACCATCAGTAAGTAAAGTTAGGTGTTGCTTAATTTCTGCCAGTGTGGAAGTTTGTAGCCACTGAAGGCATAATTTGCCCACACTGTAGGTGGTTATTATCCCTGGGTGTTGTCTTTGGGAATATCTAGGGTCTGGCCTGGTCATTTTGAACCCCTGTGTTTTGTTCAGGAATCTGTCTTGACAGTTATTAGTATCTGTGGGCCAGATCAACCACTTTTTCCAATCAGGATGTGTTCTGTTTTGGTTTAATACATAATTTACGTCTATCTCTTCATCTGTAGAGCTATTGCTGTTCATTGTTGGTTTTGGAATAGACGGTTTATTTAAGTCTTTGATTTTGGCTAGGCCGAGACAGGTAGTTTGTTGAACAGTGTCATTTAAAAATATAATTTGTTCTGGGATCATGCAGGCTCTAAACAAAGATTCTATACCCTGTACTTGATATTCTTTTGTACCCCAAACACTCTTTACTTCAACATTTTTGTCCCAATAATCAAAACCAAAAGTATTCATTTGTTCAAAGAATGAGTCTGAATATATCAATTTCGTGTTTGTTATCATGGTCTTTGTCCCTGTCTTATTTGACAATTTGAAATAAAATGTTTCAGCATTACTTGAGTTGAAACCTGAAAAGTATGAATATTTGTCATAAACGGTTCTTGAGCTTCCTTTTGGAGGGGTTGCACAATGTTCCCATTGATTATAATTTAAAACATTTCTAGGTTGTGCAGATCTATGTAGAAAATGGTTACCATAGTGGTTATAACAGTACATACTATCATAATTTGTCGAACCCTGCAAATAATCATGTTTTGTAAATTTAGCAGACATCACTAAGTCAGACATCATATTATTTATACTTTCAAAGTCCCAATCATCAGCAAATGAGCTTGCTTTTACAAAGTCACTCAACGAGATCTTAATTTGGTGTGGATATTTCAGGATTTCAACTGGACCATAAATTTCGTAGTCAGTGTTGTCCCATGCTACCCCACCCGGTATAGGATTGGCTGTGAAGTTGACTGAAGAAAGTTCTCTTTTCTCGACGTGTGAAGATGTGTGTGGTTTGAGGATCAAGTTGATTTTCTGACTTGCTGTGTCCATTTTAGCATATTTTCCCTCAATGAAGCGTCCCAAAGTTAGTACCATGATGAGCCAAAGTATGAGGATAAATGCACCAAAACCCACCCAAAATTCAATCCATGGAGAAATCAGATATGGTTCTTTCAGTTGTTTCAAAAGTACTTTAACTTTATCTTTAAAGGTTTTTGTTGATGGCTGTGTTTTTGATTCAGTGAAGCTTTCAGAGGAATCATCGAAGTTTATGAAGTAGCCGGATGCAGTTCTGTCAATTGTTCCAATTGTTTCAGGATTACTGTTTCTTGCATAGTCGTTTGTTACTTCATTATAGATTGGTGTGTCTCTGCTAAATGTTTTTATTTGGGTTTTCAGAGGTCTAAGTTCCATTGCATTGTTGCATAGTCCTTGTAGTTCTGTAGGCGTTTCGAATGTGATTAGCCTCTTAGATTGAACCTCTGTGTTTGTAGCAAATCTTGGTGTTCTACTACTTTTCGGGAGTCCACTTGGCCTACTATTTGTTATCGGCCACATGATTGTGGTTTTACCAGGTCGATGGATACAACTCGGTTCTCCTTTTTACCAGCAAGCGGCGGTAGTACAACTGATCTTGTCCCGTTAATAGACAAGACAGGAACTGCTTTTCTGTAAGAAGGCCCAAATTCCTTCTTTACCGCGATCTTTTCTCTGACTAGATCCCCGACTTTTGGAATCCAGACAGGTCTTGCTGGGACAGGTGGTGGTTCTTCAGTGGTTGTTGGCTGCTGTTTCAACTTTATGTTGCTCAGGTCTTTTCTTGTTTCGTTTAAGTCCTGCAAAATAGCCAAACGATCTTTGATATCAAAGCTTTTTTCCTTCACCACTGAAGTCTGACTGTCGAGGTCTAAGACTAACATCCTAGTTCCAAACAATAATTCGTACGGACTGAATCCCTTCAGAGAATTTCTTGGCAGGTTATTTAGACTACGTTGGACACTTATTAGATGTTTGACCCACCCAGCTCCCGAACCTAATACCTTTGCCGTTATAGATTGCTTTATGTCACTTTTTTTTCTTTCAACAATTCCGTTCCCCTCAGGGTGAAATGGACAAGAGTACCGCAATGTAACGCCCATGCTGACCATGGCCTCCTTATAAGCTCTAGAGCTAAAAGCAGGACCATGGTCCGAATGCAGCATGCCAATTGCGTATGTGCAGATAAAGACTCGCAAATCTTTTATAACAGTTCTGGTGTCAGCCGTTCGCTGGGGCCACATCCATATGAATCTCGTGCATGAGTCCACTGCAACCAAGATATATTTATAAGTACCATCCCTTTGTAAGGGACCACAGTGGTCTAGGTAAACACAGGCTAATGGTTTATCCGAGATTAGAAGGGGCGTCTGCGCTGGACGTCTCACCGTTGATACTTTCATTCTTTGACATATTTCACATTCTAAAACATAGTTCCTTGTTTGTCTTCTCATTTGTGGCCACCAGTATCTCTGTTTTAATAATGATACTGTGGCTGAGACGCCAGCATGTATAGAAGCAAGCCCTTCGTGTGCCGCTATTATCAGTCCTAACCTATGTTCCATGTTTGGAATTGCCCTATCCCCCACTCCAGGGATTCGAGCAAAAGGAAAATTTTTTGCATCAGTTATGTATGAGTATTTTACTGGAAAGCCTTTCGGGAGTGTTTCTATCGAATCCTTTTCTGTAGCGCTGACAGCCTGTAATATTTCGCTGTCTATTTTTGTTTTTGACCGTGTGATGGCAGCTACGGAAGCCGTTTGCACAGCTGCCTTCGCGGCCTCATCAGCCAATGAATTCCCTGCTATGTGAACGCCATCATGTTGATGACTCAGTGTATGTATCACGTGAGTCTTTGGTAGTTCTTTTTGTAACAGAACTATTTGTTCCCAAAGCAGTTTTTGCTTTATTGTTGCACCTGTGTCATCTTTGTAACCGTTTTGAATCCATGTCTGCAAATCGTTGTTATATGATTTGACGCAGTAATATGAATCGGACACTATAAGTGTCGGGAATTCGCGATCCGCATTATCTAGCGCAATTTTTAATGCTATTATTTCAGTCTGTTGTTCTGAATTAGTTTCTACTGAGTGTGTTTTTGTTAATAGAGGTCTTAGTTTACCTCCGCGCCACACTTCTTTTGTAATCTCACATGTGGGGTTGTATGCTTGTTCTCCCCAAACGGAGGGTTGAGCCTGTCCGTCTGTATAGATTACACATGCGTATTGTCGTAAGGGCAGAATGTCGATCGGCAGAGGGAATGTTCTTTCATAGTCTAGATTTTTTAGTTCCTCTAGTTCTGGATCAAAGTAGTAGTATACTTTGTCCGTTGTAATTGAATTCACCCATTGTATCCATTCCGGATTCAATGTTGTTGTTGGTAAATTACACGGTGTTGTTAATGCCTCAAAGGCTGATTCTGCTGTTCTGACTGTAATGTGTCTACCGTCCGCTTGATCTTTTTCTCTAGCTATTGCGGTTTGAACTGCATGAACAATGTTTTCTTTAATGCTGAATTTCTTTTCAGCTTCTGTGTACAAGTGTGATTTGAATGCAATTGGTACCTTTTCTCCCTCATTAGAGGTCAGGTATGTGAATCCGCATCTTCCTGGGATGACTCGAATCACAAGATTGCGTGTGTTATCACGTGTTTCTAATTTTGTTTTAATTAACATGTCTGTTTGTAAGGATCTTAGAATTTCTGTGTGTATTTGAGTCCAATTGGTTCTTTTAAAATCTGGTTTTATTAGATCATAAAGGGGTTTGACCCTTTCTGCGTAATTTGCAATGTATGTTCTTCCGAAATTTAGGAAGCCTAGAATTGACTGTAGGTTTTTTAGTGTTCTAGGTGCTTGGAGTACGGCACATTTCTCTAGGAAATTGTCAGCCAGGCTTTTGCCTTCACTTGATAATTCATATCCTAAGAAAAGGACTGTTAGATGGGCAATTCTCGATTTTTTAAAGTTGAATTTGTAACCCTCTGCTGCGAACCCAAGTATTATGGTGTTCACTCTCTTCAAGTGAGTATCCAAGTCATCATCTGTTAGGTATATGTCATCGACATAAGATAATGCTTCGTCATCATATGTTTGTAGTAACTCTGTTACTCTCGCTGAGAATACCCCAGGGCTATTCTTGTACCCCTGGGCTAACCGACAGAATTGTTTTTGAGTGCCATTTATTGAGAACGCAGACAAATATCTGCTCTCTGGTGCTATGTTTTGACAAAAGAATCCATTAGAGATGTCTAATGTTGTTTTGTATTTTTTGCGCACTATGTTATTCATCAGTGCAGCACTATGCGAATTTTGCACTGCAAAAGTTTTGCAACATGAGTTAAGGTGTCTGTAATCCAAAACTAGACGATATGAATTGTCTGGTTTGGAGACAGGAAACAAAGGGTTGTTCATTTGTGAGGTGCAAGTTTCAATCACCCCCTGGTATTCTAATTGATTTAGAATTTCTTTTACCTGTTTTTTAGCTTCTTGCTTGATTGGATACTGCCTTTGTGCAGTAGGTTGTGATTTTAACTGGATTTTGTGAGGAGGAGAGTCCTCATCCCATCCTACATGATTTTTATATAAAGCAGGAGCTTGAGCTACTGCCCACTTTCTGGCAAGTGTGTATTTTTTATGAATTGGGATATGATTTGAGAAGGCAGGCATAATTATTTCTTCGCCATGAGGGCACTCCCTGACAAACTCTGGTGGCCAGTCTTTTTCAGCTAGAAGGATGTCATAGCCCTTGGAGAGATTATCCCAAAATAGTCCCCTTATTTTTCTAGTCTTATCCCCTTCTATACGTAAAGTTATTTCATATATTTTGTGAGATTTGCTAACTCTGGTGTCTGCAGTTTCCACTTGAAGATATTCATTCGTGTCCACTGTCTCCAGATGATTCATAAGGACTTTGCGAGCTATGCTCACTTCTGCTGCGCTGTCTAGCATTGTCTGAGCCCATTCTCCGTTTTTCAGTTGTGTCCTCAGTATTCTCGGCATTGTTTACTACCTTGATACTGGCTACCTTCTTTTTTGGAAATTGTAGTTTCTTTTTTAGATGAGCAGATTCCTTGTCTTTGGACTTGGCGTGCTCTTCTCTTTGTTCTGATCGTCCTCTTCTTTCCGATTTCTGCGAGGAAGTCTGAAAAGATTGAGAGGGACGTGTATCAATGTCTTGATATCTATCAGGCTTCTTTATATTATCCCTATTTCTAAGGTTATATCTTTTCCCAGAGGGGTCACTTTGGGGTGACCTGTGTCTTTGGTTCGGAGATTTTTCTCTCCGCCGAGGAGACCTTCCTCTGGACTGGAATTTCTTTTCTTTAGGATTGGATTGTTTGTTTCCATCCCAGCTCTTTTTTTGTGATGTTGAATTATTATTAAAAAATATTTTTCCAGGACTTTCAATCAGTTGTGGTTTTACTGGTATTCCACCTAAACTATCTCTACCTAGTTCCTCATAGGATTTTTCTATAATTCTGGCAATTTCAGCTGGTTGGTCTGCTATATCTGTCTCCTTTAACCTCTGGCGGATCGCCACGTTTGCTGCTTCTCCCTTTATGTTGGCTAATAATATAGCCGAGACCTGCTTGAAGTCTTTTAGTAATTTCATACCAAGAGTTAAAGCGGGTTCTGGACCGTATTCGTCTTGAATTTGTTTTAGCACATCTGGTATTACCGAAATGGATGGAACACCGTGCGTTTTTGTGTAGATGGAAGCAAAGACTGTACCCCAAGTGTCACAGTCCTCCACGTGTGGTGCGATTCCCATTGGAAGACAGATAGTCAGAATCCTGTGTTTTTCTAACGGGGTGGTGTCTGGAAACACCGCCTCTATTTGGGTGATTTTTTGTGCTAACCAGAATGGTATTTGTTCCCGTTTAGCTGGTACTTTACCTAGGCAGGATTGTATGTTCTGTGGTGTAATTTTATTTGTGTTCCCCTGATGAGGGGTCAGCTGTGGAATTTTAATTGCTGGTTGAATTGTTGAAGTCCGCATCACATATTGGACTAATTGTCTATGTAATTTTATTAATTGTTTTAGCTGTGTTAAAAGCTCTGCTGCAGACATCCCATCGATGTCTGGATGTGGTGTGTATCCGGCTAGAACCGGCCACGTTGCTCCTGGTCTACCTAATGGACCGAGCCTGGTGATGTGATTATTATGTTTTAGGGCGCCATTAAATAAGAGCAGATGCTCTTGAAATTTAAGTGGTACTTCCACCTCCTCGAAAGGAGTGTACTCATTAGGAGGTTCCTCTGTTTTGTAATAGTGGAAGACCTTTGTTACAGCATTAGCTGCTGGAAAGTTTATCCATGTGTAGAATACCTCTGTCTGCCGATATTCGTGTGCCTCAATTACGAATATGACTGTGCCACCTCTAGGTGTCAGTCCATTTTCTATAAGTTTTAAAGTTATAGATTTTCTTGTGTTGACCGGGATGATTATTATACCCGGGTCTGCTTCTTGCATAGCAGTATCAGCTGCTGCGAGTTCAGTTGCTATTCTAACTGCCTCTCTGTCTCCTTCACTGTCTGACATTGTACTGTCCAGAAGGTTATTTTGTTTGTTTGCAGATCAGGTTCTTATGGAAACAAAGATTAGATGCACAATATTTTGGAACAGTGTATCCTTCAACGTTGACTAAACCAAGGACCATACATAGGAGTTTCCTCCTGCGAGGTCTGGCGGATATTACCTTTCACCCACTCCAGACGTCTTTGGAGTATTATGGGAAAAAAGGGGTCTGAGTGAAAAAGCACGACTGAGTTACTCTAAATGTCTTACGTTAGTTTTATCGCCTATCCAAACACGTTGGGCGCCATGTAGTGTAGTTCCTATTATCCCAATAGGCTCTGCGCATTGGAATAATACCTTCAATAGTATAGGCCTAGACCAGACGTTAACTAGGTCTACTACTGTCGATATTAGACTTAAAGTTTTGGGTTTGCCAGCTAGCTCAGAGTTCACTAGAAACTTTCTCGAATAGGCAAGGAGGAGTTGAACCTCCCTGGATAGACAAGAAGGGATTTAGTTTCTGACAACCATAGAACATGACAACTTTGCTCTCCCCTAATCAAGAGTGTATCTCTAGAGTCGTGTGAAAACAAAAGACGACTTATTTTACTCAGTCAGTACGTGCATTCTTAGTCTCACCAGATTGTAGAGAAAAGGAGGAGACGGGCGTGTTGAATAAAAGATGTTATTTATTGATCAGTCTCTTTTCTCATACAAGAGAAATGGATCGATATTATTGCAATACTTATGGTTAAGTAAAGTGCATACATTAAAAGCAGAAGTATAAAATAATACTGTAAAAACATTGATATGGTTTCTAAGCCATATGATGGTTTAAAATGGATAAAATAGATACATACACATATACATTTGACTAATCGTACTCAACTGGTGTTTCTAACTACGCCTACCCCAGATGTACCTGACCTAAGCCTAATACGTGGGCGGGAATAGAAAGTAGCTGTTTAAGTTAAGTTTGTTTTGCCAAGTGACTGACTAAAGAATTCTCTGCAAGGGGTTATTCAGTTCTGTACCTGGAATCTAGGATGAATGAGGGATGGTATCTCTCGTCTCTGGTCTCGATATTCCAGGCTGCCTGCGAGGGCTACCCGGAAGCGCCGGAGCTGGATTTCTCGGCAGGAGAAAGCAGCGTCTCGTTCTCAGCGCGTCAGGAAGGCGGGGCTGCGCCAGCGGGGTCTGCTCTGCTCTGGGCTTCGGCAAGTCTGGCTGCTCTGATCTCGTCACCACCGCGTGTGTTTGCATAGGGCAATATCGGTAATATTTATACCTTTAAGGTGCCGAGATTGACGTAAGGATGGACATAGATACGTCAATAAGGATGTCATACGACCTGGTCGTTAGCACATTCTTTTGCTGAAGTTCTCGGTGAAATCAAAACAATGGCCGCAGGGTTTTTCCCAGGTTGTCATAGGTTTGATTTGTTTTGAGAACTCCGTATGCCTTATCAGGGGCTGGAGGAATATCGCTTGTCTAATTAGATGGCAAGCGTTATGACCTAATCAGATAACACGTTCCTGTGCCGTAGTGTGGCTTAATCAGATAACGGTTCCTGCATCATGGGGGTTTTCTGCCTCATGGGATGGCTGCTAGTTAACTTGTTAACCAGAATAGGGTCAGGAATAGGGGGATTGATACAGAACCTATAGGAATACATCACATTTTATCTCCCCTTTATCTCCGCTTTATCTCTGTTTTATCTCCATTTTATCTCTATTATACCTCCATTATACCTCCAGTATATCTCCATTATACCTCCATTATATCTCCATTTTATCTCCAATATGTCTCCAATAACTCCATTTATCTCCATCTTCATCACTCCACCCCATCTCCATCCCTTTTCCATCCCATCTCCATCCCATCTCCAGGTGTTTACATTGTGTTCTTATCTTCTCACATTTGATTGCATTCAAAATCAGAGGCCAAATGTCGAGCGCTGTTTTATGAGGGAGCTTGGTGTTTACTTTTCTTTCTCTGACTTCAAAGTGAGAGGATTTATGTGACAATCATGCTGGATACTGGGGGTAGTGACTGAAGAAGGCTTTGTCGCTCCTGTTTAGCATTGCCAGTTTACTGTATTATTTCACAAGGGCTTGCTTTCTATAACTATATCTTTCTCCCCATCTCCTTCTCCATCATCTGTCTCCCCCATTTGTCTCCCTATTAGCTCCATTATAGTTCCATTAAACCTCCATTATATATCTGTTCTATCTCCACTGTATCTCCATTTATCTCTGTTCTATCTCCACTTTATCTCCACTAGATCTCATACCATGAACACAAAAATAACCCTTTCTATACTCTTCCATCCTCTACCCCTCCTTGCATCATCTCATACCTCTTTTATTATTCAGATCTCCCAAACAAACCTTTCTAAACCGTTCCCTGTGACTCTTCCCCGTTTACTCATCCCAAATCTTCTCCTACTGCAATGAGCTAAAAAAAAGAACGAAAAGCCCCGTCAGTGTTAGCGTTGCGATTTATATCCCTAACAGGGGCTTGACTCAGGAGTTTAACATTTGCTAAATTCCTTACTTAGGCATACCTGTAATGGGGAGTGGATTATGTGGCTAAAGCCACAGGCCCTATCAACAAGGTTATCGTCATTTTCAATGGAATATCGCTGGAAAACCAGCGATATTCCATTGAAAACGGCGATAATCCCCGCTATCGCTGGGATTTTTATCTCCATGATGTTAAGCGTTGTTAATAGAACGCTAACATGGAGATTATCCCCAGTGATAGCCGGCGATAGGTTTCCTCACGCTAATAGCGGTCAGCGATAATTATCGCTGACGATTGTTAATATGCCCCTGTGTTCTTATCTTCTCATATTTGCTATGCATTCAAAATCAAAGGCCAAACGTTGGGCTCTGTCTTCTGAGGGAGCTGGAATCCAAAAAAGCGGAGATAAAACTATTGCCCTATCAACAACAGGGTGCTAACTTACAAAACAACATGTTAGCACCCTTTTTCACTATGCCTTCCTTTGCAAAGTGGGTGTTCCTTCCAAAAATAACTGGAGAAATGTCACTAATCGACATTTCTCCAATTAGCAATCGGCACGCTATAAGCATAGCAATAAGAAAAGTAGCACTATCCGCGTTTATCGATACTTTCCTTACGCCTGCTTTTAGTTTTACTTAGCCATGATATCCAATGGAAGGTGGATATCCTGGTTAAGTATGCCGTGGTCTATCAACAACGTAGCGCCAAAGGTTGTGCGATTATCGCTGGAATCCTTGCAATATTTGCACATGTGGCAGCTAACTCTGGTATTTTATCGCTCTGGAGATAAGTGTCGCTGATAGCGCGCTATCTCCACGATAAAAACAAGCGATATCCAGCGATAGTTATCCTAGCGCTAGGTGCGCTCAGCGATAATTATCGTCGGTTGTTGATGATATGCCCCTTGGGGTTTACTTTTCTTTCTCTGACTTCAAAGTGAGAGGAATTATGTGACAATCATGCTGGATACTAGGGGTGTGCTTGAAGAAGGCTTTGTCCCTCCTGTGGAGCATTGCCAGTTTACTGTATTATTTCACAGGGGCTTGCTTTCTATAACTAGATCTGTCTCCCCCATCTCCTTCTCCCCCATCTGTCTCTCTATTAGCTCCATTATAGCTCCATTATATCTCCATTATATTCCCATTTTATCTCCATTATATCTCTACTTTATCTCCGTGTTATCCCCATTTCATCTCCACTTTATCCCCATTTATCTCCACTTTATCTGCATTTTATCCCCATCACATCCCCATTTATCTCCACTTTATCCCCATTTTAACTCCACTATATCCCCACTCTAACCCCGTTTTATCGTCACTTTATCCCCAATTTAGCTCCACTTTATCTCTGCTTTATCTCCGTTATACCTCCATCTCTGTTATATCTCCATCACTCCATCCCATCTCCATCCCATCTCCATCCCACTCCATCTCTCCATCCCATCTCCAGGTGCTTAAATTGTGTTCTTATCTTCTCACATTTGCTATGCATTCAAAATAAATCACGTGCCAAATGTCGTGCTCTGTCTTATGAGGGAGCTTAGGGGCATATCATTAAGGGCCTGAGGATATAACTATCACCGCTTTAGCGTTCGTTTTCGGTCGCAAAGCGGCGATAATTATATTGCAATATTTGCAATGACACGCTAGCGCGTGTTTCCTTGCTTCAGCTCCCGTTTTGTTCACACCTTGCTTTGCATCTCTAATGAGATGCAAAGGAGGTATGCCTAACAAAACACAATGGGAGAATATCGCTACCCCAACTTCGTGAAATCATCAACGAGGGGTAGCGCTATTTTAAATCCTGTTAACTATCCCATAACGCAGGAATTTAACGTCTGTTGAATTCCTGACTAAGGCATAGCTGACATGGGAGGTGGATTATGGTGATACACCACGGGGTCGTATCACCAAGGCTATCCCTGTTTTGGGTGCAACATTGCTGGTTTTCCAGTTATGTTGGCCCATTTCTCTGGAATATTATCGCCCTAGAGCGTTACCAGTATGATAAATTCTTGCGATGGACGGCGATATATAAACAAGCGCTAAGTGCGCTTTGTGTTTATTTACCGCCGTCCTAGTAAAAATGCCCCTTGGTGTTTACTTTTCTTGCTCTGACTTCAAAGTGAGAGGACTTATGTGACAATTACGCTGGATACTGGGAGTGTGCTTGAAGAAGGCGTTGTCCCTCCTGTGGAGCATTGCCAGTTTAGAGTAATATTTGATTATTACTTTCTATAACTACATCTGTCTCCCCATCTCCTTCTCCCCTTCTGTCTCCCCATCTGTCCCCCTATTAACTCCATTATAGCTCCATTATATCTCCGTTCTATCTCCACTTTATCTCCGTTTAACTCATTATATCTCTGTTCTATCTCCACTTTTTCTCCATTTTATCCCCATTTTATCTCCCCTTTATCTCCACTTTATCTCTGTTTTATCTCCATTTGATCTCTTATACCTCCATTATACCTCCATTATATCTCCATTATACCTCCAATATATCTCCATTTTATCTCCATCACTCCACCCCATCTCCATCCCTTCTCCATCCCATTTCCATCCCATCTCTGCATCCCATCTCCAGGTGTTTAAATTTTGTTCTTATATTCCTACATTTGCTATGCATTCAAAATCAGAGGTCAAATGTCGAGCTCTGTTTTATGAGGGAGCTTGGTGTTTACTTTTCTTTGTCTGACTTCAAAGTGAGAGGACTTATGTGAAAATCATGCTGGATACTGGGGTGTGCTTGAAAAAGGCCTTGTCCCTCCTGTGGAGCATTACCAGTTTACTGTATTATTTCAAACGGGTTTGCATTCTATAACTATATCTGTCTCCCCATCTCCTTCTCCCCCATATGTCTCCCCCATCTATCTCCCTATTAGCTCCATTATAGCTCCATTAAACCTCCATTATATCTCTCTTCTATCTCCACTTTATCTCCATTCTATCTCCACATTATCTACATTTTATCTCCACTATATCTCGTACCATGTTCACAAAAATAACCTTTTCTAGATTCTTCCATCCTCTACCCCTCCTTGCATCATCTCATACCTCTTTTTTACTATTCAGATCTTCCAAACAAGCCTTTCTAAACCCTTCCCTCTGACTCTTCCCCCTTTACTCTTCCAGCTTTACTCATCCCAAAACTTCTTGAGCTAAAAAACAAAACAACGAGGCCCCATCAGTGTTAGCGTTGCGATTTACATCGCTAACAGGGGCTTAACTCAGGAATTTAACGTCTGCTAAATTCCTAATTTAGACAAACCTGTAAAGGGGGGTGAATTATGTGCCTAAACCACAGGCCCTATCAACACAGTTATCGCAATTTCAATGGAATATCGCTGGAAGAAAAGCGATATGTCATTGAAAAAGGCTATAATCCCAGCTATCGCTGGGATTTTTATCTCCATGTCGTTAAACGTTGTTAATACAACACTAACATGGAGATTATCGCCAGCAATAGCCGGAGATAGATTTCCTCAAGCTAACAGCGGTCAGCGATAATTATTGCTACAGCTTGTTAATATGCCCCTGTGTTCTTATATTCTCACATGTGCTATGCATTCAAAATCAGAGGCCAAAGGTCGGGCTCTGTCTTATGAGGGAGCTTGAATCCAAAAAAGCGGATATAAAACTATCACCCTATCAACAACAGGGTGCTAACATACAAAATTGCATGTTAGCACCCTTTTTCACTATGCCTCCCTTTGCAAAGTGGGCATTCCTTCCAAAAATAACTGGAGAAATGTTGCTAACCAACATTTCTCCAATTAGCAATCGGCACGCTAACAAGCATAGCGATAAGAAAAGTAGCACTAACCGCGGTTATCGCTACTTTCCTTACGCCTGCTTTTAGTTTGACTTAGCCATGATATCCAATGGAAGGTGGATATCCTGGTTAAGTATGCCGTGGTCTATCAACAATGTAGCGCCAAAGGTTGTGCGATTATCGCTGGAATCCTTGCAATAATTGCACATGTGGCAGCTAACTGTGGTATTTTATCACTCTGGAGATAAGCGTCGCTGATAGCGCGCTATCTCCACGATAAAAACAAGTGATATCCGGCGATAATTATCCAAGCACTAAGTGCGCTTTGCGATAATTATCATCGGTTGTTGATGATATGCCCCTTGGTGTTTACTTTTCTTTCTCTGACTTCAAAGTGAGAGGAATTATGTGACAATCATGCTGGATACTAGGGGTGTGCTTGAAGAAAGCTTTGTCCCTCCTGTGGAGCATTGCCAGTTTACTGTATTATTTCACAAGGGCTTGCTTTCTATAACTAGATCTGTCTCCCCCATCTCCTTCTCCCCCATCTGTCTCTCTATTAGCCCATTATAGCTCCATTATATTCCCATTTTATCTCCATTATATCTCTACTTTATCTCCATGTTAGCCCCATTTTATCTACACTTTATCCCCATTTATCTCCACTTTATCTGCATTTTATCCCCATTTATCTCTACTTTATCCCCAATTTATCCCCACTTTATCTCTGTTTTATCTCCGTTATACCTCCATCTCTGTTATATCTCCATCCCATCTCCATCCCATCTCCATCCCACTCCATCTCTCCATCCCATCTCCAGGTGCTTAAATTGTGTTCTTAGCTTCTCACATTTGCTATGCATTCAAAATAAATCACAGGCCAAATGTCGTGCTCTGTCTTTTGAGGGAGCTTAGGGGCATATCATCAAGGGCCTGAAGATATAACTATCATCACTTTAGCGTCCGTTTTCAGTCGCAAAGCGGCGATAATTATATGCAATATTTGCAAGGACACGCTAGCGCGTGTTTCCTTGCTTCAGCTCCCGTTTTGTTCACACCTTGCTTTACATCTCTAATAAGATGCAAAGGAGGTATGCCTAACAAAACACAATGGGAGAATATCGCTACCCCAACTTCGTGAAATCATCAACGAGGGGTAGCGCTATTTTAAATCCTGTTAACTATCCCATAACGCAGGAATTTAACGTCTGTTGAATTCCTGACTAAGGCATAGCTGACATGGGAAGTGGATTATGGTGATACACCACTGGGTCGTATCACCAAGGCTATCCCTGTTTTGGGTGCAACATCGCTGGTTTTCCAGCGATGTTGGCCCATTTCTCTGGAATATTATCGCCCTAGAGCGTTACCAGTATGATAAATTCTTGCGATGGACGGCGATAAATAAACAAGCGCTAAGTGCGCTTTGTGTTTATTTACCGCCGTCCTAGTAAAAATGCCCCTTGGTGTTTACTTTTCTTTCTCTGACTTCAAAGTGAGAGGAATTATGTGACAATCATGCTGGATACTAGGGGTGTGCTTGAAGAAGGCTTTGTCCCTCCTGTGGAGCATTGCCAGTTTACTGTATTATTTCACAGGGGCTTGCTTTCTATAACTAGATCTGTCTCCCCCATCTCCTTCTCCCCCATCTGTCTCTCTATTAGCTCCATTATATCTCCATTATATCTCCATTATATTCCCATTTTATCTCCATTATATCTCTACTTTATCTCCGTGTTATCCCCATTTCATCTCCACTTTATCCCCATTTATCTGCATTTTATCCCCATTACATCCCCATTTATCTCCACTTTATCCCCATTTTAACTCCACTATATCCCCACTCTAACCCCGTTTTATCGTCACTTTATCCCCAATTTAGCTCCACTTTATCTCTGCTTTATCTCCATTATACCTCCATCTCTGTTATATCTCCATCACTCCATCCCATCTCCATCCCATCTCCATCCCACTCCATCTCTCCATCCCATCTCCAGGTGCTTAAATTGTGTTCTTATCTTCTCACATTTGCTATGCATTCAAAATAAATCACATGCCAAATGTCGTGCTCTGTCTTATGAGGGAGCTTAGGGGCATATCATTAAGGGCCTGAGGATATAACTATCACCGCTTTAGCGTTCGTTTTCGGTCGCAAAGCGGCGATAATTATATTGCAATATTTGCAATGACACGCTAGCGCGTGTTTCCTTGCTTCAGCTCCCGTTTTGTTCACACCTTGCTTTGCATCTCTAATGAGATGCAAAGGAGGTATGCCTATCAAAACACAATGGGAGAATATCGCTACCCCAACTTCGTGAAATCATCAACGAGGGGTAGCGCTATTTTAAATCCTGTTAACTATCCCATAACGCAGGAATTTAACGTCTGTTGAATTCCTGACTAAGGCATAGCTGACATGGGAGGTGGATTATGGTGATACACCACGGGGTCGTATCACCAAGGCTATCCCTGTTTTGGGTGCAACATTGCTGGTTTTCCAGTTATGTTGGCCCATTTCTCTGGAATATTATCGCCCTAGAGCGTTACCAGTATGATAAATTCTTGCGATGGACGGCGATATATAAACAAGCGCTAAGTGCGCTTTGTGTTTATTTACCGCCGTCCTAGTAAAAATGCCCCTTGGTGTTTACTTTTCTTGCTCTGACTTCAAAGTGAGAGGACTTATGTGACAATTACGCTGGATACTGGGAGTGTGCTTGAAGAAGGCGTTGTCCCTCCCGTGGAGCATTGCCAGTTTAGAGTAATATTTGATTATTACTTTCTATAACTACATCTGTCTCCCCATCTCCTTCTCCCCTTCTGTCTCCCCATCTGTCCCCCTATTAACTCCATTATAGCTCCATTATATCTCCGTTCTATCTCCACTTTACCTCCGTTTAACTCATTATATCTCTGTTCTATCTCCACTTTTTCTCCATTTTATCCCCATTTATCCCCATTTTATCTCCCCTTTATCTCCACTTTATCTCTGTTTTATCTCCATTTGATCTCTTATACCTCCATTATACCTCCATTATATCTCCATTATACCTCCATTATATCTCCATTTTATCTCCAATATATCTCCATTTTATCTCCATCTCCATCACTCCACCCCATCTCCATCCCTTCTCCATCCCTTCTCCATCCCATTTCCATCCCATCTCTGCATCCCATCTCCAGGTGTTTACATTTTGTTCTTATATTCCTACATTTGCTATGCATTCAAAATCAGAGGTCAAATGTCGAGCTCTGTTTTATGAGGGAGCTTGGTGTTTACTTTTCTTTGTCTGACTTCAAAGTGAGAGGACTTATGTGAAAATTATGCTGGATACTGGGGGTGTGCTTGAAAAAGGCCTTGTCCCTCCTGTGGAGCATTACCAGTTTACTGTATTATTTCAAACGGGTTTGCATTCTATAACTATATCTGTCTCCCCATCTCCTTCTCCCCCATATGTCTCCCCCATCTATCTCCCTATTAGCTCCATTATAGCTCCATTAAACCTCCATTATATCTCTCTTCTATCTCCACTTTATCTCCATTCTATCTCCACATTATCTACATTTTATCTCCACTATATCTCGTACTATGTTCACAAAAATAACCTTTTCTAGATTCTTCCATCCTCTACCCCTCCTTGCATCATCTCATACCTCTTTTTTACTATTCAGATCTTCCAAACAAGCCTTTCTAAACCCTTCCCTCTGACTCTTCCCCCTTTACTCTTCCAGCTTTACTCATCCCCAAAACTTCTTGAGCTAAAAAACAAAACAACGAGGCCCCATCATTGTTAGCGTTGCGATTTACATCGCTAACAGGGGCTTAACTCAGGAATTTAACGTCTGCTAAATTCCTAATTTAGACAAACCTGTAAAGGGGGGTGAATTATGTGCCTAAACCACAGGCCCTATCAACACAGTTATCGCAATTTCAATGGAATATCGCTGGAAGAAAAGCGATATGTCATTGAAAAAGGCTATAATCCCAGCTATCGCTGGGATTTTTATCTCCATGTCGTTAAACGTTGTTAATACAACACTAACATGGAGATTATCGCCAGCAATAGCCGGAGATAGATTTCCTCAAGCTAACAGCGGTCAGCGATAATTATTGCTACAGCTTGTTAATATGCCCCTGTGTTCTTATATTCTCACATGTGCTATGCATTCAAAATCAGAGGCCAAAGGTCGGGCTCTGTCTTATGAGGGAGCTTGAATCCAAAAAAGCGGATATAAAACTATCACCCTATTAACAACAGGGTGCTAACATACAAAATTGCATGTTAGCACCCTTTTTCACTATGCCTCCCTTTGCAAAGTGGGCATTCCTTCCAAAAATAACTGGAGAAATGTTGCTAACCAACATTTCTCCAATTAGCAATCGGCACGCTAACAAGCATAGCGATAAGAAAAGTAGCACTAACCGCGGTTATCGCTACTTTCCTTACGCCTGCTTTTAGTTTGACTTAGCCATGATATCCAATGGAAGGTGGATATCCTGGTTAAGTATGCCGTGGTCTATCAACAATGTAGCGCCAAAGGTTGTGCGATTATCGCTGGAATCCTTGCAATAATTGCACATGTGGCAGCTAACTGTGGTATTTTATCACTCTGGAGATAAGCGTCGCTGATAGCGCGCTATCTCCACGATAAAAACAAGCGATATCCGGCGATAATTATCCAAGCACTAAGTGCGCTTTGCGATAATTATCATCGGTTGTTGATGATATGCCCCTTGGTGTTTACTTTTCTTTCTCTGACTTCAAAGTGAGAGGAATTATGTGACACTCATGCTGGATACTAGGGGTGTGCTTGAAGAAAGCTTTGTCCCTCCTGTGGAGCATTGCCAGTTTACTGTATTATTTCACAAGGGCTTGCTTTCTATAACTAGATCTGTCTCCCCCATCTCCTTCTCCCCCATCTGTCTCTCTATTAGCTCCATTATAGCTCCATTATATTCCCATTTTATCTCCATTATATCTCTACTTTATCTCCATGTTAGCCCCATTTTATCTACACTTTATCCCCATTTATCTCCACTTTATCTGCATTTTATCCCCATTTATCTCTACTTTATCCCCAATTTATCCCCACTTTATCTCTGTTTTATCTCCGTTATACCTCCATCTCTGTTATATCTCCATCCCATCTCCATCCCATCTCCATCCCACTCCATCTCTCCATCCCATCTCCAGGTGCTTAAATTGTGTTCTTAGCTTCTCACATTTGCTATGCATTCAAAATAAATCACAGGCCAAATGTCGTGCTCTGTCTTTTGAGGGAGCTTAGGGGCATATCATCAAGGGCCTGAAGATATAACTATCATCACTTTAGCGTCCGTTTTCGGTCGCAAAGCGGCGATAATTATATTGCAATATTTGCAAGGACACGCTAGCGCGTGTTTCCTTGCTTCAGCTCCCGTTTTGTTCACACCTTGCTTTACATCTCTAATGAGATGCAAAGGAGGTATGCCTAACAAAACACAATGGGAGAATATCGCTACCCCAACTTCGTGAAATCATCAACGAGGGGTAGCGCTATTTTAAATCCTGTTAACTATCCCATAACGCAGGAATTTAACGTCTGTTGAATTCTGACTATGGCATAGCTGACATGGGAAGTGGATTATGGTGATACACCACTGGGTCGTATCACCAAGGCTATCCCTGTTTTGGGTGCAACATCGCTGGTTTTCCAGCGATGTTGGCCCATTTCTCTGGAATATTATCGCCCTAGAGCGTTACCAGTATGATAAATTCTTGCGATGGACGGCGATAAATAAACAAGCGCTAAGTGCGCTTTGTGTTTATTTACCGCCGTCCTAGTAAAAATGCCCCTTGGTGTTTACTTTTCTTTCTCTGACTTCAAAGTGAGAGGACTTATGTGACAATTACGCTGGATACTGGGAGTGTGCTTGAAGAAGGCGTTGTCCCTCCCGTGGAGCATTGCCAGTTTAGAGTAATATTTGATTATTACTTTCTATAACTACATCTGTCTCCCCATATCCTTCTCCCCTTCTGTCTCCCCATCTGTCCCCCTATTAACTCCATTATAGCTCCATTATATCTCCGTTCTATCTCCACTTTATCTCCGTTTAACTCATTATATCTCTGTTCTATCTCCACTTTTTCTCCATTGTATCCCCATTTTATCTCCACTTTATCTCTGTTTTATCTCCATTTGATCTCTTATACCTCCATTATACCTCCATTATACCTCCATTATATCTCCGTTTTATCTCCAATATATCTCCATTTTATCTCCATCTCCATCACTCCACCCCATCTCCATCCCATCTCCATCTCATCTCTGCATCCCATCTCCAGGTGTTTAAATTGTGTTCTTATATTCCTACATTTGCTATGCATTCAAAATCAGAGGCCAAATGTCGAGCTCTGTTTTATGAGGGAGCTTGGTGTTTACTTTTCTTTGTCTGACTGCAAAGTGAGAGGACTTATGTGAAAATCATGCTGGATACTGGGGGTGTGCTTGAAAAAGGCTTTGTCCCTCCTGTGGAGCATTGCCAGTTTATTGTATTATTTCAAAAGGGTTTGCTTTCTATAACTATATCTGTTTCCCCATCTCCTTCTCCCCCATCTGTCTCCCCATCTATCTCCCTATTAGCTCCATTATAGCTCCATTAAACCTCCATTATATCTCGCTTCTATTCTCCACTTTATCTCCATTCTATCTCCACATTATCTCCATTTTATCTTCACTATATCTCGTACCATGATCACAAAAATAATCCTTTCTAGATTCTTCCATCCTCTACTCCTCCTTGCATCATCTCATACCTCTTTTTTACTATTCAGATCTCCCAAACAAACCTTTCTAAACCCTTTCCTCTGACTCATCCCCCTTTACTCATCCCAAAATTTCTTGAGCTAAAAAACAAAACAACGAGGCCCCATCAGTGTTAGCGTTGCGATTTATATCGCTAACAGGGGCTTAACTCAGGAATTTAACGTCTGCTAAATTCCTAATTTCGACAAACCTGTAAAGGGGGGGTGAATTATGTGGCTAAATCCACAGGCCCTATCAACACGGTTATCGCAATTTCAATGGAATATCGCTGGAAGAAAAGCGATATGCCATTGAAAAAGGCGATACTCCCAGCTATCGCTGGGATTTTTATCTCCATGTCGTTAAGCGTTGTTAATACAACACTAACATGGAGATTATCGCCAGCAATAGCCGGCGATAGATTTCCTCAAGCTAACAGCGGTCAGCGATAATTATTGCTGCAGCTTGTTAATATTTCCTGTGTTCTTATATTCTCACATTTGCTATGCATTAAAAATTCAGAGGCCAAAGGTCGGGCTCTGTCTTATGAGGGAGCTTGAATCCAAAAAAGCGGAGATAATACTATCGCCCTATCAACAACAGGGTGCTAACAAACAAAATTGCATGTTAGCACCCTTTTTCACTATGCCTCCCTTTGCAAAGTGGGCATTCCTTCCAAAAATAACTGGAGAAATGTTGCTAACCAACATTTCTCCAATTAGCAATCGGCACTCTAACAAGCATAGCGATGAGAAAAGTAGCAATAACCGCGGTTATCACTACTTTCCATACGCCTGCTTTTAGTTTGACTTAGCCATGATATCCAATGGAAGGTGGATATCCTGGTTAAGTATGCCGTGGTCTATCAACAACGTAGCGCCAAAGGTTGTGCGATTATCGCTGGAATCCTTGCAATAATTGCACATGTGGCAGCTAACTCTGGTATTTTATCGCTCTGGAGATAAGCGTCGCTGATAGCGCGCTATCTCCACGATAATAACAAGCGATATCCAGCGATAATTATCCAAGCACTAAGTGCGCTTAGCGATAATTATCATTGGTTGTTCATGATATGCCCCTTGGTGTTTACTTTTCTTTCTCTGACTTCAAAGTGAGAGGAATTATGTGACAATCATGCTGGATACTAGGGGTGTGCTTGAAGAAAGCTTTGTCCCTCCTGTGGAGCATTGCCAGTTTACTGTATTATTTCACAAGGGCTTGCTTTCTATAACTAGATCTGTCTCCCCCATCTCCTTCTCCCCATCTGTCTCTCTATTAGCTCCATAATAGCTCCATTATATTCCCATTTTATCTACATTATATCTCTACTTTATCTCCGTGTTATCCCCATTTTATCTCCACTTTATCCCCATTCATCTCCACTTTATCCCCATTATATCCCCATTTGTCTCTCTTTTATCCCCATTTTAACTCCATTATAATCCCACTTTGCCCCCATTTTATCCCCACTTTATCCCCAATTATCTCCACTTTATCCCCAATGTATCCCCACTTTATCTCTGTTTTATCTACGTTATACCTCCATCTCTGTTATATCTCCATCACTCCATCCCATCTCATCTCCATCCCACTCCATCTCTCCATCCCATCTCCAGGTGCTTAAATTGTGTTCTTATCTTCTCACATTTGCTATGCATTCAAAATCAGAGGCCAAATGTCGAGCTCTGTTTTACGAGGGAGCTTGGTGTTTACTTTTCTTTCTCTGACTTCAAAGTGAGAGGACTTATGTGACAATTATGCTGGATACTGAGGGTGTGCTTGAAGAAGTTGTTGTCCCTCCCGTGGAGCATTGCCAGTTTAGAGTAATATTTGATTATTACTTTCTATAACTACATCTGTCTCCCCATCTCCTTCTCCCCTTCTGTCTCCCCATCTGTCCCCTATTAGCTCCATCATATCTTTGTTCTATCTCCAATTTATCTCCCCTTTATCTCTGTTTTATCTCCATTTGATCTCTTATACCTCCATTATACTTCCATTATATCTCCATTATACCTCCATTATATCTCCGTTTTATCTCCAATATATCTCCATTTTATCTCCATCTACATCACTCCACCCCATCTCCATCCCTTCTCCATCCCATCTCCATCCCATGTCTCCATCCAATTTCCAGGTGTTTAAATTGTGTTCTTATATTCCTACATTTGCTATGCATTCAAAATCAGAGGCCAAATGTCGAGCTTTGTTTTATGAGGGAGCTTGGTGTTTACTTTTCTTTGTCTGACTTCAAAGAGAGAGGACTTAAATCATGCTGGATACTGGGGGTGTGCTTGAAAAAGGCTTTGTCCCTCCTGTGGAGCATGGCCAGTTCACTGTATTATTTCAAAAGGGTTTGCTTTCTATAACTATATCTGTCTTCCCATCTCCTTCTCCCCCATCTGTCTCTCTATTAGCTCCATTATATTCCCATTATGTCTCTACTTTATCCCCATTTAAACTCCATTATAGCCCCATTTATCTCCACTTTATCCCCATTTTATCTCCATTGTTGGGCCAATTTACCCCCATTTTATCTCCACTTTATCCCCCTTTATCTCCACTTTATCTCCATTTTAGCTCCACTTTCCCCCCAATTTATTTCCACTTTATCCCCAATTTATCCCCACTTTAT
Organism: Lissotriton helveticus; assembly: GCF_964261635.1. NCBI lineage: Eukaryota > Metazoa > Chordata > Amphibia > Caudata > Salamandridae > Lissotriton > Lissotriton helveticus. The sequence continues at coordinate 152,431,646 of NC_136072.1, read as the reverse complement.
CTCTGTTTTATCTCCGTTATACCTCCATCTCCGTTATTTCTCCATCACTCCATCCCATCTCCATCTCATCTCCAGGTGCTTAAATTGATATGATATGATATGAAAGCTTTATTTCGATATAAAAACATATCATAAAAGCGATACATTACATCAGTACTAAAAATAATTTAACAAAGCACAATGTAAAAAACCCTTCAGAATCAACAACGGGATTAAAAAATGTATTATTGGGCATAATGTAAAAAACCGGTACAGGCAGAAAACACATTACTGAATCAACAGTTTCTTTGCAGTTCTTATTCGCCAAGCCCAGCCCAGAAATTTTGCCATACAGCAGGCAAAGAAGGGTCGGGCATCTGTACGTAGTATACGTAAGGCTTCCAAATGTGATCTAGTGCCCAAGCTCCTACATAAAGGCTTCAGCCATCTCAACCTAGGCCCCACATAAGCGTAACACTCAAACAACAGATGAGCAACAGACTCAACCCTAGAGTCACAGAAGGGACAATATGGTACAGTTCGTAGTGGTGGTTTCCAGGTGGAAGTTAGCAACCCTAAGGGGAGTACTCCCACCCTGAATTTGAAGTACAGTGACCTGTCGCCCGAGTTATGGATTAGATCCAGATAGGGTTCCCTAAATGGGAGCTCCTTAACTAACAAAAACTGAGCAACAGATTTACAATGCTTAGGATTGCACAGTCTCTCGTTATCCACCCATGACCAATAAGCCTTCTTTAGTAATTGTTTTGACGGTGCTGATCTGTTAGCCCACGCGTCTCCTAACCCCAACTCATAGAGAAGCCGCTTTACCTCCCTGAGCCAGGGTACCTTATGCCAGCCCGAAAGGGATAAGAGTTCACTTAAGGCATCTGCGTAGCTACACAATTCTGGGACGTTCCATATCCTGGCCCATAATAGAAGGGGACGTAGTCTTGCTTGCTCACATATTGGGCGTGAGCCTGCATCTAGCAAGAGTGGGATTGTAGGGGTACTGTGGGGTAACCTCATAAGATCTTTGTGGAAGTTATTTTCGAGGTACGATAAGGTGTCAACTCTCTGAATGACCCACAGTTCAGCGCCATACAATGCTGCACTCACCACCCTTGCCCTGTAAATGTCTAATAGTGCCCCAATAGGTTTTATGGATGAAGCGCGTTGTTCTTTGAGCAGGGCACCTGCGACCCTCTTATGGGTCAAAAACACCTTTTGTTGGTGTGCCTTCCAACTCATAGTGTCGCAAAGTCGGATGCCCAGGTAGTCAAATTCTTTGACTCTTTCAAGTGGAACAGAGTCTAGAGCAGGAGGGGCAACAGATTTCTTAGGGGGATTAAGGACAAGGAATTTGGTCTTGCCTATATTTATAGACAGGCCCTTAGTAACGCAAAAGGCCTGAAAACTAGAAAGCAACTTTTGAATGCCTGCTGGTGATTTTGAGATTAGAAGGGTATCATCCGCAAATAGGAGCGTCGGAACTTTCCTCCCAGCCAGGGAAGGTGCATCTGATGGATGTTGTAGAAGATGCTCCACCACTCCGTTGACATAGAAAGAAAACAGAGTGGGGGCAAGCACACATCCCTGGCGGACGCCCCTATTTACAGGGATACTAGATGTTTTTTCCCCTTGAACACCCCATCTAATCTGGGCAAAGTTGCTTTCATGGAATTTTATAAGCAAAGCCAGCAAGTGAGGGGGTATGCCTAACCTATCGAGGACATTCCACAATTGGGCACGTGGGACCAGGTCGAAGGCAGTTCGCAAGTCAATAAAGACTAAATACAAACTGCCCCCACCCAGCACCACCACTTTCCAATATATCATTAAAAGGCGAAATGTCTGCTCGATGGTGCCTGTCCCTGTTCTAAAACCTGCTTGGAAATCTGACAGAATCTGGTTTTCTTCAGCCCACTGCAGGATCCTACTTAATACCACTTTGCCCGCAACCTTTTGTGTTGAGTCCAGCAGACTGATAGGGCGATAATTAGCTGGGTCGTCCCTACAACCTTTCTTAAAGATAGGGACGACCTCAGCACCCCTCCATGAGTCAGGGAGAGAACCTCCCAGCAAGGCCTCATTTAAGAGTGAAGCAATTAATCTGCTCCACAATAATGGGTATTTCTTCAGCAAGTCACCCGGAATCCCATCAGGGCCTGCAGCCTTATTGGTTACAATGCACCTGATTGCCCTTTCGACTTCCTCAGTGGTGAAAGGACAGTCAATAATTGGAATATCAACTGGGGGACTGGGCAAAAGATCCAAACTTGGATGGGATGCCCCCGGTGGAGCAGAATAGAGCTTGGAGAAGTGTGCAAACCAGACGTCACCAGGGATGTTACAGGTTAACTGTTGATCAAGAGGCTTGTCCCTTGCTCTGAGCAAATCCCAAAACCCCTTGGAGTATTTCCTAGTACTTGCCTCCACTAACTCCCACCAAAAATTGTATTCATGAGCCTCCTTGGCCTCAGCCACGGTTTTTTTGTAAAATTTCCTTGCAATTCTGATATTGGCTGGGTCCTTGTTCTTCACTGCGGAGATAAGTTCCCCCTTGGCAGCCCGACATTTGGAGGAATACCACTTGTCTCTTGCCTTAGAAACACCTTTCGGTACAACCCTTGCACTGGAATGGGGAATGGTAAACAGTTCGCTTAATGCCGCAATAGTTTCTATAAATATCGGTAAAACATCTTGCCTGGTGGGACATAGGGCATCAAGCCGTGGCCCTACTACTGACATGATGGTCCCTGCTTGCGCCATCCTTACTTCATCCGCTGCTGCTTTTGCCCACTTTAGGCGCCTGCCACAGTTTGAAGGAACAATTTCATGGGTGGATTTCCACTTGTGGGTGAACTTGTCTCGGTTCCCAACCTGCCAAGGAGAAATGAGGATTAAGGAAAGAGGATTATGGTCGCTATCACAGGTCGCTATGACCTCCATGTCTTGGTGAAAAGGCCAAAGATTATAGTTCAACATGATATAGTCAATTCTGGAGGTGTGTCCCGTCCTGTTATAAGTATGTACACCCCTGGAATCCGATTTGGATCGTCCATTTGTTGGTCTCAGAACGTGTTCCATGCAAAGTGCATTGATGTCTATCGCACTTTGCGTCCATTTGGGGATCGGATCTAGGGTCAGGATAGGGATACCTCTCCTTGTGTCCTCTTCAAAAGAATCCAATATGTCCTCCCTGGCCAATGGCTCAAAACAGCAGTTGAAATCGCCTGCAAGGAGAACATAAGAATCGATATTGCAGGCAGCTAAATCGCTGCTTAATCCTGTTGAGGTTAGGCATGATGCCCCTCCCCTGGCTCCCCTCAAATAAAGATTGAAGACTTCTAGCTTCCTTCCCCCTTGGAAGTGTATAGTTATCCTCTGGAGGTCTGGAGATTGAGTGATCCTTTGACTTACACTTAAACCTAGTGCGATACTAACCCATATAATAAGGCCGCCAGACGGGCGACCTTTGCATCCATGTTGTTGGGAAGCTGGGACAAAGTAGGTTGTGAAGCCTACTCTGTGCCTGGGTTCTAGGCACCAGGTTTCCTGTAGGAGACAGATATTGTAAGGGTCCAAAAAAGCGTTCCATTCAGGGATTTCAAGGTTACGGGCAAGCCCTGCCACATTCCAGCTTAGAATCTTTAGCAAGGGTTCATGTGAAGTAATTTCCCTTGGAGGATAGACAGGTATAGCCGAATAAGACACAGGGCCTGCCACCCCTGCAGCCGCTCTTGATAACCTTAATGGTGATTCAATCTGCCGGTGTTTGGAATGCATTACTACTCCGGACAGCTTCCTATCTATAGGGACATCCTGAGTGGATGACAGAGGAATCAAACCAGGTAAATCCAGCCGTTCGACTACTTCTTGCGAATCTAAAGTGTAAGGAGCGATCGATCCCCCCTCTATAGACAAGGTATGTGGTGTTCCTACTGAGCCTAGGGGGCTAGGAACTGAAGGTTCATTCAACAAGGAGAAGGGATCTGCGAGCCCTAAGGCCTGGGGTGAAGGTGGTTTTTCCATTAACTGATGGGCCAGTTGCCTAGGGAGTCAATCTACCTCCTCCAGGCCGGCAAACCTGTTGGAGGTTGGAAGACCATTCCAATGTAAAGGAAAATCCTTTTGGGTGTTAGGGTAGCTTTTCCATGCGTGGTGATGTACCAGTGACCAGTCATTCACCTGAATATGTCTGGGAGGTGGTGGGTAAAAGAAGGAGAGTGGCCTAGGTATGACAGAAGAACCTTCGCTGATGGGCCAAGAACAGATGTGATGTGCCGTGTGCGGGTCCTCAAAGGTCACCACTATACAGTCCCCGGGGCTGGTTTTCCTTGTGGGACCCACCCAGGGAATTCTACGTACCATCAAAACTCTGCTTCTCCGGCCATTGGGAATTGGTCTGTTCGCATTGAGCCAATGCATTGTCTTGTTCTTCAGAGACCAGTGGTGCTCGTGTTGACCATTTCCAATCTGGGGGACGCCCGTCAACACAACCACATAATCATTGGCCTCTGGAGGAAGATCAATGTAACCCCCTCTAAAGTTATTCTTAACAGAAGTGCCCTGAGTTGGTTGGTTAGCCACTTCACTGGGAGGGGGTCTAAAAGGGACGCCAGCGTTGGGATTTACTAATGGCTGTGGAATGATGCGCTTGGGAGCCTTAGGTTTAGAGGCAGCGGCGGTTTGATCCACACCCATGGTCCGTGGTTTGGGAACCGGCCGTACAGGGGCTGGTACTGGGGGGGAGGTTGCGGGGTTTGTAATGTAGGGACTGATGGTGATGGGTCAACAACAGGGAGACCCTGTTTTTCAAGACTTCTCAAGCCGAGAGTGGCCAGGGCAATAATGCTCTTTTCCATCTCGAGCAAGTTGTTTTCGATGCGTGACAGTCTGAGGTCGAGGGGGGAAAGAAGTTTCTTAAGAGTTTCCCAAACTAAACCTATAAATTCCCCTTCATTCCTTTCCAAGCCCTCTACATGTAGGCCCACATCCTCTACGATGGTAGTGGAGGAAGCAGTGGCTAACCCCTCTCCCCCTCCCTCCCTTGGTGGTTGCTCACTAGAGGTACACTCTACTTTTGCGTTAGGTACTGAGACGCTGGTCAGTTTTAGATGTTGTGCAACCGCAATTTTTGCATTCTTGCGAGAGTAGGCAGAGCGGGAATTGCGTTTCCTTTTAGGTTGTTTGCCATTAATAATATTACAACTAGATGATTTGAGAAATACCGGGGAGGGAGGTTTAGAAATAACAGCCTGTTTGGGAGAAACAGCTGGTTGGTTCGCTTCCTCTGAATTGGCTGGTGGCTCAAAGGGCGGGGGAAGGGGAGGGGAGATCGGGGTATGATGAACATCAACCTGCGTGACTACACAATAGGGAATGGCAGGACGCTCCGGGGTAACCACAGTGGCAATATGGCCTAGGGAGGATTTTTTTGAAGTTGCAATGACCTGGGACAATCTTCTAGCAGCTGCCAGTTCCAGGGAGACCCGGGTCTGAAGTTTAGAAATTTCTTGATCTATGGCTAGATTGGTACGGGTAATAAAATCATCCATAGGGCCATTGATTGGTGGGCCACTCTTGACGACCTTACTCCGAGTTAACCTGGTGCACATATATTAAGCTACACGAAGGCAACCGCTAAGACTAGGAGTGGGAGTAGGATATTATGATGGTTTACCTATTTAAACTCAGTAGAGGAGATAACGCGGGAAAAGGCGAAAGAGGGTGGGCCAGTCCAGACCGCTCAGACCTCGAACGGCCTCAAACGGCCCGCTCTTAGCCCGGTCTTCGCCCCGAGCTGCGTCCCGCGCTGCGGGAGTCTGATTGTGTGATATAGGGGGCTTAGTGGGCGGGGGGCGGGCCAGCGGGGAGAGCGGACCGGATGCTGTCTCCGTGGTCTCGCAGGGACTCCTGGATGCTGGAGTCCCCGCACGCTCGCAGCCCCGCCGAGCCTCACACCCTTACCTCCGCCTTGCTGCTCCTAGTTCCCGGTGAATGATGCTCAGCGCACACCTGTGCGAAGCGGCACCCGCGGAGCGGGTGCGGCGAGGAGTTGGCTGATTTGCCCTCAAAGTCCTGCAGCGTCTGGTCAACTAAGCCGGTACAGTGCAATGCCCCAACAAGTGGTGGTGGGAGTCGCCTTTACTAGCCTCAGGCGGGCGGGGGCGGGCCAGCGGGGAGAGCGGACCGGATGCTGTCTCCGTGGTCTCGCAGGGACTCCTGGATGCTGGAGTCCCCGCACGCTCGCAGCCCCGCCGAGCCTCACACCCTTACCTCCGCCTTGCTGCTCCTAGTTCCCGGTGAATGATGCTCAGCGCACACCTGTGCGAAGCGGCACCCACGGAGCGGGTGCGGCGAGGAGTTGGCTGATTTGCCCTCAAAGTCCTGCAGCGTCTGGTCAACTAAGCCGGTACAGTGCAATGCCCCAACAAGTGGTGGTGGGAGTCGCCTTTACTAGCCTCAGGCGGGCGGGGGGCGGGCCAGCGGGGAGAGCGGACCGGATGCTGTCTCCGTGGTCTCGCAGGGACTCCTGGATGCTGGAGTCCCCGCACGCTCGCAGCCCCGCCGAGCCTCACACCCTTACCTCCGCCTTGCTGCTCCTAGTTCCCGGTGAATGATGCTCAGCGCACACCTGTGCGAAGCAGCACCCGCGGAGCGGGTGCGGCGAGGAGTTGGCTGATTTGCCCTCAAAGTCCTGCAGCGTCTGGTCAACTAAGCCGGTACAGTGCAATGCTTAAATTGTGTTCTTATCTTCTCACATTTGCTATGCATTCAAAATAAATCAGAGGCCAAATGTCATGCTCTGTCTTATGAGGGAGCTTAGGGGCATATTATCAAGGACCTGAAGATATAACTATCAACGCTTTAGCGTCCGTTTTCGATCGCAAATCGGCGATAATTGTATTGCAATATTTGCAAGGACACGCTAGCGCGTGTTTCCTTGCTTCAGCTCCCGTTTTGTTCACACCTTGCTTTGCATCTCTAATGAGATGCAAAGGAGGCGTGCCTAAGAAAACACAACGGGAAAATATCACTACTCCAACTTCGTGATATCATCAACGAGGGGTAGAGATATTTTAAATCCTGTTAACTATCCCATAACGCAGGAATTTAACGTCTGTTAAATTCCTGACTAAGGCATAGCTAACATGGGAGGTGGATTATGGTGATACACCACAGGGTCGTATCACCAAGGCTATCCCTGTTTTGGGTGCAACATCGCTGGTTTTCCATCGATGTTGGCCCATTTCTCTGGAATATTATCTCCCTAGAGCGTTACCAGGACGATAAATTCCTGCGATGGACGGCGATAAATAAACAAACGTTAAGGGCTCTTTGTGTTTATTTACCGCCGTCCTAGTAAAAATGCCCCTTGGTGTTTACTTTTCTTTCTCTGACTTCAAAGTGAGATGACTTATGTGACAATAATGCTGGATACTGAGGGTGTGCTTGAAGAAGGCGTTGTCCCTCCCGTGGAGCATTGCCAGTTTAGAGTAATATTTGGTTATAATTTTATATAACTACATCTGTCTCCCCATCTCCTTCTCCCCTTCTGTCTCCCCATCTGTCCCCCTATTAGCTTCATTATAGCTCCATTATATCTCCGTTCTATCTCCACTTTATCTCCGTTTAACTCATTATATCTCTGTTCTATCTCCACGTTATCTCGATTTTATTCCCATTTTATCTCCCCTTTATCTCTGTTTTATCTCCATTTGATCTCTTATACCTCCATTATACCTCCATTATATCTCCATTATACCTCCATTATATCTCCATTTTATCTCCAATATATCTCCATTGTATCTCCATCTCCATCACTCCACCCCATCTCCATCCCTTCTCCATCCCATCTCCATTCCATCTCTGCATCCCATCTCCAGGTGTGTAAATTGTGTTCTTATATTCCTACATTTGCTATGCATTCAAAATCAGAGGTCAAATGTGGAGCTCTCTTTTATGAGGGAGCTTGGTGTTTACTTTTCTTTGTCTGACTTCAAAGTGAGAGGACTTATGTGAAAATCATGCTGGATACTGGGGGTGTGCTTGAAAAAGGCTTTGTCCCTCCTGTGGAGCATTACCAGTTTACTGTATTATTTCAAACGGGTTTGCATTCTATAACTATATCTGTCTCCCCATCTCCTTCTCCCCCATATGTCTCCCGCATCTATCTCCCTATTAGCTCCATTATAGCTCCATTAAACCTCCATTATACCTCTCTTCTATCTCCACTTTATCTCCATTCTATCTCCACATTATCTACATTTTATCTCAACTATATCTCGTACCATGTTAAAAAAATAACCTTTTCTAGATTCTTCCATCCTCTACCCGTCCTTGCATCATCTCATACCTCTTTTTTACTATTCAGATCTTCCAAACAAGCCTTTCTAAACCCTTCCCTCTGACTCTTCCCCCTTTACTCTTCCTGCTTTACTCATCCCAAAACTTCTTGAGCTAAAAAACAAAACAACGAGGCATCATCAGTGTTAGCGTTGCGATTTACCTCACTAACAGGGGCTTAACTCAGGAATTTAACGTCTGCTAAATTCCTAATTTAGACAAACCTGTAAAGGGGGGGTGAATTATGTGGCTAAAACCACAGGCCTTATTAACACGGTTATCGCAATTTCAATGGAATATCGCTGGAAGAAAAGCGATATGTCATTGAAAAAGGCTATAATCCCAGCTATCGCTGGGATTTTTATCTCAATGTCGTTAAACGTTGTTATTACAACACTAACATGGAGATTATCGCCAGCAATAGCCGGCGATAGATTTCCTCAAGCTAACAGCGGTCAGCGATAATTATTGCTGCAGCTTGTCAATATTCCCCTGTGTTCTTATATTCTCACATTTGCTATACATTCAAAATCAGAGGCCAAAGGTCGGGCTCTGTTTTATGAGGGAGCTTGAATCCAAAAAAGCGGATATAAAACTATCGCCCTATCAACAACAGGGTGCTATCATACAAATTTGCATGTTAGCACCCTTTTTCACTATGCCTCCCTTTGCAAAGTGGGCATTCCTTCCAAAAATAACTGGAGAAATGTTGCTAGCTAACATTTCTCCAATTAGCAATCGGCACGCTAACAAGCATAGCGATAAGAAAAGTAGCACTAACCGCGGTTATCGCTACTTTCCTTACGCCTGCTTTTAGTTTGACTTAGCCATGATATCCAATGGAAGGTGGATATCCTGGTTAAGTATACCGTGGTCTATCAACAATGTAGCGCCAAAGTTTGTGCGATTATCGCTGGAATCCTTGCAATAATTGCACATGTGGCAGCTAACTCTGGTATTTTATCGCTCTGGAGATAAGCGTCGCTGATAGCGCGCTATCTCCATGATAATAACAAGCGATATCCGGCGATAATTATCCAAGCACTAAGTGCGCTTAGCGATAATTATCATCGATTGTTGATGATATGCCCCTTGGTGTTTACTTTTCTTTCTCTGACTTCAAAGTGAGAGGAATTATGTGACAATCATGCTGGATACTAGGGGTGTGCTTGAAGAAGGCTTTGTCCCTCCTGTGGAGCATTGCCAGTTTACTGTAATATTTCACAAGGGCTTGCTTTCTATAACTAGATCTGTCTCCCCCATCTCTTTCTCCCCGTCTGTCTCTCTATTAGCTCCATTATAGCGCCATTATATCTTCATTATATTCCCATTTTAACTCCATTATATCCCCACTTTAACCCCATTTTATCGCCACTTTATCCCCAATCTATCCCCAATTTATCACCACTTTATCTCTGTTTTATCTCCGTTATACCTCCATCTCTGTTATATCTCCATCACTCCATCCCATCTCCATCCCATCTCCATCTCTCCATCCCATCTCCAGGTGCTTAAATTGTGTTCTTATCTTCTCCCATTTGCTATGCATTCAAAATAAATCACAGGCCAAATGTCGTGCTCTGTCTTATGAGGGAGCTTAGGGGCATATCATAAAGGGCCTGAAGATATAACTATCACCGCTTTAGCGTCCGTTTTCGGTCGCAAAGTGGCGATAATTATATTGCAATATTTGCAAGGGCACACTAGCGCGTGTTTCCTCGCTTCAGCTCCCGTTTTGTTACACCTTGCTTTGCATCTCTAATGAGATGCAAAGGAGGTATGCCTAACAAAACACAATGGGATAATATCGCTACCCCAACTTCGTGAAATCATCAACGAGGGGTAGCGCTATTTTAAATCCTGTTAACTATCCCATAACGCAGGAATTTAACGTCTGTTGAATTCCTGACTAAGGCATAGCTGACATGGGAAGTGGATTATGGTGATACACCACGGGGTCGTATCACCAAGACTATCCCTGTTTTGGGTGCAACATCGCTGGTCTTCCAGCGATGTTGGCCCATTTCTCTGGAATATTATCGCCCTAGAGCATTACCAGTACGATAAATTCCTGCGATGGACGGCGATAAATAAACAAGCGCTAAGTGCGCTTTGTGTTTATTTACCGCCGTCCTAGTAAAAATGCCCCTTGGTGTTTACTTTTCTTTCTCTGATTTCAAAGTGAGAGGACTTATGTGACAATAATGCTGGATACTGAGGGTATGCTTGAAGAAGGCGTTGTCCCTCCCGTGGAGCATTGCCAGTTTAGAGTAATATTTGATTATTACTTTATATAACTACATCTGTCTCCCCATCTCCTTCTCCCCTTCTCCCCTTCTGTCTCCCTATCTGTCCCCCTATTAGCTTCATTATAGCTCCATTATATCTCCGTTCTATCTCCACTTTATCTCCGTTTAACTCATTATATCTCTGTTCTATCTCCACTTTTTCTCCATTTTATCCCCATTTTATCTCCCCTTCATCTCCACTTTATCTCTGTTTTATCTCCATTTGATCTCTTATACCTCCATTATATATCCATTATACCTCCATTATATCTCCGTTTTATCTCCAATATATCTCCATTTTATCTCCATCTCCATAACTCCTCCCCATCTCCATCCCTTCTCCATCCCATCTCCATCCCATCTCTGCATCCCATCTCCAGGTGTTTAAATTGTGTTCTTATATTCCTACATTTGCTATGCATTCAAAATCAGAGGCCAAATGTCGAGCTCTGTTTTATGAGGGAGCTTGGTGTTTACTTTTCTTTGTTTGACTGCAAAGTGAGAGGACTTATGTGAAAATCATGCTGGATACTGGGGGTGGGCTTGAAAAAGGCTTTGTCCCTCCTGTGGAGCATTGCCAGTTTACTGTATTATTTCAAAAGGGTTTGCTTTCTATAACTATATCTGTTTCCCCATCTCCTTCTCCCCCATCTGTCTCCCCATCTATCTCCCTATTAGCTCCATTATAGCTCCATTAAACCTCCATTATATCTCTCTTCTATTCTCCACTTTATCTCCATTCTATCTCCACATTATCTCCATTTTATCTTCACTATATCTCGTACCATGATCACAAAAATAATCCTTTCTAGATTCTTCCATCCTCTACTCCTCCTTGCATCATCTCATACCTCTTTTTTACTATTCAGATCTCCCAAACAAGCCTTTCTAAACCCTTCCCTCTGACTCTTCCCCCTTTACTCTTCCCCATTTACTCATCCCCAAATTTCTTGAGCTAAAAAACAAAACAACGAGGCCCCATCAGTGTTAGCGTTGCGATTTATATCGCTAACAGGGGCTTAACTCAGGAATTTAACGTCTGCTAAATTCCTAATTTCGACAAACCTGTAAAGGGGGGGTTAATTATGTGGCTAAAACCACAGGCCCTATCAACACGGTTATCGCAATTTCAATGGAATATCGCTGGAAGAAAAGCGATATGCCATTGAAAAAGGCGATAATCCCAGCTGTCGCTGGGGTTTTTATCTCCATGTCGTTAAGCGTTGTTAATACAACACTAACATGGAGATTATCGCCAGCAATAGCCGGCGATAGATTTCCTCAAGCTAACAGCGGTCAGCGATAATTATTGCTGCAGCTTGTTAATATTTCCTGTGTTCTTATATTCTCACATTTGCTATGCATTAAAAATTCAGAGGCCAAAGGTCGGGCTCTGTCTTATGAGGGAGCTTGAATCCAAAAAAGCGGAGATAAAACTATCGCCCTATCAACAACAGGGTGCTAACAAACAAAATTGCATGTTAGCACCCTTTTTCACTATGCCTCCCTTTGCAAAGTGGGCATTCCTTCCAAAAATAACTGGAGAAATGTTGCTAACCAACATTTCTCCAATTAGCAATCGGCACTCTAACAAGCATAACGATAAGAAAAGTAGCAATAACCGCGGTTATCACTACTTTCCATACGCCTGCTTTTAGTTTAACTTAGCCATGATATCCAATGGAAGGTGGATATCCTGGTTAAGTATGCCGTGGTCTATCAACAACGTAGCGCCAAAGGTTGTGCGATTATCGCTGGAATCCTTGCAATAATTGCACATGTGGCAGCTAACTCTGGTATTTTATCGCTCTGGAGATAAGCGTCGCTGATAGCGCGCTATCTCCACGATAATAACAAGCGATATCCGGCGATAATTATCCAAGCACTAAGTGCGCTTAGCGATAATTATCATCGGTTGTTGATGATATGCCCCTTGGTGTTTACTTTTCTTTCTCTGACTTCAAAGTGAGAGGAATTATGTGACAATCATGCTGGATACTAGGGGTGTGCTTGAAGAAAGCTTTGTCCCTCCTGTGGAGCATTGCCAGTTTACTGTATTATTTCACAAGGGCTTGCTTTCTATAACTAGATCTGTCTCCCCCATCTCCTTCTCCCCATCTGTCGCTCCATTATAGCTCCATTATATTCCCATTTTATCTACATTATATCTCTACTTTATCTCCGTGTTATCCCCATTTTATCTCCACTTTATCCCCACTTATCTCCACTTTATCCCCATTATATCCCCATTTGTCTCTCTTTTATCCCCATTTTAACTCCATTATAATCCCACTTTACCCCCATTTTATCCCCACTTTATCCCCAATTTATCTTCACTTTATCCCCAATGTATCCCCACTTTATCTCTGTTTTATCTACGTTATACCTCCATTTCTGTTATATCTCCATCACTCCATCCCATCTCATCTCCATCCCACTCCATCTCTCCATCCCATCTCCAGGTGCTTAAATTGTGTTCTTATCTTCTCACATTTGCTATGCATTCAAAATCAGAGGCCAAATGTCGAGCTCTGTTTTATGAGGGAGCTTGGTGTTTACTTTTCTTTCTCTGACTTCAAAGTGAGAGGACTTATGTGACAATTATGCTGGATACTGAGGGTGTGCTTGAAGAAGTTGTTGTCCCTCCCGTGGAGCATTGCCAGTTTAGAGTAATATTTGATTATTACTTTCTATAACTACATCTGTCTCCCCATCTCCTTCTCCCCTTCTGTCTCCCCATCTGTCCCCTATTAGCTCCATCATATCTTTGTTCTATCTCCAATTTATCTCCATTTTATCTCCCCTTTATCTCTGTTTTATCTCCATTTGATCTCTTATACCTCCATTATACTTCCATTATATTTCCATTATACCTCCATTATATCTCCGTTTTATCTCCAATATATCTCCATTTTATCTCCATCTCCATCACTCCACCCCATCTCCATCCCTTCTCCATCCCATCTCCATCCCATGTCTCCATCCAATTTCCAGGTGTTTAAATTGTGTTCTTATATTCCTACATTTGCTATGCATTCAAAATCAGAGGCCAAATGTCGAGCTTTGTTTTATGAGGGAGCTTGGTGTTTACTTTTCTTTGTCTGACTTCAAAGAGAGAGGACTTAAATCATGCTGGATACTGGGGGTGTGCTTGAAAAAGGCTTTGTCCCTCCTGTGGAGCATGGCCAGTTCACTGTATTATTTCAAAAGGGTTTGCTTTCTATAACTATATCTGTCTTCCCATCTCCTTCTCCCCCATCTGTCTCTCTATTAGCTCCATTATATTCCCATTATGTCTCTACTTTATCCCCATTTAAACTCCATTATAGCCCCATTTATCTCCACTTTATCCCCATTTTATCTCCATTATCGGGCAAATTTACCCCATTTTATCTCCACGTTATCCCCATTTTTATCTCCACTTTATCTCCATTTTAGCTCCACTTCTTCCCCAATTTATTTCCACTTTATCCCCAATTTATCCCCACTTTATCTCTGTTTTATCTCCATTATACCTCCATCTCCGTTATTTCTCCATCACTCCATCCCATCTCCATCTCATCTCCAGTTGCTTAAATTGTGTTCTTATCTTCTCACATTTGCTATGCATTCAAAATAAATCAGAGGCCAAATGTCATGCTCTGTCTTATGAGGGAGCTTAGGGGCATATTATCAAGGGCCTGAAGATATAACTATCACCGCTTTAGCGTCCGTTTTCGATCGCAAATCGGCGATAATTGTATTGCAATATTTGCAAGGACACGCTAGCGCGTGTTTCCTTGCTTCAGCTCCCGTTTTGTTCACACCTTGCTTTGCATCTCTAATGAGATGCAAAGGAGGCGTGCCTAAGAAAACACAATGGGAAAATATCACTACTCCAACTTCGTGATATCATCAACGAGGGGTAGAGATATTTTAAATCCTGTTAACTATCCCATAACGCAGGAATTTAACGTCTGTTAAATTCCTGACTAAGGCATAGCTAACATGGGAGGTGGATTATGGTGATACACCACAGGGTCGTATCACCAAGGCTATCCCTGTTTTGGGTGCAACATCGCTGGTTTTCCATCGATGTTGGCCCATTTCTCTGGAATATTATCTCCCTAGAGCGTTACCAGGACGATAAATTCCTGCGATGGACGGCGATAAATAAACAAACGTTAAGGGCTCTTTGTGTTTATTTACCGCCGTCCTAGTAAAAATGCCCCTTGGTGTTTACTTTTCTTTCTCTGACTTCAAAGTGAGAGGACTTATGTGACAATAATGCTGGATACTGAGGGTGTGCTTGAAGAAGGCGTTGTCCCTCCGGTGGAGCATTGCCAGTTTAGAGTAATATTTGATTATTATTTTATATAACTACATCTGTCTCCCCATCTCCTTCTCCCCTTCTGTCTCCCCATATGTCCCCCTATTAGCTTCATTATAGCTCCATTATATCTCCGTTCTATCTCCACTTTATCTCCGTTTAACTCATTATATCGATGTTCTATCTCCACGTTATCTCGATTTTATTCCCATTTTATCTCCCCTTTATCTCTGTTTTATCTCCATTTGATCTCTTATACCTCCATTATACCTCCATTATATCTCCATTATACCTCCATTATATCTCCGTTTTATCTCCAATATATCTCCATTTTATCTCCATCTCCATCACTCCACCCCATCTCCATCCCTTCTCCATCCCATCTCCATTCCATCTCTGCATCCCATCTCCAGGTGTGTAAATTGTGTTCTTATATTCCTACATTTGCTATGCATTCAAAATCAGAGGTCAAATGTCGAGCTCTGTTTTATGAGGGAGCTTGGTGTTTACTTTTCTTTGTCTGACTTCAAAGTGAGAGGACTTATGTGAAAATCATGCTGGATACTGGGGGTGTGCTTGAAAAAGGCTTTGTCCCTCCTGTGGAGCATTACCAGTTTACTGTATTATTTCAAACGGGTTTGCATTCTATAACTATATCTGTCTCCCCATCTCCTTCTCCCCCATATGTCTCCCGCATCTATCTCCCTATTAGCTCCATTATAGCTCCATTAAACCTCCAATATATCTCTCTTCTATCTCCACTCTATCTCCACATTATCTACATTTTATCTCCACTATATCTCGTACCATGTTAAAAAAATAACCTTTTCTAGATTCTTCCATCCTCTACCCGTCCTTGCATCATCTCATACCTCTTTTTTACTATTCAGATCTTCCAAACAAGCCTTTCTAAACCCTTCCCTCTGACTCTTCCCCCTTTACTCTTCCTGCTTTACTCATCCCAAAACTTCTTGAGCTAAAAAACAAAACAACGAGGCACCATCATTGTTAGCGTTGCGATTTACCTCGCTAACAGGGGCTTAACTCAGGAATTTAACGTCTGCTAAATTCCTAATTTAGACAAACCTGTAAAGGGGGGGTGAATTATGTGGCTAAAACCACAGGCCCTATCAACACGGTTATCGCAATTTCAATGGTATATCGCTGGAAGAAAAGCGATATGTCATTGAAAAAGGCTATAATCCCAGCTATCGCTGGGATTTTTATCTCAATGTCGTTAAACGTTGTTATTACAACACTAACATGGAGATTATCGCCAGCAATAGCCGGCGATAGATTTCCTCAAGCTAATAGGGGTCAGCGATAATTATTGCTGCAGCTTGTCAATATTCCCCTGTGTTCTTATATTCTCACATTTGCTATGCATTCAAAATCAGAGGCCAAAGGTCGGGCTCTGTTTTATGAGGGAGCTTGAATCCAAAAAAGCGGATATAAAACTATCGCCCTATCAACAACAGGGTGCTATCATACAAATTTGCATGTTAGCACCCTTTTTCACTATGCCTCCCTTTGCAAAGTGGGCATTCCTTCCAAAAATAACTGGAGAAATGTTGCTAGCTAACATTTCTCCAATTAGCAATCGGCACGCTAACAAGCATAGCGATAAGAAAAGTAGCACTAACCGCGGTTATCGCTACTTTCCTTACGCCTGCTTTTAGTTTAACTTAGCCATGATATCCAATGGAAGGTGGATATCCTGGTTAAGTATGCCGTGGTCTATCAACAACGTAGCGCCAAAGGTTGTGCGATTATCGCTGGAATCCTTGCAATAATTGCACATGTGGCAGCTAACTCTGGTATTTTATCGCTCTGGAGATAAGCGTCGCTGATAGCGCGCTATCTCCACGATAATAACAAGCGATATCCGGCGAGAATTATCCAAGCCCTAAGTGCGCTTAGCGATAATTATCATCGGTTGTTGATGATATGCCCCTTGGTGTTTACTTTTCTTTCTCTGACTTCAAAGTGAGAGGAATTATGTGACAATCATGCTGGATACTAGGGGTGTGCTTGAAGAAAGCTTTGTCCCTCCTGTTGAGCATTGCCAGTTTACTGTATTATTTCACAAGGGCTTGCTTTCTATAACTAGATCTGTCTCCCCCATCTCCTTCTCCCCATCTGTCTCTCTATTAGCTCCATTATAGCTCCATTATATTCCCATTTTATCTACATTATATCTCTACTTTATCTCCGTGTTATCCCCATTTATCTCCACTTTATCCCCATTTGTCTCTCTTTTATCCCCATTTTAACTCCATTATATCCCACTTTACCCCTATTTTATCCCCACTTTATCCCCAATTTATCTCCACTTTATCCCCAATGTATCCCCACTTTATCTCTGTTTTATCTACGTTATACCTCCATCTCTGTTATATCTCCATCACTCCATCCCATCTCATCTCCATCCCACTCCATCTCTCCATCCCATCTCCAGGTGCTTAAATTGTGTTCTTATCTTCTCACATTTGCTATGCATTCAAAATCAGAGGCCAAATGTCGAGCTCTGTTTTATGAGGGAGCTTGGTGTTTACTTTTCTTTCTCTTACTTCAAAGTGAGAGGACCTATGTGACAATTATGCTGGATACTGAGGGTGTGCTTGAAGAAGTTGTTGTCCCTCCCGTGGAGCATTGCCAGTTTAGAGTAATATTTGATTATTACTTTCTATAACTACATCTGTCTCCCCATCTCCTTCTCCCCTTCTGTCTCCCCATCTGTCCCCTATTAGCTCTATCATATCTTTGTTCTATCTCCAATTTATCTCCATTTTATCTCCCCTTTATCTCTGTTTTATCTCCATTTGATCTCTTATACCTCCATTATACTTCCATTATATCTCCATTATACCTCCAATATATCTCCATTTTATCTCCATCTACATCACTCGACCCCATCTCCATCCCTTCTCCATCCCATCTCCATCCCATGTCTCCATCCAATTTCCAGGTGTTTAAATTGTGTTCTTATATTCCTACATTTGCTATGCATTCAAAATCAGAGGCCAAATGTCGAGCTTTGTTTTATGAGGGAGCTTGGTGTTTACTTTTCTTTGTCTGACTTCAAAGAGAGAGGACTTAAATCATGCTGGATACTGGGGGTGTGCTTGAAAAAGGCTTTGTCCCTCCTGTGGAGCATGGCCAGTTCACTGTATTATTTCAAAAGGGTTTGCTTTCTATAACTATATCTGTCTTCCCATCTCCTTCTCCCCCATCTGTCTCTCTATTAGCTCCATCATAGCTCCATTATATTCCCATTATGTCTCTACTTTATCCCCATTTAAACTCCATTATAGCCCCATTTATCTCCACTTTATCCCCATTTCATCTCCATTATTGGGCCAATTTACCCCCATTTTATCTCCACTTTATCCCCCTTTTATCTCCATTTTATCCCCAATTTATTTCCACTTTATCCCCACTTTATCTCTGTTTTATCTCCGTTATACCTCCATCTCCGTTATTTCTCCTTCACTCCATCCCATCTCCATCCCATCTCCAGGTGCTTAAATTGTGTTCTTATCTTCTCACATTTGCTATGCATTCAAAATAAATCAGAGGCCAAATGTCATGCTCTGTCTTATGAGGGAGCTTAGGGGCATATTATCAAGGGCCTGAAGATATAACTATCACCGCTTTAGCGTCCGTTTTCGATCGCAAATCGGCGATAATTGTATTGCAATATTTGCAAGGACACGCTAGCGCGTGTTTCCTTGCTTCAGCTCCCGTTTTGTTCACACCTTGCTTTGCATCTCTAATGAGATGCAAAGGAGGCGTGCCTAAGAAAACACAATGGGAAAATATCACTACTCCAACTTCGTGATATCATCAACGAGGGGTAGAGATATTTTAAATCCTGTTAACTATCCCATAACGCAGGAATTTAACGTCTGTTAAATTCCTGACTAAGGCATAGCTAACATGGGAGGTGGATTATGGTGATACACCACAGGGTCGTATCACCAAGGCTATCCCTGTTTTGGGTGCAACATCGCTGGTTTTCCATCGATGTTGGCCCATTTCTCTGGAATATTATCTCCCTAGAGCGTTACCAGGACGATAAATTCCTGCGATGGACGGCGATAAATAAACAAACGTTAAGGGCTCTTTGTGTTTATTTACCGCCGTCCTAGTAAAAATGCCCCTTGGTGTTTACTTTTCTTTCTCTGACTTCAAAGTGAGAGGACTTATGTGACAATAATGCTGGATACTGAGGGTGTGCTTGAAGAAGGCGTTGTCCCTCCCGTGGAGCATTGCCAGTTTAGAGTAATATTTGATTATTATTTTATATAACTACATCTGTCTCCCCATCTCCTTCTCCCCTTCTGTCTCCCCATCTGTCCCCCTATTAGCTTCATTATAGCTCTATTATATCTCCGTTCTATCTCCACTTTATCTCCGTTTAACTCATTATATCTCTGTTCTATCTCCACGTTATCTCGATTTTATCCCCATTTTATCTCCCCTTTATCTCCACTTTATCTCTGTTTTATCTCTTATACCTCCATTATACCTCCATTATATCTCCATTATACCTCCATTATATCTCCGTTTTATCTCCAATATATCTCCATTTTATCTCCATCTCCATCACTCCATCCCATCTCCATCCCTTCTCCATCCCATCTCCATTCCATCTCTGCATCCCATCTCCAGGTGTGTAAATTGTGTTCTTATATTCCTACATTTGCTATGCATTCAAATGTCGAGCTCTGTTTTATGAGGGAGCTTGGTGTTTACTTTTCTTTGTCTGACTTCAAAGTGAGAGGACTTATGTGAAAATCATGCTGGATACTGGGGGTGTGCTTGAAAAAGGCTTTGTCCCTCCTGTGGAGCATTGCCAGTTTACTGTATTATTTCAAAAGGGTTTGCTTTCTATAACTATATCTGTTTCCCCATCTCCTTCTCCCCCATCTGTCTCCCCATCTATCTCCCTATTAGCTCCATTATAGCTCCATTAAACCTCCATTATATCTCTCTTCAATCTCCACTTGATCTCCATTCTATCTCCACATTATCTCCATTTTATCTCCACTATATCTCGTACCATGATCACAAAAATAATCCTTTCTAGATTCTTCCATCCTCTACACCTCCTTGCATCATCTCATACCTCTTTTTTACTATTCAGATCTCCCAAACAAGCCTTTCTAAACCCTTCCCTCTGACTCTTCCCCCTTTACTCTTCCCCATTTACTCATCCCAAAATTTCTTGAGCTAAAAAACAAAACAACGAGGCCCCATCAGTGTTAGCGTTGCGATTTATATCGCTAACAGGGGCTTAACTCAGGAATTTAACGTCTGCTAAATTCCTAATTTCGACAAACCTGTAAAGGGGGGGTGAATTATGTGGCTAAAACCACAGGCCCTATCAACACGGTTATCGCAATTTCAATGGAATATCACTGGAAGAAAAGTGATATGCCATTGAAAAAGGCGATAATCCCAGCTATCGCTGGGGTTTTTATCTCCATGTCGTTAAGCGTTGTTAATACAACACTAACATGGAGATTATCGCCAGCAATAGCCGGCGATAGATTTCCTCAAGCTAACAGCGGTCAGCGATAATTATTGCTGCAGCTTGTTAATATTTCCTGTGTTCTTATATTCTCACATTTGCTATGCATTAAAAATTCAGAGGCCAAAGGTCGGGCTCTGTCTTATGAGGGAGCTTGAATCCAAAAAAGCGGAGATAAAACTATTGCCCTATCAACAACAGGGTGCTAACAAACAAAATTGCATGTTAGCACCCTTTTTCACTATGCCTCCCTTTGCAAAGTGGGCATTCCTTCCAAAAATAACTGGAGAAATATTGCTAACCAACATTTCTCCAATTAGCAATCGGCACTCTAACAAGCATAGCGATAAGAAAAGTAGCAATAACTGCTGTTATCACTACTTTCCATACGCCTGCTTTTAGTTTGACTTAGCCATGATATCCAATGCAAGGTGGATATCCTGGTTAAGTATGCCGTGGTCTATCAACAACGTAGCGCCAAAGGTTGTACGATTATCGCTGGAATCCTTGCAATAATTGCACATGTGGCAGCTAACTCTGGTATTTTATCGCTCTGGAGATAAGCGTCGCTGATAGCGCGCTATCTCCACGATAACAACAAGCGATATCTGTCGATAATTATCCAAGCACTAAGTGCGCTTAGCGATAATTATCATCGGTTGTTGATGATATGCCCCTTGGTGTTTACTTTTCTTTCTCTGACTTCAAAGTGAGAGGAATTATGTGACAATGATGCTGGATACTAGGGGTGTGCTTGAAGAAAGCTTTGTCCCTCCTGTGGAGCATTGCCAGTTTACTGTATTATTTCACAAGGGCTTGCTTTCTATAACTAGATCTGTCTCCCCCATCTCCTTCTCCCCATCTGTCTCTCTATTAGCTCCATTATAGCTCCATTATATTCCCATTTTATCTACATTATATCTCTACTTTATCTCCGTGTTATCCCCATTTTATCTCCACTTTATCCCCATTTGTCTCTCTTTTATCCCCATTTTAACTCCATTATAATCCCACTTTACCCACATTTTATCCCCACTTTATCCCCAATTTATCTCCACTTTATCCCCAATGTATCCCCACTTTATCTCTGTTTTATCTACGTTATACCTCCATCTCTGTTATATCTCCATCACTCCATCCCATCTCATCTCCATCCCACTCCATCTCTCCATCCCATCTCCAGGTGCTTAAATTGTGTTCTTATCTTCTCACATTTGCTATGCATTCAAAATCAGAGGCCAAATGTCGAGCTCTGTTTTATGAGGGAGCTTGGTGTTTACTTTTCTTTCTCTGACTTCAAAGTGAGAGGACTTATGTGACAATTATGCTGGATACTGAGGGTGTGCTTGAAGAAGTTGTTGTCCCTCCCGTGGAGCATTGCCAGTTTAGAGTAATATTTGATTATTACTTTCTATAACTACATCTGTCTCCCCATCTCCTTCTCCCCTTCTGTCTCCCCATCTGTCCCCTATTAGCTCCATCATATCTTTGTTCTATCTCCAATTTATCTCCATTTTATCTCCCCTTTATCTCTGTTTTATCTCCATTTGATCTCTTATACCTCCATTATACTTCCATTATATTTCCATTATACCTCCATTATATCTCCGTTTTATCTCCAATATATCTCCATTTTATCTCCATCTACATCACTCCACCCCATCTCCATCCCTTCTCCATCCCATCTCCATCCCATGTCTCCATCCAATTTCCAGGTGTTTAAATTGTGTTCTTATATTCCTACATTTGCTATGCATTCAAAATCAGAGGCCAAATGTCGAGCTTTGTTTTATGAGGGAGCTTGGTGTTTACTTTTCTTTGTCTGACTTCAAAGAGAGAGGACTTAAATCATGCTGGATACTGGGGGTGTGCTTGAAAAAGGCTTTGTCCCTCCTGTGGAGCATGGCCAGTTCACTGTATTATTTCAAAAGGGTTTGCTTTCTATAACTATATCTGTCTTCCCATCTCCTTCTCCCCCATCTGTCTCTCTATTAGCTCCATTATATACCCATTATGTCTCTACTTTATCCCCATTTTATCTCCATTATTGGGCCAATTTACCCAATTTTATCTCCACTTTATCCCCCTTTTATCTCCACTTTATCCCCATTTTATCTCCATTATTGGGCCAATTTACCCCAATTTATTTCCACTTTATCCCCAATTTATCCCCACTTTATCTCTGTTTTATCTCCGTTATACCTCCATCTCCGTTATTTCTCCATCACTCCATCCCATCTCCATCTCATCTCCAGGTGCTTAAATTGTGTTCTTATCTTCTCACATTTGCTATGCATTCAAAATAAATCAGAGGCCAAATGTCATGCTCTGTCTTATGAGGGAGCTTAGGGGCATATTATCAAGGGCCTGAAGATATAACTATCACCGCTTTAGCGTCCGTTTTCGATCGCAAATCGGCGATAATTGTATTGCAATATTTGCAAGGACACGCTAGCGCGTGTTTCCTTGCTTCAGCTCCCGTTTTGTTCACACCTTGCTTTGCATCTCTAATGAGATGCAAAGGAGGCGTGCCTAAGAAAACACAATGGGAAAATATCACTACTCCAACTTCGTGATATCATCAACGAGGGGTAGAGATATTTTAAATCCTGTTAACTATCCCATAACGCAGGAATTTAACGTCTGTTAAATTCCTGACTAAGGCATAGCTAACATGGGAGGTGGATTATGGTGATACACCACAGGGTCGTATCACCAAGGCTATCCCTGTTTTGGGTGCAACATCGCTGGTTTTCCATCGATGTTGGCCCATTTCTCTGGAATATTATCTCCCTAGAGCGTTACCAGGACGATAAATTCCTGCGATGGACGGCGATAAATAAACAAACGTTAAGGGCTCTTTGTGTTTATTTACCGCCGTCCTAGTAAAAATGCCCCTTGGTGTTTACTTTTCTTTCTCTGACTTCAAAGTGAGAGGACTTATGTGACAATAATGCTGGATACTGAGGGTGTGCTTGAAGAAGGCGTTGTCCCTCCCGTGGAGCATTGCCAGTTTAGAGTAATATTTGATTATTATTTTATATAACTACATCTGTCTCCCCATCTCCTTCTCCCCTTCTGTCTCCCCATCTGTCCCCCTATTAGCTTCATTATAGCTCCATTATATCTCCGTTCTATCTCCACTTTATCTCCGTTTAACTCATTATATCGATGTTCTATCTCCACGTTATCTCGATTTTATTCCCATTTTATCTCCCCTTTATCTCTGTTTTATCTCCATTTGATCTCTTATACCTCCATTATACCTCCATTATATCTCCATTATACCTCCATTATATCTCCGTTTTATCTCCAATATATCTCCATTTTATCTCCATCTCCATCACTCCACCCCATCTCCATCCCTTCTCCATCCCATCTCCATTCCATCTCTGCATCCCATCTCCAGTTGTGTAAATTGTGTTCTTATATTCCTACATTTGCTATGCATTCAAAATCAGAGGTCAAATGTCGAGCTCTGTTTTATGAGGGAGCTTGGTGTTTACTTTTCTTTGTCTGACTTCAAAGTGAGAGGACTTATGTGAAAATCATGCTGGATACTGGGGGTGTGCTTGAAAAAGGCTTTGTCCCTCCTGTGGAGCATTACCAGTTTACTGTATTATTTCAAACGGGTTTGCATTCTATAACTATATCTGTCTCCCCATCTCCTTCTCCCCCATATGTCTCCCGCATCTATCTCCCTATTAGCTCCATTATAGCTCCATTAAACCTCCATTATATCTCTCTTCTATCTCCACTTTATCTCCATTCTATCTCCACATTATCTACATTTTATCTCCACTATATCTCGTACCATGTTAAAAAAATAACCTTTTCTAGATTCTTCCATCCTCTACCCGTCCTTGCATCATCTCATACCTCTTTTTTACTATTCAGATCTTCCAAACAAGCCTTTCTAAACCCTTCCCTCTGACTCTTCCCCCTTTACTCTTCCTGCTTTACTCATCCCAAAACTTCTTGAGCTAAAAAACAAAACAACGAGGCACCATCAGTGTTAGCGTTGCGATTTACCTCGCTAACAGGGGCTTAAATCAGGAATTTAACGTCTGCTAAATTCCTAATTTAGACAAACCTGTAAAGGGGGGGTGAATTATGTGGCTAAAACCACAGGCCCTATCAACACGGTTATCGCAATTTCAATGGAATATCGCTGGAAGAAAAGCGATATGTCATTGAAAAAGGCTATAATCCCAGCTATCGCTGGGATTTTTATCTCAATGTCGTTAAACGTTGTTATTACAACACTAACATGGAGATTATCGCCAGCAATAGCCGGCAATAGATTTCCTCAAGCTAACAGCGGTCAGCGATAATTATTGCTGCAGCTTGTCAATATTCCCCTGTGTTCTTATATTCTCACATTTGCTATGCATTCAAAATCAGAGGCCAAAGGTCGGGCTCTGTTTTATGAGGGAGCTTGAATCCAAAAAAGCGGATATAAAACTATCGCCCTATCAACAACAGGGTGCTATCATACAAATTTGCATGTTAGCACCCTTTTTCACTATGCCTCCCTTTGCAAAGTGGGCATTCCTTCCAAAAATAACTGGAGAAATGTTGCTAGCTAACATTTCTCCAATTAGCAATCGGCACGCTAACAAGCATAGCGATAAGAAAGTAGCACTAACCGCGGTTATCGCTACTTTCCTTACGCCTGCTTTTAGTTTAACTTAGCCATGATATCCAATGGAAGGTGGATCCTGGTTAAGTATGCCGTGGTCTATCAACAACGTAGCGCCAAAGGTTGTGCGATTATCGCTGAAATCCTTGCAATAATTGCACATGTGGCAGCTAACTCTGGTATTTTATCGCTCTGGAGATAAGCGTCGCTGATAGCGCGCTATCTCCACGATAATAACAAGCGATATCCGGCGATAATTATCCAAGCACTAAGTGCGCTTAGCGATAATTATCATCGGTTGTTGATGATATGCCCCTTGGTGTTTACTTTTCTTTCTCTGACTTCAAAGTGAGAGGGATTATGTGACAATCATGCTGGATATTAGGGGTGTGCTTGAAGAAAGCTTTGTCCCTCCTGTGGAGCATTGCCAGTTTACTGTATTATTTCACAAGGGCTTGCTTTCTATAACTAGATCTGTCTCCCCCATCTCCTTCTCCCCATCTGTCTCTCTATTAGCTCCATTATAGCTCCATTATATTCCCAATTTTATCTACATTATATCTCTACTTTATCTCCGTGTTATCCCCATTTATCTCCACTTTATCCCCATTATATCCCCATTTGTCTCTCTTTTATCCCCATTTTAACTCCATTATATCCCACTTTACCCCCATTGTATCCCCACTTTATCCCCAATTTATCTCCACTTTATCCCCAATGTATCCCCACTTTATCTCTGTTTTATCTACGTTATACCTCCATCTCTGTTATATCTCCATCACTCCATCCCATCTCATCTCCATCCCACTCCATCTCTCCATCCCATCTCCAGGTACTTAAATTGTGTTCTTATCTTCTCACATTTGCTATGCATTCAAAATCAGAGGCCAAATGTCGAGCTCTGTTTTATGAGGGAGCTTGGTGTTTACTTTTCTTTCTCTTACTTCAAAGTGAGAGGACTTATGTGACAATTATGCTGGATACTGAGGGTGTGCTTGAAGAAGTTGTTGTCCCTCCCGTGGAGCATTGCCAGTTTAGAGTAATATTTGATAATTACTTTCTATAACTACATCTGTCTCCCCATCTCCTTCTCCCCTTCTGTCTCCCCATCTGTCCCCTATTAGCTCTATCATATCTTTGTTCTATCTCCAATTTATCTCCATTTTATCTCCCCTTTATCTCTGTTTTATCTCCATTTGATCTCTTATACCTCCATTATACTTCCATTATATCTCCATTATACCTCCAATATATCTCCATTTTATCTCCATCTACATCACTCGACCCCATCTCCATCCCTTTTCCATCCCATCTCCATCCCATGTCTCCATCCAATTTCCAGGTGTTTAAATTGTGTTCTTATATTCCTACATTTGCTATGCATTCAAAATCAGAGGCCAAATGTCGAGCTTTGTTTTATGAGGGAGCTTGGTGTTTACTTTTCTTTGTCTGACTTCAAAGAGAGAGGACTTAAATCATGCTGGATACTGGGGGTGTGCTTGAAAAAGGCTTTGTCCCTCCTGTGGAGCATGGCCAGTTCACTGTATTATTTCAAAAGGGTTTGCTTTCTATAACTATATCTGTCTTCCCATCTCCTTCTCCCCCATCTGTCTCTCTATTAGCTCCATTATAGCTCCATTATATTCCCATTATGTCTCTACTTTATCCCCATTTAAACTCCATTAAAGCCCCATTTATCTCCACTTTATCCCCATTTTATCTCCATTATTGGGCCAATTTACCCCCATTTTATCTCCACTTTATCCCCAATTTATTTCCACTTTATCCCCACTTTATCTCTGTTTTATCTCCGTTATACCTCCATCTCCGTTATTTCTCCATCACTCCATCCCATCTCCATCCCATCTCCAGGTGCTTAAATTGTGTTCTTATCTTCTCACATTTGCTATGCATTCAAAATAAATCAGAGGCCAAATGTCATGCTCTGTCTTATGAGGGAGCTTAGGGGCATATTATCAAGGGCCTGAAGATATAACTATCACCGCTTTAGCGTCCGTTTTCGATCGCAAATCGGCGATAATTATATTGCAATATTTGCAAGGACACGCTAGCGCGTGTTTCCTTGCTTCAGCTCCTGTTTTGTTCACACCTTGCTTTGCATCTCTAATGAGATGCAAAGGAGGCGTGCCTAAGAAAACACAATGGGAAAATATCACTACTTCAACTTCGTGATATCATCAACGAGGGGTAGAGATATTTTAAATCCTGTTAACTATCCCATAACGCAGGAATTTAACGTCTGTTAAATTCCTGACTAAGGCATAGCTAACATGGGAGGTGGATTATGGTGATACACCACAGGGTCGTATCACCAAGGCTATCCCTGTTTTGGGTGCAACATCGCTGGTTTTCCATCGATGTTGGCCCATTTCTCTTGAATATTATCTCCCTAGAGCGTTACCAGGACGATAAATTCCTGCGATGGACGGCGATAAATAAACAAACGTTAAGGGCTCTTTGTGTTTATTTACCGCCGTCCTAGTAAAAATGCCCCTTGGTGTTTACTTTTCTTTCTCTGACTTCAAAGTGAGAGGACTTATGTGACAATAATGCTGGATACTGAGGGTGTGCTTGAAGAAGGCGTTGTCCCTCCCGTGGAGCATTGCCAGTTTAGAGTAATATTTGATTATTATTTTATATAACTACATCTGTCTCCCCATCTCCTTCTCCCCTTCTGTCTCCCCATCTGTCCCCCTATTAGCTTCATTATAGCTCCATTATATCTCCGTTCTATCTCCACTTTATCTCCGTTTAACTCATTATATCTCTGTTCTATCTCCACGTTATCTCAATTTTATCCCCACTTTATCTCCCCTTTATCTCCACTTTATCTCTGTTTTATCTCCATTTGATCTCTTATACCTCCATTATACCTCCATTATATCTCCATTATACCTCCATTATATCTCCGTTTTATCTCCAATATATCTCCATTTTATCTCCATCTCCATCACTCCACCCCATCTCCATCCCTTCTCCATCCCATCTCCATTCCATCTCTGCATCCCATCTCCAGGTGTGTAAATTGTGTTCTTATATTCCTACATTTGCTATGCATTCAAATGTCGAGCTCTGTTTTATGAGGGAGCTTGGTGTTTACTTTTCTTTGTCTGACTTCAAAGTGAGAGGACTTATGTGAAAATCATGCTGGATACTGGGGGTGTGCTTGAAAAAGGCTTTGTCCCTCCTGTGGAGCATTGCCAGTTTACTGTATTATTTCAAAAGGGTTTGCTTTCTATAACTATATCTGTTTCCCCATCTCCTTCTCCCCCATCTGTCGCCCATCTATCTCCCTATTAGCTCCATTATAGCTCCATTAAACCTCCATTATATCTCTCTTCTATCTCCACTTTATCTCCATTCTATCTCCACATTATCTCCATTTTATCTCCACTATTTCTCGTATCATGATCACAAAAATAATCCTTCCTAGATTCTTCCATCCTCTACTCCTCCTTGCATCATCTCATACCTCTTTTTTACGATTCCGAGCTCCCAAACAAGCCTTTCTAAACCCTTCCCTCTGACTCTTCCCCCTTTACTCATCCCAAAATTTCTTGAGCTAAATAACAAAACAACGAGGCCCCATCAGTGTTAGCGTTGCGATTTATATCGCTAACAGGGGCTTAACTCAGGAATTTAACGTCTGCTAAATACCTAATTTCGACAAACCTGTAAAGGGGGGGTGAATTATGTGGCTAAAACCACAGGCCCTATCAACACGGTTATCGCAATTTCAATGGAATATCGCTGGAAGAAAAGCGATATGCCATTGAAAAAGGCGATAATCCCAGCTATCGCTGCGATTTTTATCTCCATGTCGTTAAGCGTTGTTAATACAACACTAACATGGAGATTATCGCCAGCAATAGCTGGCGATAGATTTCCTCAAGCTAACAGCGGTCAGCGATAATTATTGCTGCAGCTTGTTAATATTTCCTGTTTTCTTATATTCTCACATTTGCTATGCATTCAAAATCAGAGGCCAAAGGTCGGCTCTGTCTTATGAGGGAGCTTGAATCCAAAAAAGCGGAGATAAAACTATCGCCCTATAAACAACAGGGTGCTAACAAACAAAATTGCATGTTAGCACCTTTTTCTCAATGCCTCCCTTTGCAAAGTGGGCATTCCTTCCAAAAATAACTGGAGAAATGTTGCTAACCAACATTTCTCCAATTAGCAATCGGCACTCTAACAAGCACAGCGATAAGAAAAGTAGCACTAACCGCGGTTATCGCTACTTTCTATACGCCTGCTTTTAGTTTGACTTAGCCATGATATTCAATGGAAGGTGGATATCCTGGTTAAGTAAGCCGTGGTCTATCAACAACGTAGCGCCAAAGGTTGTGCGATTATCGCTGGAATCCTTGCAATAATTGCACATGTGGCAGCTAACTCTGGTATTTTATCGCTCTGGAGATAAGCGTCGCTGATAGCGCGCTATCTCCACGATAAAAACAAGCGATATCCGGCGATAGTTATCCAAGCACTAAGTGCGCTTAGCGATAATTATCATCGGTTGTTGATGATATGCCCCTTGGTGTTTACTTTTCTTTCTCTGACTTCAAAGTGAGAGGAATTATGTGACAATCATGCTGGATACTAGGGGTGTGCTTGAAGAAGGCTTTGTCCCTCCTGTGGAGCATTGCCAGTTTACTGTATTATTTCACAAGGGCTTGCTCTCTATAACTAGATCTGTCTCCCCCATCTCCTTCTCCCCCATCTGTCTCTCTATTAGCTCCATTATAGCTCCATAATATTCCCATATCATCTACATTATATCTCTACTTTATCTCCGTGTTATCCCCATTTTATCCCCATTTGTCCCCATTTTATCCCCATTTTATCCCCATTTTATCCCCATTTATCTCCCTTTTATCCCCATTTTAATTCCATCATATCCCCACTTTATCCCCAATTTATCTCCACTCTATCCCCAATTTATCCCCACTTTATCTCTGTTTTATCTCCGTTATACCTCCATCTCTGTTATATCTCCATCACTCCATCCCATCTCATCTCCATCCCACTCCATCTCTCCATCCCATCTCCAGGTGCTTAAATTGTGTTCTTATCTTCTCACATTTGCTATGCATTTAAAATCAGAGGCCAAATGTCGAGCTCTGTTTTATGAGGGAGCTTGGTGTTTACTTTTCTTTCTCTGACTTCAAAGTGAGAGGACTTATGTGACAATTATGCTGGATACTGAGGGTGTGCTTGAAGAAGTCGTTGTCCCTCCCGTGGAACATTGCCAGTTTAGAGTAATATTTGATTATTACTTTCTATAACTACATCTGTCTCCCCATCTCCTTCTCCCCTTCTGTCTCACCATCTGTCCCCTATCAGCTCCATTATAGCTCCATCATATCTTTGTTCTATCTCCAATTTATCTCCATTTTATCCCCATTTTATCTCCCCTTTATCTCTGTTTTATCTCCATTTGATCTCTTATACCTCCATTATACTTCCATTGTATATCCATTATACCTCCATTATATCTCTGTTTTATCTCCAATATATCTCCATTTTATCTCCATCTCCATCACTCCACCGCATCTCCATCCCTTCTCCATCCCTTCTCCATCCCATCTCCATCCCATGTCTCCATCCCTTCTCCAGGTGTTTAAATTGTGTTCTTATATTCCTACATTTGCTATGCATTCAAAATCAGAGGCCAAATGTTGAGCTTGTTTTATGAGGGAGCTTGGTGTTTACTTTTCTTTGTCTGACTTCAAAGTGAGAGGACTTATGTGAAAATCATGCTGGATACTGGGGGTGTGCTTGAAAAAGGCTTTGTCCCCCCTGTGGAGCATTACCAGTTTACTGTATTATTTCAAAAGGGTTTGCTTTCTATAACTATATCTGTCTCTCCATCTCCTTCTCCCCATATGTCTCCCCCATCTATCTCCCTTTTAGCTACATTATAGCTCCATTAAACCTCCATTATATCTCTCTTCTATCTCCACTTTATCTCCATTCTATCACCACATTATCTCCATTTTATCTCCACTATATCTCGTACCATGATCACAAAAATAATCCTTTCTAGATTCTTCCATCCTCTACCCCTCCTTGCATCATCTCATACCTCTTTTTTACTATTCAGATCTCCCAAACAATCCTTTCTAATCCCTTCCCTCTGACTCTTCCCCCTTTACTCATCCCAAAATGTCTACTACTGCAATGAGCTAAAAAACAAAACAACGAGGCCCCATCAGTGTTAGCGTTGCGATTGATATCGCTAACAGGGGCTTAACTCAGGAATCAAACATCTGCTAAATTCCTAATTTAGACAACCCTGTAAAGGGGGGGAGGGTGGATTATGTGGCTAAAACCACAGGCCCTATCAAAACGGTTATCGCAATTTCAATGGAATATCGCTGGAAGAACAGCGATATGCCATTGAAAAAGGCGATAATCCCCGCTATCGCTGGGATTTTTATCTCCATGTCGTTAAACGTTGTTAATACAACACTAACATGGAGATTATCGCCAGCAATAGCCAGCGATAGATTTCCTCAAGCTACCAGCGGTCAGCGATAATTATGGCTGCAGCTTGTTAATATGCCCCTGTGTTCTTATATTCTCACATTTGCTATGCATTCAAAATCAGAGGCCAAAGGTCAGACTCTGTCTTATGAGGGAGCTTGAATCCAAAAAAGTGGAGATAAAACTATCGCCCTATCAACAACAGGGTGCTAACATACAAAATTGCATGTTAGCACCCTTTTTCACTATGCCTCCCTTTGCAAAGTGGGCATTCCTTCCAAAAATAACTGGAGAAATGTTGCTAACCAACATTTCTCCAATTAGCAATCGGCACGCTAACAAGCATAGCGATAAGAAAAGTAGCACTAACCGCGGTTACGCTACTTTCTTTACGCCTGCTTTTAGTTTGACTTAACCATGATATCCAATGGAAGGTGGATATCCTGGTTAAGTATGCCGTGGTCTATCAACATCGTAGCGCCAAAGGTTGTGCGATTATCGCTGGAATCCTTGCAATAGTTGCACATGTGGCAGCTAACTCTGGTATTTTATCGCTCTGGAGATAAGCGTCGCTGATAGCGCGCTATCTCCACGATAAAAACAAGCGATATCCGGCGATAATTATCCAAGCACTAAGTGCGCTTTGCGATAATTATCATCGGTTGTTGATGATATGCCCCTTGGTGTTTACTTTTCTTTCTCTGACTTCAAAGTGAGAGGAATTATGTGACAATCATGCTGGATACTAGGGGTGTGCTTGAAGAAGGCTTTGTCCCTCCTGTGGAGCATTGCCAGTTTACTGTATTAATTCACAAGGGCTTGCTTTCTATAACTAGATCTGTCTCCCCCATCTCCTTCTCCCCCATCTGTCTCTCTATTAGCTCCATTATAGCTCCATTACATCTCCATTATATTCCCATTTTATCTACATTATATCTCTACTTTATCTCAGTGTTATCCCCATTTATCTCCACTTTATCCCCATTTTATCCCCATTTAGCTCCACATTATCCCCATTATATCCCCATTTTAACTCCATTATATCCCCCACTTTATCCCCGTTTTATCCCCACTTTATCCCCACTTTATCTCTGTTTTATCTCCGTTATACCTCCATCTCTGTTATATCTCCATCACTCCATCCCATCTCATCTCCATCCCACTCCAGGTGCTTAAATTGTGTTCTTATCGTCTCACATTTGCTATGCATTCAAAATCAGAGGCCAAATGTCGAGCTCTGTTTTATGAGGGAACTCGGTGTTTACTTTTCTTTCCCTGACTTCAAAGTGAGAGGACTTATGTGACAATTATGCTGGATACTGAGGGTGTGCTTGAAGAAGTCGTTGTCCCTCCCGTGGAGGATTGCCAGTTTGGAGTAATATTTGATTATTACTTTCTTTAACTACATCTGTCTCCCGATCTCCTTCTCCCTGCCCCATCTGTCCCCCTATTAGCTCCATTATATCTCCATAATACCTCCATTATATCTCCGTTTTATCTCTAATATATCTCCATTTTATCTCCATCTACATCACTCCACCCCATCTCCATCCCTTCTCCATCCCATCTCCATCCCATCTCTCCATCCAATCTCCAGGTGTTTAAATTGTGTTCTTATATTCCTTCATTTGCTATGCATTCAAAATCAGAGGCCAAATGTCGAGCTCTGTTTTATGAGGGAGCTTGGTGTTTACTTTTCTTTGTCTGACTTCAAAGTGAGAGAACTTAAATCATGCTGGATACTGGGGGTGTGCTTGAAAAAGGCTTTGTCCCTCCTGTGGAGCATTGCCAGTTTACTGTATTATTTCAAAAGGGTTTGCTTTCTATAACTATATCTGTCTTCCCATCTCCTTCTCCCCATCTGTCTCTCTATTAGCTCCATTATAGTTCCATTATATCCCCATTTTATCTCCATTATAGCTCTACTTTATCCCTATTTATCTCCACTTTATCCTCATTATAGCCCCATTTATCTCCACTTTATCCCCATTTTATCTCCATTATATCCCCAATTTACCCTCCACTTTATCTCCACTTATCCCCACTTTATCCCCAATTTATCTCCAATTTATCCCCACTTTATCTCCGTTATATCTCCATCACTCCATCCCATCTCCATCCCATCTCCATCCCACTCCATCTCTCCATCCCATCTCCAGGTGCTTAAATTGTGTTCTTATCTTCTCACATTTGCTATGCATTCAAAATGAATCAGAGGCCAATTGTCGTGCTCTGTCTTATGAGGGAGCTTAGGGGCATATCATCAAGGGCCTGAAGATATAACTATCACCGCTTTAGCGTCCGTTTTCGGTCGCAAATCGGCGATAATTGTATTGCAATATTTGCAAGGACACGCTAGCGCGTGTTTCCTTGCTTCAGCTCCTGTTTTGTTCACACCTTGCTTTGCATCTCTAATGAGATGCAAAGGAGGCGTGCCTAACAAAGCACAATGGGAGAATATTACTACTCCAACTTCGTGATATTATCAACGAGGGGTAGAGATATTTTAAATCCTGTTAACTATCCCATAACGCAGGAATTTAACGTCTGTTAAATTCCTGACTAAGGCATAGCTAACATGGGAGGTGGATTATGGTGATACACCACAGGGTCGTATCACCAAGGCTATCCCTGTTTTGGGTGCAACATCGCTGGTTTTCCATCGATGTTGGCCCATTTCTCTGGAATATTATCTCCCTAGAGCGTTACCAGGACGATAAATTCCTGCGATGGACGGCGATAAATAAACAAACGTTAAGGGCTCTTTGTGTTTATTTACCGCCGTCCTAGTAAAAATGCCCCTTGATGTTTACCTTTCTTTCTCTGACTTCAAAGTGAGAGGACTTATGTGACAATAATGCTGGATACTGAGGGTGTGCTTGAAGGAGGTGTTGTCCCTCCCGTGGAGCATTGCCAGTTTAGAGTAATATTTGATTATTATTTTATATAACTACATCTGTCTCCCCATCTCCTTCTCCCCTTCTGTCTCCCCATCTGTCCCCCTATTAGCTTCATTATAGCTCCATTATATCTCCGTTCTATCTCCACTTTATCTCCGTTTAACTCATTATATCTATGTTCTATCTCCACGTTATCTCAATTTTATCCCCATTTTATCTCCCCTTTATCTCCATTTGATCTCTATACCTCCATTATACCTCCATTATATCTCCATTATACCTCCATTATATCTCTGTTTTATCTCCAATATATCTCCATCTCCATCACTCCTCGCCATCTCCATCCCTTCTCCATCCCATCTCTCCATCCCATCTCCAGGTGTTTAAATTGTGTTCTTATATTCCTACATTTGCTATGCATTCAAAATCAGAGGCCAAATGCCGAGCTTGTTTTATGAGGGAGCTTGGTGTTTACTTTTCTTTGTCTGACTTCAAAGTGAGATAACTTATGTGAAAATCATGCTGGATACTGGGGGTGTGCTTGAAAAAGGCTTTGTCCCTCCTGTGGAGCATTGCCAGTTTACTGTATTATTTCAAAAGGGTTTGCTTTCTATAACTATATCTGTCTCCTTCTCCCCATATGTCTCCCCCATCTATCTCCCTATTAGCTCCATTATAGCTCCATTAAACCTCCATTATATCTCTCTTCTATCTCCATTTTATCTCCATTCTATCACCACATTATCTCCATTTTATCTCCACTATATCTCGTACCATGATCACAAAAATAATCCTTTCTAGATTCTTCCATCCTCTACCCCTCCTTGCATCATCTCATACCTCTTTTTTACTATTCAGATCTCCCAAACAATCTTTTCTAAACCCTTCCCTCTGACTCTTCCCCCTTTAATCATCCCAAAATGTCTCCTACTGCAATGAGCTAAAAAACAAAACAACGAGGTCCCATCAGTGTTAGGGTTGCGATTGATATCGCTAACAGGGGCTTAACTCAGGAATTAAACGTCTGCTAAATTCCTAATTTAGAGAAACCTGTAAAGGCGGGGGGTGGATTATGTGGCTAAAACCTAAGGCCGTATCAACACGGTTATCGCAATTTCAATGGAATATCGCTGGAAGAACAGCGATATGCCATTGAAAAAGGCGATAATCCCCGCTATCGCTGGGATTTTTATCTCCATGTCGTTAAACGTTGTTAATACAACACTAACATGGAGATTATCGCCAGCAATAGCCAGCGATAGATTTCCTCAAGCTACCAGCGGTCAGCGATAATTATGGCTGCAGCTTGTTAATATGCCCCTGTGTTCTTATATTCTCACATTTGCTATGCATTCAAAATCAGAGGCCAAAGGTCAGACTCTGTCTTATGAGGGAGCTTGAATCCAAAAAAGTGGAGATAAAACTATCGCCCTATCAACAACAGGGTGCTAACATACAAAATTGCATGTTAGCACCCTTTTTCACTATGCCTCCCTTTGCAAAGTGGGCATTCCTTCCAAAAATAACTGGAGAAATGTTGCTAACCAACATTTCTCCAATTAGCAATCGGCACGCTAACAAGCATAGCGATAAGAAAAGTAGCACTAACCGCAGTTATCGCTACTTTCTTTACGCCTGCTTTTAGTTTGACTTAGCCATGATATCCAATGGAAGGTGGATATCCTGGTTAAGTATGCCGTGGTCTATCAACATCGTAGCGCCAAAGGTTGTGCGATTATCGCTGGAATCCTTGCAATAGTTGCACATGTGGCAGCTAACTCTGGTATTTTATCGCTCTGGAGATAAGCGTCGCTGATAGCGCGCTATCTCCACGATAAAAACAAGCGATATCCGGCGATAATTATCCAAGCACTAAGTGCGCTTTGCGATAATTATCATCGGTTGTTGATGATATGCCCCTTGGTGTTTACTTTTCTTTCTCTGACTTCAAAGTGAGAGGAATTATGTGACAATCATGCTGGATACTAGGGGTGTGCTTGAAGAAGGCTTTGTCCCTCCTGTGGAGCATTGCCAGTTTACTGTATTATTTCACAAGGGCTTGCTTTCTATAACTAGATCTGTCTCCCCCATCTCCTTCTCCCCCATCTGTCTCTCTATTAGCTCCATTATAGCTCCATTACATCTCCATTATATCCCCACTTTATCCCCAATTTATCTCCACTTTATCCCCAATTTATCCCCACTTTATCTCCGTTATATCTCCATCACTCCATCCCATCTCCATCCCACTCCATCTCTCCATCCCATCTCCAGGTGCTTAAATTGTGTTCTTATCTTCTCACATTTGCTATGCATTCAAAATAAATCAGAGGCCAATTGTCGTGATCTGTCTTATGAGGGAGCTTAGGGGCATATCATCAAGGGCCTGAAGATATAACTATCACCGCTTTAGCGTCCGTTTTTGGTCGCAAATCGGCGATAATTGTATTGCAATATTTGCAAGGACACGCTAGCGCGTGTTTCCTTGCTTCAGCTCCCGTTTTGTTCACACCTTGCTTTGCATCTCTCATGAGATGCAAAGGAGGCGTGCCTAACAAAGCACAATGAGAGAATATTACTACTCCAACTTCGTACTATTATCAATGAGGGGTAGCGATATTTTAAATCCTGTTAACTATCCCATAACGCAGGAATTTAATGTCTGTTAAATTCCTGTCTAAGGCATAGCTAACATGGGAGGTGGATTATGGTGATACACCACGGGGTCGTATCACCAAGGCTATCCCTGTTTTGGGTGCAACATCGCTGGTTTTCCAGCAATGTTAGCCCATTTCTCTGGAATATTATCTCCCTAGAGCGTTACCAGGACGATAAATTCCTGCGATGGACGGCGATAAATAAACAAGCGCTAAGGGCGCTTTGTGTTTATTTACTGCTGTCCTAGTAAAAATGCCCCTTGGTGTTTACTTTTCTTTCTCTGACTTCAAAGTGAGAGGACTTATGTGACAATAATGCTGGATACTGAGGGTGTGCTCGAAGAAGGCGTTGTCCCTCCCGTGGAGCATTGCCAGTTTCGGGTAATATTTGACTATTACTTTATATAACTACATCTGTCTCCCCATCTCCTTCTCCCCTTCTGTCTCCCCATCTGTCCCCCTATTAGCTCCATTATTGTTCCATTATATCTCCGTTCTATCTCCACTTTATCTCCGTTTAACTCATTATATCTCTGTTCTATCTCCACTTTATCTCCATTTTATCCCCATTTTATCTCTCCTTTATCTCCACTTTATCTCTGTTTTATCTCCATTTGATCTCTTATACCTCCATTATACCTCCATTATATCTCCATTATACCTCCATTATATCTCCATTTTATCTCCAATATATCTCTATTTTATCTCCATCTCCATCACTCCTCGCCATCTCCATCCCTTCTCATCTCTCCATCCCATCTCCAGGTGTTTAAATTGTGTTCTTATATTCCTACATTTGCTATGCATTCAAAATCAGAGGCCAAATGCCGAGCTTGTTTTATGAGGGAGCTTGGTGTTTACTTTTCTTTGTCTGACTTCAAAGTGAGAGGACTTATGTGAAAATCATTCTGGATACTGGGGGTGTGCTTGAAAAAGGCTTTGTCCCTCCTGTGGAGCATTGCCAGTTTACTGTATTATTTCAAAAGGGTTTGCTTTCTATAACTATATCTGTCTCCCCATCTCCTTCTCCCCATATGTCTCCCCCATCTATCTCCCTATTAGCTCCATTATAGCGCCATTAAACCTCCATTATATCTCTCTTCTATCTCCACTTTATCTCCATTCTATCACCACATTATCTCCATTTTATCTCCACTATATCTCGTACCATGATCACAAAAATAATCCTTTCTAGATTCTTCCATCCTCTACCCCTCCTTGCATCATCTCATACCTCTTTTTTACTATTCAGATCTCCCAAACAATCCTTTCTAAACCATTCCCTCTGACTCTTCCCCTTTACTCATCCCAAAATGTCTCCTACTGCAATGAGCTAAAAAACAAAACAACGAGGCCCCATCAGTGTTAGCGTTGCGATTGATATCGCTAACAGGGGCTTAACTCAGGAATTAAACATCTGCTAAATTCCTAATTTAGACAAACCTGTAAAGGGGGGGGTGGATTATGTGGCTAAAACTACAGGCCCTATCAACACGGTTATCGCAATTTCAATGGAATATCGCTGGAAGAACAGCGATATGCCATTGAAAAAGGCGATAATCCCCGCTATCGCTGGGATTTTTATCTCCATGTCGTTAAACGTTGTTAATACAACATTAACATGGAGATTATCGCCAGCAATAGCCAGCGATAGATTTCCTCAAGCTACCAGCGGTCAGCGATAATTATGGCTGCAGCTTGTTAATATGCCCCTGTGTTCTCATATTCTCACATTTGCTATGCATTCAAAATCAGAGGCCAAAGGTCAGACTCTGTCTTATGAGGGAGCTTGAATCCAAAAAAGTGGAGATAAAACTATCGCCCTATCAACAACAGGGTGCTAACATACAAAATTGCATGTTAGCACCCTTTTTCACTATGCCTCCCTTTGCAAAGTGGGCATTCCTTCCAAAAATAACTGGAGAAATGTTGCTAACCAACATTTCTCCAATTAGCAATCGGCACGCTAACAAGCATAGCGATAAGAAAAGTAGCACTAACCGCGGTTATCGCTACTTTCTTTACGCCTGCTTTTAGTTTGACTTAGCCATGATATCCAATGGAAGGTGGATATCCTGGTTAAGTATGCCGTGGTCTATCAACATCGTAGCGCAAAAGGTTGTGCGATTATCGCTGGAATCCTTGCAATAGTTGCACATGTGGCAGCTAACTCTGGTATTTTATCGCTCTGGAGATAAGCGTCGCTGATAGCGCGCTATCTCCACGATAAAAACAAGCGATATCCGGCGATAATTATCCAAGCACTAAGTGCGCTTTGCGATAATTATCATCGGTTGTTGATGATATGCCCCTTGGTGTTTACTTTTCTTTCTCTGACTTCAAAGTGAGAGGAATTATGTGACAATCATGCTGGATACTAGGGGTGTGCTTGAAGAAGGCTTTGTCCCTCCTGTGGAGCATTGCCAGTTTACTGTATTATTTCACAAGGGCTTGCTTTCTATAACTAGATCTGTCTCCCCCATCTCCTTCTCCCCCATCTGTCTCTCTATTAGCTCCATTATAGCTCCATTACATCTCCATTATATTCCCATTTTATCTACATTATATCTCTACTTTATCTCAGTGTTATCCCCCATTATCTCCACTTTATCCCCATTTTATCCCCATTATATCCCCATTTATCTCCACATTATCCCCATTTTAACTCCATTATATCCCCCACTTTATCCCCGTTTTATCCCCGTTTTATCCCCACTTTATCTCTGTTTTATCTCCATTATACCTCCATCTCTGTTATATCTCCATCACTCCATCCCATCTCATCTCCATCCCACTCCATCTCTCCATCCCATCTCCAGGTGCTTAAATTGTGTTCTTATCGTCTCACATTTGCTATGCATTCAAAATCAGAGGCCAAATGTCGAGCTCTGTTGTATGAGGGAACTTGGTGTTTACTTTTCTTTCCCTGACTTCAAAGTGAGAGGACTTATGTGACAATTATGCTGGATACTGAGGGTGTGCTTGAAGAAGTCGTTGTCCCTCCCGTGGAGGATTGCCAGTTTGGAGTAATATTTGATTATTACTTTCTTTAACTACATCTGTCTCCCGATCTCCTTCTCCCTGCCCCATCTGTCCCCCTATTAGCTCCATTATATCTCCATAATACCTCCATTATATCTCCGTTTTATCTCTAATATATCTCCCTTTTATCTCCATCTACATCACTCCACCCCATCTCCATCCCTTCTCCATCCCATCTCCATCCCATCTCCATCCCATCTCCATCCCATCTCCATCCCATCTCTCCATCCAATCTCCAGGTGTTTAAATTGTGTTCTTATATTCCTTCATTTGCTATGCATTCAAAATCAGAGGCCAAATGTCGAGCTCTGTTTTATGAGGGAGCTTGGTGTTTACTTTTCTTTGTCTGACTTCAAAGTGAGAGAACTTAAATCATGCTGGATACTGGGGGTGTGCTTGAAAAAGGCTTTGTCCCTCCTGTGGAGCATTGCCAGTTTACTGTATTATTTCAAAAGGGTTTGCTTTCTATAACTATATCTGTCTTCCCATCTCCTTCTCCCCATCTGTCTCTCTATTAGCTCCATTATAGTTCCATTATATCCCCATTTTATCTCCATTATAGCTCTACTTTATCCCCATTTATCTCCACTTTATCCCTATTTATCTCCACTTTATCCCCACTTTATCCTCATTATAGCCCCATTTAGCTCCACTTTATCCCCATTTTATCTCCATTATATCCCCAATTTACCCTCCACTTTATCCCCACTTTATCTCCACTTATCCCCACTTTATCCCCGATTTATCTCCACTTTATCCCCAATTTATCCCCACTTTATCTCCGTTATATCTCCATCACTCCATCCCATCTCCATCCCATCTCCATCCCACTCCATCTCTCCATCCCATCTCCAGGTGCTTAAATTGTGTTCTTATCTTCTCACATTTGCTATGCATTCAAAATAAATCAGAGGCCAATTGTCGTGCTCTGTCTTATGAGGGAGCTTAGGGGCATATCATCAAGGGCCTGAAGATATAACTATCACCGCTTTAGCGTCCGTTTTCGGTCGCAAATCGGCGATAATTGTATTGCAATATTTGCAAGGACACGCTAGCGCGTGTTTCCTTGCTTCAGCTCCTGTTTTGTTCACACCTTGCTTTGCATCTCTAATGAGATGCAAAGGAGGCGTGCCTAACAAAGCACAATGGGAGAATATTACTACTCCAACTTCGTGATATTATCAACGAGGGGTAGAGATATTTTAAATCCTGTTAACTATCCCATAACGCAGGAATTTAACGTCTGTTAAATTCCTGACTAAGGCATAGCTAACATGGGAGGTGGATTATAGTGATACACCACAGGGTCGTATCACCAAGGCTATCCCTGTTTTGGGTGCAACATCGCTGGTTTTCCATCGATGTTGGCCCATTTCTCTGGAATATTATCTCCCTAGAGCGTTACCAGGACGATAAATTCCTGCGATGGACGGCGATAAATAAACAAACGTTAAGGGCTCTTTGTGTTTATTTACCGCCGTCCTAGTAAAAATGCCCCTTGGTGTTTACCTTTCTTTCTCTGACTTCAAAGTGAGAGGACTTATGTGACAATAATGCTGGATACTGAGGGTGTGCTTGAAGAAGGCGTTGTCCCTCCCGTGGAGCATTGCCAGTTTAGAGTAATATTTGATTATTATTTTATATAACTACATCTGTCTCCCCATCTCCTTCTCCCCTTCTGTCTCCCCATCTGTCCCCCTATTAGCTTCATTATAGCTCCATTATATCTCCGTTCTATCTCCACTTTATCTCCGTTTAACTCATTATATCTCTGTTCTATCTCCACGTTATCTCAATTTTATCCCCATTTTATCTCCCCTTTATCTCCACTTTATCTCTGTTTTATCTCCATTTGATCTCTATACCTCCATTATACCTCCATTATATCTCCATTATACCTCCATTATATCTCTGTTTTATCTCTAATATATCTCCATTTTATCTCCATCTCCATCCCTTCTCCATCCCATCTCTCCATCCCATCTCCAGGTGTTTAAATTGTGTTCTTATATTCCTACATTTGCTATGCATTCAAAATCAGAGGCCAAATGCCGAGCTTGTTTTATGAGGGAGCTTGGTGTTTACTTTTCTTTGTCTGACTTCAAAGTGAGAGGACTTATGTGAAAATCATGCTGGATACTGGGGGTGTGCTTGAAAAAGGCTTTGTCCCTCCTGTGGAGCATTGCCAGTTTACTGTATTATTTCAAAAGGGTTTGCTTTCTATAACTATATCTGTCTCCTTCTCCCCATATGTCTCCCCCATCTATCTCCCTATTAGCTCCATTATAGCTCCATTAAACCTCCATTATATCTCTCTTCTATCTCCACTTTATCTCCATTCTATCACCACATTATCTCCATTTTATCTCCACTATATCTCGTACCATGATCACAAAAATAATCCTTTCTAGATTCTTCCATCCTCTACCCCTCCTTGCATCATCTCATACCTCTTTTTTACTATTCAGATCTCCCAAACAATCTTTTCTAAACCCTTCCCTCTGACTCTTCCCCCTTTAATCATCCCAAAATGTCTCCTACTGCAATGAGCTAAAAAACAAAACAACGAGGTCCCATCAGTGTTAGGGTTGCGATTGATATCGCTAACAGGGGCTTAACTCAGGAATTAAACGTCTGCTAAATTCCTAATTTAGAGAAACCTGTAAAGGGGGGGGGGTGGATTATGTGGCTAAAACCTAAGGCCCTATCAACACGGTTATCGCAATTTCAATGGAATATCGCTGGAAGAACAGCGATATGCCATTGAAAAAGGCGATAATCCCCGCTATCGCTGGGATTTTTATCTCCATGTCGTTAAACGTTGTTAATACAACACTAACATGGAGATTATCGCCAGCAATAGCCAGCGATAGATTTCCTCAAGCTACCAGCGGTCAGCGATAATTATGGCTGCAGCTTGTTAATATGCCCCTGTGTTCTTATATTCTCACATTTGCTATGCATTCAAAATCAGAGGCCAAAGGTCAGACTCTGTCTTATGAGGGAGCTTGAATCCAAAAAAGTGGAGATAAAACTATCGCCCTATCAACAACAGGGTGCTAACATACAAAATTGCATGTTAGCACCCTTTTTCACTATGCCTCCCTTTGCAAAGTGGGCATTCCTTCCAAAAATAACTGGAGAAATGTTGCTAACCAACATTTCTCCAATTAGCAATCGGCACGCTAACAAGCATAGCGATAAGAAAAGTAGCACTAACCGCGGTTATCGCTACTTTCTTTACGCCTGCTTTTAGTTTGACTTAGCCATGATATCCAATGGAAGGTGGATATCCTGGTTAAGTATGCCGTGGTCTATCAACATCGTAGCGGAATCCTTG
This sequence comes from Lissotriton helveticus, assembly GCF_964261635.1. Classification (NCBI taxonomy): domain Eukaryota; kingdom Metazoa; phylum Chordata; class Amphibia; order Caudata; family Salamandridae; genus Lissotriton; species Lissotriton helveticus. Next base: position 152,388,091 of record NC_136072.1, on the reverse strand, counting down.
CAATAGTTGCACATGTGGCAGCTAACTCTAGTATTTTATCGCTCTGGAGATAAGCGTCGCTGATAGCGCGCTATCTCCACGATAAAAACAAGCGATATCCGGCGATAATTATCCAAGCACTAAGTGCGCTTTGCGATAATTATCATCGGTTGTTGATGATATGCCCCTTGGTGTTTACTTTTCTTTCTCTGACTTCAAAGTGAGAGGAATTATGTGACAATCATGCTGGATACTAGGGGTGTGCTTGAAGAAGGCTTTGTCCCTCCTGTGGAGCATTGCCAGTTTACTGTATTATTTCACAAGGGCTTGCTTTCTATAACTAGATCTGTCTCCCCCATCTCCTTCTCCCCCATCTGTCTCTCTATTAGCTCCATTATAGCTCCATTACATCTCCATTATATCCCCACTTTATCCCCAATTTATCTCCACTTTATCCCCAATTTATCCCCACTTTATCTCCGTTATATCTCCATCACTCCATCCCATCTCCATCCCATCTCCATCCCACTCCATCTCTCCATCCCATCTCCAGGTGCTTAAATTGTGTTCTTATCTTCTCACATTTGCTATGCATTCAAAATAAATCAGAGGCCAATTGTCGTGCTCTGTCTTATGAGGGAGCTTAGGGGCATATCATCAAGGGCCTGAAGATATAACTATCACCGCTTTAGCGTCCGTTTTCGGTCGCAAATCGGCGATAATTGTATTGCAATATTTGCAAGGACACGCTAGCGCGTGTTTCCTTGCTTCAGCTCCCGTTTTGTTCACACCTTGCTTTGCATCTCTCATGAGATGCAAAGGAGGCGTGCCTAACAAAGCACAATGAGAGAATATTACTACTCCAACTTCGTACTATTATCAATGAGGGGTAGCGATATTTTAAATCCTGTTAACTATCCCATAACGCAGGAATTTAATGTCTGTTAAATTCCTGTCTAAGGCATAGCTAACATGGGAGGTGGATTATGGTGATACACCACGGGGTCGTATCACCAAGGCTATCCCTGTTTTGGGTGCAACATCGCTGGTTTTCCAGCGATGTTAGCCCATTTCTCTGGAATATTATCTCCCTAGAGCATTACCAGGACGATAAATTGCTGCGATGGACGGCGATAAATAAACAAGCGCTAAGGGCGCTTTGTGTTTATTTACTGCTGTCCTAGTAAAAATATCCCCTTGGTGTTTACTTTTCTTTCTCTGACTTCAAAGTGAGAGGACTTATGTGACAATAATGCTGGATACTGAGGGTGTGCTTGAAGAAGGCGTTGTCCCTCCCGTGGAGCATTGCCAGTTTCGGGTAATATTTGACTATTACTTTATATAACTACATCTGTCTCCCCATCTCCTTCTCCCCTTCTGTCTCCCCATCTGTCCCCCTATTAGCTCCATTATAGTTCCATTATATCTCCGTTCTATCTCCACTTTATCTCCATTTAACTCATTATATCTCTGTTCTATCTCCACTTTATCTCCATTTTATCTCTCCTTTATCTCCACTTTATCTCTGTTTTATCTCCATTTGATCTCTTATACCTCCATTATACCTCCATTATATCTCCATTATACCTCCATTATATCTCCATTTTATCTCCAATATATCTCCATTTTATCTCCATCTCCATCACTCCTCGCCATCTCCATCCCTTCTCATCTCTCCATCCCATCTCCAGGTGTTTAAATTGTGTTCTTATATTCCTACATTTGCTATGCATTCAAAATCAGAGGCCAAATGCCGAGCTTGTTTTATGAGGGAGCTTGGTGTTTACTTTTCTTTGTCTGACTTCAAAGTGAGAGGACTTATGTGAAAATCATTCTGGATACTGGGGGTGTGCTTGAAAAAGGCTTTGTCCCTCCTGTGGAGCATTGCCAGTTTACTGTATTATTTCAAAAGGGTTTGCTTTCTATAACTATATCTGTCTCCCCATCTCCTTCTCCCCATATGTCTCCCCCATCTATCTCCCTATTAGCTCCATTATAGCACCATTAAACCTCCATTATATCTCTCTTCTATCTCCACTTTATCTCCATTCTATCACCACATTATCTCCATTTTATCTCCACTATATCTCGTACCATGATCACAAAAATAATCCTTTCTAGATTCTTCCATCCTCTACCCCTCCTTGCATCATCTCATACCTCTTTTTTACTATTCAGATCTCCCAAACAATCCTTTCTAAACCATTCCCTCTGACTCTTCCCCCTTTACTCATCCCAAAATGTCTCCTACTGCAATGAGCTAAAAAACAAAACAACGAGGCCCCATCAGTGTTAGCGTTGCGATTGATATCGCTAACAGGGGCTTAACTCAGGAATTAAACGTCTGCTAAATTCCTAATTTAGACAAACCTGTAAAGGGGGGGGGTGGATTATGTGGCTAAAACTACAGGCCCTATCAACACGGTTATCGCAATTTCAATGGAATATCGCTGGAAGAACAGCGATATGCCATTGAAAAAGGCGATAATCCCCGCTATCGCTGGGATTTTTATCTCCATGTCGTTAAACGTTGTTAATACAACATTAACATGGAGATTATCGCTAGCAATAGCCAGCGATAGATTTCCTCAAGCTACCAGCGGTCAGCGATAATTATGGCTGCAGCTTGTTAATATGCCCCTGTGTTCTTATATTCTCACATTTGCTATGCATTCAAAATCAGAGGCCAAAGGTCAGACTCTGTCTTATGAGGGAGCTTGAATCCAAAAAAGTGGAGATAAAACTATCGCCCTATCAACAACAGGGTGCTAACATACAAAATTGCATGTTAGCACCCTTTTTCACTATGCCTCCCTTTGCAAAGTGGGCATTCCTTCCAAAAATAACTGGAGAAATGTTGCTAACCAACATTTCTCCAATTAGCAATCGGCACGCTAACAAGCATAGCGATAAGAAAAGTAGCACTAACCGCGGTTATCGCTACTTTCTTTACGCCTGCTTTTAGTTTGACTTAGCCATGATATCCAATGGAAGGTGGATATCCTGGTTAAGTATGCCGTGGTCTATCAACATCGTAGCACCAAAGGTTGTGCGATTATCGCTGGAATCCTTGCAATAGTTTCACATGTGGCAGCTAACTCTGGTATTTTATCGCTCTGGAGATAAGCGTCGCTGATAGCGCGCTATCTCCTCGATAAAAACAAGCGATATCCGGCGATAATTATCCAAGCACTAAGTGCGCTTTGCGATAATTATCATCGGTTGTTGATGATATGCCCCTTGGTGTTTACTTTTCTTTCTCTGACTTCAAAGTGAGAGGAATTATGTGACAATCATGCTGGATACTAGGGGTGTGCTTGAAGAAGGCTTTGTCCCTCCTGTGGAGCATTGCCAGTTTACTGTATTATTTCACAAGGGCTTGCTTTCCATAACTAGATCTGTCTCCCCCATCTCCTTCTCCCCCATCTGTCTCTCTATTAGCTCCATTACATCTCCATTATATTCCCATTGTATCTACATTATATCTCTACTTTATCTCAGTGTTATCCCCATTTATCTCCACTTTATCCCCATTTATCTCCACTTTATCCCCATTTATCTCCACATTATCCCCATTATATCCCCATTTTAACTCCATTATATCCCCACTTTCCCCTGTTTTATCCCCACTTTAGCCCCATGTTATCCCCACTTTATCTCTGTTTTATCTCCGTTATAACTCCATCTCTGTTATATCTCCATCACTCCATCCCATCTCATCTCCATCCCACTCCATCTCTCCATCCCATCTCCAGGTGCTTAAATTGTGTTCTTATCGTCTCACATTTGCTATGCATTCAAAATCAGAGGCCAAATGTCGAGCTCTGTTTTATGAGGGAGCTTGGTGTTTACTTTTCTTTCTCTGACTTCAAAGTGAGAGGACTTATGTGACAATTATGCTGGATACTGAGGGTGTGCTTGAAGAAGTCGTTGTCCCTCCCGAGGAGGATTGCCAGTTTGGAGTAATATTTGATTATTACTTTCTTTAACTACATCTGTCTCCCCATCTCCTTCTCCCTCCCCATCTGTCCCCCTATTAGCTCCATTATATCTCCATAATACCTCCATTATATCTCCGTTTTATCTCTAATATATCTCCATGTTATCTCCATCTACATCACTCCATCCCTTCTCCATCCCATCTCCATCCCATCTCTCCATCCAATCTCCAGGTGTTTAAATTGTGTTCTTATATTCCTTCATTTGCTATGCATTCAAAATCAGAGGCCAAATGTCGAGCTCTGTTTTATGAGGGAGCTTGGTGTTTACTTTTCTTTGTCTGACTTCAAAGTGAGAGAACTTAAATCATGCTGGATACTGGGGGTGTGCTTGAAAAAGGCTTTGTCCCTCCTGTGGGGCATTGCCAGTTTACTGTATTATTTCAAAAGGGTTTGCTTTCTATAACTATATCTGTCTTCCCATCTCCTTCTCCCCATCTGTCTCTCTATTAGCTCCATTATAGTTCCATTATATCCCCATTTTATCTTCATTATAGCTCTACTTTATCCCCATTTATCTCCACTTTATCCCTATTTATCTCCACTTTATCCCCATTATAGCCCCATTTATCTCCACTTTATCCCCATTTTATCTCCATTATATCCCCAATTTACCCTCCACTTTATCTCCACTTATCCCCGATTTATCCCCAATTTATCTCCACTTTATCCCCGATTTATCCCCACTTTATCTCCGTTATATCTCCATCACTCCATCCCATCTCCATCCCATCTCCATCCCACTCCATCTCTCCATCCCATCTCCAGGTGCTTAAATTGTGTTCTTATCTACTCACATTTGCTATGCATTCAAAATAAATCAGAGGCCAATTGTCGTGCTCTGTCTTATGAGGGAGCTTAGGGGCATATCATCAAGGGCCTGAAGATATAACTATCACCGCTTTAGCGTCCGTTTTCGGTCGCAAATCGGCGATAATTGTATTGCAATATTTGCAAGGACACGCTAGCGCGTGTTTCCTTGCTTCAGCTCCCGTTTTGTTCACACCTTGCTTTGCATCTCTAATGAGATGCAAAGGAGGCGTGCCTAACAAAGCACAATAGGAGAATATTACTACTCCAACTTTGTGATATTATCAACGAGGGGTAGCGATATTTTAAATCCTGTTAACTATCCCATAACGCAGGAATTTAATGTCTGTTAAATTCCTGTCTAAGGCATAGCTAACATGGGAGGCGGATTATGGTGATATACCACGGGGTCGTATCACCAAGGCTATCCCTGTTTTGGGTGCAACATCGCTGGTTTTCCAGCGATGTTAGCCCATTTCTCTGGAATATTATCTCCCTAGAGCGTTACCAGGACGATAAATTCCTGCGATGGACGGCGATAAATAAACAAGCGCTAAGGGCGCTTTGTGTTTATTTACTGCTGTCCTAGTAAAAATGCCCCTTGGTGTTTACTTTTCTTTCTCTGACTTCAAAGTGAGAGGACTTATGTGACAATAATGCTGGATACTGAGGGTGTGCTTGAAGAAGGCGTTGTCCTTCCCGTGGAGCATTGCCAGTTTAGGGTAATATTTGACTATTACTTTATATAACTACATCTGTCTCCCCATCTCCTTCTCCCCTTCTGTCTCCCCATCTGTCCCCCTATTAGCTCCATTACAGTTCCATTATATCTCCGTTCTATCTCCACTTTATCTCCGTTTAACTCATTATATCTCTGTTCTATCTCCACCTTATCTCCATTTCATCCCCATTTTATCTCTCCTTTATCTCCACTTTATCTCTGTTTTATCTCCATTTGATCTCTTATACCTCCATTATACCTCCATTATATCTCCATTATACCTCCATTATATCTCCGTTTTATCTCCAATATATCTCCATTTTATCTCCATCTCCATCACTCCTCGCCATCTCCATCCCTTCTCCATCCCATCTCTCCATCCCATCTCCAGGTGTTTAAATTGTGTTCTTATATTCCTACATTTGCTATGCATTCAAAATCAGAGGCCAAATGCCGAGCTTGTTTTATGAGGGAGCTTGGTGTTTACTTTTCTTTGTCTGACTTCAAAGTGAGAGGACTTATGTGAAAATCATGCTGGATACTGGGGGTGTGCTTGAAAAAGGCTTTGTCCCTCCTGTGGAGCATTGCCAGTTTACTGTATTATTTCAAAAGGGTTTGCTTTCTATAACTATATCTGTCTCCCCATCTCCTTCTCCCCATATGTCTCCCCATCTATCTCCCTATTAGCTCCATTATAGCTCCATTAAACCTCCATTATATCTCTCTTCTATCTCCACTTTATCTCCATTCTATCACCACATTATCTCCATTTTATCTCCACTATATCTCGTACCATGATCACAAAAATAATCCTTTCTAGATTCTTCCATCCTCTACCCCTCCTTGCATCATCTCATACCTCTTTTTTACTATTCAGATCTCCCAAACAATCCTTTCTAAACCCTTCCCTCTGACTCTTCCCCCTTTACTCATCCCAAAATGTCTCCTACTGCAATGAGCTAAAAAACAAAACAACGAGGCCCCATCAGTGTTAGCGTTGCGATTGATATCGCTAACAGGGGCTTAACTCAGGAATTAAACGTCTGCTAAATTCCTAATTTAGACAAACCTGTAAAGGGGGGGGTGGATTATGTGGCTAAAACTACAGGCCCTATCAACACGGTTATCGCAATTTCAATGGAATATCGCTGGAAGAACAGCGATATGGCATTGAAAAAGGCGATAATCCCCGCTATCGCTGGGATTTTTATCTCCATGTCGTTAAACGTTGTTAATACAACACTAACATGGAGATTATCGCCAGCAATAGCCGGCGATAGATTTCCTCAAGCTAACAACGGTCAGCGATAATTATTGCTGCGGCTTGTTAATATGCCCCTGTTTTCTTATATTCTCACATTTGCTATGCATTCAAAATCAGAGGCCAAAGGTCGGGCTCTGTCTTATGAGGGAGCTTGAATCCAAAAAAGTGGAGATAAAACTATCGCCCTATCAACAACAGGGTGCTAACATACAAAATTGCATGTTAGCACCCTTTTTCACTATGCCTCCCTTTGCAAAGTGGGCATTCCTTCCAAAAATAACTGGAGAAATGTTGCTAACCAACATTTCTCCAATTAGCAATCGGCACGCTAACAAGCATAGCGATAAGAAAAGTAGCACTAACCGCGGTTATCGCTACTTTCTTTACGCCTGCTTTTAGTTTGACTTAGCCATGATATCCAATGGAAGGTGAATATCCTGGTTAAGTATGCCGTGGTCTATCAACATCGTAGCGCCAAAGGTTGTGCGATTATCGCTGGAATCATTGCAATAGTTGCACATGTGGCAGCTAACTCTGGTATTTTATCGCTCTGGAGATAAGCGTCGCTGATAGCGCGCTATCTCCACGATAAAAACAAGCGATATCCGGCGATAATTATCCAAGCACTAAGTGCGCTTTGCGATAATTATCATCGGTTGTTGATGATATGCCCCTTGGTGTTTACTTTTCTTTCTCTGACTTCAAAGTGAGAGGAATTATGTGACAATCATGCTGGATACTAGGGGTGTGCTTGAAGAAGGCTTTGTCCCTCCTGTGGAGCATTGCCAGTTTACTGTATTATTTCACAAGGGCTTGCTTTCTATAACTAGATCTGTCTCCCCATCTCCTTCTCCCCCAACTGTCTCTCTATTAGCTCCATTATAGCTCCATTACATCTCCATTATATTCCCATTTTATCTACATTATATCTCTCCTTTATCTCAGTGTTATCCCCATTTATCTCCACTTTATCCCCATTTATCTCCACTTTATCCATATTTTATCCCCATTTATCTCCACATTATCCCCATTATATCCCCATTTTAACTCCATTATATCCCCAATTTGCCCCCGTTTTATCCCCACATTATCCCCACTTTATCTCTGTTTTATCTCCGTTATAACTCCATCTCTGTTATATCTCCATCACTCCATCCCATCTCATCTCCATCCCACTCCATCTCTCCATCCCATCTCCAGGTGCTTAAATTGTGTTCTTATCGTCTCACATTTGCTATGCATTCAAAATCAGAGGCCAAATGTCGAGCTCTGTTTTATGAGGGAGCTTGGTGTTTACTTTTCTTTCTCTGACTTCAAAGTGAGAGGACTTATGTGACAATTATGCTGGATACTGAGGGTGTGCTTGAAGAAGTCGTTGTCCCTCCCGTTGAGGATTGCCAGTTTGGAGTAATATTTGATTATTACTTTCTTTAATTACATCTGTCTCCCCATCTCCTTCTCCCTCCCCATCTGTCCCCCTATTAGCTCCATTATATCTCCATAATACCTCCATTATATCTCCGTTTTATCTCTAATATATCTCCATGTTATCTCCATCTACATCACTCCATCCCTTCTCCATCCCATCTCCATCCCATCTCTCCATCCAATCTCCAGGTGTTTAAATTGTGTTCTTATATTCCTTCATTTGCTATGCATTCAAAATCAGAGGCCAAATGTCGAGCTCTGTTTTATGAGGGAGCTTGGTGTTTACTTTTCTTTGTCTGACTTCAAAGTGAGAGAACTTAAATCATGCTGGATACTGGGGGTGTGCTTGAAAAAGGCTTTGTCCCTCCTGTGGAGCATTGCCAGTTTACTGTATTATTTCAAAAGGGTTTGCTTTCTATAACTATATCTGTCTTCCCATCTCCTTCTCCCCATCTGTCTCTCTATTAGCTCCATTATAGTTCCATTATATCCCCATTTTATCTTCATTATAGCTCTACTTTATCCCCATTTATCTCCACTTTATCCCTATTTATCTCCACTTTATCCCCATTATAGCCCCATTTATCTCCACTTTATCCCCATTTTATCTCCATTATATCCCCAATTTACCCTCCACTTTATCTCCACTTATCCCCAATTTATCCCCAATTTATCTCCACGTTATCCCCAATTTATCCCCACTTTATCTCCGTTATATCTCCATCACTCCATCCCATCTCCATCCCATCTCCATCCCACTCCATCTCTCCATCCCATCTCCAGGTGCTTAAATTGTGTTCTTATCTTCTCACATTTGCTATGCATTAAAAATAAATCAGAGGCCAATTGTCGTGCTCTGTCTTATGAGGGAGCTTAGGGGCATATCATCAAGGGCCTGAAGATATAACTATCACCGCTTTAGCGTCCGTTTTCGGTCGCAAATCGGCAATAATTGTATTGCAATATTTGCAAGGACACGCTAGCGCGTGTTTCCTTGCTTCAGCTACCGTTTTGTTCACACCTTGCTTTGCATTTCTAATGAGATGCAAAGGAGGCGTGCCTAACAAAGCACAATAGGAGAATATTACTACTCCAACTTCGTGATATTATCAACGAGGGGTAGCGATATTTTAAATCCTGTTAACTATCCCATAACGCAGGAATTTAATGTCTGTTAAATTCCTGTCTAAGGCATAGCTAACATGGGAGGCGGATTATGGTGATACACCACGGGGTCGTATCACCAAGGCTATTCCTGTTTTGGGTGCAACATCGCTGGTTTTCCTGCGATGTTAGCCCATTTCTCTGGAATATTATCTCCCTAGAGCGTTACCAGGACGATAAATTCCTGCGATGGACGGCGATAAATAAACAAGCGCTAAGGGCGCTTTGTGTTTATTTACTGCTGTCCTAGTAAAAATGCCCCTTGGTGTTTACTTTTCTTTCTCTGACTTCAAAGTGAGAGGACTTATGTGACAATAATGCTGGATACTGAGGGTGTACTTGAAGAAGGTGTTGTCCCTCCCGTGGAGCATTGCCAGTTTAGGGTAATATTTGACTATTACTTTATATAACTACATCTGTCTCCCCATCTCCTTCTCCCCTTCTGTCTCCCCATCTGTCCCCCTATTAGCTCCATTATAGTTCCATTATATCTCCGTTCTATCTCCACTTTATCTCCGTTTAACTCATTATATCTCTGTTCTATCTCCACTTTATCTCCATTTTATCCCCATTTTATCTCTCCTTTATCTCCACTTTATCTCTGTTTTATCTCCATTTGATCTCTTATACCTCCATTATACCTCCATTATATCTCCATTATACCTCCATTATATCTCCGTTTTATCTCCAATATATCTCCATTTTATCTCCATCTCCATCACTCCTCGCCATCTCCATCCCTTCTCCATCCCATCTCTCCATCCCATCTCCAGGTGTTTAAATTGTGTTCTTATATTCCTACATTTGCTATGCATTCAAAATCAGAGGCCAAATGCCGAGCTTGTTTTATGAGGGAGCTTGGTGTTTACTTTTCTTTGTCTGACTTCAAAGTGAGAGGACGTATGTGAAAATCATGCTGGATACGGGGGGTGTGCTTGAAAATGGCTTTGTCCCTCCTGTGGAGCATTGCCAGTTTACTGTATTATTTCAAAAGGGTTTGCTTTCTATAACTATATCTGTCTCCCCATCTCCTTCTCCCCATATGTCTCCCCATCTATCTCCCTATTAGCTCCATTATAGCTCCATTAAACCTCCATTATATCTCTCTTCTATCTCCACTTTATCTCCATTCTATCACCACATTATCTCCATTTTATCTCCACTATATCTCGTACCATGATCACAAAAATAATCCTTTCTAGATTCTTCCATCCTCTACCCCTCCTTGCATCATCTCATACCTCTTTTTTACTATTCAGATCTCCCAAACAATCCTTTCTAAACCCTTCCCTCTGACTCTTCCCCCTTTACTCATCCCAAAATGTCTCCTACTGCAATGAGCTAAAAAACAAAACAACGAGGCCCCATCAGTGTTAGCGTTGCGATTGATATCGCTGACAGGGGCTTAACTCAGGAATTAAACGTCTGCTAAATTCCTAATTTAGACAAACCTGTAAAGGGGGGGGGGTGGATTATGTGGCTAAAACTACAGGCCCTATCAACACGGTTATCGCAATTTCAATGGAATATCGCTGGAAGAACAGCGATATGCCATTGAAAAAGGCGATAATCCCCGCTATCGCTGGGATTTTTATCTCCATGTCGTTAAACGTTGTTAATACAACACTAACATGGAGATTATCGCCAGCAATAGCCGGCGATAGATTTCCTCAAGCTAACAACGGTCAGCGATAATTATTGCTGCAGCTTGTTAATATGCCCCTGTGTTCTTATATTCTCACATTTGCTATGCATTCAAAATCAGAGGCCAAAGGTCGGGCTCTGTCTTATGAGGGAGCTTGAATCCAAAAAAGTGGAGATAAAACTATCGCCCTATCAACAACAGGGTGCTAACATACAAAATTGCATGTTAGCACCCTTTTTCACTATGCCTCCCTTTGCAAAGTGGGCATTCCTTCCAAAAATAACTGGAGAAATGTTGCTAACCAACATTTCTCTAATTAGCAATCGGCACGCTAACAAGCATAGCGATAAGAAAAGTAGCACTAACCGCGGTTATCGCTACTTTCTTTACGCCTGCTTTTAGTTTGACTTAGCCATGATATCCAATGGAAGGTGAATATCCTGGTTAAGTATGCCGTGGTCTATCAACATCGTAGCGCCAAAGGTTGTGCGATTATCGCTGGAATCATTGCAATAGTTGCACATGTGGCAGCTAACTCTGGTATTTTATCGCTCTGGAGATAAGCGTCGCTGATAGCGCGCTATCTCCACGATAAAAACAAGCGATATCCGGCGATAATTATCCAAGCACTAAGTGCGCTTTGCGATAATTATCATCGGTTGTTGATGATATGCTTCTTGGTGTTTACTTTTCTTTCTCTGACTTCAAAGTGAGAGGAATTATGTGACAATCATGCTGGATACTAGGGGTGTGCTTGAAGAAGGCTTTGTCCCTCCTGTGGAGCATTGCCAGTTTACTGTATTATTTCACAAGGGCTTGCTTTCTATAACTAGATCTGTCTCCCCCATCTCCTTCTCCCCCAACTGTCTCTCTATTAGCTCCATTATAGCTCCATTACATCTCCATTATATTCCCATTTTATCTACATTATATCTCTCCTTTATCTCAGTGTTATCCCCATTAAACTCCACTTTATCCCCATTTATCTCCACTTTATCCATATTTTATCCCAATTTTATCCCCATTTATCTCCACATTATCCCCATTATATCCCCATTTTAACTCCATTATATCCCCAATTTGCCCCCGTTTTATCCCCACATTATCCCCACTTTATCTCTGTTTTATCTCCGTTATAACTCCATCTCTGTTATATCTCCATCACTCCATCCCATCTCATCTCCATCCCACTCCATCTCTCCATCCCATCTCCAGGTGCTTAAATTGTGTTCTTATCGTCTCACATTTGCTATGCATTCAAAATCAGAGGCCAAATGTCGAGCTCTGTTTTATGAGGGAGCTTGGTGTTTACTTTTCTTTCTCTGACTTCAAAGTGAGAGGACTTATGTGACAATTATGCTGGATACTGAGGGTGTGCTTGAAGAAGTCGTTGTCCCTCCCGTTGAGGATTGCCAGTTTGGAGTAATATTTGATTATTACTTTCTTTAATTACATCTGTCTCCCCATCTCCTTCTCCCTCCCCATCTGTCCCCCTATTAGCTCCATTATATCTCCATAATACCTCCATTATATCTCCGTTTTATCTCTAATATATCTCCATTTTATCTCCATCTACATCACTCCACCCCATCTCCATCCCTTCTCCATCCCATCTCCATCACATCTCTCCATCCAATCTCCAGGTGTTTAAATTGTGTTCTTATATTCCTTCATTTGCTATGCATTCAAAATCAGAGGCCAAATGTCGAGCTCTGTTTTATGAGGGAGCTTGGTGTTTACTTTTCTTTGTCTGACTTCAAAGTGAGAGAACTTAAATCATGCTGGATACTGGGGGTGTGCTTGAAAAAGGCTTTGTCCCTCCTGTGGAGCATTGCCAGTTTACTGTATTATTTCACAAGGGCTTGCTTTCTATAACTAGATCTGTCTCCCCCATCTCCTTCTCCCCCAACTGTCCCTCTATTAGCTCCATTATAGCTCCATTACATCTCCATTATATTCCCATTTTATCTACATTATATCTCTCCTTTATCTCAGTGTTAGCCCCATTTATCTCCACTTTATCCCCATTTATCTCCACTTTATCCATATTTTATCCCCATTATATCCCCATTTATCTCCACATTATCCCCATTATATCCCCATTTTAACTCCATTATATCCCCAATTTGCCCCCGTTTTATCCCCACATTATCCCCACTTTATCTCTGTTTTATCTCCGTTATAACTCCATCTCTGTTATATCTCCATCACTCCATCCCATCTCATCTCCATCCCACTCCATCTCTCCATCCCATCTCCAGGTGCTTAAATTGTGTTCTTATCGTCTCACATTTGCTATGCATTCAAAATCAGAGGCCAAATGTCGAGCTCTGTTTTATGAGGGAGCTTGGTGTTTACTTTTCTTTCTCTGACTTCAAAGTGAGAGGACTTATGTGACAATTATGCTGGATACTGAGGGTGTGCTTGAAGAAGTTGTTGTCCCTCCCGTTGAGGATTGCCAGTTTGGAGTAATATTTGATTATTACTTTCTTTAATTACATCTGTCTCCCCATCTCCTTCTCCCTCCCCATCTGTCCCCCTGTTAGCTCCATTATATCTCCATAATACCTCCATTATATCTCCGTTTTATCTCTAACATATCTCCATTTTATCTCCATCTACATCACTCCACCCCATCTCCATCCCTTCTCCATCCCATCTCCATCCCATCTCTCCATCCAATCTCCAGGTGTTTAAATTGTGTTCTTATATTCCTTCATTTGCTATGCATTCAAAATCAGAGGCCAAATGTCGAGCTCTGTTTTATGAGGGAGCTTGGTGTTTACTTTTCTTTGTCTGACTTCAAAGTGAGAGAACTTAAATCATGCTGGATACTGGGGGTGTGCTTGAAAAAGGCTTTGTCCCTCCTGTGGAGCATTGCCAGTTTACTGTATTATTTCAAAAGGGTTTGCTTTCTATAACTATATCTGTCTTCCCATCTCCTTCTCCCCATCTGTCTCTCTATTAGCTCCATTATAGTTCCATTATATCCCCATTTTATCTCCATTATAGCTCTACTTTATCCCCATTTATCTCCACTTTATCCCCTATTTATCCCCACTTTATCCACATTATAGCCCCATTTATCTCCACTTTATCCCCATTTTATCTCCATTATATCCCCAAGTTACCCTCCACGTTATCCCCACTTTATCGCCACTTTATCACCAATTTATCTCCACTTTATCCCCAATTTATCCCCACTTTATCGCCGTTATATCTCCATCACTCCATCCCATCTCCATCCCACTCCATCTTTCCATCCCATCTCCAGGTGCTTAAATTGTGTTCTTATCTTCTCACATTTGCTATGCATTCAAAATAAATCAGAGGCCAATTGTCGTGCTCTGTCTTATGAGGGAGCTTAGGGGCATATCATCAAGGGCCTGAAGATATAACTATCACCGCTTTAGCGTCCGTTTTCGGTCGCAAATCGGCGATAATTGTATTGCAATATTTGCAAGGACACGCTAGCGCGTGTTTCCTTGCTTCAGCTCCTGTTTTGTTCACACCTTGCTTTGCATCTCTAATGAGATGCAAAGGAGGCGTGCCTAACAAAGCACAATGGGAGAATATTACTACTCCAACTTCGTGATATTATCAACGAGGGGTAGAGATATTTTAAATCCTGTTAACTATCCCATAACGCAGGAATTTAACGTCTGTTAAATTCCTGACTAAGGCATAGCTAACATGGGAGGTGGATTATGGTGATACACCACAGGGTCGTATCACCAAGGCTATCCCTGTTTTGGGTGCAACATCGCTGGTTTTCCATCGATGTTGGCCCATTTCTCTGGAATATTATCTCCCTAGAGCGTTACCAGGACGATAAATTCCTGCGATGGACGGCGATAAATAAACAAACGTTAAGGGCTCTTTGTGTTTATTTACCGCCGTCCTAGTAAAAATGCCCCTTGATGTTTACCTTTCTTTCTCTGACTTCAAAGTGAGAGGACTTATGTGACAATAATGCTGGATACTGAGGGTGTGCTTGAAGGAGGTGTTGTCCCTCCCGTGGAGCATTGCCAGTTTAGAGTAATATTTGATTATTATTTTATATAACTACATCTGTCTCCCCATCTCCTTCTCCCCTTCTGTCTCCCCATCTGTCCCCCTATTAGCTTCATTATAGCTCCATTATATCTCCGTTCTATCTCCACTTTATCTCCGTTTAACTCATTATATCTCTGTTCTATCTCCACGTTATCTCAATTTTATCCCCATTTTATCTCCCCTTCATCTCCATTTGATCTCTATACCTCCATTATACCTCCATTATATCTCCATTATACCTCCATTATATCTCTGTTTTATCTCCAATATATCTCCATCTCCATCACTCCTCGCCATCTCCATCCCTTCTCCATCCCATCTCTCCATCCCATCTCCAGGTGTTTAAATTGTGTTCTTATATTCCTACATTTGCTATGCATTCAAAATCAGAGGCCAAATGCCGAGCTTGTTTTATGAGGGAGCTTGGTGTTTACTTTTCTTTGTCTGACTTCAAAGTGAGATAACTTATGTGAAAATCATGCTGGATACTGGGGGTGTGCTTGAAAAAGGCTTTGTCCCTCCTGTGGAGCATTGCCAGTTTACTGTATTATTTCAAAAGGGTTTGCTTTCTATAACTATATCTGTCTCCTTCTCCCCATATGTCTCCCCCATCTATCTCCCTATTAGCTCCATTATAGCTCCATTAAACCTCCATTATATCTCTCTTCTATCTCCATTTTATCTCCATTCTATCACCACATTATCTCCATTTTATCTCCACTATATCTCGTACCATGATCACAAAAATAATCCTTTCTAGATTCTTCCATCCTCTACCCCTCCTTGCATCATCTCATACCTCTTTTTTACTATTCAGATCTCCCAAACAATCTTTTCTAAACCCTTCCCTCTGACTCTTCCCCCTTTAATCATCCCAAAATGTCTCCTACTGCAATGAGCTAAAAAACAAAACAACGAGGTCCCATCGGTGTTAGGGTTGCGATTGATATCGCTAACAGGGGCTTAACTCAGGAATTAAACGTCTGCTAAATTCCTAATTTAGAGAAACCTGTAAAGGCGGGGGGGTGGATTATGTGGCTAAAACCTAAGGCCGTATCAACACGGTTATCGCAATTTCAATGGAATATCGCTGGAAGAACAGCGATATGCCATTGAAAAAGGCGATAATCCCCGCTATCGCTGGGATTTTTATCTCCATGTCGTTAAACGTTGTTAATACAACACTAACATGGAGATTATCGCCAGCAATAGCCAGCGATAGATTTCCTCAAGCTACCAGCGGTCAGCGATAATTATGGCTGCAGCTTGTTAATATGCCCCTGTGTTCTTATATTCTCACATTTGCTATGCATTCAAAATCAGAGGCCAAAGGTCAGACTCTGTCTTATGAGGGAGCTTGAATCCAAAAAAGTGGAGATAAAACTATCGCCCTATCAACAACAGGGTGCTAACATACAAAATTGCATGTTAGCACCCTTTTTCACTATGCCTCCCTTTGCAAAGTGGGCATTCCTTCCAAAAATAACTGGAGAAATGTTGCTAACCAACATTTCTCCAATTAGCAATCGGCACGCTAACAAGCATAGCGATAAGAAAAGTAGCACTAACCGCAGTTATCGCTACTTTCTTTACGCCTGCTTTTAGTTTGACTTAGCCATGATATCCAATGGAAGGTGGATATCCTGGTTAAGTATGCCGTGGTCTATCAACATCGTAGCGCCAAAGGTTGTGCGATTATCGCTGGAATCCTTGCAATAGTTGCACATGTGGCAGCTAACTCTGGTATTTTATCGCTCTGGAGATAAGCGTCGCTGATAGCGCGCTATCTCCACGATAAAAACAAGCGATATCCGGCGATAATTATCCAAGCACTAAGTGCGCTTTGCGATAATTATCATCGGTTGTTGATGATATGCCCCTTGGTGTTTACTTTTCTTTCTCTGACTTCAAAGTGAGAGGAATTATGTGACAATCATGCTGGATACTAGGGGTGTGCTTGAAGAAGGCTTTGTCCCTCCTGTGGAGCATTGCCAGTTTACTGTATTATTTCACAAGGGCTTGCTTTCTATAACTAGATCTGTCTCCCCCATCTCCTTCTCCCCCATCTGTCTCTCTATTAGCTCCATTATAGCTCCATTACATCTCCATTATATCCCCACTTTATCCCCAATTTATCTCCACTTTATCCCCAATTTATCCCCACTTTATCTCCGTTATATCTCCATCACTCCATCCCATCTCCATCCCACTCCATCTCTCCATCCCATCTCCAGGTGCTTAAATTGTGTTCTTATCTTCTCACATTTGCTATGCATTCAAAATAAATCAGAGGCCAATTGTCGTGCTCTGTCTTATGAGGGAGCTTAGGGGCATATCATCAAGGGCCTGAAGATATAACTATCACCGCTTTAGCGTCCGTTTTTGGTCGCAAATCGGCGATAATTGTATTGCAATATTTGCAAGGACACGCTAGCGCGTGTTTCCTTGCTTCAGCTCCCGTTTTGTTCACACCTTGCTTTGCATCTCTCATGAGATGCAAAGGAGGCGTGCCTAACAAAGCACAATGAGAGAATATTACTACTCCAACTTCGTACTATTATCAATGAGGGGTAGCGATATTTTAAATCCTGTTAACTATCCCATAACGCAGGAATTTAATGTCTGTTAAATTCCTGTCTAAGGCATAGCTAACATGGGAGGTGGATTATGGTGATACACCACGGGGTCGTATCACCAAGGCTATCCCTGTTTTGGGTGCAACATCGCTGGTTTTCCAGCAATGTTAGCCCATTTCTCTGGAATATTATCTCCCTAGAGCGTTACCAGGACGATAAATTCCTGCGATGGACGGCGATAAATAAACAAGCGCTAAGGGCGCTTTGTGTTTATTTACTGCTGTCCTAGTAAAAATGCCCCTTGGTGTTTACTTTTCTTTCTCTGACTTCAAAGTGAGAGGACTTATGTGACAATAATGCTGGATACTGAGGGTGTGCTCGAAGAAGGCGTTGTCCCTCCCGTGGAGCATTGCCAGTTTCGGGTAATATTTGACTATTACTTTATATAACTACATCTGTCTCCCCATCTCCTTCTCCCCTTCTGTCTCCCCATCTGTCCCCCTATTAGCTCCATTATTGTTCCATTATATCTCCGTTCTATCTCCACTTTATCTCCGTTTAACTCATTATATCTCTGTTCTATCTCCACTTTATCTCCATTTTATCCCCATTTTATCTCTCCTTTATCTCCACTTTATCTCTGTTTTATCTCCATTTGATCTCTTATACCTCCATTATACCTCCATTATATCTCCATTATACCTCCATTATATCTCCATTTTATCTCCAATATATCTCTATTTTATCTCCATCTCCATCACTCCTCGCCATCTCCATCCCTTCTCATCTCTCCATCCCATCTCCAGGTGTTTAAATTGTGTTCTTATATTCCTACATTTGCTATGCATTCAAAATCAGAGGCCAAATGCCGAGCTTGTTTTATGAGGGAGCTTGGTGTTTACTTTTCTTTGTCTGACTTCAAAGGGAGAGGACTTATGTGAAAATCATTCTGGATACTGGGGGTGTGCTTGAAAAAGGCTTTGTCCCTCCTGTGGAGCATTGCCAGTTTACTGTATTATTTCAAAAGGGTTTGCTTTCTATAACTATATCTGTCTCCCCATCTCCTTCTCCCCATATGTCTCCCCCATCTATCTCCCTATTAGCTCCATTATAGCGCCATTAAACCTCCATTATATCTCTCTTCTATCTCCACTTTATCTCCATTCTATCACCACATTATCTCCATTTTATCTCCACTATATCTCGTACCATGATCACAAAAATAATCCTTTCTAGATTCTTCCATCCTCTACCCCTCCTTGCATCATCTCATACCTCTTTTTTACTATTCAGATCTCCCAAACAATCCTTTCTAAACCATTCCCTCTGACTCTTCCCCTTTACTCATCCCAAAATGTCTCCTACTGCAATGAGCTAAAAAACAAAACAACGAGGCCCCATCAGTGTTAGCGTTGCGATTGATATCGCTAACAGGGGCTTAACTCAGGAATTAAACATCTGCTAAATTCCTAATTTAGACAAACCTGTAAAGGGGGGGGTGGATTATGTGGCTAAAACTACAGGCCCTATCAACACGGTTATCGCAATTTCAATGGAATATCGCTGGAAGAACAGCGATATGCCATTGAAAAAGGCGATAATCCCCGCTATCGCTGGGATTTTTATCTCCATGTCGTTAAACGTTGTTAATACAACATTAACATGGAGATTATCGCCAGCAATAGCCAGCGATAGATTTCCTCAAGCTACCAGCGGTCAGCGATAATTATGGCTGCAGCTTGTTAATATGCCCCTGTGTTCTCATATTCTCACATTTGCTATGCATTCAAAATCAGAGGCCAAAGGTCAGACTCTGTCTTATGAGGGAGCTTGAATCCAAAAAAGTGGAGATAAAACTATCGCCCTATCAACAACAGGGTGCTAACATACAAAATTGCATGTTAGCACCCTTTTTCACTATGCCTCCCTTTGCAAAGTGGGCATTCCTTCCAAAAATAACTGGAGAAATGTTGCTAACCAACATTTCTCCAATTAGCAATCGGCACGCTAACAAGCATAGCGATAAGAAAAGTAGCACTAACCGCGGTTATCGCTACTTTCTTTACGCCTGCTTTTAGTTTGACTTAGCCATGATATCCAATGGAAGGTGGATATCCTGGTTAAGTATGCCGTGGTCTATCAACATCGTAGCGCCAAAGGTTGTGCGATTATCGCTGGAATCCTTGCAATAGTTGCACATGTGGCAGCTAACTCTGGTATTTTATCGCTCTGGAGATAAGCGTCGCTGATAGCGCGCTATCTCCACGATAAAAACAAGCGATATCCGGCGATAATTATCCAAGCACTAAGTGCGCTTTGCGATAATTATCATCGGTTGTTGATGATATGCCCCTTGGTGTTTACTTTTCTTTCTCTGACTTCAAAGTGAGAGGAATTATGTGACAATCATGCTGGATACTAGGGGTGTGCTTGAAGAAGGCTTTGTCCCTCCTGTGGAGCATTGCCAGTTTACTGTATTATTTCACAAGGGCTTGCTTTCTATAACTAGATCTGTCTCCCCCATCTCCTTCTCCCCCATCTGTCTCTCTATTAGCTCCATTATAGCTCCATTACATCTCCATTATATTCCCATTTTATCTACATTATATCTCTACTTTATCTCAGTGTTATCCCCCATTATCTCCACTTTATCCCCATTTTATCCCCATTATATCCCCATTTATCTCCACATTATCCCCATTATATCCCCATTTTAACTCCATTATATCCCCCACTTTATCCCCGTTTTATCCCCACTTTATCCCCACTTTATCTCTGTTTTATCTCCATTATACCTCCATCTCTGTTATATCTCCATCACTCCATCCCATCTCATCTCCATCCCACTCGATCTCTCCATCCCATCTCCAGGTGCTTAAATTGTGTTCTTATCGTCTCACATTTGCTATGCATTCAAAATCAGAGGCCAAATGTCGAGCTCTGTTGTATGAGGGAACTTGGTGTTTACTTTTCTTTCCCTGACTTCAAAGTGAGAGGACTTATGTGACAATTATGCTGGATACTGAGGGTGTGCTTGAAGAAGTCGTTGTCCCTCCCGTGGAGGATTGCCAGTTTGGAGTAATATTTGATTATTACTTTCTTTAACTACATCTGTCTCCCGATCTCCTTCTCCCTGCCCCATCTGTCCCCCTATTAGCTCCATTATATCTCCATAATACCTCCATTATATCTCCGTTTTATCTCTAATATATCTCCCTTTTATCTCCATCTACATCACTCCACCCCATCTCCATCCCTTCTCCATCCCATCTCCATCCCATCTCCATCCCATCTCTCCATCCAATCTCCAGGTGTTTAAATTGTGTTCTTATATTCCTTCATTTGCTATGCATTCAAAATTAGAGGCCAAATGTCGAGCTCTGTTTTATGAGGGAGCTTGGTGTTTACTTTTCTTTGTCTGACTTCAAAGTGAGAGAACTTAAATCATGCTGGATACTGGGGGTGTGCTTGAAAAAGGCTTTGTCCCTCCTGTGGAGCATTGCCAGTTTACTGTATTATTTCAAAAGGGTTTGCTTTCTATAACTATATCTGTCTTCCCATCTCCTTCTCCCCATCTGTCTCTCTATTAGCTCCATTATAGTTCCATTATATCCCCATTTTATCTCCATTATAGCTCTACTTTATCCCCATTTATCTCCACTTTATCCCTATTTATCTCCACTTTATCCTCATTATAGCCCCATTTAGCTCCACTTTATCCCCATTTTATCTCCATTATATCCCCAATTTACCCTCCACTTTATCCCCACTTTATCTCCACTTATCCCCACTTTATCCCCGTTATATCTCCATCACTCCATCCCATCTCCATCCCATCTCCATCCCACTCCATCTCTCCATCCCATCTCCAGGTGCTTAAATTGTGTTCTTATCTTCTCACATTTGCTATGCATTCAAAATAAATCAGAGGCCAATTGTCGTGCTCTGTCTTATGAGGGAGCTTAGGGGCATATCATCAAGGGCCTGAAGATATAACTATCACCGCTTTAGCGTCCGTTTTCGGTCGCAAATCGGCGATAATTGTATTGCAATATTTGCAAGGACACGCTAGCGCGTGTTTCCTTGCTTCAGCTCCTGTTTTGTTCACACCTTGCTTTGCATCTCTAATGAGATGCAAAGGAGGCGTGCCTAACAAAGCACAATGGGAGAATATTACTACTCCAACTTCGTGATATTATCAACGAGGGGTAGAGATATTTTAAATCCTGTTAACTATCCCATAACGCAGGAATTTAACGTCTGTTAAATTCCTGACTAAGGCATAGCTAACATGGGAGGTGGATTATAGTGATACACCACAGGGTCGTATCACCAAGGCTATCCCTGTTTTGGGTGCAACATCGCTGGTTTTCCATCGATGTTGGCCCATTTCTCTGGAATATTATCTCCCTAGAGCGTTACCAGGACGATAAATTCCTGCGATGGACGGCGATAAATAAACAAACGTTAAGGGCTCTTTGTGTTTATTTACCGCCGTCCTAGTAAAAATGCCCCTTGGTGTTTACCTTTCTTTCTCTGACTTCAAAGTGAGAGGACTTATGTGACAATAATGCTGGATACTGAGGGTGTGCTTGAAGAAGGCGTTGTCCCTCCCGTGGAGCATTGCCAGTTTAGAGTAATATTTGATTATTATTTTATATAACTACATCTGTCTCCCCATCTCCTTCTCCCCTTCTGTCTCCCCATCTGTCCCCCTATTAGCTTCATTATAGCTCCATTATATCTCCGTTCTATCTCCACTTTATCTCCGTTTAACTCATTATATCTCTGTTCTATCTCCACGTTATCTCAATTTTATCCCCATTTTATCTCCCCTTTATCTCCACTTTATCTCTGTTTTATCTCCATTTGATCTCTATACCTCCATTATACCTCCATTATATCTCCATTATACCTCCATTATATCTCTGTTTTATCTCTAATATATCTCCATTTTATCTCCATCTCCATCCCTTCTCCATCCCATCTCTCCATCCCATCTCCAGGTGTTTAAATTGTGTTCTTATATTCCTACATTTGCTATGCATTCAAAATCAGAGGCCAAATGCCGAGCTTGTTTTATGAGGGAGCTTGGTGTTTACTTTTCTTTGTCTGACTTCAAAGTGAGAGGACTTATGTGAAAATCATGCTGGATACTGGGGGTGTGCTTGAAAAAGGCTTTGTCCCTCCTGTGGAGCATTGCCAGTTTACTGTATTATTTCAAAAGGGTTTGCTTTCTATAACTATATCTGTCTCCTTCTCCCCATATGTCTCCCCCATCTATCTCCCTATTAGCTCCATTATAGCTCCATTAAACCTCCATTATATCTCTCTTCTATCTCCACTTTATCTCCATTCTATCACCACATTATCTCCATTTTATCTCCACTATATCTCGTACCATGATCACAAAAATAATCCTTTCTAGATTCTTCCATCCTCTACCCCTCCTTGCATCATCTCATACCTCTTTTTTACTATTCAGATCTCCCAAACAATCTTTTCTAAACCCTTCCCTCTGACTCTTCCCCCTTTAATCATCCCAAAATGTCTCCTACTGCAATGAGCTAAAAAACAAAACAACGAGGTCCCATCAGTGTTAGGGTTGCGATTGATATCGCTAACAGGGGCTTAACTCAGGAATTAAACGTCTGCTAAATTCCTAATTTAGAGAAACCTGTAAAGGGGGGGGGTGGATTATGTGGCTAAAACCTAAGGCCCTATCAACACGGTTATCGCAATTTCAATGGAATATCGCTGGAAGAACAGCGATATGCCATTGAAAAAGGCGATAATCCCCGCTATCGCTGGGATTTTTATCTCCATGTCGTTAAACGTTGTTAATACAACACTAACATGGAGATTATCGCCAGCAATAGCCAGCGATAGATTTCCTCAAGCTACCAGCGGTCAGCGATAATTATGGCTGCAGCTTGTTAATATGCCCCTGTGTTCTTATATTCTCACATTTGCTATGCATTCAAAATCAGAGGCCAAAGGTCAGACTCTGTCTTATGAGGGAGCTTGAATCCAAAAAAGTGGAGATAAAACTATCGCCCTATCAACAACAGGGTGCTAACATACAAAATTGCATGTTAGCACCCTTTTTCACTATGCCTCCCTTTGCAAAGTGGGCATTCCTTCCAAAAATAACTGGAGAAATGTTGCTAACCAACATTTCTCCAATTAGCAATCGGCACGCTAACAAGCATAGCGATAAGAAAAGTAGCACTAACCGCGGTTATCGCTACTTTCTTTACGCCTGCTTTTAGTTTGACTTAGCCATGATATCCAATGGAAGGTGGATATCCTGGTTAAGTATGCCGTGGTCTATCAACATCGTAGCGGAATCCTTGCAATAGTTGCACATGTGGCAGCTAACTCTGGTATTTTATCGCTCTGGAGATAAGCGTCGCTGATAGCGCGCTATCTCCACGATAAAAACAAGCGATATCCGGCGATAATTATCCAAGCACTAAGTGCGCTTTGCGATAATTATCATCGGTTGTTGATGATATGCCCCTTGGTGTTTACTTTTCTTTCTCTGACTTCAAAGTGAGAGGAATTATGTGACAATCATGCTGGATACTAGGGGTGTGCTTGAAGAAGGCTTTGTCCCTCCTGTGGAGCATTGCCAGTTTACTGTATTATTTCACAAGGGCTTGCTTTCTATAACTAGATCTGTCTCCCCCATCTCCTTCTCCCCCATCTGTCTCTCTATTAGCTCCATTATAGCTCCATTACATCTCCATTATATCCCCACTTTATCCCCAATTTATCTCCACTTTATCCCCAATTTATCCCCACTTTATCTCCGTTATATCTCCATCACTCCATCCCATCTCCATCCCATCTCCATCCCACTCCATCTCTCCATCCCATCTCCAGGTGCTTAAATTGTGTTCTTATCTTCTCACATTTGCTATGCATTCAAAATAAATCAGAGGCCAATTGTCGTGCTCTGTCTTATGAGGGAGCTTAGGGGCATATCATCAAGGGCCTGAAGATATAACTATCACCGCTTTAGCGTCCGTTTTCGGTCGCAAATCGGCGATAATTGTATTGCAATATTTGCAAGGACACGCTAGCGCGTGTTTCCTTGCTTCAGCTCCCGTTTTGTTCACACCTTGCTTTGCATCTCTCATGAGATGCAAAGGAGGCGTGCCTAACAAAGCACAATGAGAGAATATTACTACTCCAACTTCGTACTATTATCAATGAGGGGTAGCGATATTTTAAATCCTGTTAACTATCCCATAACGCAGGAATTTAATGTCTGTTAAATTCCTGTCTAAGGCATAGCTAACATGGGAGGTGGATTATGGTGATACACCACGGGGTCGTATCACCAAGGCTATCCCTGTTTTGGGTGCAACATCGCTGGTTTTCCAGCGATGTTAGCCCATTTCTCTGGAATATTATCTCCCTAGAGCGTTACCAGGACGATAAATTCCTGCGATGGACGGCGATAAATAAACAAGCGCTAAGGGCGCTTTGTGTTTAGTTACTGCTGTCCTAGTAAAAATGCCCCTTGGTGTTTACTTTTCTTTCTCTGACTTCAAAGTGAGAGGACTTATGTGACAATAATGCTGGATACTGAGGGTGTGCTTGAAGAAGGCGTTGTCCCTCCCGTGGAGCATTGCCAGTTTCGGGTAATATTTGACTATTACTTTATATAACTACATCTGTCTCCCCATCTCCTTCTCCCCTTCTGTCTCCCCATCTGTCCCCCTATTAGCTCCATTATAGTTCCATTATATCTCCGTTCTATCTCCACTTTATCTCCGTTTAACTCATTATATCTCTGTTCTATCTCCACTTTATCTCCATTTTATCTCTCCTTTATCTCCACTTTATCTCTGTTTTATCTCCATTTGATCTCTTATACCTCCATTATACCTCCATTATATCTCCATTATACCTCCATTATATCTCCATTTTATCTCCAATATATCTCCATTTTATCTCCATCTCCATCACTCCTCGCCATCTCCATCCCTTCTCATCTCTCCATCCCATCTCCAGGTGTTTAAATTGTGTTCTTATATTCCTACATTTGCTATGCATTCAAAATCAGAGGCCAAATGCCGAGCTTGTTTTATGAGGGAGCTTGGTGTTTACTTTTCTTTGTCTGACTTCAAAGTGAGAGGACTTATGTGAAAATCATTCTGGATACTGGGGGTGTGCTTGAAAAAGGCTTTGTCCCTCCTGTGGAGCATTGCCAGTTTACTGTATTATTTCAAAAGGGTTTGCTTTCTATAACTATATCTGTCTCCCCATCTCCTTCTCCCCATATGTCTCCCCCATCTATCTCCCTATTAGCTCCATTATAGCGCCATTAAACCTCCATTATATCTCTCTTCTATCTCCACTTTATCTCCATTCTATCACCACATTATCTCCATTTTATCTCCACTATATCTCGTACCATGATCACAAAAATAATCCTTTCTAGATTCTTCCATCCTCTACCCCTCCTTGCATCATCTCATACCTCTTTTTTACTATTCAGATCTCCCAAACAATCCTTTCTAAACCATTCCCTCTGACTCTTCCCCCTTTACTCATCCCAAAATGTCTCCTACTGCAATGAGCTAAAAAACAAAACAACGAGGCCCCATCAGTGTTAGCGTTGCGATTGATATCGCTAACAGGGGCTTAACTCAGGAATTAAACGTCTGCTAAATTCCTAATTTAGACAAACCTGTAAAGGGGGGGGGTGGATTATGTGGCTAAAACTACAGGCCCTATCAACACGGTTATCGCAATTTCAATGGAATATCGCTGGAAGAACAGCGATATGCCATTGAAAAAGGCGATAATCCCCGCTATCGCTGGGATTTTTATCTCCATGTCGTTAAACGTTGTTAATACAACATTAACATGGAGATTATCGCTAGCAATAGCCAGCGATAGATTTCCTCAAGCTACCAGCGGTCAGCGATAATTATGGCTGCAGCTTGTTAATATGCCCCTGTGTTCTTATATTCTCACATTTGCTATGCATTCAAAATCAGAGGCCAAAGGTCAGACTCTGTCTTATGAGGGAGCTTGAATCCAAAAAAGTGGAGATAAAACTATCGCCCTATCAACAACAGGGTGCTAACATACAAAATTGCATGTTAGCACCCTTTTTCACTATGCCTCCCTTTGCAAAGTGGGCATTCCTTCCAAAAATAACTGGAGAAATGTTGCTAACCAACATTTCTCCAATTAGCAATCGGCACGCTAACAAGCATAGCGATAAGAAAAGTAGCACTAACCGCGGTTATCGCTACTTTCTTTACGCCTGCTTTTAGTTTGACTTAGCCATGATATCCAATGGAAGGTGGATATCCTGGTTAAGTATGCCGTGGTCTATCAACATCGTAGCACCAAAGGTTGTGCGATTATCGCTGGAATCCTTGCAATAGTTTCACATGTGGCAGCTAACTCTGGTATTTTATCGCTCTGGAGATAAGCGTCGCTGATAGCGCGCTATCTCCTCGATAAAAACAAGCGATATCCGGCGATAATTATCCAAGCACTAAGTGCGCTTTGCGATAATTATCATCGGTTGTTGATGATATGCCCCTTGGTGTTTACTTTTCTTTCTCTGACTTCAAAGTGAGAGGAATTATGTGACAATCATGCTGGATACTAGGGGTGTGCTTGAAGAAGGCTTTGTCCCTCCTGTGGAGCATTGCCAGTTTACTGTATTATTTCACAAGGGCTTGCTTTCCATAACTAGATCTGTCTCCCCCATCTCCTTCTCCCCCATCTGTCTCTCTATTAGCTCCATTACATCTCCATTATATTCCCATTGTATCTACATTATATCTCTACTTTATCTCAGTGTTATCCCCATTTATCTCCACTTTATCCCCATTTATCTCCACTTTATCCCCATTTATCTCCACATTATCCCCATTATATCCCCATTTTAACTCCATTATATCCCCACTTTCCCCTGTTTTATCCCCACTTTAGCCCCATGTTATCCCCACTTTATCTCTGTTTTATCTCCGTTATAACTCCATCTCTGTTATATCTCCATCACTCCATCCCATCTCATCTCCATCCCACTCCATCTCTCCATCCCATCTCCAGGTGCTTAAATTGTGTTCTTATCGTCTCACATTTGCTATGCATTCAAAATCAGAGGCCAAATGTCGAGCTCTGTTTTATGAGGGAGCTTGGTGTTTACTTTTCTTTCTCTGACTTCAAAGTGAGAGGACTTATGTGACAATTATGCTGGATACTGAGGGTGTGCTTGAAGAAGTCGTTGTCCCTCCCGAGGAGGATTGCCAGTTTGGAGTAATATTTGATTATTACTTTCTTTAACTACATCTGTCTCCCCATCTCCTTCTCCCTCCCCATCTGTCCCCCTATTAGCTCCATTATATCTCCATAATACCTCCATTATATCTCCGTTTTATCTCTAATATATCTCCATGTTATCTCCATCTACATCACTCCATCCCTTCTCCATCCCATCTCCATCCCATCTCTCCATCCAATCTCCAGGTGTTTAAATTGTGTTCTTATATTCCTTCATTTGCTATGCATTCAAAATCAGAGGCCAAATGTCGAGCTCTGTTTTATGAGGGAGCTTGGTGTTTACTTTTCTTTGTCTGACTTCAAAGTGAGAGAACTTAAATCATGCTGGATACTGGGGGTGTGCTTGAAAAAGGCTTTGTCCCTCCTGTGGGGCATTGCCAGTTTACTGTATTATTTCAAAAGGGTTTGCTTTCTATAACTATATCTGTCTTCCCATCTCCTTCTCCCCATCTGTCTCTCTATTAGCTCCATTATAGTTCCATTATATCCCCATTTTATCTTCATTATAGCTCTACTTTATCCCCATTTATCTCCACTTTATCCCTATTTATCTCCACTTTATCCCCATTATAGCCCCATTTATCTCCACTTTATCCCCATTTTATCTCCATTATATCCCCAATTTACCCTCCACTTTATCTCCACTTATCCCCGATTTATCCCCAATTTATCTCCACTTTTCCCCCGATTTATCCCCACTTTATCTCCGTTATATCTCCATCACTCCATCCCATCTCCATCCCATCTCCATCCCACTCCATCTCTCCATCCCATCTCCAGGTGCTTAAATTGTGTTCTTATCTACTCACATTTGCTATGCATTCAAAATAAATCAGAGGCCAATTGTCGTGCTCTGTCTTATGAGGGAGCTTAGGGGCATATCATCAAGGGCCTGAAGATATAACTATCACCGCTTTAGCGTCCGTTTTCGGTCGCAAATCGGCGATAATTGTATTGCAATATTTGCAAGGACACGCTAGCGCGTGTTTCCTTGCTTCAGCTCCCGTTTTGTTCACACCTTGCTTTGCATCTCTAATGAGATGCAAAGGAGGCGTGCCTAACAAAGCACAATAGGAGAATATTACTACTCCAACTTCGTGATATTATCAACGAGGGGTAGCGATATTTTAAATCCTGTTAACTATCCCATAACGCAGGAATTTAATGTCTGTTAAATTCCTGTCTAAGGCATAGCTAACATGGGAGGCGGATTATGGTGATACACCACGGGGTCGTATCACCAAGGCTATCCCTGTTTTGGGTGCAACATCGCTGGTTTTCCAGCGATGTTAGCCCATTTCTCTGGAATATTATCTCCCTAGAGCGTTACCAGGACGATAAATTCCTGCGATGGACGGCGATAAATAAACAAGCGCTAAGGGCGCTTTGTGTTTATTTACTGCTGTCCTAGTAAAAATGCCCCTTGGTGTTTACTTTTCTTTCTCTGACTTCAAAGTGAGAGGACTTATGTGACAATAATGCTGGATACTGAGGGTGTGCTTGAAGAAGGCGTTGTCCTTCCCGTGGAGCATTGCCAGTTTAGGGTAATATTTGACTATTACTTTATATAACTACATCTGTCTCCCCATCTCCTTCTCCCCTTCTGTCTCCCCATCTGTCCCCCTATTAGCTCCATTACAGTTCCATTATATCTCCGTTCTATCTCCACTTTATCTCCGTTTAACTCATTATATCTCTGTTCTATCTCCACCTTATCTCCATTTCATCCCCATTTTATCTCTCCTTTATCTCCACTTTATCTCTGTTTTATCTCCATTTGATCTCTTATACCTCCATTATACCTCCATTATATCTCCATTATACCTCCATTATATCTCCGTTTTATCTCCAATATATCTCCATTTTATCTCCATCTCCATCACTCCTCGCCATCTCCATCCCTTCTCCATCCCATCTCTCCATCCCATCTCCAGGTGTTTAAATTGTGTTCTTATATTCCTACATTTGCTATGCATTCAAAATCAGAGGCCAAATGCCGAGCTTGTTTTATGAGGGAGCTTGGTGTTTACTTTTCTTTGTCTGACTTCAAAGTGAGAGGACTTATGTGAAAATCATGCTGGATACTGGGGGTGTGCTTGAAAAAGGCTTTGTCCCTCCTGTGGAGCATTGCCAGTTTACTGTATTATTTCAAAAGGGTTTGCTTTCTATAACTATATCTGTCTCCCCATCTCCTTCTCCCCATATGTCTCCCCATCTATCTCCCTATTAGCTCCATTATAGCTCCATTAAACCTCCATTATATCTCTCTTCTATCTCCACTTTATCTCCATTCTATCACCACATTATCTCCATTTTATCTCCACTATATCTCGTACCATGATCACAAAAATAATCCTTTCTAGATTCTTCCATCCTCTACCCCTCCTTGCATCATCTCATACCTCTTTTTTACTATTCAGATCTCCCAAACAATCCTTTCTAAACCCTTCCCTCTGACTCTTCCCCCTTTACTCATCCCAAAATGTCTCCTACTGCAATGAGCTAAAAAACAAAACAACGAGGCCCCATCAGTGTTAGCGTTGCGATTGATATCGCTAACAGGGGCTTAACTCAGGAATTAAACGTCTGCTAAATTCCTAATTTAGACAAACCTGTAAAGGGGGGGGTGGATTATGTGGCTAAAACTACAGGCCCTATCAACACGGTTATCGCAATTTCAATGGAATATCGCTGGAAGAACAGCGATATGGCATTGAAAAAGGCGATAATCCCCGCTATCGCTGGGATTTTTATCTCCATGTCGTTAAACGTTGTTAATACAACACTAACATGGAGATTATCGCCAGCAATAGCCGGCGATAGATTTCCTCAAGCTAACAACGGTCAGCGATAATTATTGCTGCGGCTTGTTAATATGCCCCTGTTTTCTTATATTCTCACATTTGCTATGCATTCAAAATCAGAGGCCAAAGGTCGGGCTCTGTCTTATGAGGGAGCTTGAATCCAAAAAAGTGGAGATAAAACTATCGCCCTATCAACAACAGGGTGCTAACATACAAAATTGCATGTTAGCACCCTTTTTCACTATGCCTCCCTTTGCAAAGTGGGCATTCCTTCCAAAAATAACTGGAGAAATGTTGCTAACCAACATTTCTCCAATTAGCAATCGGCACGCTAACAAGCATAGCGATAAGAAAAGTAGCACTAACCGCGGTTATCGCTACTTTCTTTACGCCTGCTTTTAGTTTGACTTAGCCATGATATCCAATGGAAGGTGAATATCCTGGTTAAGTATGCCGTGGTCTATCAACATCGTAGCGCCAAAGGTTGTGCGATTATCGCTGGAATCATTGCAATAGTTGCACATGTGGCAGCTAACTCTGGTATTTTATCGCTCTGGAGATAAGCGTCGCTGATAGCGCGCTATCTCCACGATAAAAACAAGCGATATCCGGCGATAATTATCCAAGCACTAAGTGCGCTTTGCGATAATTATCATCGGTTGTTGATGATATGCCCCTTGGTGTTTACTTTTCTTTCTCTGACTTCAAAGTGAGAGGAATTATGTGACAATCATGCTGGATACTAGGGGTGTGCTTGAAGAAGGCTTTGTCCCTCCTGTGGAGCATTGCCAGTTTACTGTATTATTTCACAAGGGCTTGCTTTCTATAACTAGATCTGTCTCCCCATCTCCTTCTCCCCCAACTGTCTCTCTATTAGCTCCATTATAGCTCCATTACATCTCCATTATATTCCCATTTTATCTACATTATATCTCTCCTTTATCTCAGTGTTATCCCCATTTATCTCCACTTTATCCCCATTTATCTCCACTTTATCCATATTTTATCCCCATTTATCTCCACATTATCCCCATTATATCCCCATTTTAACTCCATTATATCCCCAATTTGCCCCCGTTTTATCCCCACATTATCCCCACTTTATCTCTGTTTTATCTCCGTTATAACTCCATCTCTGTTATATCTCCATCACTCCATCCCATCTCATCTCCATCCCACTCCATCTCTCCATCCCATCTCCAGGTGCTTAAATTGTGTTCTTATCGTCTCACATTTGCTATGCATTCAAAATCAGAGGCCAAATGTC
Organism: Lissotriton helveticus; assembly: GCF_964261635.1. Lineage (NCBI taxonomy): Eukaryota > Metazoa > Chordata > Amphibia > Caudata > Salamandridae > Lissotriton > Lissotriton helveticus. Next base: position 152,356,059 of record NC_136072.1, on the reverse strand, counting down.
GAGCTCTGTTTTATGAGGGAGCTTGGTGTTTACTTTTCTTTCTCTGACTTCAAAGTGAGAGGACTTATGTGACAATTATGCTGGATACTGAGGGTGTGCTTGAAGAAGTCGTTGTCCCTCCCGTTGAGGATTGCCAGTTTGGAGTAATATTTGATTATTACTTTCTTTAATTACATCTGTCTCCCCATCTCCTTCTCCCTCCCCATCTGTCCCCCTATTAGCTCCATTATATCTCCATAATACCTCCATTATATCTCCGTTTTATCTCTAATATATCTCCATGTTATCTCCATCTACATCACTTCATCCCTTCTCCATCCCATCTCTCCATCCCATCTCCAGGTGTTTAAATTGTGTTCTTATATTCCTTCATTTGCTATGCATTCAAAATCAGAGGCCAAATGTCGAGCTCTGTTTTATGAGGGAGCTTGGTGTTTACTTTTCTTTGTCTGACTTCAAAGTGAGAGAACTTAAATCATGCTGGATACTGGGGGTGTGCTTGAAAAAGGCTTTGTCCCTCCTGTGGAGCATTGCCAGTTTACTGTATTATTTCAAAAGGGTTTGCTTTCTATAACTATATCTGTCTTCCCATCTCCTTCTCCCCATCTGTCTCTCTATTAGCTCCATTATAGTTCCATTATATCCCCATTTTATCTTCATTATAGCTCTACTTTATCCCCATTTATCTCCACTTTATCCCTATTTATCTCCACTTTATCCCCATTATAGCCCCATTTATCTCCACTTTATCCCCATTTTATCTCCATTATATCCCCAATTTACCCTCCACTTTATCTCCACTTATCCCCAATTTATCCCCAATTTATCTCCACGTTATCCCCAATTTATCCCCACTTTATCTCCGTTATATCTCCATCACTCCATCCCATCTCCATCCCATCTCCATCCCACTCCATCTCTCCATCCCATCTCCAGGTGCTTAAATTGTGTTCTTATCTTCTCACATTTGCTATGCATTAAAAATAAATCAGAGGCCAATTGTCGTGCTCTGTCTTATGAGGGAGCTTAGGGGCATATCATCAAGGGCCTGAAGATATAACTATCACCGCTTTAGCGTCCGTTTTCGGTCGCAAATCGGCAATAATTGTATTGCAATATTTGCAAGGACACGCTAGCGCGTGTTTCCTTGCTTCAGCTACCGTTTTGTTCACACCTTGCTTTGCATTTCTAATGAGATGCAAAGGAGGCGTGCCTAACAAAGCACAATAGGAGAATATTACTACTCCAACTTCGTGATATTATCAACGAGGGGTAGCGATATTTTAAATCCTGTTAACTATCCCATAACGCAGGAATTTAATGTCTGTTAAATTCCTGTCTAAGGCATACCTAACATGGGAGGCGGATTATGGTGATACACCACGGGGTCGGATCACCAAGGCTATTCCTGTTTTGGGTGCAACATCGCTGGTTTTCCTGCGATGTTAGCCCATTTCTCTGGAATATTATCTCCCTAGAGCGTTACCAGGACGATAAATTCCTGCGATGGACGGCGATAAATAAACAAGCGCTAAGGGCGCTTTGTGTTTATTTACTGCTGTCCTAGTAAAAATGCCCCTTGGTGTTTACTTTTCTTTCTCTGACTTCAAAGTGAGAGGACTTATGTGACAATAATGCTGGATACTGAGGGTGTACTTGAAGAAGGTGTTGTCCCTCCCGTGGAGCATTGCCAGTTTAGGGTAATATTTGACTATTACTTTATATAACTACATCTGTCTCCCCATCTCCTTCTCCCCTTCTGTCTCCCCATCTGTCCCCCTATTAGCTCCATTATAGTTCCATTATATCTCCGTTCTATCTCCACTTTATCTCCGTTTAACTCATTATATCTCTGTTCTATCTCCACTTTATCTCCATTTTATCCCCATTTTATCTCTCCTTTATCTCCACTTTATCTCTGTTTTATCTCCATTTGATCTCTTATACCTCCATTATACCTCCATTATATCTCCATTATACCTCCATTATATCTCTGTTTTATCTCCAATATATCTCCATTTTATCTCCATCTCCATCACTCCTCGCCATCTCCATCCCTTCTCCATCCCATCTCTCCATCCCATCTCCAGGTGTTTAAATTGTGTTCTTATATTCCTACATTTGCTATGCATTCAAAATCAGAGGCCAAATGCCGAGCTTGTTTTATGAGGGAGCTTGGTGTTTACTTTTCTTTGTCTGACTTCAAAGTGAGAGGACGTATGTGAAAATCATGCTGGATACGGGGGGTGTGCTTGAAAATGGCTTTGTCCCTCCTGTGGAGCATTGCCAGTTTACTGTATTATTTCAAAAGGGTTTGCTTTCTATAACTATATCTGTCTCCCCATCTCCTTCTCCCCATATGTCTCCCCATCTATCTCCCTATTAGCTCCATTATAGCTCCATTAAACCTCCATTATATCTCTCTTCTATCTCCACTTTATCTCCATTCTATCACCACATTATCTCCATTTTATCTCCACTATATCTCGTACCATGATCACAAAAATAATCCTTTCTAGATTCTTCCATCCTCTACCCCTCCTTGCATCATCTCATACCTCTTTTTTACTATTCAGATCTCCCAAACAATCCTTTCTAAACCCTTCCCTCTGACTCTTCCCCCTTTACTCATCCCAAAATGTCTCCTACTGCAATGAGCTAAAAAACAAAACAACGAGGCCCCATCAGTGTTAGCGTTGCGATTGATATCGCTGACAGGGGCTTAACTCAGGAATTAAACGTCTGCTAAATTCCTAATTTAGACAAACCTGTAAAGGGGGGGGGGGGTGGATTATGTGGCTAAAACTACAGGCCCTATCAACACGGTTATCGCAATTTCAATGGAATATCGCTGGAAGAACAGCGATATGCCATTGAAAAAGGCGATAATCCCCGCTATCGCTGGGATTTTTATCTCCATGTCGTTAAACGTTGTTAATACAACACTAACATGGAGATTATCGCCAGCAATAGCCGGCGATAGATTTCCTCAAGCTAACAACGGTCAGCGATAATTATTGCTGCAGCTTGTTAATATGCCCCTGTGTTCTTATATTCTCACATTTGCTATGCATTCAAAATCAGAGGCCAAAGGTCGGGCTCTGTCTTATGAGGGAGCTTGAATCCAAAAAAGTGGAGATAAAACTATCGCCCTATCAACAACAGGGTGCTAACATACAAAATTGCATGTTAGCACCCTTTTTCACTATGCCTCCCTTTGCAAAGTGGGCATTCCTTCCAAAAATAACTGGAGAAATGTTGCTAACCAACATTTCTCTAATTAGCAATCGGCACGCTAACAAGCATAGCGATAAGAAAAGTAGCACTAACCGCGGTTATCGCTACTTTCTTTACGCCTGCTTTTAGTTTGACTTAGCCATGATATCCAATGGAAGGTGAATATCCTGGTTAAGTATGCCGTGGTCTATCAACATCGTAGCGCCAAAGGTTGTGCGATTATCGCTGGAATCATTGCAATAGTTGCACATGTGGCAGCTAACTCTGGTATTTTATCGCTCTGGAGATAAGCGTCGCTGATAGCGCGCTATCTCCACGATAAAAACAAGCGATATCCGGCGATAATTATCCAAGCACTAAGTGCGCTTTGCGATAATTATCATCGGTTGTTGATGATATGCTTCTTGGTGTTTACTTTTCTTTCTCTGACTTCAAAGTGAGAGGAATTATGTGACAATCATGCTGGATACTAGGGGTGTGCTTGAAGAAGGCTTTGTCCCTCCTGTGGAGCATTGCCAGTTTACTGTATTATTTCACAAGGGCTTGCTTTCTATAACTAGATCTGTCTCCCCCATCTCCTTCTCCCCCAACTGTCTCTCTATTAGCTCCATTATAGCTCCATTACATCTCCATTATATTCCCATTTTATCTACATTATATCTCTCCTTTATCTCAGTGTTATCCCCATTTAACTCCACTTTATCCCCATTTATCTCCACTTTATCCATATTTTATCCCCATTTATCTCCACATTATCCCCATTATATCCCCATTTTAACTCCATTATATCCCCAATTTGCCCCCGTTTTATCCCCACATTATCCCCACTTTATCTCTGTTTTATCTCCATTATAACTCCATCTCTGTTATATCTCCATCACTCCATCCCATCTCATCTCCATCCCACTCCATCTCTCCATCCCATCTCCAGGTGCTTAAATTGTGTTCTTATCGTCTCACATTTGCTATGCATTCAAAATCAGAGGCCAAATGTCGAGCTCTGTTTTATGAGGGAGCTTGGTGTTTACTTTTCTTTCTCTGACTTCAAAGTGAGAGGACTTATGTGACAATTATGCTGGATACTGAGGGTGTGCTTGAAGAAGTCGTTGTCCCTCCCGTTGAGGATTGCCAGTTTGGAGTAATATTTGATTATTACTTTCTTTAATTACATCTGTCTCCCCATCTCCTTCTCCCTCCCCATCTGTCCCCCTATTAGCTCCATTATATCTCCATAATACCTCCATTATATCTCCGTTTTATCTCTAATATATCTCCATTTTATCTCCATCTACATCACTCCACCCCATCTCCATCCCTTCTCCATCCCATCTCCATCACATCTCTCCATCCAATCTCCAGGTGTTTAAATTGTGTTCTTATATTCCTTCATTTGCTATGCATTCAAAATCAGAGGCCAAATGTCGAGCTCTGTTTTATGAGGGAGCTTGGTGTTTACTTTTCTTTGTCTGACTTCAAAGTGAGAGAACTTAAATCATGCTGGATACTGGGGGTGTGCTTGAAAAAGGCTTTGTCCCTCCTGTGAAGCATTGCCAGTTTACTGTATTATTTCACAAGGGCTTGCTTTCTATAACTAGATCTGTCTCCCCCATCTCCTTCTCCCCCAACTGTCCCTCTATTAGCTCCATTATAGCTCCATTACATCTCCATTATATTCCCATTTTATCTACATTATATCTCTCCTTTATCTCAGTGTTAGCCCCATTTATCTCCACTTTATCCCCATTTATCTCCACTTTATCCATATTTTATCCCCATTATATCCCCATTTATCTCCACATTATCCCCATTATATCCCCATTTTAACTCCATTATATCCCCAATTTGCCCCCGTTTTATCCCCACATTATCCCCACTTTATCTCTGTTTTATCTCCGTTATAACTCCATCTCTGTTATATCTCCATCACTCCATCCCATCTCATCTCCATCCCACTCCATCTCTCCATCCCATCTCCAGGTGCTTAAATTGTGTTCTTATCGTCTCACATTTGCTATGCATTCAAAATCAGAGGCCAAATGTCGAGCTCTGTTTTATGAGGGAGCTTGGTGTTTACTTTTCTTTCTCTGACTTCAAAGTGAGAGGACTTATGTGACAATTATGCTGGATACTGAGGGTGTGCTTGAAGAAGTTGTTGTCCCTCCCGTTGAGGATTGCCAGTTTGGAGTAATATTTGATTATTACTTTCTTTAATTACATCTGTCTCCCCATCTCCTTCTCCCTCCCCATCTGTCCCCCTGTTAGCTCCATTATATCTCCATAATACCTCCATTATATCTCCGTTTTATCTCTAACATATCTCCATTTTATCTCCATCTACATCACTCCACCCCATCTCCATCCCTTCTCCATCCCATCTCCATCCCATCTCTCCATCCAATCTCCAGGTGTTTAAATTGTGTTCTTATATTCCTTCATTTGCTATGCATTCAAAATCAGAGGCCAAATGTCGAGCTCTGTTTTATGAGGGAGCTTGGTGTTTACTTTTCTTTGTCTGACTTCAAAGTGAGAGAACTTAAATCGTGCTGGATACTGGGGGTGTGCTTGAAAAAGGCTTTGTCCCTCCTGTGGAGCATTGCCAGTTTACTGTATTATTTCAAAAGGGTTTGCTTTCTATAACTATATCTGTCTTCCCATCTCCTTCTCCCCATCTGTCTCTCTATTAGCTCCATTATAGTTCCATTATATCCCCATTTTATCTCCATTATAGCTCTACTTTATCCCCATTTATCTCCACTTTATCCCTATTTATCCCCTATTTATCCCCACTTTATCCACATTATAGCCCCATTTATCTCCACTTTATCCCCATTTTATCTCCATTATATCCCCAAGTTACCCTCCACGTTATCCCCACTTTATCTCCACTTTATCACCAATTTATCTCCACTTTATCCCCAATTTATCCCCACTTTATCGCCGTTATATCTCCATCACTCCATCCCATCTCCATCCCACTCCATCTTTCCATCCCATCTCCAGGTGCTTAAATTGTGTTCTTATCTTCTCACATTTGCTATGCATTCAAAATAAATCAGAGGCCAATTGTCGTGCTCTGTCTTATGAGGGAGCTTAGGGGCATATCATCAAGGGCCTGAAGATATAACTATCACCGCTTTAGCGTCCGTTTTCGGTCGCAAATCGGCGATAATTGTATTGCAATATTTGCAAGGACACGCTAGCGCGTGTTTCCTTGCTTCAGCTCCCGTTTTGTTCACACCTTGCTTTGCATCTCTAATGAGATGCAAAGGAGGCGTGCCGAACAAAGCACAATGCGAGAATATTACTACTCCAACTTCGTGATATTATGAACGAGGGGTAGCGATATTTTAAATCCTGTTAACTATCCCATAACGCAGGAATTTAATGTCTGTTAAATTCCTGTCTAAGGCATAGCTAACATGGGAGGTGGATTATGGTGATACACCACGGGGTCGTATCACCAAGGCTATCCCTGTTTTGGGTGCAACATCGCTGGTATTCCAGCGATGTTAGCCCATTTCTCTGGAATATTATCTCCCTAGAGCGTTACCAGGACGATAAATTCCTGCGATGGACGGCGATAAATAAACAAGCGCTAAGGGCGCTTTGTGTTTATTTACTGCTGTCCTAGTAAAAATGCCCCTTGGTGTTTACTTTTCTTTCTCTGACTTCAAAGTGAGAGGACTTATGTGACAATAATGCTGGATACTGAGGGTGTGCTTGAAGAAGGTGTTGTCCCTCCCGTGGAGCATTGCCAGTTTAGGGTAATATTTGACTATTACTTTATATAACTACATCTGTCTCCCCATCTCCTTCTCCCCTTCTGTCTCCCCATCTGTCCCCCTATTAGCTCCATTATAGTTCCATTATATCTCCGTTCTATCTCCACTTTATCTCCGTTTAACTCATTATATCTCTGTTCTATCTCCACTTTATCTCCATTTTATCCCCATTTTATCTCTCCTTTATCTCCACTTTATCTCTGTTTTATCTCCATTTGATCTCTTATACCTCCATTATACCTCCATTATATCTCCATTATACCTCCATTATATCTCCGTTTTATCTCCAATATATCTCCATTTTATCTCCATCTCCATCACTCCTCGCCATCTCCATCCCTTCTCCATCCCATCTCTCCATCCCATCTCCAGGTGTTTAAATTGTGTTCTTATATTCCTACATTTGCTATGCATTCAAAATCAGAGGCCAAATGCCGAGCTTGTTTTATGAGGGAGCTTGGTGTTTACTTTTCTTTGTCTGACTTCAAAGTGAGAGGACGTATGTGAAAATCATGCTGGATACTGGGGGTGTGCTTGAAAAAGTCTTTGTCCCTCCTGTGGAGCATTGCCAGTTTACTGTATTATTTCAAAAGGGTTTGCTTTCTATAACTATATCTGTCTCCCCATCTCCTTCTCCCCATATGTCTCCCCATCTATCTCCCTATTAGCTCCATTATAGCTCCATTAAACCTCCATTATATCTCTCTTCTATCTCCACTTTATCTCCATTCTATCACCACATTATCTCCATTTTATCTCCACTATATCTCGTACCATGATCACAAAAATAATCCTTTCTAGATTCTTCCATCCTCTACCCCTCCTTGCATCATCTCATACCTCTTTTTTACTATTCAGATCTCCCAAACAATCCTTTCTAAACCCTTCCCTCTGACTCTTCCCCCTTTACTCATCCCAAAATGTCTCCTACTGCAATGAGCTAAAAAACAAAACAACGAGGCCCCATCAGTGTTAGCGTTGCGATTGATATCGCTGACAGGGGCTTAACTCAGGAATTAAACGTCTGCTAAATTCCTAATTTAGACAAACCTGTAAAGGGGGGGGGGTGGATTATGTGGCTAAAACTACAGGCCCTATCAACACGGTTATCGCAATTTCAATGGAATATCGCTGGAAGAACAGCAATATGCCATTGAAAAAGGCGATAATCCCCGCTATCGCTGGGATTTTTATCTCCATGTCGTTAAACGTTGTTAATACAACACTAACATGGAGATTATCGCCAGCAATAGCCGGCGATAGATTTCCTCAAGCTAACAACGGTCAGCGATAATTATTGCTGCAGCTTGTTAATATGCCCCTGTGTTCTTATATTCTCACATTTGCTATGCATTCAAAATCAGAGGCCAAAGGTCGGGCTCTGTCTTATGAGGGAGCTTGAATCCAAAAAAGTGGAGATAAAACTATCGCCCTATCAACAACAGGGTGCTAACATACAAAATTGCATGTTAGCACCCTTTTTCACTATGCCTCTCTTTGCAAAGTGGGCATTCCTTCCAAAAATAACTGGAGAAATGTTGCTAACCAACATTTCTCCAATTAGCAATCGGCACGCTAACAAGCATAGCGATAAGAAAAGTAGCACTAACCGCGGTTATCGCTACTTTCTTTACGCCTGCTTTTAGTTTGACTTAGCCATGATATCCAATGGAAGGTGGATATCCTGGTTAAGTATGCCGTGGTCTATCAACATCGTAGCGCCAAAGGTTGTGCGATAATCGCTGGAATCCTTGCAATAGTTGCACATGTGGCAGCTAACTCTGGTATTTTATCGCTCTGGAGATAAGCGTCGCTGATAGCGCGCTATCTCCACGATAAAAACAAGCGATATCCGGCGATAATTATCCAAGCACTAAGTGCGCTTTGCGATAATTATCATTGGTTGTTGATGATATGCCCCTTGGTGTTTACTTTTCTTTCTCTGACTTCAAAGTGAGAGGAATTATGTGACAATCATGCTGGATACTAGGGGTGTGCTTGAAGAAGGCTTTGTCCCTCCTGTGGAGCATTGCCAGTTTACTGTATTATTTCACAAGGGCTTGCTTTCTATAACTAGATCTGTCTCCCCCATCTCCTTCTCCCCCATCTGTCTCTCTATTAGCTCCATTATAGCTCGATTACATCTCCATTATATTCCCATTTTATCTACATTATATCTCTACTTTATCTCAGTGTTATCCCCATTTATCTCCACTTTATCCCCATTTATCTCCACTTTATCCATATTTTATCCCCATTATATCCCCATTTATCTCCACATTATCCCCATTATATCCCCATTTTAACTCCATTATATCCCCACTTTCCCCCTGTTTTATCCCCACTTTATCCCCACTTTATCTCTGTTTTATCTCCGTTATAACTCCATCTCTGTTATATCTCCATCACTCCATCCCATCTCATCTCCATCCCACTCCATCTCTCCATCCCATCTCCAGGTGCTTAAATTGTGTTCTTATCGTCTCACATTTGCTATGCATTCAAAATCAGAGGCCAAATGTCGAGCTCTGTTTTATGAGGGAGCTTGGTGTTTACTTTTCTTTCTCTGACTTCAAAGTGAGAGGACTTATGTGACAATTATGCTGGATACTGAGGGTGTGCTTGAAGAAGTCGTTGTCCCTCCCGTGGAGGATTGCCAGTTTGGAGTAATATTTGATTATTACTTTCTTTAACTACATCTGTCTCCCCATCTCCTTCTCCCTCCCCATCTGTCCCCCTATTAGCTCCATTATATCTCCATAATACCTCCATTATATCTCCGTTTTATCTCTAATATATCTCCATTTTATCTCCATCTACATCACTCCACCCCATCTCCATCCCTTCTCCATCCCATCTCCATCCCATCTCTCCATCCAATCTCCAGGTGTTTAAATTGTGTTCTTATATTCCTTCATTTGCTATGCGTTCAAAATCAGAGGCCAAATGTCGAGCTCTGTTTTATGAGGGAGCTTGGTGTTTACTTTTCTTTGTCTGACTTCAAAGTGAGAGAACTTAAAATCATGCTGGATACTGGGGGTGTGCTTGAAAAAGGCTTTGTCCCTCCTGTGGAGCATTGCCAGTTTACTGTATTATTTCAAAAGGGTTTGCTTTCTATAACTATATCTGTCTTCCCATCTCCTTCTCCCCATCTGTCTCTCTATTAGCTCCATTATAGTTCCATTATATCCCCATTTTATCTCCATTATAGCTCTACTTTATCCCCATTTATCTCCACTTTATCCCTATTTATCTCCACTTTATCTCCACTTTATCCCCATTATAACCCCATTTAGCTCCACTTTATCCCCACTTTATCTCCATTATATCCCCAATTTACCCTCCACTTTATCCCCACTTTATCTCCACTTTATCCCCACTTTATCCCCAATTTATCCCCACTTCATCGCCGTTATATCTCCATCACTCCATCCCATCTCCATCCCACTCCATCTCTCCATCCCATCTCCAGGTGCTTAAATTGTGTTCTTATCTTCTCACATTTGCTATGCATTCAAAATAAATCAGAGGCCAATTGTCGTGCTCTGTCTCATGAGGGAGCTTAGGGGCATATCATCAAGGGCCTGAAGATATAACTATCACCGCTTTAGCGTCCGTTTTCGGTCGCAAATCGGCGATAATTGTATTGCAATATTTGCAAGGACACGCTAGCGCGTGTTTCCTTGCTTCAGCTCCCGTTTTGTTCACACCTTGCTTTGCATCTCTAATGAGATGCAAAGGAGGCGTGCCTAACAAAGCACAATGCGAGAATATTACTACTCCAACTTCGTGATATTATGAACGAGGGGTAGCGATATTTTAAATCCTGTTAACTATCCCATAACGCAGGAATTTAATGTCTGTTAAATTCCTGTCTAAGGCATAGCTAACATGGGAGGTGGATTATGGTGATACACCACGGGGTCGTATCACCAAGGCTATCCCTGTTTTGGGTGCAACATCGCTGGTTTTCCAGCGATGTTAGCCCATTTCTCTGGAATATTATCTCCCTAGAGCGTTACCAGGACGATAAATTCCTGCGATGGACGGCGATAAATAAACAAGCGCTAAGGGCGCTTTGTGTTTATTTACTGCTGTCCTAGTAAAAATGCCCCTTGGTGTTTACTTTTCTTTCTCTGACTTCAAAGTGAGAGGACTTATGTGACAATAATGCTGGATACTGAGGGTGTGCTTGAAGAAGGTGTTGTCCCTCCCGTGGAGCATTGCCAGTTTTGGGTAATATTTGACTATTACTTTATATAACTACATCTGTCTCCCCATCTCCTTCTCCTCTTCTGTCTCCCCATCTGTCCCCCTATTAGCTCCATTATAGTTCCATTATATCTCCGTTCTATCTCCACTTTATCTCCGTTTAACTCATTATATCTCTGTTCTATCTCCACTTTATCTCCATTTTATCCCCATTTTATCTCTCCTTTATCTCTGTTTTATCTCCATTTGATCTCTTATACCTCCATTATACCTCCATTATATCTCCATTATACCTCCATTATATCTCCGTTTTATCTCCAATATATCTCCATTTTATCTCCATCACTCCTCGCCATCTCCATCCCTTCTCCATTCCATCTCTCCATCCCATCTCCAGGTGTTTAAATTGTGTTCTTATATTCCTACATTTGCTATGCATTCAAAATCAGAGGCCAAATGCCGAGCTTGTTTTATGAGGGAGCTTGGTGTTTACTTTTCTTTGTCTGACTTCAAAGTGAGAGGACTTATGTGAAAATCATGCTGGATACTGGGGGTGTGCTTGAAAAAGGCTTTGTCCCTCCTGTGGAGCATTGCCAGTTTACTGTATTATTTCAAAAGGGTTTGCTTTCTATAACTATATCTGTCTCCCCATCTCCTTCTCCCCATATGTCTCCCCATCTATCTCCCTATTAGCTCCATTATAGCTCAACTATATCTCGTACCATGATCACAAAAATAATCCTTTCTAGATTCTTCCATCATCTACCCCTCCTTGCATCATCTCATACCTCTTTTTTACTATTCAGATCTCCAAAAACAATCCTTTCTAAACCCTTCCCTCTGACTCTTCCCCCTTTACTCATCCCAAAATGTCTCCTACTGCAATGAGCTAAAAAACAAAACAACGAGGCCCCATCAGTGTTAGCGTTGCGATTGATATCGCTAACAGGGGCTTAACTCAGGAATTAAACGTCTGCTAAATTCCTAATTTAGACAAACCTGTAAAGGGGGGGTGGATTATGTGGCTAAAACTACAGGCCCTATCAACACGGTTATCGCAATTTCAATGGAATATCGCTGGAAGAACAGCGATATGCCATTGAAAAAGGCGATAATCCCCGCTATCGCTGGGATTTTTATCTCCATGTCGTTAAACGTTGTTAATACAACACTAACATGGAGATTATCGCCAGCAATAGCCGGCGATAGATTTCCTCAAGCTAACAACGGTCAGCGATAATTATTGCTGCAGCTTGTTAATATGCCCCTGTGTTCTTATATTCTCACATTTGCTATGCATTCAAAATCAGAGGCCAAAGGTCGGGCTCTGTCTTATGAGGGAGCTTGAATCCAAAAAAGTGGAGATAAAACTATCGCCCTATCAACAACAGGGTGCTAACATACAAAATTGCATGTTAGCACCCTTTTTCACTATGCCTCCCTTTGCAAAGTGGGCATTCCTTCCAAAAATAACTGGAGAAATGTTGCTAACCAACATTTCTCCAATTAGCAATCGGCACGCTAACAAGCATAGCGATAAGAAAAGTAGCACTAACCGCGGTTATCGCTACTTTCTTTACGCCTGCTTTTAGTTTGACTTAGCCATGATATCCAATGGAAGGTGGATATCCTGGTTAAGTATGCCGTGGTCTATCAACATCGTAGCGCCAAAGGTTGTGCGATTATCGCTGGAATCCTTGCAATAGTTGCACATGTGGCAGCTAACTCTGGTATTTTATTGCTCTGGAGATAAGCGTCGCTGATAGCGCGCTATCTCCACGATAAAAACAAGCGATATCCGGCGATAATTATCCAAGCACTAAGGGCCAGATGTAGGTAGGCTTTTACCGGGTGGTAACGGCCGAATTCGGCCGTTACCACCCGGTAAAAGCATTTTGACATGTAGGTCCCTGTAATTTACAGACTCGGTAAATTTACCGATAGGTAAATTTACCGAGTATGTAAAATACCGAGTCGGTATCATTACTGATTCCGGTAAATTGGTATGTAGGTGGGACTCTTCTGAGTCCCACAAGCAGTACAAAATCGGTATTTTACCATCAAATACTACTTGATGGTAAAATACCGTTTCTGGTGTGCATGCACATGTGTGCATGCACACCTATGCCATATGACAGGCAGACCTGCCCTTAGGGCAGGTATGCCTGCCACATGGCACCCGAGCCTCTTTTGGGGGTGCCAGAGGGTGTCAAAGTGACACCCCCTGCACCCTTGTGACAGTCGGTATTTTCCGATGTGGTAAATACCGACCGGTATATGCCCAATCAATCCTATGGGCTTCAAAGCCCATAGGAATGCATGGGCATTAACTGGTCGGTATTTACCACATCGGAAATTACCGACTGTTTCCGATTCGGTAATTGCACATCTGTAATTACCTACATCTCGGTATTTTTATTTTCCGACCTCTGAAATACCGAGTCGGTATGACTCGGTATTTAAGAGGTCGGTAAATAAAATTTACCTACATCTGGCCCTGTGTGCGCTTTGCGATAATTATCATCGGTTGTTGATGATATGCCCCTTGGTGTTTACTTTTCTTTCTCTGACTTCAAAGTGAGAGGAATTATGTGACAATCATGCTGGATACTAGGGGTGTGCTTGAAGAAGGCTTTGTCCCTCCTGTGGAGCATTGCCAGTTTACTGTATTATTTCACAACGGCTTGCTTTCTATAACTAGATCTGTCTCCCCATCTCCTTCTCCCCCATCTGTCTCTCTATTAGCTCCATTATAGCTCCATTACATCTCCATTATATTCCCATTTTATCTACATTATATCTCTCCTTTATCTCAGTGTTATCCCCATTTATCTCCACTTTATCCCCATTTATCTCCACTTTATCCATATTTTATCCCCATTATATCCCCATTTATCTCCACATTATCCCCGTTATATCCCCATTTTAACTCCATTATATCCCCACTTTCCCCCCATTTTATCCCCACTTTATCCCCACGTTATCCCCACTTTATCTCTGTTTTATCTCCGTTATAACTCCATCTCTGTTATATCTCCATCACTCCATCCCATCTCATCTCCATCCCACTCCATCTCTCCATCCCATCTCCAGGTGCTTAAATTGTGTTCTTATCGTCTCACATTTGCTATGCATTCAAAATCAGAGGCCAAATGTCGAGCTCTGTTTTATGAGGGAGCTTGGTGTTTACTTTTCTTTCTCTGACTTCAAAGTGAGAGGACTTATGTGACAATTATGCTGGATACTGAGGGTGTGCTTGAAGAAGTCGTTGTCCCTCCCGTGGAGGATTGCCAGTTTGGAGTAATATTTGATTATTACTTTCTTTAACTACATCTGTCTCCCCATCTCCTTCTCCCTCCCCATCTGTCCCCCTATTAGCTCCATTATATCTCCATAATACCTCCATTATATCTCCGTTTTATCTCTAATATATCTCCATTTTATCTCCATCTACATCACTCCACCCCATCTCCATCCCTTCTCCATCCCTTCTCCATCCCATCTCCATCCCATCTCTCCATCCAATCTCCAGGTGTTTAAATTGTGTTCTTATATTCCTTCATTTGCTATGCATTCAAAATCAGAGGCCAAATGTCGAGCTCTGTTTTATGAGGGAGCTTGGTGTTTACTTTTCTTTGTCTGACTTCAAAGTGAGAGAACTTAAATCATGCTGGATACTGGGGGTGTGCTTGAAAAAGGCTTTGTCCCTCCTGTGGAGCATTGCCAGTTTACTGTATTATTTCAAAAGGGTTTGCTTTCTATAACTATATCTGTCTTCCCATCTCCTTCTCCCCATCTGTCTCTCTATTAGCTCCATTATAGTTCCATTATATCCCCATTTAATCTCCATTATAGCTCTACTTTATCCCCATTTATCTCCACTTTATCCCTATTTATCTCCACTTTATCCCCATTATAGCCCCATTTATCTCCACTTATCCCCATTTTATCTCCATTATATCCCCAATGTACCCTCCACTTTATCCCCACTTTATCCCCACTTTATCTCCACTTTATCCCCAATTTATCCCCACTTTATCGCCGTTATATCTCCATCCCATCTCCATCCCACTCCATCTCTCCATCCCATCTCCAGGTGCTTAAATTGTGTTCTTATCTTCTCACATTTGCTATGCATTCAAAATAAATCAGAGGCCAATTGTCATGCTCTGTCTCATGAGGGAGCTTAGGGGCATATCATCAAGGGCCTGAAGATATTACTATCACCGCTTTAGCGTCCATTTTCGGTCGCAAATCGGCGATAATTGTATTGCAATATTTGCAAGGACACGCTAGCGCGTGTTTCCTTGCTTCAGCTCCCGTTTTGTTCACACCTTGCTTTGCATCTCTAATGAGAATATTACTACTCCAACTTCGTGATATTATGAACGAGGGGTAGCGATATTTTAAATCCTGTTAACTATCCCATAACGCAGGAATTTAATGTCTGTTAAATTCCTGTCTAAGGCATAGCTAACATGGGAGGTGGATTATGGTGATACACCACGGGGTCGTATCACCAAGGCTATCCCTGTTTTGGGTGCAACATCGCTGGTTTTCCAGCGATGTTAGCCCATTTCTCTGGAATATTATCTCCCTAGAGCGTTACCAGGACGATAAATTCCTGCGATGGACGGCGATAAATAAACAAGCGCTAAGGGCGCTTTGTGTTTATTTACTGCTGTCCTAGTAAAAATGCCCCTTGGTGTTTACTTTTCTTTCTCTGACTTCAAAGTGAGAGGACTTATGTGACAATAATGCTGGATACTGAGGGTGTGCTTGAAGAAGGTGTTGTCCCTCCCGTGGAGCATTGCCAGTTTAGGGTAATATTTGACTATTACTTTATATAACTACATCTGTCTCCCCATCTCCTTCTCCCCTTCTGTCTCCCCATCTGTCCCCCTATTAGCTCCATTATAGTTCCATTATATCTCCGTTCTATCTCCACTTTATCTCCGTTTAACTCATTATATCTCTGTTCTATCTCCACTTTATCTCCATTTTATCCCCATTTTATCTCTCCTTTATCTCTGTTTTATCTCCATTTGATCTCTTATACCTCCATTATACCTCCATTATATCTCCATTATACCTCCATTATATCTCCGTTTTATCTCCAATATATCTCCATTTTATCTCCATCACTCCTCGCCATCTCCATCCCTTCTCCATCCCATCTCTCCATCCCATCTCCAGGTGTTTAAATTGTGTTCTTATATTCCTACATTTGCTATGCATTCAAAATCAGAGGCCAAATGCCGAGCTTGTTTTATGAGGGAGCTTGGTGTTTACTTTTCTTTGTCTGACTTCAAAGTGAGAGGACTTATGTGAAAATCATGCTGGATACTGGGGGTGTGCTTGAAAAAGGCTTTGTCCCTCCTGTGGAGCATTGCCAGTTTACTGTATTATTTCAAAAGGGTTTGCTTTCTATAACTATATCTGTCTCCCCATCTCCTTCTCCCCATATGTCTCCCCCATCTATCTCCCTATTAGCTCCATTATAGCTCCATTAAACCTTCATTATATCTCTCTTCTATCTCCACTTTATCTCCATTCTATCACCACATTATCTCCATCTCCACTATATCTCGTACCATGATCACAAAAATAATCCTTTCTAGATTCTTCCACCCTCTACCCCTCCTTGCATCATCTCATACCTCTTTTTTTTTTTTTTTTTTAACCTTTTTTTTAAAATTTTTATTTTGGTATTTGCTCAAGAGTGAAAGAAAAGGTAGAAAAGTAAAGGGGAGAAAGAAGGAGATGAACCATATAACAGGCGACATAACGCCACATTTCCCGCACAGGGGATGCCAGGAACCCCGCCATAGCACCCCCCATACAAATAAGATATGTTGCCTCACATATCAATGTTCGTGGTCACTAAATCAACGAGCGCGGCAAGTCCATAACGATTGTTCATCGGGCTCGAGGAGGCGTCCCAAGGCAAGCTGGTGTCAAGTAGGAGCGCCGCTTGGACACTCCCACATGGAGGCATGTCGCAACAAGAGTAACTGCAACCCCCCAACGTCCCCCCAGTCCCCCCCCCACCCACCCCCTTCCCCTGGAGGTGGCGACCAACATCCATACATCACAACCACCCACACTGAACGGTTAAACTTGAAATAGGTGTAGTGCAAGAAGTGCCGGGGGACAAACTGCAGAAGGGAGACCCCGAGAGAGGAACCTCACCAAGGGACCCCAGGTAAATATGAAGTTCTTGAAGTTCCCCATAAATATATCAGACAATCTCTCCATACTCAAAAGACGCCACAGTCGCGCATGCCACAATGAAATAGCCGGAGCAGATGGGCTCTTCCAGGCGGTCGCTAGTGTCAATTTGGCCGCCCGCAAACACAGCCATACCATGCGTTTATCAGCCCTCGTTTGGTGTTCCAGTAAGGGATCTCTTAGCCCCAGCAGGACATAATCCATGGAATTCGGAATTGGATAGCCTAATATGTCTTTAATATGGGACAGGATCTCGGACCAGAAGGGACGAATGCTGGGGCAATCCCACCAAATGTGGCGAAAGTCCCCTAAGCCACCACAGCCCCGCCAACACCTATCGGAAGTAGTCGGAAAGATCCGATGCAGCCTAGCTGGATATAGATACCAGTCAAACATTAGTTTAAAATGAGCCTCGCGGAGGTTCGTGGAGTGGTTATGCTTCGTCACATCCCGCCAGAGATTCCTCCACTCGGGGTCAGAAATATCCCTACCCAGGGTAGCCTCCCAGTGGTCCATGTAGCGAGGACGGGGGGAATCTGCAGTATCAAGTAACATCCTATATAAGGAGGAAATCGTCCCCTTCATCTCAGACGTGCGGAGGATGAAAGCTTCAAATTTCGTCAGTGGTCTTACAGCGGCGTCCCCAACTGTAGTCGAAGTCGCCCAGTGCAAAAGTTGAAGATGACGAAAGCGTTCCGTGGGCGGCACCCCGTAATCTCGCATACAGTTATGAAAAGTGAGTGGCGCTGTCCCGTGAAACAGGTGAGTAAGAGCTCGGCAGCCGCCCTCCCTCCAAACCTCAAACGGTCCGCCCGACAATGCCGGGGGGAAGGCCGGATTAAAATGAATAGGAGTAAAGGGAGAAGGGAAGGTGGTCCACCGGTCGTCTCCGCTAAGTGTATCCCAGACCTTCAACACCGTGCTGGTAGGTGTGCTAATGTACGCATTCCTGGGGCGGTCAGTCTTGGGTTTCCATGCCAGGTCCCAGATGGATCTGCCAGCCACACACCGGTCCATATGGAGCCAATGCTTTTCCGAGAGCCGCTGCGACCATTCAACAAGGACCCTCAACTGCGCCGCCTTATAATACAGGACCATATCCGGGAACCCCACCCCCCCCTCCGAACATGGACGGCGGAGCACAGCATAGGAGAGTCGCGCCCTGCCACCCTGCCACACATATTTCAGCATTATAGATTTTAGTCGACGAAAATAGTCTGAATCCACCGGAATAGGTAAAGCCTGGAAGAGGTAAAGAAGTTTAGGAAGGAGGACCATCTTGAGGGCATGAACCCTACCCAGCCATGAAATGAACTTGGGCTTCCACCTCTCGAGTTCAGTGCGAAGCACATTCAACATGGGTGTAAAATTGGCCGAAAATAAGGCACCTATAGTAGACGTCAAATGCACTCCTAGATACATCAGCGAGGAAGTCGACCAGGACAAGGGTGTAAGTGCCCGCAAACGTTGCACCCCTGCGGGTGAGAGAGTCAAGTTCAATATATAAGATTTGGTAAGATTAACTTTAAAGCCTGCGACCTTCTCAAAGACAGAAAGCACAGTATGAACATGGGGCAATGACAGTTCCGGATCTTTAAGGGAGAGCAGCACGTCGTCAGCAAACAGCGAGATCTTATGCTGTTCCCCGGCGAAGGGGATGCCCAAGATGCCTTCGTGTTCCCGGATCGCGAGCGCCAAGGGCTCAATACTTAAAGCGAAGAGGAGTGGTGAGAGAGGACATCCCTGACGCGTACCCCGTGAGTGACGGAAACTGCCAGACCTGTGGCCATTCACCAACACCCTCGACATAGGGTTGCTAAAATTGGCCTCAAGCATCTGAAGGAAGCGAGGGTCAAACCCAAAGGCCGCGAGAGTATGACGCAGGAAGCCCCAGTCGACGCGATCGAAGGCTTTCTCCGCGTCAAGACCTATTAAGACCGCCGGAATACGGAATCTAGTAGCCTTTTCGATCAGGTGGACCACACGCCGCAAGTTGTCGTGGGTTTGTCGCCCTTTGATGAAGCCGGACTGGTCCGGCTGCACCAAAGCCGGCATCAAGTCCCGCAACCTCCCCGCAAGAATAGAAGAGTACAGTTTAGCATCTAGGTTGAGGAGCGCTATCGGCCGGTAGGAGGCGCACTCAGCACGGTCCTTCCCGGGTTTGGGGAGAACCGTGATCAACGCTTCGGCCATCGTGTCAGAAGTCCTGCCCTCCGATGCCATGGAATTAAAGAGGGAGACCAGGAAGTCGCAGAGCTCAGACGCAAATGACTTATAGAACAGAGCGGTGTAGCCGTCCGGGCCCGGGGCCTTGTGGAGTTTCAACGCCTTAATGGCGGTCAGAACCTCCTCTCTGGTAATCGGGGAACTCAACATGTCGTTCCACTCCGCGGAGACCTGTGGCAAAGGGAGACCCCTCAGGAATGCAGATTGAGCCTCCGAGTCGGGGGCGTCACCTGCATAAAGAGTGGCGTAGAAACGGCCAAAGATGCCAGCTTTGTCCGCATCACCATGGTGTACAGAGCCTGCCTGGTCGCGGATTCCCCCAATGTAGTCCTTTTCGCGCTTATCGTGGAGCTGCCGCGCCAAGTGCCGCCCAACCTTATTCCCCTGGCAGTAGGAGATGCGGCGGAGGCGGAGGAGAGTGAATTCAGCCCTATTATTATAGTGGGCCTTCAATTTCCCTCTCACCGCCGTCAGTGGCCGGAGAGTCACCCTGGAGGGATTGGACTTGTGCGCCTGTTCTAAAAGGGCAAGCTCCACTTCCAGGGCCTCCCTCTCCGTCCTCCTAAGTTTGTTGAGGTGTGCGTTGAGAGCGAGGCAGGTGCCCCGCAAGGAAGCCTTGCACGCATCCCAGGTCACATAAACCGAGGTATCTGAGGGCGGGTTAAGCGCCATGAAATCTCCAAGTGCCTTCCGAAGTGCTTTACAAGATTCCTCATCTCGAGTGAGTGCCGCCGGAAAGTACCATTTCCGCCAGCCGTCCCCACCCATACGCCATTGCAAGCCAAGAGTCACCAAGCCATGATCAGAGAGGGAGATCGAAAAGTTATCAGAGAATTGGGCATCTCCCCTAAGCGCCTGGCTAATAAAAATGTGATCAATACGGGAGTAAGACTGATGTACTGAGGAAAAGAACGTATAGTCCTTAGTCTGTGGATGTAGGAAGCGCCAGCTGTCCACGAGACCCAAAGCCCCTATTTGTCGCTGCGTCTCTACTGAAAAAACCCCTGACTCCGCCCGCCGCGCACCTGAACTGTCCATGCTCTTGTCCCAGACCATATTAAAATCTCCCAGGAGGAATAGGTGCCCTTCCACAAAATTCCCCACCCTCTCCAACAGCTCCTGCAAGAACCCGTTTTGGCCAGCATTAGGGACATACACAACTACAAAGGTACATTGTCGACCATACAGGGACCCCTTCACCATGAGCCAACGGCCCTCCTTATCGCTACTCACACCCAGAGGCTGAAAATGGAGGGATGCCTTGAACATTAGGGCCACACCTCTATGCTTAGTGGACGCAGATGCCCTGTAAATGAGGGGAAATTGTCGGTGACGAAGCCGAAGTTCGTCCCTCCTAGCAAGGTGGGTTTCCTGGAGGGCCACCACATCCAGATGATGATCCAACAGGTACTTCCAGAGCTTTTGACGCTTTTGCGGGGAGTTGAGACCTTTAACATTCCAGGTCCCTACAGCAATAGGCATGATAAAGTCGGGAGGTATCGCTCTGGGAGTGTGGCAGCAAGGACCCCGCCCCTACCCCCACCAGGGACATCGCCATTCCACACTCATCCGAACCAGGCCAAACTCCAAGCATCCCCCTCCAGTCATCCCCACGTCCCCCCCACCCCAGCAGAGCAGCACAATCAGGTCCCCCAGAACGAAGCACACCAGGCGGCCCTCCGAACAAACAATCCAGGTGCCAAACATCGAGGCACCTCGCCACCAATAGCCAGGCTAGTGTCCTACCCAGAGGTACCAGGACCCACCCGTCTAAGAGGCGCAGCATTCCCATCCGCACGTATCCAAAATCAATTAGGGGGCCAATAGGCCCATATGAGGCAAAGAACACTCCAGAAAGCAGCCCCGTGCAATGAGCCTTAGAGGAGGACACACTAAACGCAGACCATATCTCGCATACACAGCACCCGGTCGCCACCCCCTTCCCAGCACCCCCCCCCCCAACCCCCACCCCTCTTCCACCCCTCAAATCCCCAACCACCCAAAACATTAACAAACTGAAAACAATACTCATCAGTCCCATTGGTCCATAGTTCGCGGAGCTCCGGCCACTCCTGGGACAGGACAGGGAGACCTCTCCGGTTCCTCCCAAGTTCACGGTCTGGGGAGTCTTCTCCAAAAGTACATCCATTCACCCAGACCGGGGGGGGTCCGTGCCCCCTCCAGCGCCGATCCACGCGAAGTAGGTCATCTCACGCTGCTCCAGAGCTGGCCTGAGACGCCGGCATCGTTGCAGAGGCCACGGAAGCTACCGCGCTCCCCCTCTCCTGTTGGCTGGAACTGCGGTCCGGGCGCCCCCGAACCGGAGAAGACCCCACTCTGTGCCATGAAGAGGACCGTCGACGCCGCCGGGATGGGGACGCATTCGATCTCTGGGACGGCGTAGTATCCTCCAAGCCCAAGAGGTCCTTTGCTTCCTGGAGGGAGCGTATCTGCACTAATCTGTTCTGCCACCTGAAGATGATCCTGAAGGGATGCCCCCAAGAATACGCGATGTTGCGCTCCCGCAGAAAAGCGGTCACCGGCCTGAAATCCCTCCGTTTTTGGAGTGTAGAGGCCGCCAAGTCTTGAAAGAGCTGAGGGCGGTGATCCCGAAACTGCAGCGAAGTGATGGCTCTGGCTTTACGGAGGATGCGCTCTTTCACCTGAAAGTCATGAACACAGACCAGGATGTCGGGGGGTGGCCCCCCCCCTCGCCTGGGCAAGCCAACGCGATGAACCCTATCCATCTGGATTTCCTTCGTATCGTCTTCGGCCAAGATCTGTAGAAACAGTTCCGTCACATAGCCACGTAGGTCCCCTGCCTCGCCGTCCCAAGGCACCGCTTTAATGCGAATGTTATTCCGACGGGAACGGTTCTCAAGGTCCTCCGTGTGCGCCTGTAGGTCCAAGTTCTGTTCTGTAAGACGAAGGACATCCTGTTGTAGTAAGTGGACATCATTGGCCGTGTTCAAATCATGGTCTTCCAAGGTCGCCACTCGTTCCCCAATCCCATCAACATCTCTCCGCACTTCACGGAGATCAGAGGCCAGCTGTGCCCGCAGCTCGGAGATGTCCTCCTTAATAGAAGCAAAAAGTTCGGTCATGAACGCCTTGGTGGCCGGGGCCTCGTCATCGGACATTCTTGGTGACCCACTCGCCCCCGGGGAAGCCGGCTGTTGCGAAGATTTAGATGCTCCGTCCTTCAACACGCGTCCCTTGCGGGCCTGGTTAGCCATACTGCTAGGTACCCCACACCAGGGCGGACGAGGCCTCAGTCACCTCTCAGGCCCAGCCGGGCCACACGACTCGATACCAACCACTCTGCTCCCGGCCGGCGGTACCCTGAGGGTCCTTGTGTGCCGCAGTCCCAGGGGACAGCTGAAAAAGCCCCCGAGGAAGGGTGCGGCGGGCTACCCAAGCACCAGGAAGGTAGGCGCGGGGGTGATGCACCTAGATGGCCCGATGCGGCAAGCAAAATGGCGGCAGCACGTCGTCAAACCTGACCACCTCCAGGACACCAGGCGTCATTCCGAGCCGCACTCCCAATCCCACAGCCCATGAGGGGGGCCTGCATAGGTAAAGTCCCTTGGTCCACCCGATGATCAGGCACAGCAAGGCGGCGGCAATTCCGGGGGCCCGTATGCCAAGCAGACCGGCGTCAGGCGCAATTCCCAGGACTCCTCTGCACCACAGGAGGCCGAGCTGCCCCCTTGCGTCGTCCGCCTGGATCGCCGGGCGAAAGTGCTCCTCCTCACCCGGCCGGCGCACAGCTCCACAAATCAATGCTGTCCCCTGCTGTGCGGTCCAGAGGGGCGCTGCCGGCGGGAAGCACCCGGGGCCTCCACTACACCTCCAAATCGGCGCCTCCGGGCCCCACGCTGCTCACAAGGCCGGCCCCTCCACTCGCAAGACCGGGAGCCTCCAGTGGTCTCCGGCAGGGAACCTCACCCTCCGCCACCCGCGTGGCTCGCGCTCAGCCGCTGGCACCCGTGGAGAGCTCGGGTGGTGGTCGCGGGCCTCCTCCACCGGCGCAACAGTCCTGAACTTCCGGCCGGCCACCAGTATACGCGAGGCCGGGGACTGCAAGGCCGCACACTCTCTCCGCCCTCTTCGCCTCCGCGAGTGACACAGCGCTCCGCCGGTGGTACCGGGAGACGGCGCACCACTCCACTGACCTCGACCAGCCGTCCGGTGGCCGAATCGGGCTGATGACAGCAGCTATAAGCCGCTAAGAAGGATCGGCGCCGGAGAGGCACAGAAAGAGCGTCCTACTCCGACGCCATCTTGGCCACGCCCCCCTCATACCTCTTTTTTACTATTCAGATCTCCCAAACAATCCTTTCTAAACCCTTCCCTCTGACTCTTCCCCCTTTACTCATCCCAAAATGTCTCCTACTGCAATGAGCTAAAAAACAAAACAACGAGGCTCCATCAGTGTTAGCCTTGCGATTTACATCGCTAACAGGGGCTTAGCTCAGGAATTTAACGTCTGCTAAATTCCTAATTTAGACAAACCTGTAAAGGGGGTGAATTATGTGGCTAAAACCACAGGCCCTATCAACACGGTTATCGCAATTTCAATGGAATATCGCTGGAAGAAAAGCGATATGCCATTGAAAAAGGAGATAATCCCAGCTATCGCTGGGATTTTTATCTCCATGTCATTAAACGTTGTTAATACAACACTAACATGGAGATTATCGCCAGCAATAGCCGGCGATAGATTTCCTCAAGCTAACAAAGGTCAGCGATAATTATTGCTGCAGCTTGTTAATATGCCCCTGTGTTCTTCTATTCTCACATTTGCTATGCATTCAAAATCAGAGGCCAAAGGTCGGGCTCTGTCTTATGAGGGAGCTTGAATCCATAAAAGCAGATATAAAACTATCGCCCTATCAACAACAAGGTGCTAACATACAAAATTGCATGTTAGCACCCTTTTTCACTATGCCTCCCTTTGCAAAGTGGGCATTCCTTCCAAAAATAACTAGAGAAATGTTGCTAACCAACATTTCTCCAATTAGCAATTGGCACGCTAACAAGCATAGCGATAAGAAAAGTAGCACTAACCGCGGTTATCGCTACTTTCCTTACGCCTTTTAGTTTGACTTAGCCATGATATCCAATGGAAGGTGGATATCCTTGTTAAGTATGCCGTGGTCTATCAACAATGTAGCGCCAAAGGTTGTGTGAATATCGCTGGAATCCTTGCAATAATTGCACATGTGGCAGCTAACTCTGGTATTTTATCGCTCTGGAGATAAGTGTCACTGATAGCGCTCTATCTCCACGATAAAAACAAGCGATATCCGGCGATAATTATCCAAGCACTAAGTGCGCTTAGCGATAATTATCATCGGTTGTTGATGATATGCCCCTTGGTGTTTACTTTTCTTTCTCTGACTTCAAAGTGAGAGGAATTATGTGACAATCATGCTGGACACTAGGGGTGTGCTTGAAGAAGGCTTTGTCCCTCCTGTGGAGCATTGACAGTTTACTGTATTATTTCACAAGGGCTTGCTTTCTATAACTACATCTGTCTCCCCATCTCCTTCTCCCCCATCTGTCTCTCTATTAGCTCCATTATATCTCCATTATATTCCCATTTTATCTCCATTATATCTCATCTGTATCTCCGTGTTATCCCCATTTTATCTCCACTTTATCCCAATTTTATCTCCATTATATCCCCAATTTATCCCCATTTTATCTCCACTTTATACCCCTGTTATCTCCACTTTATCTCCACTTTATTCCCATTTTAACTCCATCAAATCCCCACTTTAACACCGTTTTATCTCCACTTTAGCCCCCATTTATCTCCACTTTATCCCCAAATTATCCCCACTTTATCTCGGTTCTATCTCCGTTATACCTCCATCTCTGTTATATCTCCATCACTCCATCCCATCTCCATCCCATCTCCATCCCATCTCCATCCCATCTCCATCCCACTCCATCTCTCCATCCCATCTCCAGGTGCTTAAATTGTGTTCTTATCTTCTCACATTTGCTATGCATTCAAAATAAATCATAGGCCAAATGTCGTGCTCTGTCTTATGAGGGAGTTTAGGGGCATATCATCAAGGGCCTGAAGATATAACTATCACCGCTTTAGCGTCCGTTTTCGGTCGCAATGAGGCGATAATTATATTGCAATATTTGCAAGGACACGCTAGCGTGTGTTTCCTTGCTTCAGCTCCCGTTTTGTTCACACCTTGCTTTGCATCTCTAATGAGATGCAAAGGAGGTATGCCTAACAAAACACAATGGGAGAATATCGCTACCCAACTTCGTGAAATCATCAACGAGGGGTAGCGCTCTTTTAAATCCTGTTAACTATCCCATAACGCAGGAATTTAACGTCTGTTGAATTCCTGACTAAGGCATAGCTGACATGGGAGGTGGATTATGGTGATACACCACGGGGTCGTATCACAAAGGCTATCCCTGTTTTGGGTGCAACATCGCTGGTTTTCCAGCGATGTTGGCCCATTTCTCTGGAATATTATCGCCCTAGAGCATTACCAGTACGATAAATTCCTGCGATGGACGGCGATAAATAAACAAGCGCTAAGTGCGCTTTGTGTTTATTTACCGCCGTCCTAGTAAAAATGCCCCTTGGTGTTTACTTTTCTTTCTCTGACTTCAAGTGAGAGGACTTATGTGACAATAATGCTGGATACTGAGGGTGTGCTTGAAGAAGGCGTTGTCCCTCCCGTGGAGCATTGCCAGTTTAGAGTAATATTTGATTATTTCTTTATATAACTACATCTGTCTCCCCATCTCCTTCTCCCCTTCTGTCTCCCTATCTGTCCCCCTATTAGCTCCATTATAGCTCCATTATATCTCCGTTCTATCTCCACTTTATCTCCGTTTAACTCATTATATCTCTGTTCTATCTCCACATTTTCTCCATTTTATCCCCATTTTATCTCCCCCTTTATCTCCACTTTATCTCTGTTTTACCTCCATTTGATCTCTTATACCTCCATTTTACCTCCATTATATCTACATTATACCTCCATTATATCTCCATTTTATCTACAATATATCTCCATTTTATCTCCATCTCCATCACTCCACCCCATTTCCATCCCTTCTCCATCCCATCTCCATCTCATCTCTCCATCCCATCTCCAGGTGTTTAAATTGTGTTCTTATATTCCTACATTTGCTATGCATTCAAAATCAGATGCCAAATGTCGAGCTCTGTTTTATGAGGGAGCTTGGTGTTTACTTTTCTTTGTCTGACTTCAAAGTGAGAGGACTTATGTGAAAATCATGCTGGATACTGGGGGTGTGCTTGAAAAAGGCTTTGTCCCCCCTGTGGAGCATTGCCAGGGTACTGTATTATTTCACAAGGCTATCCCTGTTTTGGGTGCAACATCGCTGGTTTTCCAGCAATGTTGGCCCATTTCTCTGGAATATTATTGCCCTAGAGGCTTACCAGGACGATAAATTCCTGCGATGGACGGCGATAAATAAACAAACGCTAAGTGCGCTTTGTGTTTATTTACCGCCGTCCTAGTAAAAATGCCCCTTGGTGTTTACTTTTCTTTCTCTGACTTCAAAGTGAGAGGACTTATGTGACAATTATGCTGGATACTGGGGGTGTGCTTGAAGAAGGCATTGTCCCTCCTGTGGAGCATTGCCAGTTTAGTGTACTATTTGATTATTACTTTCTATAACTACATCTGTCTCCCCATCTCCTTCTCCTCCATCTGTCTCCCACATCTATCTCCCTATTAGCTCCATTATAGCTCCATTATAGCTCCATTAAACCTCCATCATATCTCCGATCTATCTCCACTTTATCTTCGTTTAACTCATTATATCTCTGTTCTATCTCCCCTTTATCTCCACTTTATCTCTGTTTTATCTCCACTTTATACCCAATTTATCTCCACTTTATCCCCAATTTACCCCCACTTTAATTCTGTTTTATCTCCGTTATACCTTCATCTCCGCTATATCTCCATCACTCCATCCCATTTCCATTCCATCTCCATCCCACTTCATCTCTCCATCCCATCTCCAGGTGCTTAAATTGTGTTCTTATCGTCTCACATTTGCTATGCATTCAAAATAAATCAGAGGCCAAATGTCATGCTCTGTCTTATGAGGGAGTTTAGGGGCTTATCATCAAGGGCCTGAAGATATAACTATCACCGGTTTAGCGTCCGTTTTCGGTCGCAAAGCAGGGATAATTATATTGCATTATTTGCAAGGACACGCTAGCACGTGTTTCCTTGCTTCAGCTCCCGTTTTGTTCACACTTTGCTTTGCATCTCTAATGAGATGCAAAGGAGGCGTGCCTAACAAAACACAATGGGAGAATATCACTACTCCAACTTCGTGATATCATCAACGAGGGGTAGCGATATTTTAAATCCTGTTAACTATCCCATAACGCAGGAATTTAACGTCTGTTAAATTCCTGACTAAGGCATAGCTAACATCGGAGGTGGATTATGGTGATACACTACGGGGTCGTATCACCAAGGCTATCCCTGTTTTGGGTGCAACATCGCTTGTTTTCCAGCGATGTTGGCCCATTTCTCTGGAATATTATCTCCCTAGAGCATTACCAGGACGATAAATTCCTGCGATAGACGGCGATAAATAAACAAGCGCTAAGGGCGCTTTGTGTTTATTTACTGCTCTCCTAGTAAAAATGCCCCTTGGTGTTTACTTTTCTTTCTCTGACTTCAAAGTGAGAGAACTTATGTGACAATTGTGCTGGATACTGGGGGTGTGCTTGAAGAAGGCGCTGTCCCTCGTGTGGAGCATTGCCAGTTAAGTGTAATATTTGATTATTACTTTCTATACCTACATCTGTCTCCCCATCTGTCTCCCCCACCTGTCTCCCTATTAGCTCCATAATAGCTTCATTATATCTCCATTTTATCCCCATTTTATCTCCCCTTTATCTCTGTTTTATCTCCATTTGATCTCTTATACCTCCATTATATCTCCGTTTTATCTCCAATATATCTCCATTTTATCTCCATCTCCAACACTCCACCCCATCTCCATCCCTTCTCCATCCCATCTCAATCCTATCTCTCCATCCCATCTCCAGGTGTTTAAATTGTGTTCTTATATTCCTACATTTGCTACGCATTCAAAATCAGAGGCCAAATGTCGAGCTCTGTTTTATGAGGGAGCTTGGTGTTTACTTTTCTTTGTCTGACTTCAAAGTGAGAGGACTTATGTGACAATCATACTGGATACTGGGGGTGTGCTTGAAAAAGGCTTTTGTCCCTCCAGTGGAGCATTGCCAGTTTACTGTATTATTTCACAAGGGCTTGCTTTCTATAACTAAATCTGTCTCCCCATCTCCTTCTCCCCCATCTGTCTCTCTATTAGCTCCATTATAGCTCCATTAAACCTCCATTATATCCCCAGTTTATCTCCATTAGCTCTCCACTTTATCTCTGTTTTATCCCCATTTTATCTACATTATATTCCCACTTTATCTCCATTATATCTCCACTTTACCCCCATTTTATCTCCACTTTATCTACATTATGGGCCAGATGTAGGTAATTTAATTTTACCACTTCTTAAATACCGAATCATACCAATTCGGTATTTAAGAAGTGGTAAAATGGAGGGGGGATGTAGGTATTTCCGAATCGGTAAATACCGAATCGATGAGATTCGGTATTTACCAATTCTGTAAATACCGATTCAGTAATGCCCATTGATTCCTATGGGCATTGAAGCCCATAGGAATCAATGGGCATTACCGAATCAGTATGTACCGATTCTGTAAATACCGATTGCAGCAAGGGTGCAGGGGGTGTCACTTATACACCCTCTAGCACCCCAAATACAGGCATGTGTGCCATGCGGCACACAGACAAGCCCTAAGGGCATGTCTGTCTGTCACATGGCGCAGGTGTACATGCACAGATGTGCATGTACACCTGTATTCGGTATTTTATCACCCAATAGGATTGGGTGGTAAAATACCGAATTATGAAGGCCTGTAGCACTGTTAACAGTGCTACCTACATCTGGAATTTACCGAATCGGTAAAATTACAGATTCGGTTTTTTACAGAATCGGTAAATTTACCGATTCGGTAAATTTCCAGATTTTGCAAAAAATTGCCTCCTACATCTCAATCACCAAATACCGGTCGGTAACGGCCGAATTTGGCCGTTACCGACCGGTATTTGGTGACCTACATCGGGCCCTATATCTCCACTTTATCCCCATTTTAGCTCCACTTTAGCCCCATTTTACCTTCACTTTATCTCCGTTTTATCCCCATCTTACCTCTACTTTATCTCCATTATATCTCCACATATCCCAATTTTATCTCCACTTTATCCCCATTTTTCTCCTATTTATCCCCATTTTCTCCCCACATTATCTCTGTTTTATCTCCGTTATATCTCCATCTCCGTAATATCTCCATCACTCCATCCCATCTCCATCCCACTCCATCCCACTCCATCTCTCCATCCCATCTCCAGGTGTTTAAATTGTGTTCTTATATTCCTACATTTGCTACGCATTCAAAATCAGAGGCCAAATGTCGAGCACTGTTTTATGAGGGAGCTTGGTGTTTACTTTTCTATGTCTGACTTCAAAGTGAGAGAATTTATGTGAAAATCATGCTGGATACTGGGGGTGTGCTTGAAAAAGGCGTTGTCCCTCCTGTGGAGCATTGCCAGTTTACTGTATTATTTCACAGGGCTACCCCTGTTTTGGGTGCAACATCGCTGGTTTTCCAGCGATGTTGGCCCATTTCTCTGGAATATTATCGCCCTAGAGTGTTACCAGGACGATAAATTCCTGCGATGGACGGCGATAAATAAACAATCGCTAAGTGCGCTTTGTGTTTATTTCCTGCCGTCCTAGTAACAATGCCCCTTGGTGTTTACTTTTCTTTCTCTGACTTCAGAGTGAGAGGACTTATGTGACAATTATGCTGGATACTGGGGGTGTGCTTGAAGAAGGTGTTGTCCCACCTGTGGAGCATTGCCAGTTTAGTGTAATATTTGATTATTACTTTCTATAACTACATCTGTCTCCCCATCTCCTTCTCCCCCATCTGTCTCCCTATTAGCTCCATTATAGCTCCATTATATCTCTGTTCTATCTCCACTTTATCTCCGTTTAACTCATTATATCTCTGTTCTATCTCCACTTTATCTCCATTTTATCCCCATTTTATCTCCCCTTTATCTCCACTTTATCTCTGTTTTATCTCCATTTGATCTCTTATACCTCCATTATACCTCCATTATATCTCCATTATACCTCCATTATATCTCCGTTTTATCTCCAATATATCTCCATTTTATCTCCATCTCCATCACTCCACCCCATCTCCATCCCTTCTCAATCCCATCTCTCCATCCCATCTCCAGGTGTTTAAATTGTGTTCTTATATTCCTACATTTGCTATGCATTCAAAATCAGAGGCCAAATGTCGAGCTCTGTTTTATGAGGGAGCTTGGTGTTTACTTTTCTTTGTCTGACTTCAAAGTGAGAAGATTTATGTGAAAATCATGCTGGATACTGGGGGTGTGCTTGAAATAGGCTTTGTCCATCCTGTGGAGCTTTGCCAGTTTACTGTATTATTTCACAAGGGCTTGCTTCCTATAAGTATTTGTTTCTCCCCATCTCCTTCTCTCCCATCTGTCTCCCCATCTGTCTCCCTATTAACTCCATTATTGCTCTATTAAACCTCCATTATATCTCTGTTCTATCTGCACATTATCTCCATTATTTCTCTGCTCTATCTCCACTTTATCTCCATTTTATCTCCACTATATCTCGTACCATGATCACAAAAATAACCCTCTCTAGACTCTTCCATCCTCTACCCCTCCTTGAATCATCTCATACCTCTTTTACTATTCAGATCTCCCAAACAAGCCTTTCTAAACCTTTCCCCCTTTACTCATCCCAAAACTTCTCCTACTGCAATTAGCTAAAAAAAAAACAACGAGGACCCGTCAGTGTTAGCGTTGCGATTTATATCGCTAACAGTTGCTTAATTCAGGAATTTAACGTCTGCTAAAGTCCTAATTTAGACATACCTGTAAAGGGGGGGGGGTGGATTATGTGGCTAAAACCATAGGCCCTATCAACTCGTTTATCGCAATTTCAATGGAATATCACTGGAAGAAAAGCGATATGCCATTGAAAAATGCGATAATCCCCGCTATCGCTGGGATTTTTATCTCCATGTCGTTAAACATTGTTAATACAACACTAACATGGAGATTATCGCCAGCAATAGCCGGCGATAGATTTCCTCAAGCTAACAGCGGTCAGCGATAATTATTGCTGCAGCTTGTTAATCTGCCCCTGTGTTCTTATATTCTCACATTTGCTATGCATTCAAAATCAGAGGCCAAAGGTCGGGCTCTGTCTTTTGAGGGAGCTTGAATCCAAAAAAGTGGAGATAAAACTATCGCCCTATCAACAACAGGTTTCAAACGTACAAAATTGCATGTTAGCACCCTTTTTCACTATGCCTCCCTTTGCAAAGTGGGCATTCCTTCCAAAAATACCTGGAGAAATTTTGCTAACCAACATTTCTCCAATTAGCAATCGGCACGCTAACAAGCATAGCGATAAGAAAAGTAGCACTAACCGCGGTTATCGGTATTTTCCTTACGCCTGCTGTTAGTTTGACTTAGCCATGATATCCAATGGAAGGTGGATACCCTGGTTAAGTATGCCGTGGTCTACCAACAACGTAGCACCAAATGTTGTGCGATTATCGCTGGAATCCTTGCAATAACTGCACATGTGGCAGCTAACTCTGGTATTTTATCGCTCTGGAGATAAGTGTCGCTGATAGCGCGCTATCTCCACGATAAAAACAAGTGATATCCGGCGATAATTATCCTAGCGCTAAGTGCGCTTAGCGATAATTATCGTCGGTTGTTGATGATATGCCCCTTGGTGTTTACTTTTCTTTCTCTGACTTCAAAGTAAGAGGAATTATGTGACAATCATGCTGGATACTAGGGGTGTGCTTGAAGAAGGCTTTGTCCCTCCTGTGGAGCATTGCCAGTTTACTGTATTATTTCACAAGGGCTTGTTTTCTATACCTAGATCTGTCTCCCCCATCTCCTTCTCCCCATCTGTCTCTCTATTAGCTCCATTATAGCTCCATTATATCTCCATTATATTCCCATTTTATCTCCATTATATCTCTAATTTATCTCCGTGTTATCCCCATTTTATCTCCACTTATCTCCACTTTATCCCCAATTTATCCCCAGTTTAACTCCATTATATCCCCATTTGCTCCACTTTATCTCCACTTTATCCTCATTTTAACTCCATTATATCCCCATTTTACCCATAGTTTAACTCCACTTTATCTCCATTTTATCTTCACTTTAACCCCAATTTATCTCCACTGTATCCCCGATTTATCCTCACTTTATCTCTGTTTTATCTCTGTTATACCTCCATCTCCGTTATATCTCCATCACTCCATCCCATCTACATCCCATCTCCATCCCACTCCATCTCTCCATCCCATCTCCAGGTGCTCAAATTGTGTTCTTATCTTCTCACATTTGCTATGCATTCAAAATAAATCAGAGGCCAAATGTCGTGCTCTGTCTTATGAGGGAGCTTAGGGGCATATCATCAAGGGCCTGAAGATATAACTATTACCGCTTTAGCGTCCGTTTTCGGTCGCAAAGCGGTGATAATTATATTGCAATATTTGCAAGGACACGCTAGCGCCTGTTTCCTTGCTTCAGCTCCCGTTTTGTTCATACCTTGCTTTGCATCTCTAATGAGATGCAAAGGAGGCGTGCCTAACAAAACACCATGGGAGAATATCACTACCCCAACTTCGTGATATCGTCAATGAGGGGTAGCGATATTTTAAATCCTGTTAACTATGCCATAACGCAGGAATTTAATGTCTGTTAAATTCCTGACTAAGGCATAGCTAACATGAGAGGTGGATTATGGTGATACACCACGAAGTCGTATCACCAAGGCTCTCCCTGTTTTGGGTGCAACATCGCTGGTTTTCCAGCGATGTTGGCCCATTTCTCTGGAATATTATCGCCCTGGAGTAACGCGTTGTTAATAACGCGTTACCAGGACGATACATTCTTGCAATGGACAGCGATAAATAAACAAGCGCTAAGTGCGCTTTGTGTTTATTTACCGCCGTCCTAGTAAAAATGCCCCTTGGTGTTTACTTTTCTTTCTCTGACTTCAAAGTGAGAGGACTTATGTGACAATTATGCTGGATACTGGGGATGTGCTTGAAGAAGGCGTTGTCCCTCTTGTGGAGCATTGCCATTTTAGTGTAATATTTGATTATTACTTTCTATAACTATATCTGTCTCCCCATCTCCTTCTCCCCATCTGTCTCCCCATCTGTCTCCCTATTAGCTCCATTATAGCTCCATTATATCTCCGTTCTATCTCCACTGTATCTCCGTTTAACTCATTATATCTCTGTTTTATCTCCACTTTATCTCTGTTTTATCCCCATTTCATCTCCCCTTTATCTCCACTTTATCTCTGTTTTATCTCCATTTTATCTCTTATACCTCCATTATACCTCCATTATACCTCCATTATATCTCCATTTTATCTCCAATATTACGCCATTTTATCTCCATCTCCATCCCTTTTCCATCCCATCTCCACCTCAACTCCATTTCTCCATCCCATCTCCAGGTGTTTAAATTGTGTTCTTATCTTCTCACATTTGCTATGCATTCAAAATAAATCAGAGGCCAAATGTCGTGCTCTGTCTTATGAGGGAGCTTAGGGGCATATCA
This sequence comes from Lissotriton helveticus, assembly GCF_964261635.1. Taxonomy (NCBI): domain Eukaryota; kingdom Metazoa; phylum Chordata; class Amphibia; order Caudata; family Salamandridae; genus Lissotriton; species Lissotriton helveticus. Next base: position 152,321,573 of record NC_136072.1, on the reverse strand, counting down.
TCAAGGGCCTGAAGATATAACTATCACCGCTTTAGCGTCCGTTTTCGGTCGCATAGCGGCGATAATTATATTGCAATATTTGCAAGGACACGCTAGCGCCTGTTTCCTTGCTTCAGCTCCCGTTTTGTTCATACCTTGCTTTGCATCTCTAATGAGATGCAAAGGAGGCGTGCCTAACAAAACACCATGGGAGAATATCACTACCCCAACTTCGTGATATCGTCAATGAGGGGTAGCGATATTTTAAATCCTGTTAACTATGCCATAACGCAGGAATTTAATGTCTGTTAAATTCCTGACTAAGGCATAGCTAACATGAGAGGTGGATTATGGTGATACACCACAAAGTCGTATCACCAAGGCTCTCCCTGTTTTGGGTGCAACATCGCTGGTTTTCCAGCGATGTTGGCCCATTTCTCTGGAACATTATCGCCCTGGAGTAACGCGTTGTTAATAACGCGTTACCAGGACGATAAATTCTTGCAATGGACAGCGATAAATAAACAAGCGCTAAGTGCGCTTTGTGTTTATTTACCGCCGTCCTAGTAAAAATGCCCCTTGGTGTTTACTTTTCTTTCTCTGACTTCAAAGTGAGAGGACTTATGTGACAATTATGCTGGATACTGGGGGTGTGCTTGAAGAAGGCGTTGTCCCTCTTGTGGAGCATTGCCATTTTAGTGTAATATTTGATTATTACTTTCTATAACTATATCTGTCTCCCCATCTCCTTCTCCCCATCTGTCTCCCCCATCTGTCTCCCTATTAGCTCCATTATAGCTCCATTATATCTCCGTTCTATCTCCACTGTATCTCCGTTTAACTCATTATATCTCTGTTTTATCTCCACTTTATCTCTGTTTTATCCCCATTTTATCTCCTCTTTATCTCCACTTTATCTCTGTTTTATCTCCATTTTATCTCTTATACCTCCATTATACCTCCATTATACCTCCATTATATCTCCATTTTATCTCCAATATTACGCCATTTTATCTCCATCTCCATCCCTTTTCCATCCCATCTCCATCTCAACTCCATTTCTCCATTCCATCTCCAGGTGTTTAAATTGTGTTCTTATATTCCTACATTTGCTATGCATTAAAAATCAGAGGCCAAATGCCGAGCTCTGTTTTATGAGGGAGCTTGGTATTTACTTTTCTTTGTCTGACTTCAAAGTGAGAGGATGTATGTGAAAATCATGCTGGATACTGGGGGGGGGTGCTTGAAAAAGGCTTTGTCCCTCCTGTGGAGCATTGCCAGTTTACTGTATTATTTCACAAGGGCTTTCTTCCTATAACTATTTGTTTCTCCCCATCTCCTTCTCCCCCATCTGTCTCCCTATCTGTCTCCCTATTAACTCCATTATTGCTCCATTAAACCTCCATTATATCTCTCTTATATCTCCACTTTATCTCCATCATATCTCTGCTCTATCTCCACTTTATCTCCATTTTATCTCCACTATATCTCGTACCATGATCACAAAAATAACCCTTTCTAGACTCTTCCATCCTCTACCCCTCCTTGAATCATCTCATACCTCTTTTACTATTCAGATCTCCCAAACAAGCCTTTCTAAACCTTTCCCCCTTTACTCATCACAAAACTTCTCCTACTGCAATGAGCTAAAAAAAAAAAACAACTAGGACCCGTCAGTGTTAGCGTTGCGATGTATATCACTAACAGGGGCTCAACTCAGGAATTTAACGTCTGCTAAATTCCTGACTTAGGCATACCTGTAATGTGGGTGGATTATTTGGCTAAAACCACAGGCCCTATCAACACGGATTATCGCCATTTTCAATGGAATATTGCTGGAAAGCCAGCGATATTCCATTGAATACGGCGATAACCCCCGCTATCGCTGGGATTTTTATCTCCATGGCGTTAAGCGTTGTTATTAGAAAGCTAACATGGAGCTTATCGCCAGCGATAGCCGGCAATAGATTTCCTTTATGGCACGACACGGAGGCCATATTATGCAAATCTCCTTTATTACCACAGCTCAGTAACAACATTTGAAGAACATGGAACTTCAATGAACATTCTAAAGAAGTATAAAGTTCCTTGTAGACTATCTCTCATCCTTCTTTGTTCCAGCTGCTCAGAAAGATAAGTATATCTCCAACATACTTAAATCTATTTTTTTGATTTTATACCTGTATGTATGGCTAACATATTGCCTCTTATTAGATTTAGCTATATTTTAGTGTGAGAGTGCTTCTTTTTTCCATTTATATATATTTGGTAATGTTATTTAAGGCCTTTTAAACTTCGTTTTAATGTCTGTCCTCGACTATTGAATTCTGAAATTAACCTTTGCTTTATGTAGAGCGATGGAAATTAACACTTACGCATTTGCGAATAAAATAACCAACTCCAGGCTTATTTCGGACCAGAATAGAAACTTAGTTTATATTTACAAAATGTAGCGCGAGACACAGTTTTCCGCCTATTTCTCCCTACCTTAACGCTAGCGATTGTCTCCTCATATGCGAGTGGTGGCCGAATACCTCGCTAACACTCGGACCGCCTCTCCAACACCATCCCGGTTAAAATTAGTTTTTTCTCCTACCCCCTCCGGCATAACGATGCGCGGAGGGGGAAAGATTAAAGGAATTGACTCAGAAACGGCCAACGCACGTTGTTTACGTGCATCGCGGCCATTTTTTGCAACTTTGGGATGGTCTCATTACAATCCATTAGGTGGACATTTTAAGAAATTGGGGCATTTTACTTGCATTATTAATCAAACGATCTTAGTGACAGTTAGATCGTTTATTCGACCGGATACCACGTTTCTTACAGCGTTTCTTCATCTCATACAACTTTTTTGTTAAAATTCCTCATAAATTCAATTTTTTTCAATTTAAAGCATTGAGAAAACCTAAATATATATTTAACATGTCTGAGCCTCTACCAAACATCGAGGGACATCTAGAAAGACTCATTAATAAAGCCTTTGAAAAGGTAATTGGATCTATTGACGAAACCATCAATAAAAAACTAGAGTCTTTAACATCCCCGCGCCCTTCCACTAGTAGTTACCAAGAAGGAGCAATTAAGGCTCCAAAACAGCGGAGAATTGGAGGAAGTAAAGGAAAAGACCCTAAGAGATCAAAAACCTCCTCCCTCCCCTCACACCCTCGGGGTGGTGACATGAATGGTGCCCTGGGCACCCCATTTGGGCAAAAAGAAGGCCCAGAGCCCCCTATTGATATTGATACTAGTGACAACTCAGAGCCAGAAATAGACCTTTCTTATTCTTCTGAGTTCAATACCGACGAGGAAGAGGCGCAAGAAAGGGGAACGGGGAGCTCACAAGGGGCACTAAAGGCCCAAGATAATAACATGGGTCTCTTGGACCCTTTGGGTAATCCTATGTTTGACCCCCTCCTAATCAAACATCCTTTGTCACCAGATTGGACTCCCTCCCAACATGTGGGAGACTATCTTACATTCTGGCTTAAAAAGGAGATCCCACAAGAAGTCAGAGCTAGATTGCGCGCTGAATGCCCTAGACCCTCATTGTCAAATAAAATTCTGGCAACCCCTGAACTCGACCCAAAAGTAGTAGCCTTTATTTCAAAGACCTCTAGAGATCCAAGAAAAGGCATTGACAAAGGCTTTAGATCCTGTCAAGATCGCCTCCTTGATAATGTGGGTCCTATTACTAAAATTTTTGAAATGGTGGAATCAGCTTATTTGGAGGATCGCCAAGTAGACCCCAAGGAGCTTAGGGAATAGATTCAGAGGGCCATTTGTTTAATCGGTAACGCCAACACTGCATTGTCTATAGAAAGAAAAAAGGGATCCTCTTTAAAATAGATCCAAAATTAATTGAATTGGCAAAAAGTGATGGAGGTTAAAATCCACAGGGTTTTCTTTTCGGAGACGAATTCATAAAAGACATGGCCAGATATGTTGGAGCATTCAGTACAATTCAAAAATCTCAGAAAGACATCAAAAAAGTTTTTCAAGAACGTGTTTTTACATGGGCCGGGAGAATGCGGGGTCGTTTCCCCGGCCGTTGAAATTCAAATACAAGGCCCTTTATCTCCCGCGGAGGAGGAAGTTACACTAATAATTCAAACTCCAGCCAATTCTACCCGCAGAGACAAAGAAGCCGCGGACGTAACTTTAGAGGAGAACGAGGACGACATTAATTTTCTTCAGGTAAGAACCTTGTCAGACCCTTTAGATACCCCTCCAAAAGCAGGGGGAGACTACGCCAATTCGCTGGGAACTGGAATCTAATAACAAAAGACCCTTGGGTTCTCAATACTGTGAGGGGTTACAAAATAGATTTTATAACTACTCCCCATCAATCAAAACCTCCTCGAGAAATAGTTTTCTCTGGAAAGGACAGGGCACTTGTGTCTCAAGAAGTTCAGGAACTTTTAAAAAAGGTGCAATTATAGACTACTCAGATGGGTTTCTTGAGCAATATATTCCTTGTAGAAAAGAAAAACAAGGAACAAAGGCCAGTCATAAATCTAAAAAATTTGAATCAATGGGTAGTCTATCAACATTTCAAAATGGAGGGAATTCACCTCCTACGAGACATCTTAAGAAAAGGGGACTGGTCGACAAGACTAGACCTCAAAGACGCTTATCTAACAATACCGATTTAGATACACCACCAAAAGTTTCTCCAATTCACATTGCAAGGCCATTTATATCAATTTTGCAGTCTTCCCTTCGGTCTGTCTTCCGCCCCATGGTGTTTCACCAAGGTTCTTCGTCCCGTTACCTCGTGGCTGAGAGAAAAAGGAATAAGACAGATCATATATCTCGACGATATACTCATAATGGGTCTGTCGAAGAAGACCGTTGTTCTTCATACGAACCTTACAATCAATCTATTACAACATTTAGGCTTCGTGATAAATTAAAAAAAGTCATGCACAGTTCCGTCCCAACAAACTCAATTTCTGGGTTTTCTGGTAGACACTGTAAAAGCAGAACTTCGCTTACCGAGCGACAAAGTAAGAAAAGTAACGAAAGAAATCAGGAAAATCTTAAAGCTAAAGGAATTTCCCCTCAGATTTCTAGACAAATTGTTAGGCCTTCTTTCTTCTACAATTCAAGCGATCTTCCCAGGCCCGCTTCATTACCGGGCACTCCAAAGACTCAAGACGCATTACTTGAGATTGAACCAATGGTATTCCCAACTAATCCTTCTAGATCAAGAATCGAAAACAGAACTCATCTGGTGGTTAAAGAATCTGGAGGCATGGAATGGCAAAGCCATTTTTGGGGAGGGATCAGATCTTATAATAGAGTCGGATGCGAGTTTGTAAGGATGGGGAGCCAGATATGGAAATTTGACTACGGGGGGTCGTTGGACTCCTCAAGAGAAGATGTTACACATCAATTGCTTGGAACTACTAGCAGGTTCCTTTGCAATTTGTTCTTTTACTCAGAACTCAATGAAATGTTGTGTAACCCTTCGCATGGACAATGTGTCAGCAGTTCGATACGTTTTGAAATTGGGGGGTCCTCACTTGAAAGACTTAACAGACCTAGCGAAGAGCCTGTGGAGCTTTTGCTCGAACAAAGGTATTTCTGTTGTGGCAGAACACATTCCTGGACTGACAGTAGCGGACTGGTATTCGAGAAATTTCCGAGATTCCAGCAATTGGAGACTGAACAGATGAACATTCCTAACAATTCAGTCCAAATGGGGTCCCTTCAAAACAGACCTGTTTTCGCACCGTATGAATACCCATCTGAAAAACTTCTTGAGTTGGAGGCCGGATCCTCAAGCTCTGAGTGTAGATGCCTTCCTTCAAGATTGGAGAGGTCTAGCACCTTATGCTTTCCCTCCTTTTGCAATGCTTCCTCGAGTTCTCCTTCACGCTCGACGTTACAAACAGAGCATGGTAGTAATAACTCCTCTTTGGAGATCCCAAGCTTGGTTTCCCATCATCCTAGAAATGAGCATAGATTTTCCCATTCTGATTCCCTATTTCAAAGAAATCCTACTGGATCCAGAGGGTCATATCCATCCACTAGTAGAACAGGGGCTTCTACCTTTGACGGCATGGAGGATTTCCGGAGACAATGGCGAATCCCTGGCCTTTCGTCTAATGCTTTCAGACTCATTTCTGAATCCTGGGCATCAGGAACAAGGAAAGCCTATAGATTGGCATGGAATAAATGGGTTCGCTGGTGCGTTCAACGATGTTACGATCCCATTTCAACTGATTTAGTTAATGTTATTAATTACCTTTCAGACCTTTTCACCTCTGGTCTGTCTTATAGAACCGTAAACGGTTACAGATCTGCAATATCAGCTGGTCATTCTTTAATTAACGGAATTTCTGTTGGACAGAACCTTTTAACTAAGAAAATAATGAGAAGTATGAGGGTTATAAACCCACCTGGTCCAAAGTATACTACTCTGTGGGACGTTACCCTCGTCCTTCGAACCTTATCTTCATGGGGAGATAATTCTTCTCTTTCCCTTAAACGTATTTCTTTTAAACTTAACGCTCTACTATGCTTAGTTTCTTTTAGAAGAACTTCAGACGTTAAAGCTTGAGATATTTCAAGCAGAGCCTTTCAACCGGAAGGAGGTTGTTTTTTCATTAAAAAGAGAACTAAAACGATATCTTCCTCTATTTTCTATCCCTATTTTACCGGAAATAGTAGACTATGTGTAGTTAAGTGTTTGAAAGAATATGAAAAAAGAACCAGAGTTTTAAGATTAAATGAATCTCAATTATTAATTTCTTAAAGATCTCCTCATAAAGGAGTCTCCGCTCCAACTTTAGCCAGATGGGTAAAGAATGTCATGTATGAAAGTGGTGTGGATGTCCCAGTTTTTGGTGCTCATTCTATTAGAGGTGCTTCTGCATCAAAAGCTTACTGTCTTGGTGGAGGATTACAAGATATCCTTAGAGCTGCAGATTGGTTGAATGATAGTATGTTTAAAGCTTGTTACTTCAGACCAATCAATAATGTGATTGATAATGTTCTTAATGCACTTTAAACTTGCATAATATGGCCTCCGTGTCGTGCCATAAAATTTAGATTTTTCACAGCCTGCTGGGCAGAAAATCTGGATTTTATTAAGGACACGGAGGCTAATATTATCCCTCCTCTTGTACTTTATCCCACCCTACCTTTTTATGTGATCTTATGATATTTCACTTTTTTCTTTCAGCGTGAAAATGGTTCTTCTCTTCTGGAAGTTCGTATTTGGAAATTCTTGGTTCTCCAGTTATTTTGAATGTTATACTTATGTTCTTCATGATGATCTTTCTTCGCAGTTTGGACAAAGAAGGATGAGAGATAGTCTGCAAGGAACTTTATACTTCTTTAGAATGTTCATTGAAGTTCCATGTTCTTCAATTGTTGCTACTGAGCTGTGGTAATAAAGGAGATTTGCATAATATTAGCCTCCGTGTCCTAATGAAATCCAGATTTTCTGCCCAGCAGGCTGTGAAAAATCGAAATTTCCTCACGCTACCAGCGGTCAGCGATAATTATCACTGCCGATTGTTACTATGCCCCTGTGTTCTTATCTTCTCACATTTGCTATGCATTCAAAATCAAAGGCCAAACATCGTGCTCTGTCTTATGAGGGAGCTGGAATCCAAAAAAGCGGAGATAAAACAATCACCCTATCAACAACAGGGTGCTAACATACAAAATCACATGTTAGCACACTTTTTCACTACGCCTCCCTTTGCAAAGTGGGTGTTCCTTCCAAAAATAACTGGAGAAATGTTGCTAACCGACATTTCTCCAATTAGCAATCGGCACGCTAACAAGCATAGCGATAAGAAAAGTAGCACTAACCGCTGTTATCACTACTTTCTTTATGCCTGCTTTTAGTTTGACTTAGCCATGATATCCAATGGAAGGTGGATATCCTGGTTAAGTATGCCGTGCCCTATCAACAACGTAGCGCCAAACGTTGTGCCATGGAATCCCAGCGATAATTGCACATTTGGCTGCTAACTCTGGCATTTTATCGCTCTGGAGATAAGCATCCCTGATAGCGCGCTATCTCCGCGATAAAAACAAGCAATAGCCGATAATTATCCTAGCGCTAAGTGCGCTTAGCGATAATTATCGTCGGTTATTGATGATATGCCCCTTGGTGTTTACTTTTCTTTCTCTGACTTCAAAGTGAGAGGATTTATGTGACAATCATGCTGGATACTGGGGGTGTGCTTGAAGAAGGCTTTGTCCCTCCTGTGGAGCATTGCCAGTTTACGGTATTATTTCATTTGTCTCCCCCATCTATCTCCCTATTAGCTCCATTATAGCTCCATTAAACATTCATTATATCTCTGTTCTATCTCCACTTTATCTCCATTGTATCTCCACATTATCTCCATTTTATCTCCACTGTATATTGTACCATGATCACAAAAATAACCCTTTCTAGATTCTTCCATCCGCGACCCCTCCTTGCATCATCTCATATCTCTTTTACTATTCAGATCTCCGAAACAAGCCTTTCTAAACCCTTCCCTCTGACTCTTCCCCCTTTACTCATCCCAAAATTTCTCCTACTGCAATGAGCTAAAAAACAAAACAACGAGGCCCCATCAGTGTTAGCGTTGCGATTTATATCGCTAACAGGGGCTTAACTCAGGAATTTAATGTCTGCTAAATTCCTGATTTATGTTACAAAAAGGGGGGTTTTACCCAATTAAGTCACAGGGACCTGGGTGCTAAATGGTATATAGAGAAAGACGGGTCCCTGTACACATTGACAAATTCATAAAACACTCATTATTTAGAAGAGAATAAAAGTACGTATGAATCGAGGTCTTGTTACAAATGTGGTCACCGGCCCAACGGTTTAAAAAATGAGGGTTCCCATTTCTTGGCACCACGAGCCGCTTAAGCGCCTGTGCTTTTATAAAACATCTTATTCGGCTCCACAAAGACATGCGCATAGGAAACCGAAAGGACTGCCGTTCAATTTACAGTATATAAACAGCACCCTCAGCCGGTTCTGAGCCTGTACAGCCAGCTCCTCAGCCAAGTCTTTTCCCCTGACGGTGCTGGACCTGTAAACCAACACATACTGCCACCGGGCCTGTACAGCCAGCCCCCATTGCCACCAGACCTGTACAGCCAGCATATACTGCCACTGGGCCTGTACAGCCAGCACCCACTGCCACCGGGCCTGTACAGCCAGCACATACTGCCACCGGGCCTGTACAGCCAGCACATACTGCCACCTGGCCTGTACAGCCAGCACATACTGCCACCGGGCCTGTACAGCCAGAACCTATTGTCACTGGGCCTGTAGAGCCAGCACCCATTGCCACCGGGCCTGCACCAACAACACGCACTGCCACCGGGCCTGTACAGACAACACCCACTGCCACTGGGCCTGAACAGCCAGCAAATCCACTGGGCCTGTCCAGCCAGAATGTACTGCCACCGGGGCTGTACAGGAAGCATGTACTGCCACAGGGCCTGTACAGCCAGCACCAACTGCCACCGGGCCTGCACAGACAAAACCCACTGCCACTGGGCTTGTACAGACAACACCCACTGCCACCAGGCCTGTACAGACAACACACACTGCCAGCTGGCCTGTACAGACAACACCCACTGCCTTCGGACCTGTACAGAAAACACCCACTGCTCCCAGACCTGTACAGGCAACACCCACTGCCACTGGGCCTGTACAGCCAGAACCCACTGCCCCCAGGTCTGTAACGACAACACCCACTGCCACCGGGCTTGTACAGCCAACACCCTCTGCCACTGGGCCTGTACTGACAACATCCACGGCCACAGGGCCTATACAGACAACACCCACTGCTAGCAAGCCTGTACAGACAACACCCACTGCCACCGGACCTGTACAGACAACACCAACTGCCACCGGGCCTGTGCATCCAACACCCACTGCCACTGGGCCTGTACAGCCAGCACCCACTGCCACAGAACCTGTACAGATAGCACCCACTGCCACCGGAACTGTACAGACAACACCCACTGCCACCAGACCTGTTCAGCCAGTACCCTCTACCCCTGCCGGCACCAGGCCTGTATAGCCAGCAATCTTTGCCACACCGGCACCTGCCTGTACAGCCAGCACTGTCTGCCTCTGTCGGCACTGGGCCTGTACAGCCAGCACCCTCTGCCCTGCCGGCACCGGGCCTATACGGCCAGCACTCTCTGCAACTGCTGGCACCAGCCTGTACAGCCAGTACTCTCTGCCCCCGCTGGCAGTGGCGTAGCAAGGGGAGAGGTGGGCCGCCCCAGGCGGCATGCGTTTTGGCCCGGCGGCCTCCCCCTGTACTTACCTACGGCCGTCGCAGGGCAGCCACAGCAGGAATTGCCAGCACCCCCGCTCTTACTGTCAAGTTTGCACTCTGCAGGATCCTTATGCAGTAACAATGCTCCACCTCCGGACCCTCCGAACACCCCGAATATATTACACAGGGTGTTCAGACGATACGGTGAGGGAAAAACCCCAAAAAGGGGAAAAAACCCAAAAGAAAAAGATAAGAAGGGAAGGGGCAGCAAAGGAACAGAAGCTGTAAGAGAAAACATATAACGGTTAACATAAGTTTATATGTAACCCCTACTCTCAGTACATTCTCACTAATAAGCAATACGCATGGTTCACCTGTAAGAAAGACTTGCGCCAGCCTTCCTACTTAATCTTCTTACTTTCCATGCATTCTGTACAAACAAAATAACAACAGGTTAGCATATGGATTCAAACCCTCTCATATGAATTACCAATGTTCTCAGGAAACCTACCCCTTCTATCTTAACTGAGGCTCTAAACAAAAGGGATCCGTAAGAAACAAATAAATAGCCTTTTTCAGGAGATTAATGTGTCTTTCTTAGTATGCAAGCAAATACTTCTTTGCTTGACCATAAAGTTTTCCCAGCACAAAATGGATAACTCAAATACAGCAAGGCGTAGTTTATTCACTACTACCTTCCGCTATGGTATTTGTAATCCTCTGAGGTTAACAGATCAAGTACTCGTCATGTATTCATGACGGTAATGCGGAGGTATGTGAATCCACCCCCTGCATTCCGCCACACCATATGAAGGAAAAACAGTCAAGATGAAAATAGAAAAAAGTTTGTACGTCTTGAAAGCCAAGCGCCAGATAATACAAATGTACAGAACAGTAATCACTCCTCGCAGCCGCGAGGGAAATCCAATCATAGGAAATGCTAGAGTCCGAATGTACACAGAGAACAAACAGGAAACACACGCGCTAAGCAGCGCTCGCTCGGTTACCGGGATGGCGTCTTCCTTCACGCACTGGAGAACCACGATCATCCGACCGGCCAGGGAAAACAGGGAGAAACGCCAGGAACCTCAGGACAGCCGCCCTGACACACAAATACACAGAATAACGAGCACCGAGCCTCGGAACCCGCCCTGCTTTCACCACTACCGCCGGGGCATCTGGGTAGTGTAGTCTTAGGCCTGAGCTTCATGGGAAATGAAGTTTTTGGCAGGCGCGCTCGCTCAGATCCTGACACTTACGGCCTCTGTGGGGCAGCCGCCGCAGGGACCACCACGGGTGGCAAACTGTCTAGCTATGTCACTGCCCGCTGGCACTGGACCTTTACAGCTAGCATCCTGTGCCACAGTCAGCACCGGGCATGTACACACAGTACCCTCTGTGTCCCCGGTATCAGCCTTTACCGCCAGCATGCTCTGCACAAGCCTGCACCAGACCAGTACATCTTGCACCCTCTAGCACTGCTGGCACAAGTCTATACAGCTCACACCCTCTGCCACCGCTGGCACTGGGCCTGTACAGCCAGTACCATCTGCCACTGCCAGCACTGGCCCTAGCCAGACAGTATCCTTTAAACTGCTGGCACCAGGCCTGTAGAGCCAACAGCACTTTCTGCCACCGCCGGTACTGGGACTGCACAGACAGTACCTTTGCTCCCTGATGGCACTGCACAGCCAGCACCCTCTTTCGCTACTGGACTAGGCCTATACAGATGTTAAAAGGAAGAAATCATTTTTTAGGTTTTTCTGGAAGGACAGAAGATTTTTGTTTGTTCTCAAACTGAGAGATCATTCCAAATGTTTATTTCAAGAACATGCAGGATTCTACCTGGAGGGTGCCCCCAGTAATCCGTTAGAGGCTGTCTTCATGAGCTGGAAACTCAGGCATGACATCCAATTCGATTTATATACCAAGCTAGCTGGTTTGAGCTAAATTATTTTGCCAACTGGCAGCCAGTGTAATCTTTTGGAGGGTGCAGACACATCCAGTGCTTAATTTGTAAGAGAATGAGTGCAGGGGCGCAAATGTTTTCATCTTAGAAGCCTGCTGCAGGTGCTGCTGAATGTTAGGGTTTGTTGAGTATCAAGGCGGTCTACTCTTGATTCTAGCGGGGGCAGGAGGACCCTGCCTCACATCTCTGGGGCATTACCCCTCTGCATCCTGGTTATTGTAGTACAGGATTTCGCGCTTACATCATAGTTCATCATAGCTTTTTGCCAAAGCTGATGCAGTCTTTGTCATTTCTCTAGACACGTGTTTTTGGATTATTCTGTCTTCAGTAGAGAATTATACCTACTATTATTAGTGTAGTACTGGATTCTTCTAATAATATACAATATACTATATAGTGTTGTTATAGTTAGGACAGACTTTGCGTAGGAATAACGTATTTGTTTAGCTAATAACTTTGGCACTGTTTGCCGAATCTTCGGAAAACTTTCCCAAAAAAGTTAATCCTCCACAGCTCCTTTAAAACATTTTTTTTTATTTATAAGCAGTTTAACAAAGACATACAATGTTAGAAAATATAAAACCAACGTACAGACTACAATATAGATACATTTACCATCCAAGACGCTGCAGATTATCAACATTACCATCAATCATACCATTTCGTTCCATACCTCATTGCACAGTTACACAGTTTGATTGACTCGAAGATAATCAACCAAATACATCCAATAGTCTTGTGGTTTGGAACCAGTGGGCAGCTCTTCCTCATATGTTTTTAGGGTATCTTTACAATAGGCCATATATTTAAGCCATTGTTTGGTTCTTGGGGCTTCCCTGCTGCCCCAGCATAGTGAAATTCTCCGCTTAGCCAGGAGTACAGCTATCGTGCAGAATTTAAGTTTGGTAGCTCGTACATTATTGATGAGTCCCAACAAACATGTTCGAATTGTGCACTCAATAGTAACTCCCATCATTTCACTCAGCATCTTCATGACCTCTATCCAATATTCAATAATTAAAGTACAATGCCAAGTGATGTATAAAGGTGGCATTATCTGCACCACATTGTTGGCATTGTGCATCTGAGCGGAGACCACATTTATATAGCTGGTCGAGGGTATGATATGATTGATGAAGGTACTTATAGTGCAATAGGCGCAAGTTCCCATTCGGAGTGAGCATACTAGTTATGGTACCGCAGACCGCCCATTCCTCCTCTGTGAGATGATTGTCGAACGTGTTGTTCCAGCACTCTAATGCTTTGTGTGTAGTATCACCAACGTCTCCTTGACGTTGTGTGTACAGTTTTGTCACCATATGTGTATTGTGTGGTGTGGTAATAAGCAGTTGTAGGGTGTTTAGTTGTGGCGGTTCGTTAGGATAGGTGGGATAGAGTTTCTTGACAGCTCCCTGTAACCTGTGATACGTAAACTTGAACAGAAATGTCTGATTACTAATGTAGAGCTCTTATTTCGGTTCTATAAAAGTTCTGTTATTATACAAGTCGCCCATTATATCTATACCCACTTGTCGTGATAAATCTGCCCCCACTTTTTCTTGGGTTACCGATAACTCTGGCTGGTATTGTAAAGGCATCGCAGGTGCGTAGAGCAGTAAGTTCCGCGCCAGCTTTCCCATCTTCCGCCACTCTGCATCAGTAGTATCTATGGTATTAATTACGTGGGGGTGAAGCGGGGTTCGACGATGAGGCAAAATGGCAGTTAGTGGAATGGGATGTGCATCAGCATCTTCAATCTCCACGTGCGGTAGGCAAGGAACGTTATGATACCAATAATGCGCATTTTGCGATTGCGCACATAAATAATAGAGGAGGAAATCCGGGACCTTAAAGCCTCCTTTGGAGAAGGGTAATGTGAGGACACGCAGCTCAATGCGGCTTGTTTACCCGCCCATATTAGCTGAGTCACCATAGTATTCAGTCTTTGGAATACGGCTTTCGGTGTGGTGATAGGGATGTTGTTAAAGAGGTACATGAGTTTAGGCAGGATGACCATCTTGACAATGGCCAAGTGGTCTGGCAGTGATAAAGGAAGCTGTATCCAGCGCTCTCTTTTGTCTTCATATGTAGACAGGAGAAATGCCCAACCTCCTCGTATCTTAATCATACAGTTATTTTAGCAAGACCAAATGTAAATTCATCAAACCTGGTCAGGTACTTTTATTTATACCCATCACTCGACAATTTTACTTTTTAGAAAGTCATATATTTTTTTATAGGCAAAAGAAGATATGTACATTTATGACATCACATAAAACAACTTCAACAATTTACACAAAAAACATACATGGAAAATTGCATCCAAATGACATGAAACATTAAATGTTACAATTCATTTCATCAATAATTGCGAATCAAATCCTTTTTCTTAAAATAAATAGAAACAAAGCAAAGTTGGATCACAAGAGTAACAATATGTATATATGTATTTCATAATATCAATCAATGATAGAATCACTCTTGTTGTAGTGCCGACACGTTTCAGGTTCGAGTGACAAGTTCTCGAACCCTCATCAGGGCTTTGTTATTTCTCTTTGTAGGATGCAAAAAAACAATGAAGTTTTATTGACAACCTGTGTGCCTCAGAAATACCACTCTTCTTATCTAAAGAATCATCGAAAACTACCATTATCAGTGAAGCTGGCGGCGTTTTCATTGGTGCCTAATGGCAGACGCTATTCTCACTTTCCAATTTCTAAAAATGGATAAAGCGCAAACTAAATAGTGTTGGCAACCTACGCGCTATTCGCACTCACACGTGTGTCTTAGTTTCACGTACCTCCATGTGCACCGTCCGGCGCCTCTTAGAGGGAGGGGGTCGTGATGGCTGTATCCTCAATCCTAGTTTAACCGCATGCGTGCGGCGGATTTTCTTGCTGTACGCGGCGTTTTTTAAAAATGCGCGTTACATGACGAGCTCAGCTCGTCATCAGCGTGCGAGCGGCACAACTCATAACCAGCTGAGCTCGTCATGAGCGGGGAAGGGGTTAAAAGAATGATTTGTGTATCGACTTATTTGGCTTTTTTTGAAAAAGCTGACTGGTACAAAGCATCACCAAGGGAAAACATGGCGGCCGCAGGCTAGCGCGGCTCGCACACCCAGAGTCGGCTCTTCTGAATCTCACCCTACTCTGTCCGAGCGAGACCATGCCGCGGAACGGCGTTTCTAGACAGACAGCGATGTAGAGGACACGCTTCGTGGCTGGGGGAATAAACGCAAAAAACGAAGAAACCGGGCGGCAGTGGAACGTACACTGACCCCCGGTCTTGATTGATGTGCCTGCTTGCTGTGACCCGCCCTCCTCCGCCCGCGTTTCTGCCTCGCTGGAGACAAGCAGCCGTGGAGCTTCGACGTGGCCGCACGGCGGCTGCCCGGGTGCTCCGAGGAGTCGTGGTGGCGGAACGGAGGAGGAGAGGGGGCCAAGCTGAGAGCTACGCCGCTGCTGTAAATCCGGAATCAGGCTCGAAGGTGAGCGGGGGTATATCAGCCTGTTTGAAGGACAAGGACAAGGTAGGCACGGCAGACCTTGGGGTAACGGACTGTAAGGCAGTCAGAGACTCCAGCAGGGAATCTGAATCTGACTCTGAAGGGGGGAATAAGCCCGTAGTGCTAAGGAATACTAGGAGTGCGAACAAGAGTTCAGAGAAAGGGCGCAGGGGATTAAAAAAAAAAAGACAACCTCAGGGGGGTTCCACAAGTGCCACTAGCGAGTTGGTTAAAGACATAAAGCAGAAAAGGGGAAAAAGTCAACTCCTAAAGAGACTCAGTGGCATCACCCCTTCGCTACGCACGTTTTTTAAAGTACTACCCCAAGTGTTGGACATTACATCAGAGATGGCGACGGCTGGGACAGGGAGTTCAGAGGCACAGACAGCTTCGACATTAGTAATTGCATCACCACCTACACCTATACTCAAGTTTGATGGTGGGTCGAAGGAGACAACAGCGCCTGTAGCGCCTGTAGTACTGCCACTCCCAATAGCCATTCCTGTTCCCAGTACAGCAAATGGGTTAGCGGAGCTCCTCGCACCTCTAAATGAAACGGAGGTCACAGCTGTAAGTAACCAGCAATCCCATGAAGGATACCAAGGGCCCCAAAGGGGGATCGCCTCTAACAATATAGCAGCACCAGACGGAGGTGGAGGTGAGGGCGATTTGGAAGGCCCAGGGGTCGGGAATACACTGGAGGCCCTAGTAAAGTCAATAGCCGCAATGAGGGAGGAAATCCGTGCTGATTTCGCAGTTTCTAAGGTGAATCAGAATGAAATCAGAGCATCCTGTGACATGCTGGACCAAAAAGTGGACGGCTTATGCGCAAGGACAGAGGTTTTGGAAGGTTCGGTGGGACTATTGTCATCTAATCTCGAGATAGCTAGATCCAAAATTCAAGCACTGCAGAAGGATGGTGAAAGTATGCGGGAGCGAGTTGAGAGTTTGGAGAACTACTCCCGGAGAAATAACCTGCGACTCTTAAAGATTCCGGAAGGAAAAGAGGGCACAAACCTTAAAAGCTTTGTGATCAAGATCCTAAAAGATTCTCTTAACTTGGAGGAGTCAACTGAGATGCTTGACAACGACATACAGCGAGTTCACCGCGATCCATTCCGCCTAAAACCAGGGAGAGATAAACCTAGAAAGATTTTGATTAACTTCCTTACGTTCTCACTTAAAGATAAGATCTTGAACCTCGCACTGAAAGCTAGATCATTACAGGGCCCGGACTTCTCTTTTGAGGTGCGATCAGACCTATCTAAGACTACGCTTGACAGGCAATGGGAGTTGGGGCAGCGCATGGAGAAATTTAGAGCTGTAGGTGCCACTGTCCAGATGAGGTTCCCAGCATTTTTGCGTATTATGTACAACAATAAAATGCATAATATCCGTTCACCATCGGAAGCAGATGAGCTACTAGAATCTATTAGAGATCATGCTCAGGCTCAGGCTCAGAATAAAGGATAGTGGGTTATTTGGGTCTGATATAGGTTAACCGACATTACAAATTATGTCTGGCCTGTACTAGTTCTGTTAAAGTCTATATAGCCCTGAATCACAATGGGTAAAAATCATGGTAGGAAGGGAAATGAACAGAAAAAAAATAAAAAATATATAGAAATAAAAAGAATTAAAAAAAAAAAAAAATGGGGAAGGGAAACAGCAAAGGGGGGGTGAGTAGGAATGAGTTATAACAAATAAATAAATGCATACAAAAATAAATAAATAAATAACTACACCTGCTATTAGTAAAGATATAAAATAAATTCCTTCTCTTTTTTTTCTCCTAACCTATCTTATGACAAGAGTGAGTGTTGGGGAAACACAAGTTAAATTAAAATCTAATAAGGTTTGTGTGTATGCGAGTGTGCATACATGTATATATATATATATATATACACCACACAGTTTGCCTGCAATGAGGGGGCCCAAACAGGGAAAATTATTGTTGCCATTCATTTATTAAAAGATGCAGTGGGAACAGCCAGGTCCTTTCGCCATAATATCGCTCAGCTCCGCCCGACGCGTTTCATGCCCACCGGCACTTCCTCATGGGTTCTCTGGCTTTCGAGAATGCAGGCACAATAATTGTTTTAAGCACCAGTTCAACACATCAACTCCCGCCCGGTTGGGCGTGGCCACGCCCGTGGCCTCTTGGTAGATGTAGTGCTACAGTATTTCTCAGGTGAGTATCTGTGCCGCTTTCAAAGTAACGAACAAAGTTTAAAGACCACAGTGGGTTGCGAAATGTTCCTCAGCTGCTGACCCACGTCCGTTGATGTCTTTTAACAGGCTTCCTTGTTCCAACGCTGCCTCGGAGTTAACCGCTGCTGCAGGACGGCATACAATGCCGCAGAGCACCCCTCGCGGCCTCAGGCTAGCCGCTCAATATACACCACACAGTTTGCCTGCAATGAGGGGGCCCAAACAGGGAAAATTATTGTTGCCATTCATTTATTAAAAGATGCAGTGGGAACAGCCAGGTCCTTTCGCCATAATATCGCTCAGCTCCGCCCGACACGTTTCATGCCCAACCGGCACTTCCTCATGGGCTCTCTGGCTTTCGAGAATGCAGGCACAATAATTGTTTTAAGCACCAGTTCAACACATCAACTCCCGCCCGATTGGGCGTGGCCACGCCCGTGGCCTCTTGGTAGATGTAGTGCTACAGTATTTCTCAGGTGAGTATCTGTGCCGCTTTCAAAGTAACGAACAAAGTTTAAAGACCACAGTGGGTTGCGAAATGTTCCTCAGCTGCTGACCCACGTCCGTTGATGTCTTTTAACAGGCTTCCTTGTTCCAACGCTGCCTCGGAGTTAACCGCTGCTGCAGGACGGCATACAATGCCGCAGAGCACCCCTCGCGGCCTCAGGCTAGCCGCTCAATATACACCACACAGTTTGCCTGCAATGAGGGGGCCCAAACAGGGACCTGGCTGTTCCCACTGCATCTTTTAATAAATGAATGGCAACAATAATTTTCCCTGTTTGGGCCCCCTCATTGCAGGCAAACTGTGTGGTGTATATTGAGCGGCTAGCCTGAGGCCGCGAGGGGTGCTCTGCGGCATTGTATGCCGTCCTGCAGCAGCGGTTAACTCCGAGGCAGCGTTGGAACAAGGAAGCCTGTTAAAAGACATCAACGGACGTGGGTCAGCAGCTGAGGAACATTTCGCAACCCACTGTGGTCTTTAAACTTTGTTCGTTACTTTGAAAGCGGCACAGATACTCACCTGAGAAATACTGTAGCACTACATCTACCAAGAGGCCACGGGCGTGGCCACGCCCAACCGGGCGGGAGTTGATGTGTTGAACTGGTGCTTAAAACAATTATTGTGCCTGCATTCTCGAAAGCCAGAGAGCCCATGAGGAAGTGCCGGTGGGCATGAAACGCGTCGGGCGGAGCTGAGCGATATTATGGCGAAAGGACCTGGCTGTTCCCACTGCATCTTTTAATAAATGAATGGCAACAATAATTTTCCCTGTTTGGGCCCCCTCATTGCAGGCAAACTGTGTGGTGTATATTGAGCGGCTAGCCTGAGGCCGCGAGGGGTGCTCTGCGGCATTGTATGCCGTCCTGCAGCAGCGGTTAACTCCGAGGCAGCGTTGGAACAAGGAAGCCTGTTAAAAGACATCAACGGACGTGGGTCAGCAGCTGAGGAACATTTCGCAACCCACTGTGGTCTTTAAACTTTGTTCGTTACTTTGAAAGCGGCACAGATACTCACCTGAGAAATACTGTAGCACTACATCTACCAAGAGGCCACGGGCGTGGCCACGCCCAACCGGGCGGGAGTTGATGTGTTGAACTGGTGCTTAAAACAATTATTGTGCCTGCATTCTCGAAAGCCAGAGAGCCCATGAGGAAGTGCCGGTGGGCATGAAACGCGTCGGGCGGAGCTGAGCGATATTATGGCGAAAGGACCTGGCTGTTCCCACTGCATCTTTTAATAAATGAATGGCAACAATAATTTTCCCTGTTTGGGCCCCCTCATTGCAGGCAAACTGTGTGGTGTATATATATATATATATATATATTTATGTATGAATCTTTGTATAATCAAAGGTGTAGGTAAATAGGAGTGGAAACAATAATAATAATGAGAATGACCCACTTGCTGCATTCCCTTCACCTTGTAAGAGTCCCTGGACACCACAAATTAAGTTTCCTCTCAACAGCCATATTGGTTTTGAGTCTGTCTATAGACTATACTAATAGGGTGGAGGTGAGGTTGGAGAGTCGTTGTGGGTGTAAATCTGGCCATCCACCAGGTCAGAGTAAGTAGGGGAGGGTTTTCCTGGGGAGGGTGGGTGCAGGGGGGGAGGGGGAATAAAGCAAAAAATCCTCATAAGTCTGCCTACTATTTTGCGAAATGGTTACTTCTGACATCTGTCCAACATCAAAAATGGCAAATATTAAGGTTCCCTCAAGAGCTATTGGGAAAGGTTGATACGAGGGGGGTAGCGGTGGTATCATGACAGCTCTCCAATATTTGTCCTGGAATGTCAATGGCTTGCGAGGGAGAAGTAGGCGGGAGCGTATAATGCAGTATCTGAGGGACTCTCCGGCGCAAATCATTGCAATTCAAGAGTCACACCTTCTTAAATCAGAGGCAGTAGAGATACTCAAAAAACAGAAATGGGTTGATAAATTCAGCTCTACTGACCACAATGCTAATATTAGGGGGGTTATATTTATTTTTAAAAGAGCTGCGAAAGCCCAAATCTTGGAGTGTATAGAGGACCATACAGGGAGATGGTTGATATTGAGAGTTCAGTTGGTGGGTCAACGATACACCTTGGTGGGCTATTATGGCCCAAATTAGGATGATCCATCGCATTTGGACGCCGTCAGAAATCATCTGCTACTTTTTCAGGAACCGGTGATCTGGATGGGCGATTTTAATATTGTGCTGAATCCTAAATTAGATAAATCAGCAAATTCGCGGGCCAGAAGTTCACTAAAGTCTAGGCGAACTCTATCAGCTATTATGGTTCAGCTAGGCCTGGTGGACCCTTGGCGGGAAAGAGCAGGCAGTAAATTGGGGGTTTCCTATCGTAACAGTCGTTTCAAGCATTCATCCAGAATTGACTATGCTCTGTTTACTTATAATTTGAAAGACGCTTTAATAGCGATTGATTATCTCCCATCTCACCTGTCAGACCACTCAGCTCTTGCTTTTTCTATTAGATCCGACAGTAGGAGGCAACATCCTTCTTGGTCCTTTAACCGGACACTCCTACTTGAAGAAGGTGAAGTGAATTTCCTGGCCGCAGAGACAACTGCTTTTTTTAAAATTAATATGGAGTCCTCCTCTCCAGAGGTGGTTTGGGAGGCCTTTAAGGCCTTTTTGAGGGGCTGCATCACAAGTAGGTCCTCATATCGGAGTAAAAAATACAAAAACATGATAAATAGTTTGGAACAGGAAATGAAGGGCATTGAGTTAAACCTAGGTCAGTCTCTAGGTTCTCTTGAGGAGCGGTTAAAATTGGCTGAGCTAAAGCACCAACTAGAAAATATACTACAAGAGAGGGTTAATAAAAGATGGAATGCAAGTAAGACCTCCCATTTTGAGTTTGGAGAGGCCGCGGGTAGAGTACTGGCGTGGAAAATTAAATCGGACCAAGCTCGGAAATATATCAGAGAAATCAAGGTGGAAGGGGAGGCGGTACCAAGGACAGCCAGTCATGAGATAGGTAAAGCCTTTTATGAATTCTTTGAGACTATCTATAGGGAAGAATTACCTGATGATCAGATGGCACGAAACACGTGGCTGAATGGAATATTGCTCCCAACCTTATCAACAACACAGAGCAACAGTTTAGAGATTGCAATAACAGAAGTAGAGGTAATGGAAGCAATAAGACAGGTAAAAAAAGGGAAAGCATCTGGTCCAGACGGTCTCCCTGGGGAGATCTATAAAGTTTTGGGGGAGAATATCGTCCAAGTAATGACAACCCTATTCAATGGTATCCTTAGGGAAGGAAAGCCACCGCCAAAATCTTGGGGTGAGGCCACAATTGTTCTTATACCCAAACCAGGGAAGGACGTATCAGAGTGTGGGTCCTATAGACCAATATCTTTGCTGAATAGCGACTATAAGATTTTCGCCGCAATACTTTCAGCAAGAATGGGTAAGGTAATAGGTACCATTATTCATCACGACCAGAAAGGCTTTATTAAGGGGCGCCATCTTTCAGATCTTACACATGATTTGGTAGGGGCTATAGATATTGCCTCTGCTTTTTCCCTTCCATTGGCCACCTTAACCCTCGACGCAGCTAAGGCCTTTGATAGGGTCAATTGGCCCTATCTAAATGATGTGTTAAAAAGGTTTAACTTTGGGGAGGGCTTTCGCAGAACTATAGCCTTACTCTATCGAGCCCCTTCGGCTAGGCTGCTGATTAATGAGATATTGACAGAACCCTTTAAGATCACTAGAGGTACGAGGCAAGGTTGTCCGCTTTCTCCCCTCCTTTTTAATTTATACATTGAGCCGTTTGCCCAGGCTTTGCGAGCAGACGAAAATATACCACCATTCAGGTTTAAGGAGTGGGAGAGGCGGACGGCATTATATGCCGATGATATCTTAATCTTTACCTCGGATCCGGTGTTGTCCTTCCCTGCTGTGATTCAGAAGGCTGTAGAGTTCGGCAAGATCTCGGGCTATAATATCAATTCAAGTAAGACCGAGGTTATGGTCTGGAATATTCTGGACCCACGGTTAGGCATAGATATCACCACCTCTATGCGCTATCTCGGGATCCGAATCACCCAAGACATTGGAACCATTGCCCAAACTAACTTAGATCGAGTCTCCAGGGAATGTAAGGGCCTATTGAAATCTTGGACTCACTTGCCACTTTCTACAATGGGTAGGGTCAACTTAATAAAAATGTCTATCCTTCCCAAGTATATATTTATATTTGGTGCCATTCCTTTGGGGTTTGATGTGAAGATGTTGGACAGATGTCAGCGAGAGCTTAACTCCTTTATTTGGAATTATAAGTCGACTAGAATTGCATGGAAGAAGTTGAGGAGGAGAAGGGAGAAGGGGGGCCTCGCCTTACCGGACCTAGTGTATTACGCTTGGGCCTTTCAGTTGTCCTACTCCAGGATGTTACTAAAAACACCATCGAATCTTCTGGGGGTGACAATGTATAAAGCCATGTTAACCGGAGCAAATCTACCAGCTGACGGATTTCTATTTAAATTTGGGAGCCAGAAATATTTTAAGAAAATAAGACTGAAAATTATACAGTCTTGGGCTAGGGGCTGGCTAGCCATTAGAAGAAGATTGGGGCTGTCTTACTACTCTAATTTCGCTCCCATATGGGACTCCCCGGGTTTACCGGAGTGTCTTAGGGATAGCTTATCTTCCCCATTAGAGGAAGCTGGAATTGCTAGATGGGGAGAGTTAATGGTGGACGGATCGATACTTCCTTGGGACGTATTACATGAGCGTATAGGTACAGCATTCTCTAGATTTATATTCATCCAGCTGGAAAGCTGGGGGAGAGCCCAGCGGTGCAAAGATGTATTATTTGGGAAATCAAGCTCCCTGGAGCAGCTGCTACTAGAAAGACCTAGGGGTGGTAAGGAGGTGGCCTTCTGGTATTGGCAGCTTCTGGAGGAAACCGATGGGGATTTCACCCTAACCAGATGAACTGTGGGGAGAGACAATGGGCTTACAATGTGAGGAGTTATGGTTAAGATCTTTTGCGCTCCTTTATAAAGTGGTGAAGCCATCATGGCTGAGGCGCAACCATCTGTTCACAGCACACCGGGCTTATATAACACCGCTGAGACTTTCCAAATTTCTCCCAGACAAGAAGTGTAACAAATGTAATTTACCAGAAGCTTCAGATATTCACATGTTTTTGGAATGCCCCAACATCGGTCAGTTCTGGGAGGAAGTGCTGTCTACCCTAAATTCCATTATGAACACATCATTAGTAATTTCACTGCCACTAATCATTTTTGGAATGGAGGACAGTATTTCTGGCGAAGCAAGATCTTTTCTGTTTTATGCTATACTGTTGGCTAGGAGGCAGATTCGCATACGGTGGGTGGAAAAATCTGCTCCAATATATTCGGACTGGCTCACGTCCTTATATGAAACATCAAAGGTGGACATGGCTAGAGCTTGCAACAACCGTAATTTGGCCTTTTGGGATCTGTTGATACAGTGGAGATAGTGTTCCGGGGTTTTTTTTTTGTTTTTTTATTTTTTCTCTTTTTTTTTTTTTTTTCCCCCGGGTCCTATGATTATGCCATCAATACTCCTTGGACCGGGTCTGGCCTCGATACGTTTTTTTTTGGTCCTTTAGGTTGAGACATACCTAGATGGAGTCAGCGTAAGAATCTAAATTCCCCTTCTCCTTGGGACTTCTCTGCCACCAGTAAAATATCTCGGAGTCCAGTTCCAGAGATGAGTATCATTTTCTTGGTTCCCTCTCTTGGTCGGGGACACGCAAGGTGGTTGGCATTTCCTAAGCAGGGGGTAAGGCAAATGAGGACAAAAGAAAAAAAAAAAAAAAAAAAAGCTGACTGGTATATATGTTATTGCTTTCCAACAATGGTCTCGCACCTTATTAATGTGTCCCAGTTCACATTGATATTTTAATAATCAATCCATCAGTGGCTGTTGGTTGTGTTTCAGACCTGTCAAGAATGGAGGACTAGTTAACCGAAAATCGGGACAATTGATTCTACAAAACCTTGTGGATGTATTTACATCTCAATGCCAGCGTCCACAATCATACCTGTGCTTCGAGAAGCAACCGTGTTCTCTCCCTCGTTATCTATTCGAAGTAAAAGGCCCGGTGGGGTTTATTGTTTTTGCTCGTCTGTTGTTCCGCACTAAAACGGAGTAAAAAATGACATGCCCTTAGTGTATCTCAGATGCAAGATGGGACATTATCTATGATCAGAGCCGATTCCCCTTCTTCCGACCTTTATGCGTTCCTCGCTTCCTCAACAATCCGGCTCGCACTGGTTTGCCTCGCTACTTGCAGCGGCCATCGTTCCCGATTATGAAGTTCCTTACTTGCCGTTCTGATGGATTATGGGACATGTGGTTCGTTGGCACAAACCATAACAACGTGAAAGATATTTTCAAAGATATTTTTAAAAAGAATGTAGCTGGTCCCGTGTCATATCATGGACACGAGATATTGTGTCATTGATACACGGGTTTTGTTCTTTTTCGGATTTGAAAGGAGGGTCAGACTTGAATTCTTGCACGGTATTCGGCATACACATCCTATAGTCTTATTACATGTGTTGAAACAACCGGCACCTATTGTTCCTGGACTGTTGAGATGAGACCAATTTGTGGTGCTTCCTACAGAGGAATTAAGTGTCAAGCCAATGCGAGTAACACCTGCGTTTACAACCTAGACAGTTCAGTCATGCTGTTCAAGCCTGTCAGTGTGCTGTTGAATTTGAGAATAAGGTATGCTTCTTTTTTTAATAGCACCTTGTCGACATCTGCAGGGCGCTGTGCAGTACCCATTGTGTATAGTACTGACCATTTAAAGTCAATCTCGGAATGAGACTTTTCAACGTAGTGCTCAACTATGGGGGCAGTTAGTACCTTGTTTTTAATCCGTGACCTGTGCTGGCTGATGCGCAAATTCACTTGCTGATTCGTTTTTCCAATATAAATCTTTTTACATGGACATATTATCACATATATGACATTTTTAGTCCTGCAATTCGAGAAACGAGTGTTTCCACTTGGTTCCTTGATGTTCAAATTCACTTCCCTCAATTGTATTTGAACTTGCGACACAATTGCCGTATCTATCATCAATCGGCTTCATATTCCATATTGCAAGGAGATCATGCTTGGGTTTAGGCTGTACTAAATTGGCCCTTACTATCTGGTGCCCGATGCTCTTGTTCTTGTTGTATGCAAAGATTGGGCGCGGAAAAGGGCACTCTAACCCCTCAAGAAGATGCCAGTTTTTAAGGATAGTTTGCCTCATCTTATGTGTGTCAGGACCAAATGTGGTCACGCACACCAGACGGTCTAGTTCTTTCCTTTCTTTTGTTTGTAACAAACATTTCCGTGGCGTGAAGCGTGCTCTTTTGTAGGAGTGTTTGAGTAGTTTTTTCGGGTAACCCCTGTGGATCATTTCCTTGCAAAATGTCTGGGCATGGTGATCAAAGTCACTCACCTCCGTGCAATTTCTGCAGATCCGCAGTAAGTGTCCGTAGGGTAAATTTGCTTTCAAATTCCTGGGTGGTGGCTTCTGTGGTGCAGGATAGTATTTTTGTCCGTTGATTTCTTGTATAGTGAAGTTTTAATGTAGCCATTCGAACAGGTCAATTCTACACCTAAAAAAGTCATTTTGGTGGAACTTGCTTCCATGGAAAACTTGATGTCATTATGTCTTTCATTGATCCATTCATGGTACGCCAATAGTCCCCCCTGGCTCCCCTGCAACAGGAGCCAGACGTCATCTATATAGCGCCACCAATGTACAATGTTCCCACTGTATGGGTTTTTATTGTCAATGAATCTCATTTCATATTGTGCCATGTAGAGCACTGCCATTTCTGGGGCATAAGGACACCCCATGGCAGTGCCCTTCACTTGCATATAAAACCGGTCATTGAATGAAAAATTGTTCTTTTTGAGAGCTATTTCTGCGAGTCGCAAAATGAAACTCGTTGGTACCCGATGGGGTCGCTCCCGCATCTCAAGGTACAGTTCAATTACTTCAAGGGTCTCTTCTTGGGGAATCTGCGTATATAAGGACGTCATGTCCATGGTCACCATTATTTGTGTAAGGGGGTCAAATGGAGTACCCTCCACCTTCATTAGGAAATCTGAAGTATCTTTTAGATAAGATTTAACATTTTGGAGGAAGGGTTTCAAGAAAAAATCGACGTACTTTGATATTGGTTCCAAACAAGAGTCAACACCAGATACTATCGGCCTCCCTGGTGGTTGGGCTAGGCTCTTATGTATCTTGGGTAAAAGATATAAAATTGGAGTTCGTGGGCACTTTTTATTCATGAAATCAAACTCCTTTTGGCCAAAAAAGCCACTTTCTTTCCCTTCTTCCAGTACTTCCATGATTAGACCCTGGACCTGTTTTGTCGGATCTTCTGATAGGGCTAGATACCAAGTGTGATTGTTCACCTGTTTCAAGCCCTCAGTTATATACTTGTCCCATGGCTACAATACCACCGCTCCCTCTTTATCGGCCTGCTTGATGACGAGGGAGGGGTCGTTTTTCAGGCTTTGTATTGCTTCCCGTTGGGACTGGCTTATGTTTTGAGAAACATACTTCTTGGTATTTTCCATTTTATTAATAGATGCAAGGACAACCTGCTCGA
This sequence comes from Lissotriton helveticus, assembly GCF_964261635.1. Lineage (NCBI taxonomy): Eukaryota > Metazoa > Chordata > Amphibia > Caudata > Salamandridae > Lissotriton > Lissotriton helveticus. The sequence goes on along the minus strand of NC_136072.1, from coordinate 152,294,500 downwards.
ATGCCTGAATCTGTTTGGGGATGTTTTGGTATGGGACGAATTTAGACTTATTTCTGAGCCCCGTTATTTCATTGTCTATGGGTACTGGCTGATTAAAGAAAAATGCTTTGAGTCTCAATTTCCTACAGAAATCCAAAATCTCTATTTTCAGTTTGGTAAAATCTGTTTTCCTAGTCGGGACGAATTTCAGTCCAAGATTTAATACGGACTCCTCATGTTGCGTGAGTACTCGCTCTGACAAATTGACAACCACATTAGGTCTTTCTATGATTTGTAAAACCTGTTCCTCGTTCGCATTTCCCATGCCGGCTTGTACCTGGTTTTGGGTTGTTGGCCCCCCTCTAAAAAAGACACTTGTTTCCTAGAGTTATTGCCCCTTGTGTCTGAATCAGAGGACCCTGATGACGAAGTTTCTGAAAGGTGGTGAATCGATTGCGTGATCTGCCCTGGTAATTGCACAACGCCCTACGCGAATCCGCCAAGGTGTAATAATCCTCTTTTAAGAAGGGATATACTTGTTCAATCTTAAATGCTTTGGTGTCATGGTCGTATTTTATAGTTTTGTTATTAATGGTGATATCTTTGAAAACCTGTATGTCCTTCTCGATTTTCTCTAGAAGAGCTTTAGCATCTGTAACCGCTGGGTTATTCGCAATGGCTTTTGTTAATTCCTCGATCTCCTCAACCTCTTTGAGACACAAACGTTGCGCAGTTTCAATGGTGTGAACCATTAGATCACGGCTGCATTTTGTGTTTATAAAGCTAAAGCCTTTCTTATATTCGTCGTCCTCAATGAAAATCACCGGTGTATTTTTGACCTGAAGTCCCCAAGGGATAGTTCCACCTTTCAAATGTCTAAGGAGGAAGTGTCCATGGAGTTCAGTTCTAACATGTTTCTTACACAGTCTTACTAGTTTCTCTGATTCATTTTGCTGTTTTGCAGTAGTACTCTGAGTGATTGAAGCAAAAGGTGATGAGGCAATCAGGGATTGGATGTGACTTTTACTAAAAGAAAGTGTATCTTTTTCTGCCATACTATTTGAAGGACAAGAAGCCCTTCGTCATACAAAAATGTCTACTTTCTGTCCCTAATATCTCTCGCGAGAGAGTACCCGCTCTAAACTTGACCAAATGTAAATTCATCAAACCTGGTCAGGTACTTTTATTTATACCCATCACTCGACAATTTTACTTTTTAGAAAATCGTATATTTTTTTATAGGCAAAAGAAGCGCAAACTAAATAAACAGTGTTGGCAACCTACGCGCTATTCGCACTCACACGTGTGTCTTAGTTTCACGTACCTCCATGTGCACCGTCCGGCGCCTCTTAGAGAGAGGGGGTCGTGATGGCTGTATCCGCAATCCTAGTTTAAAAGAATGATTTATGTATCGACTTATTTGGCTTTTTTTGAAAAAGCTGACTGGTATATATGTTATTGCTTTCCAAAAATGGTTTCGTACCTTATTAATGTGTCCCAGTTCACATTGATATTTTAATAATCAATCCATCAGTGGCTGTTGGTTGTGTTTCAGCCCTGTCAAGAATGGAGGACTAGTTAACCGAAAATCGGGACAATTGATTCTACAAAACCTCGTGGATGTATTTACATCTCAATGCCAGCGTCCACAATCAGACCTGTGCTTCGAGAAGCAAACGTGTTCTCTCCCTCGTTATCTATTCGAAGTAAAACACCCGGTGGGGTCTATTGTTTTTGCTCGTCTGTTGTTCCGCACTAAAACGGAGTAAAAAATGACAAGCCCTTAGTGTATCTCAGATGCAAGATGGGACATTATCTATGATCAGAGCCGATTCCGCTTTTTCCTACCTTCATGCGTTCCTCGCTTCCTCAACAATCCGGCTCGCACTGGTTTGCCTCGCTACTTGCGGCGGCCATCTTTCCCGATTATGAAGTTCCTTACTTGCCGTTCTGATGGATTATGGGACATGTGGTTCGTTGGCACAAACCATAACAACGTGAAAGATATTTTGAAAGATATTTGTAAAAAGAATGTAGCTGGTCCCGTGTCATATCATGGACACGAGATATTGTGTCATTGATACACGAGTTTTGTTCTTTTTCGGATTTTAAAGGAGAGTCAGACTTGAATTCTTGCAGGGTATTCGGTATACACATCCTATAGTCTTATTACATGTGTTGAAACAACTGGCACCTATTATTCCTGGACTGTTGAGATGAGACCAATTTGTGGTGCTTCCTACAGGGGAATTTAAGTGTCAAGCCAATGCGAGTAACACCTGCGTTTACAACCTAGGCAGTTCAGTCATGCTGTTCAAGCCTGTCAGCGTGCTGTTGAATTTGAGAATAAGGTATGCTTTTTTTTTATAACACCTTGTCGACATCTGCAGGGCGCTGTGCAGTACCCATTGTGTATAGTACTGACCATTTAAAGTCAATCTCGGAATGAGACTTTTCAACGTAGTGCTCAACCATGGGGGCAGTTAGTACCTTGTTTTTAATCCGTGACCTGTGCTGGTTGATGCGCAAATTCACTTGCTGATTCTTTTTTCCAATATAAATCTTTTTACATGGACATATTATCACATATATGACATTTTTAGTCCTGCAATTCGAGAAACCAGAGTGTTTCCACTTGATGTTCAAATTCACTTCCCTCAATGAGGGTTCGAGAACTTGTCACTCGAACCTGAAACGCGTCGGCACTACAACAAGAGTGATTCTATCATTGATTGATATTATGAAATACATATATACATATTGTTACTCTTGTGATCTAACTTTGCTTTGTTTCTGTTTATTTTAAGAAAAAGGATTTGATTCGCAATTATTGATGAAATGAATTGTAACATTTAATGTTTCATGTCATTTGGATGCAATTTTCCATGCATGTTTTTTGTGTAAATTGTTGAAGTTGTTTTATATGATGTCATAAATGTACATATCTTCTTTTGCCTATAAAAAAAATACGACTTTCTAAAAAGTAAAATTGTCGAGTGATGGGTATAAATAAAAGTACCTGACCAGGTTTGATGAATTTACATTTGGTCTTGCTAAAATAACTATGATTAAGATACGAGGAGGTTGGGCATTTCTCCTGTCTACATAGTATAAAACGGTCCAGCCCCCCCGCCCCTCAGTCCCACTAGGACCTAACTCCTTTTTTTCGTCAAGTTTATTTTGTCTTAAAGCATGCTGATTACTGTCCCGTAGTTCGTGCAAATCACTGTGTCGGGATCGCGGTGTTACCATGCACCAAGATATTTGACTAGGTCTGTCTGCCACTCAAGTGGAAACTCTGCCAGATGCGGGTGTGTGTTGTCTGTTAAGGGCAGAATAATGGATTTAGACCAATTCATTTGGAGGCCGGATTGGAGGCCGAATTTAATATATTCTCTTAGAAGAGGGGATACATTTGTAGCTGTGTCTCGTATATATAGCACCATATCATCTGCATAGAGCGAGATATTGAGTGGCCTTTGTGGAAATTGGAGATCAGAATATTTATGACCCTGTTGTATTTTGCATGCCAGTGGCTCTAGGGCTATTGCAAAAAGTAAGGGGGACAGGGGGCAACCTTGTTGTGTGCCCCTTGCAATTGGTATAGCATCTGATACATACTTATTAACCTTTATTCGCGCTGCGGGCGCTGTATATAGTATTCAAATCCATTGTAGGAAGATTGGGGGGAATCCTATTCTTTGTAATATGGAGTTGAGCTAGGTCCATTCGATCCAGACAAATGCTTTTGCTGCATCCAGTAGGACTGCAGCAGCTTGCATGTCTGGGGTCAGATAGTGCGATAATGCAAACAGTGTTCTGGTATTGTGAGCCGTTGACCAACCAGGTATAATCCCCGACTGATCTGGGAGGACAAGATTGGGCATTAGTGGTTGCAGGCGTTTTACAAGTAGTTTGGCCAGGATTTTAGTATTCATATTTATTAAGGACAGTGGTCTGTAGGATTCACACTGTTTGGGATCTTTACTGGGTTTCAATAGGGCAATGATCATGACTTCTCTTAGCGTGGGGGGTAGATTCTGTTTGTCATGGGCATCCCATACATTTCCACAAGATGAGGTGCGAGTTATTTGATAAACGCTTTATAATACTCACTGGTGAAGCCGTCTGGGCCAGGTGCCTTACCATTTGGGAGTGATCTGACCACCTCAGTGACTTCTTCCACCATCACCGGTTGTGAGAGGTATTCTCTCTGCCTATCTGAGAGCCATGCTATCGCCACATCCTCCAGATAAGACAGAATCTCAGACTGTGTGGCAGTAACTCGTGATGCATACAGATTGCCATATGTTTCCATCAACGCCCACAATATGCTCTTTGTGTCATAATGGGATGTACCACTATCATCCTTTAGGGAAAGGACTGTTTGAGGCGTATATCCTGAGCAAATTTTATTTGCCAAAACATGACCCGGCCTGCCACCCTCGCCGTATGTGCGTACGTTTTGCCGTTTTGATAGGTATTTGAGTTCATCTTCTGCAAACTCCTGATATTCTGACATGACCTTTCTAATGTCACTTAGTATAGCCGTGTTTCGCTTGTGTTCGTACTCACACTCTAAAGCACTTAATGTGGTCTCCCGTTTGGTGAGTTGGGTATAAATATCCCTTAGCATCCCAGCATTGGTGCTAATACAGGCCCGTATGGTGGCCTTGAAGGCTTCCCACAGTAAACTAGGATCATCAGTGGAGGGCTGATTGAGTGCAAAGTAGTCAGTAATGGCCTGTCCAATGGTATCGGTGTATGCGGAATCTAGCAGTGCTTTTGCATTGAATCGCCACACTAGGGCCTGATTCACAGAATGAATTTAAGACCCAATCCTAAACTTGCTACTATTTTGGTATTCACAGAATGCACTTACTACTTTTGGCATTCACAGAATGAACTTACTACTTTTGGTATTCACAGAATTTAGGATTTTGTCTTAAGTTTGTCTTAAGTTTGTCTTAAAACAAACTTAAGACAGACTTAAGACAAACTTAAGACAAAATCCTAACTTCTGTGAATACCAAAAGTAGTAAGTGCCTTCTGTGAATACCGAAATAGTAGTAAGTTTAGGATTGAGCCTTAAATTCATTCTGTGAATCGGGCCCATAGGGTGGAGGTATGTAATGAGGAAGTTCTACGGTCAAGAGCACCGGGTTAGGGTTGGAAAGGGTTTTGGGCAAGTGTTGTATGCCTTGTATCCAAGAGGCTATATCCTCCCTCCCCAGCCAATAATCTATACAGGACCAGCTATTATGGATCAAAGAGGTATGTGTGGCATCCTTGAGATGCAGGTAACACGTCCTCCAGATAACTACCAAATTAGTTTCCGACATAATATCCGAAACACACACACCGCTCGTTTATGCGGTTCCCTTGAGGGGCCCGATCTGTCAAATTGTTCATTTAAGGTGAGATTCAGATCACCACCCCATATCAAGGCCATTTCAGGTAGGTCATTTAGTTTACGCCAAATTGATTTATAAAAGTCAGGATCGTCCACATTCGGTCCGTATGTGTTTATTAGAACTATTTGCTGCTCTCTAATGTGTTCAGTTATAATAACATACCGACTCAAGTTATCTATCACGGTGTTATCTATATGAAATTGTGTCCCTTTTTTCACCAAAATGATCACACCTCTTGAGTATGAGGAGTATGTGGAACTCAGTACCATTTCTGCCCATCTTCTCCCTATTGTACATTTATGTGTAGGGGCTAAATGAGATTCCTGCAGGAGGGCAATATCTATGTATATCCTTTCTAAATAAGCAAATACCTGGCATATCTTTGTCGGGTTATTAAGCCATCTGACATTCCATGTTAATAAGTTAAGATGTGCTGGTTGTAATCTATCTATGCTTTTTGGTGTGTGCTATACATGTGTTTTTATTGTGTTTACTACACTCAACTTGTGCACTTGTTGTAGTTATGTAATATATGGTGAGATGGCAATGATTGGTACCAGCCTGGATGATCACAATGCACTTCAGAAACAATAGTCTGCAAAACAATCCCCAATCCGGTCCTACCCTCCCTCCTCCCACTTCGGCATCCCAACCATGCCAAAGACATACCCTAATCAACATTTTCAACATCAACATAACTAAAACTTTGTTGTGGAGCTCCCCCATGGGGGATCCACCGAGTATGTGCAACACCATCCATCTAAGTGGATGTGGTCGGGTATTACAAGAATAGTTTGGGTGCTTAGTTTGACATGGAGAATGTGCCCAAATCGCTAGAGATATCCCTGAGTTATCTCTTTCAAATGCATATGGTAGCTCTCAGTTCTGGGCTTATATATGCCACATACTGGTGCATAAGATTGCGCCCATTAGTCCATAGGGATCTCTGTCACAGCAGTACATAGGATTTATGTCCATCTAGGTCACCTTTGATAGACATACAAGGCTGCATTGCTGCAACTGTCAGGTCATAAGCTGTTAACTGCCAGTTCACAGATAAATACAACATTATATCCCAGTGTATGATTATCAACCGTCTCTCTAAGAGCAAGTGTTACATTGGTGAGCTAAGGCTGTCTGTATGTTTACCAGCAGAGTCCCTTTTCAGGGACGGGTAATAGCTGTACATTCTATACATTACCACCAGCGGAAGGTAGCACACGCCTCTCCCCGTTAGTCCATCAGAAGTATGCAGGCCTCTGCCTCCACGGCACATCGCTGACAATTACACCATTGTCCCTGAATTTAAAGTTGCAGTACCCACTCATCAGGGTGGGCGGTTCAATCGTGTCTCGGCTGGTACATGAGTCGTATTGTCATAGGGCATATGGTTGGGTCCATGGCCACGTCCATCGTTCCAGCTGCTGGCGGTAAAGGTAGTACGATGAGGACTACAGAATTGGTCGTGTCTTAATCGGAATCCTGGTCCGTATCTTTATGATGTTGCACCTTTCTTTTAGTGACTACCTTTCTTATGAATTCCTGCACAGCTTTTGGCGTCTGTAGAATTGTTGCTTGCCCATCACATGTTACCCGCAGTCTGGCTGGGTACAACATCGTCTCTTCAATGCCCAGTTCTCGAAGCTTCTTTTTTGCAGGGTTAAGATCTTTGCGCGCAGTTTGCACTGTCATTGTGAAGTCTGGGTAAAAGGCCAGGCTATTACCTTGGTAGGTGATATGTTGTTTTTCTCTAGCCATTCGCAGGATGGCATCATGGTCTCTGTAATTGAGAACCCGGGCGATTATGGGTTGCGGGGGGAGCCCAGCGGAGGTTTGGGCGCCAGTGATCTATGGGCCCACTCTATAATCAGTACAGTGGAGAAATTGTTGGTTCCAAAGATATCTCGTGGCATGTCTTCCACGTACGTTTCCATCCTTCCTGTGTTTGTGCTCTCAGGAACTCCCGCAATTCTAACATTGCTGCGGCGCGATCTCGCTTCCAAATCTTCGGCTTTGTTTTTCATGACCTCTAGTATCTTCTCCATGTCCGTGCATTTACGGGTTGTAATATGTGATTCATCTTCCACTGCAGTTATGCGGTCTTCAGATGCATCTAGACATTCACCTTGTTTATCCATTTTAGCAGATATGTTATCCACTCTTTGGGTGAGCGAGTCCACCTTCTCATTAATAGCTTGGAGACTTTGCAGTATAGCTTAGAGAGCGGCCTCCATGGGTTTACCCGTTGTTTTCTCCGTCTCCAACTCTGTGTCTGAGTGCGCGGTTGTGCCTTTAGGGTTGCGTTTAGTGTCGATAGTCAGTTTCGGTTTTATGTCTGTCTTGCTTTCCCAAGTGTGGCTCAGGGGTTAGAGGCGGCAGACCCGGAAGCTGAGATCGGTCCTGGACCAGGGTTCAATTCCCCGCCTCGGCGGGTCTTGGGCTCAAAAATTCCACGGACTCGATAATTCTCATTCCGGTGCCTACTCGACTCACGGGTTCACACTCTGCGACTCTGGGCAATAGCTTGCTTAATCTCCACTACGGCCCCTCGCGGCGGGATGCCTGGCTTTCACCTTGTGGATACCCTGCTGGGGTTATCTCACAGGGGAATACCAGGACGGGTTCCCAAGGCAAGCGCCTTGATGCCTTCGGGTGATATGTGCGCTATATAAATCGCAATACATTTACATTTACATTTTTTTTTAGCAGGGGTGATGGGCAGTATTTAGCGTCACCAGGTTTCACGCAATTACTCCTTAGGATGGGATCCGCAGTGTGCTGCGTAGCAGCTTTATTTCAATGTTGTAATGCAGAGGTGGAGTAGTCAACTACACCAGAGTCCTAGCCAGAGTATCAGTTAATATAGCAGGGTAGTCCGGGAGTATCCACAGCAGTGATCGTTATGTTCCTTTTTAACATAAGCCTGTTGCCAGCAAGAGGCGTTTTGAGAGCTATGGAAGGGCGTGTGTGCCGCACCCCAGTGTCCCAGGAGAGTCCTCGGCGTGTGCCCTAGTCCACTCTCCTCCACAGGTATTAAAATGATCCGTTTGGAGGGCCCACGTCAGTGTCGCCAATATGTCTGCAAGCGTGTTGGTTTGGGTTCCGGACTCAGTGTTACAGGAAGTTAGATGACTGTCAGCGTCTGATGCAGCTATCCGCAGGACACGTCACCTCCCCCATTCGCCAGCCAGGCCATGAGTTGTTCGCGATTTTAACAGACACACCACAACAATCTGCAACGGAGGTTTATTAAGCGATGTTGAAATGTTGGTTGGCTAGTTTAACAGCAGACTTCAGGATATGCCCTTAGGGGCCGGGCAGCCTTGGCACAGACGACCAACAAGTCGGCGCCCGTCTCGATGGACCTCACTGTGGGTTTGTGGTGATGTAAGGTGCATAGGCCAGCGCAGGGCATTATACAAGGAAAATAGAACACTTGCCTGATCCCTGTTGTATCGCGGTGTCAGCCAGGCCATCCGCCCCCACAACCCACAATTATAGCACCCGGGTGACTTCGCTGCTGCTCTGGTCTGCCATTTTCTGTTGCGCCATTTAGCGTTATCTGGCACGCAGGATGGGAGGTTTGTCAAGCATGTATAATTCTCAGTTGGGATCAGCAATCAGCACAACCGTATTTCTGGAGCATCGCCTCTGTTGGATTGTCCGTTCATGGCTCCTTATTGCTTTGGTATGCAGCGCGAACATCCGCACCCGCTCCAGCTGTAACGGACATAGGGCGCCGCCAACTTAAGACCGCCAGGCCGATCCTCTGCACGTCCCTCTCTCCTACAGTTCTCTCATCGCTGGGACCTCGGCCGGTGATTTTAGTCACACCCAACTGCTGCTGAGGTGTTCCAATGCATTTGGCAATGTTTTGTTTGCATCGTATTACCCGTATAGTTTCTTTACAGTCGGATAATGTCCCCGACCGGCGGAGCAGCCTCAGAAAGCGCCCATCTCGCAGTGCGCCCCATCCACCTCAACTCCTTCCTGGAAAGTTTTAGGGGTGATCTGTCATGCAGGGACTGAGAAAAAGGGTTGGAAACTCAATTTCCCCTTGCAATTTCCATAGGGAATTTTGAAAAATGCTACAGCCCAAACAAACTGAGGAGAATTATACCAAATTAGACAGAAAGCTAGATCTTTACACCGAAAGTGTGCTTTTTGTGAGTTTTTGAGAAATTAAGGTTTAACATTTCTAGATATGTGGAAGGTTGGGTTTACTTGACTTCCGTACGATTCTCGCTGCCACGCACTATGAACAATAGATTGATCCAACTGGCCGAAGGGGCTTTTTCCCCCGTTGAAAGCCACACTCCCGCAGGAGCTAGTGGCTCCAGCGGGAGCTCACACTGGCTGGCCGCAACATGATGGGAAATGTTGTGGCCTCAATTACAGGACTCGAGGTCTCAGTCCCCATATCCTGGAAATAAAAGGAGGCAGCATAGGGATGTCCTGACCCCCTAGTCCTTTTGTGGGGTTAGCTTTTCTGGGGTCTCGCTAAAGCAGGTGCAGGACCTTTAATCCCACAGCAGTCCCTTGGGAGCCATTGTGGCCCCCTCATGTGATCCCGTAGTCATTCAGGATCAGACGATTAAACCCAAAAATGTGGCAATGGTGTCTCTGGGGTTTTCAGCCGTTCTTGTTGCGGATGGGCATTGGGCCATGCTGCAGGCCAGGCCCAGCAGCAAACACAAGGCCAGTTATCTGCAGGGGGTTGGAATCAAGGCCAGGCCTGCAGCATGGCCTGCACCCATATAGTTCCTTGAAGTACCTATAACTTCTGCACCTGCCATGCACTGCTTATGCCTTCACATATTACATCACTTGTGTCATGTTCAATGACATAATTAAAAACATCACTGATGACATTTGAAATTACATCATTGATAACAACACTCTGCATGGTAGATGCACAAGTTATAGTTACTTGCTGGGCACCACGGTCCTGTTGTTTGATACCATGTTACCTGCTACCTGAATAAGGTTTTTTGGTCTACTCTGTCCCCTTACAAGCTATTGACAATATTTTAACAGGACTCGGGCAGCGAGACCCCGAGGCCTTTAATGGCAATCACTGTATTTTGTTTCTAGCTGCCATCTGCCTATCACATTTTTTGGCACTATGGTACCAGCCTTTGTAACGTGATACCAAAATGGCCCAATGGAGAAAATGCTCCCTTTGCCAATAAGATGGCCACATTTATGTTTGCTACAGCGCAACTCCCTCTGCACCAACTGTCCAAATATACCTATGTTTTTAATCCCTTCATGATCATTTTAGCACCTCTTAAAAAGCAAATTTCTCTAAATAGGCTGAACGGATTGACACCAAATCACAAAATACACGCTTGCTTTCTGAATAAAGTAATTTTTTGTCAATCTTGGTTTGAATTCAATCAGCCATTTTTTATCAGCAGTTGTGACAGAGGGTTACTGTATATGGGCATTAGCCTGAGAAAACAATGCTTTGGAACACCCCCCTTTTTTTGGTCCCCACTTGGCAGATCACCATTGAGCTTTCTAGTGAGGATCGGAGGTGGATGCACAGTGGCAATGACCTCAGTGCTATATATATATATATGATATGTGAGATATATATCCATACTAATATTTTAAAGAGAGAGCCCAAACCTTTGAGGCGGGTAATCTCAGTAACCACAGCACCAATCACAACACCCAATACAGCGTTGGAAAGGGCAGTTGCAGCAGAAGAACATAGGCTATGCAGACGGATAAAAAAATGTATAAAAAAAATTGCAAAAAATCCATACTATACTATCCATACTAATATTATAAAGAGAGAGCCCAAACTTTGAGGCGGGTAATCTCAGTAACCACAGCACCAATCACAACACCCAATACAGCGTTGGAAAAGCCAGTTGCAGCAGAAGGACATAGGCTATGCAGACGGATAAAAAAATGTATAAAACAAATTGCAAAAAATCCATACTATCCATATCCATATCCATACTAATATTATAAAGAGAGAGCCCAAACCTTTGAGGCGGGTAATCTCAGTAACCACAGCACCAATCACAACACCCAATACAGCGTTGGAAAGGGCAGTTGCAGCAGAAGGACATAGGCTATGCAGACGGATAAAAAAAATTATTAAAAAAATTGCAAAAAATCCATACATACTATCCATATCCATACTAATATTATAAAGAGAGAGCCCAAACGTTTGAGGCGGGTAATCTCAGTAACCACAGCACAGCACCAATCACAACACCCAATACAGTGTTGGAAAGGTCAGTTGCAGCAGAAGGACATAAGCTATGCAGACGGCCACCATATACATTTAAAAGGTAAAAGAACCGTGCCAGCAAAGTAGTCCCTTGTGGGCGTGTCTGCATTCTGCTGTGGGCGTGTGGTACGTTCCGCCCTTCATGCCATGTGAGTCGTAATTGCGCCACATCAAGGGGCACGCTGGGGTCGTGACAAATGCTGTGGGCGTGTGTTCGCACTATGTGCGTGTGTCCGCCCTTCATGCCATGTGAAGCGCCAATTGCGCCGCATCAAGGGGCACGCTGGGGGCGTGTGCTACTTTCCGCACTTCATGCCATCTGGGTCGTACATTAATCAGATCGTCTGCTGTGGCCGTGTGCTGGGGGCGTCACAAAGGCGTTCACCTCGAAGCGTGGTAAGTAACCATTCGCAAGACTCCCTTGGGAGACTGCCCGTTGTCTCACACATACTGGGGGTGCCGAATGCAGTGTGTGCCTTGACCTGGGTGCGTCTGAAGGGGCCGAACGCAGTGTGTGGCTTGGCCTGGGTGCGTCTAAAAAGCACTCAGGGCCGAAGAGCGTCCGTGTGGGTCATAAAAAAATAAGAACAGCGGGAAACAATCATTCAAGACTCACACAATTCTAATTGCTAGACGGTCGCCGCTAGCCCGCAAGTGGGGGCACACGCGACTGAGCGTGTCTGCGGGGACAATTACTGCAGCCTCTCATGCGCGCTGTTACTGAACTATCACATTAAACCAAATTCTACGCGCCTGCTAACATCAGCCAGGGCTGTAGCAGGGCTCAGGCGGCGGATCAATACACTAATTACATGCGCCTGCTAACATGAACCAGGGCTGCAGCTGGGCCTCAAGCGGGGGGACACGCGCCTGCTAACATCAACCAGGGTTGCAGCTGGGCCTCAGGCGGGGGTACACGCGAATGACCGTATCTGAATACACACATTACACACATTCTATTTCATACCCGGACAACGTCGGGACGGGCTGCTAGTATATATATATATTATATATATATTACCTACTGGCGGTCGCCAGTAGGTATATATAGTTGGGATTTTTCAAAATTCTATGTTGAATAACTTTGGCGTTGATGGACGGAATTGGCTGAAAACGTGTTGTCCCCATGTTAATTTCCATAGGGCGGTTGGCCTCACTTTTAGCCCGAACGGCTGAATGGATTTTCACCAAACTTGGCAAAATTGTAGGGACTGGTAGCCCGATGTGCCTTTGCTATGTCTCAAGATATGTGCTACAGTGGTTTTTACGAAAATTAACTTTGAAAAAATATATATTGGGCTACATTGGGCTATATATATGTTAGAGCCCAAATGTAGCCCAATGTAGCCCAATGTAGCCCAATGTAGCCCAAAGATGGCCACCAGAGACAAAAAAAAACAAATGTAGCCCAAATATCAGCCAGATGTAGCCCAACTATAGCCCAATGACAGAATGTCCCAGAGTGTTCTGAAGAACAACTAGAGCGCTAACAGTCTTACTTATGACAAAAGTATGGCACACCTGAAGTCATCTTGATTGGAATAAAGTGTTAACACTTAAAACATTTAATTTGCAAAGGAACAAAATGAGGGGGTTCATTTTGCCATAGAAATTATGATTAGTGCTGAAGAAAGAAAAATTAGGGCACATTTTGAGTGACTTCTCAAATCCTCTTATATTTCATTAAAAAAATTCTGATATGCAGTCTCCCAAGATGGCCACCAGAGACAAAAGAGCCCAAATGTAGCCCAAATGTAGCCCAATGTAGCCCAATGTAGCCCAATGTAGCCCAAAGATGGCCACCAGAGACAAAAAAAACAAATGTAGCCCAAATATCAGCCAGATGTAGCCCAACTATAGCCCAATGACAGAATGTCCCAGAGTGTTCTAAAGAACAACTAGAGCGCTAACAGTCTTACTTATGACAAAAGTATGGCACACCTGAAGTCATCTTGATTGGAATAAAGTGTTAACACTTAATACATTTATTTTGAAAAGGAACAAAATGAGGGGTTTCATTTTGCCATAGAAATTTTATATATATATATATATATATATATATATATATATATTCACGGAAAAAAACATAGATTTGAGACCATATATAGTTAGGTATTTGCATTTACAAAACCTTGAAAATTCTATGAAAAAACCATAGGTTTAAGACCATATGTAGTTAGGTGAATATTTTAATCATACAAAACCAATGAAATTCCATATATAGTTAGTTGCACTAACTATATATCGCGCACCCGCAATCCACTGCTGATGATGTCACATATTACATCATTCATGACATGGTCAGTGACATCACTGATGACATCACTGATGACATCTCAAATGACATCACTGATGACATCACTGATAACAACATCCAGTGATTTTATGTTTCTGTAAAGTTTAAATATGTCTTACATATTGAAGAATGAGTGGATGTATAAGTGTCTGGACGAAGGATTTAGTAGGTGCATGACTGACTGTATGAGTGAGTGATTAAATGTGTCTCACTGAGTGCATGGGTTAGTGACTAAACTGTCTTAATTTGTGCATCAGTATGTCTGTTGTTCTGTAAACTGCTGCATGTGTTGATCAGTAGCTATATGAGTAACTATATGGGTTATTGATTGATTGTCCAAGTATTTGTATGGGAGACTGGGTGTGTGTGTGGCTGGCTGGGAGGTGTGTGACTCTGTGCAGATCAATGTGTACTTATATCAATGATTGTATAACAAGGTAAGTATGTGTTAGTATATGTTTGAAAATGTAAGGTGCTCTATAGACAAGAAAATGGAAGTGTGATTGATTCTTTACAGGACTGACTAGGTGTGTGAGTAACTCCATGGATGAGTGGCAGAGTGTGAGTGTCTGTATAGGTGTATGAGTGCATATGATAGTGTTGTAAAGATGAGTGATTGTATGTATGAATGATTGTATGGGTGAATGAGTGAATGTGTGTGTAGACGTAGGAATCAGTGAGTACATATGTAGTAACTAGTATTGGTGTGTCAATGGTTTCAAAAATTATACTCTGTATTTAACACTGGGTGAAACAGAGGTTATATTAAAATGTGAGGAGATGCATTGTATTGTCACATGAATGATATCATCAGTGATGTGGTCATTGATGTCAAATGAGATGTCATCAGTGATGTCATCAGTGATGTCATTTGAGATGTCATCAGTGATGTCATCAGTGATGTCACTGACCATGTCATGAATGATGTAATATGTGACATCATCAGCAGTGGATTGCGGGTGCGCGATATATAGTTAGTGCAACTAACTATAAATGGAATTTCAATGGTTTTGTGTGAGTAAAATAAGGTTTTTTAAATGCTAATTCCTAACTATATATGGTCTATAACCTATGGTTTTTTCAGTGAATTTTCAAGGTTTTGTAAATGCTAATTCCTAACTATATATGGTCTATAACCTATGGTTTTTTCAGTGAATTTCAATGGTTTTTTAATAGCAAATATCATAAGCTGTCGAATGTCAAGTACGTGGTAAGTGAAAACATTTTCGTGTTTATGCACACTGATCTGCTTTGAATGGTGCCCCCCCCCCTCATTTCTATTAGGAGTACTCTCTCTTTGCACATAGTGAAGGGTAGTTAACGCAGGCCTTTGCCCCCGTTGTAATACATCGTGCCTGCTTCTCTCTCCATTTGATTGATTGTTATCCAAGTATTTACTGTTTTAGAATTGGTTCTCTTTGGTTCATTCTCTATTTACAAACAAACACAGAGTCGCAATACTCTGTTTAGTCTTTGCAGATAAAGAAAAATCGTGTAAAAAAAAAAGAAAAGGAATCGAGCAAAATCAGTAGGCCACTAATGGGATCTCTTTTTGACCTCGCTAAAATAGAAACATTAGGAACAACCCCTCATGACAAATACAAAACTAGTGAGATGAACTGAACTCCACACAATGATGGCTGCAAAACAGCTCGGCTCCGCCACCCACCCCGCCCAAAATAACGATAAAGAGCGGCTGCCATGATTGGTTGCGGAATGGCCACGACGGAGCTACGAAATGGTACTGCTCTCATGCTAACCCCAGCTTCAGTCTGAAACATCCAGAAACACTGTAGACTACCAATTCGATCAGTTCCGGTAGCGCCCCAATGTAACCCGGTAGAGAAGAACTAGCCCTCCCCTCTTTGACTGATGGTTCTTGTTGCCTGTCCCTTCTGTTGTCATTTAACAGAACTATTTAGACTGCTGAAAGGGGTTGTGTTCCGACCGCTGGTTGGTGGAGACATTTTGACTATATTCTGGACCTGCGTTGTCGCGTAATGCGTCATATGACGCGCCGCGTTAGCGCATCCGGAAGTCATCCGGGGCGCGCAGCGCGTAACGTAAGCATAACAAGTCATGTGACTTGTTAATAAAACTTTTCATTGGTTCATTTTACTTTTCTTATTCTAATGATGAAAGGCTTGGTCATATGACCTAAAAATTACGCTTTTTATTACTTCCGAACATTATTTTTTCTTAAATATATGTTATAATGTTCCAGGCTAATGTACTTTCCCGGAAAATTTACAACTGTCCTGCAAGTAAAATATATTCTTTTTTCGAGAAAAAGAGCGTTTCTTCGTCCCATGACGGAGCCGTTGAGCAAAAGAGGGTCGACCTGCTGTCTTAGTCGCCGATACGCCTGAATATGAGATTCTTATCGATCACTTTATGTTGCAGGAATAGAAAACACAACAGCCCTTGACCATTTATCTTTACTGCGTTCCTTCGTATTATACCTTTTACCCTTCATGTAATTGGTCTGCTTTATTTCACTTGCCTTTTAATGATTCTAAAACAGTGACTATTATTAAAAACTTTACCAATGTATATACTACTACCATGTTTTCTTTTAAAAACCTTTATTGTGAAAATTTCATTATACAAATACGAGCCTATAACCACGTGGGCCGGCCACGGAGCAAACTGTAATCGTATATGATGAGTAGACATTTACACTGTAGAGGAACGTAACGGGCAGGCCATTAGGTTGCAAGAACTAAGGTGTCTAACAGTTACGGAATCGGTGGACGTACATTTTATAATTAAAATACGACAGGGCCAGTTACAATAAAATTATCTAGATATACATTTGCGGGCAAGTACCATGGGTGACGTTAATTCGAACTTTCAATAGTACAGTAATCAATAACACATCAGAACTTAATATCAATAGGGATGTCAAAATATTCAATCAATTCTCGTCCCCGCCCGCCATGTGCTTCAAAACTTCATATGTATCTCGTGATTTCAAGGTTCTGCAACCAGTACACAACAAGGAGTTACGAGTCCCATTTATTCCGGCGCCATTTTGGGCGAGGACGGGCAGGTCCAGGATATAGTCAAAATGTCTCTACCAACCATCGACTATGATGATGTTCATATGCTGTATTTATTAGAGTAACACTCATCTGTCCACATGAAATTAATTTGCCACAATCTAAACATGTCATTTTAATCTTTCCAAAGTTCTTCTAAATATTTGGGACCGTTTCCCTTGCCTCTGATGCTGTCAGTGCCACTTCTTTGATGAATGTACTAGCAGGTCAGGGGTTCTCCTCCAAATCTCTCTTTTATGCAGCACTATAATTAATTGGTGCCACCTCTCCATATGACGATGCATGGTATAGTTACCATAACTATATTTTTTTTCAGTTCCTCTGGAGAGTTCATCGTGGCAGATGAAGCGTGTAACGTACCGGGCATTTACCTTTTTTTGCATGTACAGGAAAGGAAAAAAAAATCGAGCGTCCGAGTTCTAAGGTGTCCCAGGGCCATTTTAGTGGACCAGGCCCAAATCCAAAGAACAGGCCGCCATTTTGAGAGTCCTGTTGCAGCCGCCTGTCGCTGTAGCATCAAGAGCAGCCGAAACTCAGCTGAATGGCAACTGAAACGGTAAAGGGGCGCCCCACTACAGCAGACGAGCCTCCACCTAGGAAGGCCCGTTCACGCCGCCTCCCCCCCCCCCCCCTTCGGGCACCCCACGCCGTTATTCGGAGCAGTATTGTAGGATGGCCACACCAGTGCGGCAACTTGCTAGACATCACCTCGGTGGTAACCGAATCTCAACGCCTTGTGGTGTCTTCTATTCAGAAAACATTGTTATGCTGCCTTCGACCTATTCGCCGCAAGTGCGCACGCAACTCAGCTGCATAGCTTGCTAGACACCACCTCGGTGCTAACCGAATCTCAGCGCCTTGTGGTCTCTTCTATTCCAAAAAAATTGTTGCGCTGCCTTTGGCCCCATTCGCACATCGGTCCGCTACTGACGCCATCTCACAGGCTAATGGGGCGCCCCACGCCGAGTTTCAGCATTGTAGGATGACCACACCAGTACAGCAACTTGCTAGACATCACCTCGGTGCCATCCGGATCTCG
Source organism: Lissotriton helveticus (assembly GCF_964261635.1). Classification (NCBI taxonomy): domain Eukaryota; kingdom Metazoa; phylum Chordata; class Amphibia; order Caudata; family Salamandridae; genus Lissotriton; species Lissotriton helveticus. The sequence goes on along the minus strand of NC_136072.1, from coordinate 152,276,460 downwards.
GCGCCCCACTGCAGATGAAGTGCCTCTCAACTATGAAACCACCACGGTGACATCCGGATCTTGGCGCGTTGTGCTGCCTTCGGCCTATTCGCACATCGGTCCGCTACTGACGCCATCTCACAGACTAATGGGGCGCCCCACGCCGAGTTTCAGCATTGTAGGATGACCACACCAGTGCACCTTACTAGACACCACCTCGGTGCCATCCGGATCTTGGCATCTCAGCGCCTTGTGGTGTCTTCTATTCAGAAAATATTCTTGCGCTACCTTTGCCCCATTCACACATCGGTCCGCTACTGACGCCATCTCACAGGCTAATAGGGCGCCCCACGCTGAGTTTCAGCATTGTAGGATGACCACACCAGTACAGCAACTTGCTAGACATCACCTCGGTGCCATCCGGATCTCGGCGCCCCACTGCAGATGAAGTGCCTCTCAACTATGAAACCACCACGGTGACATCCGGATCTTGGCGCCTTGTGCTGGTTCCGGCCTATTCACACATCGGTCCGCTACTGACGCCATCTCACAGGCTAATGGGGCGCCCCACGCCGAGTTTCAGCATTGTAGGATGACCACACCAGTACAGCAACTTGCTAGACATCACCTCGGTGCCATCCGGATCTTGGCATCTCAACGCCTAGTGGTATCTTCCATACAGAAAATATTGTTGCGCTGCCTTTGGCCCCATTCGCACATCGGTCCGCAACTGACACCATCTCACAGGCCAACAGGGCACCCCACGCCGACTTTTACCATTGTAGGATGGCCACACCAGTACAGCAACTTGCTAGACATCACCTCGGTGCCATCCGGATCTTGGCATCTCAGCGCCTTGTGGTGTCAGTCAGAAAATATTGTTGCGCTGCCTTTGGCCCCATTCGCACATCAGTCCGCTACTGACACCATCTCACAGGCCAACAGGGCGCCCCACGCCGACTTTTACCATTGTAGGATGGCCACACCAGTGCCACAACTTGCTAGACACCACCTCGGTGCCATCCGGATCTTGGCATCTCAGCGCCTTGTGGTGTCTTCTATTCCGAAAATATTGTTGCGCTGCCTTTGGCCCCATTCGCACATCGGTCCGCTACTGCCGCCATCTCACAGGCCAACGGGGCGCCCCACGCCGACTTTCAACATTGTAGGATGGCCACACCAGTGCGGCAACTTACTAGACACCACCTCGGTGCCATCCGGATCTTGGCGCGTTGTGCTGCCTTCGGCCTATTCGCACATCGGTCCGCTACTGACGCAAACTCACAGGCCAACGGGGCGCCCCACGCCGACTTTCAGCATTGTAGGATGGCCACACCAGTGCTGCAACTTGCTGGACACCACCTCGGTGCCATCCGGATCTTGGCGCGTTGTATTGCCTTCGGCCTATTCGCACATCGGTCCGCTACTGACGCCGCCTCACGTGCCAACGTATTTTCTCCGCATTTTATACCCTATGCCGCCTAACAGGTCATGTGACTTGTTTATAAAACTTTTCATTGGTTCATTTTACTTTTGGTTTCCTAATGATGGAAGGCTTGATCATATGACCTAAAAACAACACTTTTCATTGGATGAAAACTTTTTTTTTCCCAAACGATGAAAGCCCCACCTTGTTTCTGGATGTTTCAGACTGAAGCTGGCGTCAGCATGAGAGCACCACCATCTCGTAGCTCCGTCGTGGTCATTCCGCGAGCAATCATGGCAGCCGCTCCCCACCAGAAGCCTACAGGAGTCGGGGGCCCCCAAAACTTTTGATGAATCCTCAAGGCGGAGGGGACGCTTTCGAGAATGGGGTCCAAGACCTAGCAGACAAGCGTCCGATTTCCAAGGTGTCCCAGGGCCATTTCAGTGGACCAGGCCCAAAAAGGAAACAGCCTGCCGCCATGTTGAGAGTCCTGTGACAGCCGCCTATCGCTGCACCGCAAGAGTGGGGCGCAACTCAGCTGAATTGCGGCTTTTGACACAGTGGACCAAAAACGGACGGAATGGCAACTGAAACGGTAAAGGGGCGCCCCACTACAACAGATGACACTCCACCTGGAGAGGCCCGTTCACGCCGCCTCCCCCGGGGCGCTCCACGCCGTTATTCGGAGCAGCATTGTAGGATACCAAAACCAGTGCGGCAACTTACTGGACATCACCTTGGTGCCATCGTTCTGCTGCCTTGGAACTATTCGCACAACAGTTTGCTACTGATGACCCACCCCCCGCGACGCCCCACGCCGGAAATCTGGACGTTGTGCTGCGTTGGGACTATTCGCACAGCCGACCGCTACTTCGTTGTTTTTCCCTAAAAATGTTTATATGTTATTACTGTTTTTGTTTTCTTGTATATATTTATAAGTTATTAAAGTTTTATAATCTTACTACTTTGTCGGAGTGCTATATATTTTTAATGTGACACATAATTGTAAAAACTTTGATGTACAAATTGTCATCCCTGGAATCTTCCGCTTCAGGCTCGGTCCCCTCCCCAATCACAATACAGGATGGTTTTCAGATAATAGGAACGCGTCTGCTGTGACGGATCTCATCGAGTGTGGGCCTTGATCTACTATAACTCCTTTGAAGAGGGGTGATTCTTTACAGCTGGGGCCATAAACTACATCTGCAGGGCTAGCTGATACCCTAGGACCGGCCTGGACAATCGGACACAGAGGAAAAGGAGTGTCAGAGGGTGCGGTAGTGAATAGGGCGAAAGGGAGGTGTCGGGCGGGCACAGGGTGTGATTCTCAGGGAAGAGCAGCGCAGATGGGGGAGGTTTATTACCCATGCATAAGACAGAGAGCGGGGGTAACCACTGCCTGGGGGAGATGCTTGCGAGGGTGGGGAGCCATGCTAAGGATCGACAGCGTGCACAGAGTGGGTCTGGTCAAGGCATCTAAAATGGCTGCCGTGCACGACAAAAGTGTGGCATTTGAAAAAAGACAAGATGGCGCAGACAATGTTTTTCAACACTTCCTGATTTCCTTCGAATCGAACGTTAACAGACGTTGGGGCATATTACCAAAGTTAAGCGATATTTATCCCTAACGATGCTTAGCAACGATTTTTTTACCGCTAAGCATCGTCAGAAATTATCGCAGATAAACCTTGCTATTATCAAGGTTTATCGCAAATACGATAAAAAACGACCGCAATGCATTAATACCGCTGAAAACTCAGCGATATTCATGCATTACCGAGCTAATGCTCTTAGCCATGTTATCCACCTCCCATTGGATAACATGGATAAGAACTGCTCAGGGCAGGTGCTAGCTTTTGGAGATATTCGCGCTTATCGCGAATATTTCCAAAAGTTGATAATAGGAGATAGCGATGTTAGCGACTGTTTCCAGTCGCTAACATCTTGGCATGCCCACTTTGCATGTCATTAGTGATAAATATCACTCACATGCAAAGTGGGGCCCAAGATGGTCACTATCTCCTACTAGCCGTCGCTAACTGGTGTTAGCAACAGCTAGGTAATACAGATATAATTTTATCTCCGCGAAGCGGAGCGCTGTTACAGATATATATCTTGTTTTTGAACGTTAATTTCTCAAAATCCACTGAAGCACATATATTGAGACCTAGCAAAGGCACATCGAGCTACCAGTCCCTACAATTTTGCCAAGTTTCGTGCAAATCCATTCAGCCGTTCGATTATTATTATTATTTTTTTTTTTTGCCCCGCGGGGCCCTTTTAAAACCTCCACATCAAACCTAAGAGGTCAAGGAGGATCTACTATGCCCCCTTATGGTCATTTGCCCCTTCGCTTTGGCCTCCTCTTGTCTCTCGATCCTACCGAGAGACAAGATGGCGGCCGCTACGGACTGTTTGCAATGTTTACAGACGCCGGAGAACCAATCAGCTTCGCAAACCTCCGTTACGCGAAGCGGAGCGCTGTTACAGATATATATCTTTTTTTGAACGTTAATTTCTCAAAATCCACTGGAGCACATATATTGAGACCTAGCAAAGGCACATCGGGCTACCAGTCCCTAATATTTTACCAAGTTTCGTGCAAATCCATTCAGCCGTTCGATTATTATTATTATTATTTTTTTTTGCCCCGCGGGACCCTTTTAAAACCTCCACATCAAACCTAGGGGGTCAGCGAGGATCTACTATGCCCCCTTATGGTCATTTGCCCCTTCGCTTTGGCCTCCTCTTGTCTCTCGATCCTACCGAGAGACAAGATGGCGGCCGCTACGGACTGTTTGGAATGTTCACAGACGCCGGAGAACCAAACAGCTTCGCTTCACAAAGCTCCGTACCGCGAAAAGTCCGCGAACCGGAGCGCTTCCCGGTCCGCTGTTACAGATATATATCTTTTTTTGAACGTTAATTTCTCAAAATCCACTGGAGCACATATATTGAGACCTAGCAAAGGCACATCGGGCTACCAGTCCCTACAATTTTGCCAAGTTTCGTGCAAATCCATTCAGCCGTTCGGGCTAAAAGTGAGGCCAACCGCCCTATGGAAAACTCAATGTTAAAAACACGTTTTGGGACCCCCCTTTTTTCTCGGCCCCCCCTTGACGAACCCCCCCCCAAATTTTCAAGGGCTGCTCAGAAACACAATTTGCCATTTTCCTGAAAATTTCAGCCAATTCCGTCCACAAACGCCAAAGTTATTAGACATAGAATTTTCAAAAATCCCATAGAGAAAAAATCCTAACTATATATACCTACTGGCGACCGCCAGTAGGTAATATATATATATATATATATATATATTCATTCAAGGTGCCCCAAAGCAAGGGAAACGCGACTCCAGGAGGATGAGAAGACATTTCTTTAATGTGCAAAAACACGACAGGAGCCCTCAAATTTGCACATCCCTTGACGCGTTTCGCTGCACCTGCAGCTTATTCATAAGGGGAGGGGCATTGGCAAGGTTTCGGTTTTTTTTCCAAGTTCATTACCCACAGTGATTGCTGGGATTTGTAGTCCATAATTCTTCCCTTTCAGTAGGGTCCGTTAGTCTTGCCTCATTTCTATGCCCCGTTGTTTGCCACAAAGTACTCAGCCCTCCAGTGGACTCGGGGCTGATGTCGTGATCTCAATGATGCCATCCTCGCGCCGACCGGCTGTGAATGATCACAGCCTCGCAGACCCGGTTTCAAATTCCGGACGGTGCATCTCCCGCGGCACGGAGCCTGCCGCATTAAATTCATTCAAGGTCCCCCAAAGCAAGGGAAACGCGACTCCAGGAGGATGAGAAGACATTTCTTTAATGTGCAAAAACACGACAGGAGCCCTCAAATTTGCACATCCCTTGACGCGTTTCGCTGCACCCGCAGCTTATTCATAAGGGGAGGGGCATTGGCAAGGTTTCGTTTTTTTTTCCAAGTTCATTACCCACAGTGATTGCTGGGATTTGTAGTCCATAATTCTTCCCTTTCAGTAGGGTCCGTTAGTCTTGCCTCATTTCTATGCCCCGTTGTTTGCCACAAAGTACTCAGCCCTCCAGTGGGCTCGGGGCTGATGTCGTGATCTCAATGATGCCATCCTCGCGCCGACCGGCTGTGAATGATCACAGCCTCGCAGACCCGGTTTCAAATTCCGGACGGTGCATCTCCCGCGGCACGGAGCCTGCCGCATTAAATTCATTCAAGGTGCCCCAAAGCAAGGGAAACGCGACTCCAGGAGGATGAGAAGACATTTCTTTAATGTGCAAAAACACGACAGGAGCCCTCAAATTTGCACATCCCTTGACGCGTTTCGCTGCACCTGCAGCTTATTCATAAGGGGAGGGGCATTGGCAAGGTTTCGTTTTTTTTTTCCAAGTTCATTACCCACAGTGATTGCTGGGATTTGTAGTCCATAATTCTTCCCTTTCAGTAGGGTCCGTTAGTCTTGCCTCATTTCTATGCCCCGTTGTTTGCCACAAAGTACTCAGCCCTCCAGTGGGCTCGGGGCTGATGTTGTGATCTCAATGATGCCATCCTCGCGCCGACCGGCTGTGAATGATCACAGCCTCGCAGACCCGGTTTCAAATTCCGGACGGTGCATCTCCCGCGGCACGGAGCCTGCCGCATTAAATTCATTCAAGGTGCCCCAAAGCAAGGGAAACGCGACTCCAGGAGGATGAGAAGACATTTCTTTAATGTGCAAAAACACGACAGGAGCCCTCAAATTTGCACATCCCTTGACGCGTTTCGCTGCACCTGCAGCTTATTCATAAGGGGAGGGGCATTGGCAAGGTTTCGTTTTTTTTTCCAAGTTCATTACCCACAGTGATTGCTGGGATTTGTAGTCCATAATTCTTCCCTTTCAGTAGGGTCCGTTAGTCTTGCCTCATTTCTATGCCCCGTTGTTTGCCACAAAGTACTCAGCCCTCCAGTGGGCTCGGGGCTGATGTCGTGATCTCAATGATGCCATCCTCGCGCCGACCGGCTGTGAATGATCACAGCCTCGCAGACCCGGTTTCAAATTCCGGACGGTGCATCTCCCGCGGCACGGAGCCTGCCGCATTAAATTCATTCAAGGTGCCCCAAAGCAAGGGAAACGCGACTCCAGGAGGATGAGAAGACATTTCTTTAATGTGCAAAAACACGACAGGAGCCCTCAAATTTGCACATCCCTTGACGCGTTTCGCTGCACCTGCAGCTTATTCATAAGGGGAGGGGCATTGGCAAGGTTTCGTTTTTTTTTCCAAGTTCATTACCCACAGTGATTGCTGGGATTTGTAGTCCATAATTCTTCCCTTTCAGTAGGGTCCGTTAGTCTTGCCTCATTTCTATGCCCCGTTGTTTGCCACAAAGTACTCAGCCCTCCAGTGGGCTCGGGGCTGATGTCGTGATCTCAATGATGCCATCCTCGCGCCGACCGGCTGTGAATGATCACAGCCTCGCAGACCCGGTTTCAAATTCCGGACGGTGCATCTCCCGCGGCACGGAGCCTGCCGCATTAAATATAAATATATATATATATATATATATATATATATATATATATATATATATATATATATATATTTCTGCTCCCAAAGCACCAGATGCCGAGTCACTCTCAAGTCGGGTGCCGTCACGCGTTGGTGCATACGCGTAATATCTCTGCTCAAGATTTCCCCATTACAGGGAGAAAAATGACAGCACTCACGGGATGCTTGCAGTGCGCAGTGTTCTTTATTCCACTAGCAACAAAAACAGACGCGTTTCGGTGATTCCCTTCCTCTGTGTCAACCCGTGCACATGCAACGGAGCGTCATTTGTAACTCCTAATCATGGAAACAAAGACAGGACTATTTGCGACCCTTGAAATCGTGGGCGCCATCTTAGAACGTTACTTTGTTCGTTATAAACACTTTAGACATAATATGTATATTATATTCCACAGAAATCATTGTGCTTAAGACCATTTCTACCAGCCATATTGGCCCATCACATCTTGCCGTGGATCGGCAATGGCAACCTTATGCGGTTGCCGTTTAGTCCTATACAGATAGCCTCCTATTTAGTATTAGAGTTACATAATTCAAAAAATTATTATCCCATACATCCGCGCCAACTGGATTGTTCCTATAACATTAATTTACATAAATAGTTCTTACAAAGCAGCAGGGATAGAGCTAAACACACCTGGAAGATCAACCCCTCCACTGAAAAATCATACAAACGCTGCAAGAGTACAATTACCACAGTTCAGTTATCATCTTTACATTCAACTTCATCCATATTACATGCCCAGATGTACTGACAGTTCCTCCCCCCCATTTAGGCCCTCCGGGCTCTTGGTCTGGAGATCTACTATGTACCTGGACTCTAACCTGCGCAGCTTTAGGAGTCTGTCCCCTCCTCTAACATTCTCTGGTATGTGATCCAGACAGAAATATTGTAGCAGATTCCTATCGCTCTTGTGCTTTATGTAGAAGTGGCGAGCCACTGGGTAGGTGAAATCCCTGTTTGCGATAGCACGCATGTGCTCCAAGATCCTCAGCTTTACACAATTAATGGTGCTACCCACATATCTCATCCCGCAGGGACACTTTAAGCAATAGACTGCATAGGTAGTTTGGCAGGACATGAATTTATTGATCTTCTTACCATTCTCAAGTCCCTTTACCTCATAGGACAGAGTGCGTTTACTTGCTGCGCAAGCTTTGCACCTTCCACATGGAAAGAACCCTTTTGCATCACGAAGTGTGCCTTGTTTCTTTATCACTCAATCAATCAATCAATCAATCAGGTCATTTGTAGAGCGCACTACTCACCCGTAGGGTCTCAAGGCGCTGGGTTGGGGGGGGGGGTGCCGTTACTGCTCGAACAGCCAGGTCTTGAGCTTCTTCCTGAAGGAGAGGTGGTCTTGGGTCAGGCGTAGGTCGGTCGGGAGGATGGATCTAAGTGACTATGGACTAGGTTATCCCTCAACGATCGTGCTCTTCTGAAAGTGATCAGAGGATTGGGTGGAACATCCTTTCCAATGATATGATCAGCTCTTAAGATGTTCCAATGTTTTTTTACCATACCTCTGAACCAGTCTGCATCTTGTGAAAAGGTGGTTATTATGCGAAATCTACCATCATCGATCTTTCTGTCCTTCTTCTTAAAAAGATCAACTCTCGGAATGATAGATACTTTCCGAAGAGTGGTGGGGAGTAGTTTCTCATTATAACCCCTTATTAGAAATCGATTAAAGCTCTCTTTTGCAGCCTCATCAAAATCTGATTTCATCGAGCAATTTCTTTTTAGTCGGAGGAATTCTCCATAGGGAATGCTATTTATCAATTTGGGAGAGTGGCTACTGGATGCGTGCAATGTACTGTTGCCCGCTGTGGGTTTTCTGTATAGGCAACACGTTATTTTTTCATCCTGGATCTTAACTTGGAGATCTAAATAGTTGGCTGACACTTTGCTAACCTGGCCCGTGAACCTCAGATTGTTCTCATTGAGATTCAGATGTCGGATATAATCCTCTCCCTCCTGTACTGTACCATTCCACACTAAGAACAGATCGTCGATATACCTGTACCACGAGATTACTTTCTCAGTCCATGATCTATTCTCTGTCGCCCAGGCTACCTGCTCCTCCCACCAGCCCACGAATAAATTCGCGTAGCTGGGGGCGAAGCAGGAGCCCATGGCCGTACCAGAGATTTGCCTGTACAGTTCTCCCTGATAGGTAAAAATGTTATTATAGAGACAATATTTTGTTAGCTCCAACAGCATTAAGTTGTGGGCAGCAAATTTCAATTGTCTTTTCTTCAGGAAATGTTCTACTGCGAACAGGCCTTGAGTGTGGTCGATACAAGTATATAGGCGTGTTATGTCTAAGGTGATCAGACAGTAATCAGGTTGCCATTCCAATTGTTCCAAGTGTTCAATGAAATCTGTAGAATCTCTTATATAGGATTTCAAACTCAGAACTGCTTCGAATAAGAAATGATCCAGGTAGCGGGAAAGATTTTCAGTGAGACTGCCTATCGATGAGACAATGGGTCTCCCTAGGGGCTGCTTAAGGTCCTTATGTACCTTAGGAAGGTAATAAAACGTTGGTAGCACCGGACTAGCTGTTCTCAAAAACAGGAATTCCTCCAGGTCAATCATCGATTTGTCATGCCATTTATTTAACAATGCATGTAGATTGATAATGCTGTCGTTATATTGTGGTTTTGTTGTTATTTCATAGCAGCTCCGATCAGTTAATTGTCTCATGGCTTCCCTTGTATACTGTTCTCTTGTGAGGATTACGATATTCCCTCCTTTGTCAGAAGGTTTGCAGATTATGGTTGTGTCATCCTCTAAATTCTTCAAGGCTTCTCTTTGCAGCCTCGTCAAATTATCCCGGCCTTTCCTCATTGATTATTTTCCCTGAATTTCATCAGATCCTTTATAATTAGGTCCGAGAAAGTGTCTATGGAATCCATGGGCATCTGTGGTACAAACTTAGAAGGTAATTTGAGGCCACTCGATGGAGCTTCTTGTGCCACCTCAACATCCCTTATTCTTTGAGTTGGTGTTACCACTGATGAGATTGTTTCCGAGGTATTGCCTTTTCGCAAGTCCTCTAGTATTTCCAAGGATGTCAAGTCATTGACATTTAACAGGTCAGTGTCTTTCCAATTTGATTTTATCATTTTAGCTTCCTTGGATGTAGGTTTAATCTTATGAAATTTGTGCAGTTTCAACTTCCGAATGAACTTATATAAGTCGATCCTGGTTTGCGTGTACTCTAGACGTCGGTTGGGGCAAAAGGTCAGGCCTAGCTTCAGGACAGTTTCCTCAGTTGTTGTTAAAATCTTGTCCGACAGATTTATGATGGTAAGATGTTGGTCATCTCTCATTACCATCGTGCTCCCCTCTTGCTTCTTGTCACTCTTGGTGTGTAGGTTGTTGTTGTTAGAGTCCAGGTACATAGTAGATCTCCAGACCAAGAGCCCGGAGGGCCTAAATGGGGGGGAGGAACTGTCAGTACATCTGGGCATGTAATATGGATGAAGTTGAATGTAAAGATGATAACTGAACTGTGGTAATTGTACTCTTGCAGCGTTTGTATGATTTTTCAGTGGAGGGGTTGATCTTCCAGGTGTGTTTAGCTCTATCCCTGCTGCTTTGTAAGAACTATTTATGTAAATTAATGTTATAGGAACAATCCAGTTGGCGCGGATGTATGGGATAATAATTTTTTGAATTATGTAACTCTAATACTAAATAGGAGGCTATCTGTATAGGACTAAACGGCAACCGCATAAGGTTGCCATTGCCGATCCACGGCAAGATGTGATGGGCCAATATGGCTGGTAGAAATGGTCTTAAGCACAATGATTTCTGTGGAATATAATATACATATTATGTCTAAAGTGTTTATAACGAACAAAGTAACGTTCTAAGATGGCGCCCACGATTTCAAGGGTCGCGAATAGTCCTGTCTTTGTTTCCATGATTAGGAGTTACAAATGACGCTCCGTTGCATGTGCACGGGTTGACACAGAGGAAGGGAATCACCGAAACGCGTCTGTTTTTGTTGCTAGTGGAATAAAGAACACTGCGCACTGCAAGCATCCCGTGAGTGCTGTCATTTTTCTCCCTGTAATGGGGAAATCTTGAGCAGAGATATATATATATATATATATATATATATATATTTTACCCCAGTGCTGCCCCCTCATGTCGGATTGGCAGCCGCTGCTGCTGTGTGACTTTCAAGTCACCATATATATAGCTTGATTAAGAGCATGGTGGTAAAATATAATCCTCTGCAAAGATGTGGTAAAGTAATTTCCTTCATGTGAGTCATTTAAGTATTAAATCTCTTTATTGACATATTAGTACGCATGTATAAACAGCACATGACCATATGGCCCCATACTCTCGTTACACTGTAAAATAGGGAGCTCAGACAATAGAACAAACAGAGCCATTTCATGCTATAAAGCCAATTCCAAGACTGGGCACACTGTAGCTGCGAACAATCTTTGTCAAAAACAAAGAAAACCAAGAACAACCAAAATCCCCCACACCCACCCCAACCCTCCACCTTTCTCCGAACACCCATGTTCCAAGTCCACTACCCTCCTCCATCAAGAGCAGCATCTCACTAACCCGTATCCTACTGGTCCACATTTGACAGACGCAGCAAGCGCAAATAGCGAGGGCATGTGACCTCTCGGAACTCTGAGGCCAGCAGGGACAAGAAAGGCTGCCAGAGTTCAGAGTATTTAGCACCCTCCCCTGCTAATGTCAAAGACAGCTTTCCCTTGCCTAACACATGCCACAGGCGATGGAACCAGCCCTGAAACGTGGGGGTATGTGTGGTGCGCCAGTGTGACAAAATATTCTGAATAGCAGAACCCAGAGCAAGAGCTATTAAGCGCCCCCCACAGGAGCGTAACGGATATGTGATGGGATTCGGGAGCCGTAGCAAGATATAGGCGGGAAACCATGGGATCTCTGTGTCGAAGTGTGTATCAACCTCGTCCAGGACTTGCTTCCAGTACCCCTGAAGCTGAACACAATCCCAAAGCAGGTGGACTAGTGTGCCCGTCTCCCGAAACCCACGCCAACATGTCGCTTCCCTAGAATGGTCAATCTCATGTAACCTCTCCAGCGTGTAGTACCAATATGTTGCGACTTTAGTAAGGGTGTCTGTCAGACTCATATGGTATGCGGAGTGCCAAGCCCTGTAGTAGATACCCTCCCAGTCTTTGTGGCTGAGCGTTCGACCCAACTCTCTCTCCCGCGCCTTCCCTGAATTATATATGTGCGAATACTTGGCTTGTAACATTTGGTATAGGTCCGAAATGAGCTTTTTATCAGTTTTCCGTGTAATTAACCAATATTCATATGGCCACAAATGTCTATCGGCCGCAGAGCGTACCTGGCCGTTGAGCGCCCAGTGTGGCGCTTGGAGATATCTGAGTCTCTCCGACTCTGGCAGGTCATATGCCTGTCGAAAAGGCTCGAACATTAATACCCCTCCCTCTGCGTACAAATGATACAAAGACCTACATCCCGCCGGTCGCCATTTTGTGAAAGCCACAGTGTCTTGCCCCGGGCCAAAATCCGGATTATCCACCAAGGGAGTGAGGGGTGATGGAAAGGAGGTGAGCTTGTGTTTGACATTAGTGCCATCCCACACTTCCATAGGGACCCTGGTAATGTGCGAGGCATACAGGTTAGGGGGCCTATGCTGCCAACGAAGGAAGGGGACCTCTTGAAGAGGGCGACCCGCGACCGCTTGGTCTTGATAAAGCCAAAGTTTCTCGGACTCCCATCTGCTCCATTCAACAAGAAAGCACAGCTGAGCCGCTTGGAAATAAAAAAGCAAGTCTGGGAAGCGGAGACCCCCTTTCTCGGGGGGAAGTGTCGCAAGTCTGAGCTTCATCCGTGGGTTTTTACCATTCCATATAAACTGAGCCAGTTCTGACTGAGTCTGACGGATCCAGTCTACAGGTGGCCGCAGCGGAATGGAGCGAAATAAATAAAGAATCTGGGGAAGGATCGTCATCTTTACCGCTTCCACCTTTCCCAGCCAGGACAAGGGGAAATGCCTCCATCTGCCCAGCTTGCACCTGATTTTCTGGCTTGCCCGCGAATAATTAATGCAAACCGTATCATGAAGTGTAGGCGCCAGCTGAATCCCCAAGTACGGGATTGCTTCAGACGGCCAGTGAAAGGGAAAAGACTCCTGCAAAAATTCCCACATGTGCCCGTTCAAAGAGAGGTCCAGGGCTACAGACTTACTCATGTTGACCTTAAAGCCCGCCGTTTGTGCAAACGCGTCGAGGGTGTCAAGACACGCCGGCAGCGACTCTCTGGGGTGGGACAAGAAGAGTAGCACATTGTCTGCATATAGACTTATGGTGTGTATGTAGGCGCCAAATTTGATCCCCTGCACCTTTGGGTTAAGCCTCAACTTCTGCGCAAACGGCTCCATATAAAAAGCAAAGAGAAGGGGCGACAAGGGGCACCCCTGTCTTGTTCCCCGCTCGATAGCAAACTGAGGGGAGGTACAACCATTGACTTGGACCATCGCAGTTGGAAACTTACAGCAGTTCATGACAAATGTGCAAAACTTTTACCCCAATCCCCCCTTCACCGGAACCCGCTCCAGGTATGGCCAGTTGATCCGATCGAAAGCCTTTTCAGCATCAATCGCCAACATCATAAATTCTCCAGGCATACGTGTGGGTTTCTCTATCAAGTGCAGAGCCCTCTTGGTGTTGTCAGCGGTCTGACATTCTGAGATAAACCAAGCCTGATCTGGATCAATCAGGCCACTCATAAGGGGCGCAAGCCGTGCCGCTAGAATGCCTGTGTAAAGCTTAAGGTCAACATTAAGAAGGGAAATGGGGCGGTATGCCTCACACTGCGAGGTGTCTTTCCCTGGTTTGGGGATAACGGAAATAGTAGCATCTAGCAGGTCTCCAGGGATCGCGCCCTGTGTCAAAAATGAATTGAAGAGGGCCGTCAGAAGGGAGGGCTACTTGAGAGCAGAACGTCTTATAAAAGCGGGCAGGAAAGCCGTCTGGCCCAGGTGCCTTTGCTAACTTAAGATGCGAGATAGCCGTAGTAACCTATTCTGGCCGAATGTCACAATCTAAGAGATCCGCCTGCTCTTTCGTGAGGGCGGGGAGAGGGACAGATGCAAGAAAGGACTCTCCCGCAGATGACTCAATGGAGGACCCGGCATAAAGGGAGGCATAAAAATCTCTAAAGGCAGCGGCTATATCGGCACCTCCGTAACCCACCCACCTCCCTGTGGGAAAATCTCCTGTACTGCCTGTCGCTGCCTTACCTCGCACAATGTGTTGCCCAATAGGTGCCCGCACCTGTCCCCGCCAGTATAATACGTATGTTTCAGCCTCAAAGCAGCATACTCCGCCCGGGCCCGGTCTAACGCTGCCAACTGGTGTCGCATGGGCTTAAGTTGCTTCCAAACCCTGGGAGCCCCCGTTCGCTGGTGTATTTGTTCCAGTTCCCTCATCTGCTGAGTAAGCTCCTCCCTTTTACGTGCGCGTTCCGCGATGTCTGCTGCCGAAATCGCAATGAATTCACCCAGCAGCACTGCCTTTAACGCTGCCCATTGCGTCGCCAGTGTGGTGTCCGTATTGCTATTATGTTCACGATAGTCTGCAATAACCCCCTTGAGTCTCACAACCACCTCCTTGCGATGCAACAGCGCTTCCCGCAACCTTCAGCTGCGCGTCACAAGCGAAACCGGCGGGAGGGAAAACACAACAGTCACTGGCACGTGATCCGAGAGAGAAGCAGTAAATATATCTACACCCATTGTGAGTGCCTGAAGTGATGTGGAGGCCAATAAGTAATCTAAACGTGCGTATGTCTTGTGTGCATTAGAATAATATGTGTACTCCCTCTCCCCAGGGTGAAAACTACGGCAGACATCTACCAGGCCTACCTCCAGCAACCGGGCCAATCCATCTGTGGAGAGAGCTCCTGACTGAGAGGTGCGCTGACATGACCTATCTAGGGTGTTGTCAAACACAAGGTTAAGGTCCCCGCCCAGCAGGACATGGCGGTCTGTCGTGTTGGAAGCCTCACTAAGTGCAAGATGACAAAACTTCTCCTGACCCTCATTGGGAGCGTAGACAGAGCCTATAGTAAATACTGCAGAACCTATAGGTCAGCAGCCTCCCCCTTATATCGGCACCCCTTCTGCAAAACCCTGCCCCTAAATCGCTGGTCCACCAAGAACGCAACACCTGCAGTTTTTGTGGCGGCTGAGGAAAAAAAATTGTAATGGGAAACAACAAGACCGGAGTCGATGACAATCCCTCTGTAGTAAATGCGCCTCCTGTAGGAGGTAAATATCGGCATGCGAGTGCTCCAATAACGAGAGGATTGCCTTGCGCTTCACTGGGTTATTAAGTCCCCTGACATTTAACGTCAGGACTCTAAGTCCAGTGTCAGGCATTACGCACCAGGTACGCGGTTGTGCCCATGAAATACAGCTAACTGCAACTGGAATGAATGTGGTGGACCGCACACCTCACACCTCACACCTCAAAGTTTAGTATGGACAGTACTCTGGAACCTCCCCATGGAGCTCCGTGGACTTGGAACAAACCAACCCCCCTCCCGACTACCCTACCCCAACAAAAGCCCCAAGAAAAAACAGGCCAAACAAGTTCAAATTGTCCTTCATCCTCAGATGACTGGTAAAGTGTTATAGTGGGGTAATCCATGAAACACACAACAGCTCCCCCTCCCACCGACGACCCCTGAAATGAGAGAATAAAAAATTAAACCAGCACGTATAGGCAATATCCATAAATCAGCCAGTCTGGAGAGGATTGGTGTCCAAGGCGGCCGAATCAACCGCAGCTCTCTGGCCCTCTGCAATCACGGCCGGGTCGGGGGCTTCCTCACCCTCCGGCGCCACCTCTGCATATGCCACTGGGGCCTGGAATCATCCGCGTCAGCCACCTGACTCGCCGTCTCCTGTTCCTCCGCAAGTGTATCAATGCCCAACAGTCGGCAGGCCTCCGAGACTGAACGTAGCTGGTACATTTTGTTCTCCAATTTAAAGACCAGGCGGAATGGGTGGCCCCAGCTGTAGGCAATTTTCTGCTGCTGTAAATGGGCCATAACAGGCTTAAAAAGTCTGCGCTTCTGCAAAGTGAGCGCTGAGGGGTTTTGATAAAGAACCGGTAACTGTCCCTGAAATGTCAATGGCTGCATCTGCCTGGCCCTCTGTAGGATCTCTTCCTTCGTGCAAAAGTCATGTACACAGACCAGAATGTCAGGAGGGGGTGCCGAAGTGGCTCGCAAGGCCCCAGCGCCGTGAGCCCTATCTAGACGCAGTTCCGAGTCCAACGGGCACCCCAAGATATGGTTGAAGAGTTCCCTCGCATAGCGAAACAGGTCTTTTGTTTCCTCGCTGGGTGGCACATTGCAAATCCGTATATTATGCCGCCGGGAGCGGTTATCCAAATCTTCCAGATGCGTCTGGAGATCAACCTGCTGATCGTGGAGTTGTACAATTTCTTGTTGCAGAGCCGTGAGTTCGGTAACAGTATTATCGCCTTTTGTTTCAAGCTCTGCAACCCTTTCTCCAATACCGTCCACGTCCTTGCGAACCTCCCTAATTTCACTAGTAAATTCCTTCTTCAGGGTGTGAATATCGTCTCTCAGGGACGTGAATAAGTACTCCAAAATTCCTTGGTAATAGGCTCCCAGCCGGGCACGAACTCCGACGATGCCTGTTTTGCGGCCGATGCCATGGGGTCCCGCTGCTGGCTCTCCTGGACCTTGGCAAATAGATCCTTCACTGTTTTATCTCTGTGCCCCCTGGAAGTGGACATCGCCCACCCCCGACACCACCGCTCTTCTCAGACCAGGCCTGTATCCAACGTTCACCCAGCAGATAGATCCACCAACTATAACTGGTGCTAGTCCTCTAGGCCCCCGTCTCGCTCACGGCCTACCATTGCAGAGGTGCCAGGCCGATTCACCCACCTCGCTCTTGCAGTGCCGGGACCTCCAATACTCTCTCTTTTAGTAATTCTCCAGCCACAGCGTTATCCGGGCAGTTACTATGGCCCCACCCGATATCATCAGGTCCGCTCCTCTCAGGGGGTGCCACCCTGGCCACGGCAACTCCAGCAGTCACTACTGGCCCTCACAACAGTGCCGATTCCATTGCACTCACGCTCAGTATGCCTGCTGCACTGTGCCTCAGCTCCAAGGAGTGCCCTATCTTCAGTGGGGCATGCCTTTGTCCTCTACCCCACTCTTACTCCCAGTCACAGGGCCCCCAGCCACAAATACAGCACGGTCACCTGGGGGTGCACAGCTCAGATAGGGGCCCCCACCGTCTTCTGCCACTCACTTGCTTCCAGTCATAGGGCTGTCACACTCGGGCACAGCATGATCTCCAGGGGGTGTGCAGTCCAGATCGTGGTTCGCTAGGCTCGCCGATGCCACGCGCAGTAGGCGCCCCAGCCGAGTCCACACCAAGGGTCTCTCGCGCCACCGCCCACAAACCAGCTCTCAGCCCGGGCCCGCCGTCGGCTGGCCGCAGCCGAACTCTCTCCTTCTGTGGCGGGATCCGCTACCCCCACGCTTCGCCTCTGCAGCACCCCCAGGCCAGTCCGCGCCGCCACACTTGGATGTAGGGTACCTGGAATCCGCTGCTTCCTGCGATGCTCCACACGCTGCTCCCTTGCCGGTGAACTCAGCCAGAGCCGCCACCGTCCCGGGGCCGACCTCCGGTACACATCGCCGACAGGACACTGCTGCCGTCCCCGGCGGGCCCCCTTTCAACCACTGCTACAGAGCCTTACCGGCCATCGCTGAACTTTGGTGCCAGAGGCCACGAGCAGAGGCAGTCTCAAAATGGCATCCCCGCCACCACCCAGGTCAGCTCGCGCGGTCCGATCAGCCTCCCTCGGTCGGCAGTGATCCTCCGATGATTAAAATGGACTCCGGCCACCAACGAACGCCTCCCTGGCCGTCGACTGCGTTGTCGCTGCTATCACCAATCCGGGACCCTGGCCAGGCCACACCGCCTCTCCGGGCCTCCGTATCCTGGCCGCCAACCAAGCTCCCTCAGATCCGGGCCGCAAGGCCAGTTCCCAGCGACCCCCTCTGGCACCAACGAATGCTCCGGGGCCCCCTCCTCTCCAAGCGCCCCCTTCGCTGTTGCTGCTGGATGCTGTAACGGCCCATGGGCCGGTGCTGTGTGGGCCGTTGGCGGGAGCTCCGGAGCTTTCCGTCAGCTCACGCCGCCATCTTGGCCACGCCCCCCATGTGAGTCATTTTATACTTCACTATCCTCATCTAAAGCAAGCTGTTAAATTCCAATTAAAGGATTTTATGTAACATTATGTATCTCCTAATACGGGAATACATAGGGGTTCATTACAAGTTGCCTATTATTTCCCAACAAAATAGCTCAACTGGTACCTACCTACATTGTTACTAAGCCAATATTAGCATATCATTCTGGGCCCTGCCTATTGGTATGAAGAAACCCTGGTAACCCCACATTTTCTCTAATTCTAAGGTATGGAAACAGGGACTATGCATTTTTTAACACAAATATTTTGCCCGATTTTACCTGGTGAAAATCACCCTGGCAAAAAACAGGGGGTGTAGCATTAACAACAAATATCAAAATCATAATGTAGGTGTCAAATCCTCTTTCTACACAAATTGTGATTATCGCCTAGGTCAGTGCTTCTTAACCTTTTGACCTCTGTTGACCCCCACATGGAATCATTATTGGACTCCAGGGAACACCCTGATTCATTATTGGATTCTGGGGACCCCCACTGAGTCATTACTAGAGGCCAGGGACCCCTGCCTAAGCATTTTGCAACAATCTGAACCATAAAAATCTACACAAAAATTACAGAAACAAGCACACATCAACCAAATACACAATGATGAAATGATTTATTTAATTCACAAACAAATATAAAATAATCAACATTTTAATTGTATTAGAAAGGTTGATAGTTTCTAAAATCAATTAAGGCCCCTCATCGTCCATACTGTATTGTTTTTGATTCACTTCCATTGCTCCCACAAATCTATCTGTGGATACTAACTTATTTTTTAGTCTGTCATTTCAAATGTACATTTTGATTTTTTAACTCATATTCTAAGCAGTAGCTGAACCCCTGAGTAGGCATCGCAAACCCCCAGGGATCACCGGACTAGAGGATTAGAACCATTGCCTAGGTGGAAAGAGGCCTTCATTTCTGAAAAAACTTACAATGAAAGGAAAACATAAGCACAATTATTGGAAGATCCGGGGGGTTGAGAATGTCCCATCCATAACCTAAAAGATGTTGTTTGACGTTTGAGGGTGCCCCTCTGCCTTATGAGTGAAAGGAGCAATGGTGATAAACATATTAATTAGAAAAAAAAGCATGTTAAGACGCGCGAGCGCGCAAATCAAAATGGCCGCCACCAGGTGAGCTCCGCCGCGTTTTAGCTCGTTTTTGCATTTTAAACGACAAATCACTGTCAGAATTTGGTGCCAAATGAGGTTGGTGTAATAAATAAGTGGTTACCTGCAATGTGAGGAGATTTCAGGCTCTTCTGTATGCGGAAAGTGACGTTGTCAGCACTCTGGTTCCTGCTCCAAGCACTGCATCAAGGTACTGCCTGGATTGTCTGTCAGGGGGGCGGAGTATACCTCAGGAAAGGGCCTGGCTTGGGCCTAGCCACACCCACAGTACAGTTTAGCTGCTGCACCAGTCATTTTGTGGATTGCTTCATTTCTTTTACTATATTTACTCAGAAATTCTTCATCCAGATTCAAATGTAATTATTTTTTCACAAACATGGAAAATAAATGTTCTCTCAACAATAAAAGGAGACAGCAGGTTTCACCTCCTCCATTAAAATCAAAAGTGGTAGAGTCATCTGAACCTTCACTATCTTTAATTTTGGAAGAAATTCAGGCACTTCGTGCCAATACAGACACTTTTGCAACAGAAATTAAAAATGTGCGAAAAGAAATGGCATGTTTATCAATGAAAATTTCTGATAATTCAATTAAAATACAAGATAATAAAGTAAAAGTGGATGCTTTTAACCCACTTGTGGCGAAAATATCTCCTATGTGCTCACATCTTTTGGAAATGGAAAATCCCAATAGGCAATACAACCTTCGCATATTTAATTTACCAGAAGAGGTTGAGGGAACTAACTGTCGATTATACTTGGGGTACCTAATTCCTGGTCTTTTAAATCTCAAATTCCCAGACAAATGTGAAATTGATATAGCTCACAAAATTCCTTCCCATCGTAACCCTCAACATACCAAGCCTAGACAAACAATATTTAAAGTGTTTCATCATCATCAGTTGGTTCTGATCAGAAAAGCAGCAAGAGAAATTCCCTCACTGATGGTTAATGGCAATCAAATCTTTATTCATCAGGATTTTGCTAAATAAACTGTTGCAATACGCAAGGAATTTACTGACCTTTGCCCTCAACTAAGAAGTCTTGGATACAAATACGGCCTTTTTGACCCTTTAACAATGCACATATGGAAAGATTCCTTCTAAAAATCCTTTCAACGGCCTGAAGAACTGCAACATTTTCTTTATCAACAACTTCAGCACTCAATGGACACTCATGACCCTACTACTTTTTTCCAGTGTGTTTTTTGCTGACATACTTTTGATTAATTCATCATATTTCGGGCTCCAACGGTTACGGTCATGCTTGTAAGCGTGTGTGTGTTTCAATGTTCATATTTATATATTTTGTTTGTGTCTTTTTCTATATTTTACTTTCTCCTTTCCCTTTTGCATGATATGGAGCTACTCTCTTTTTATCATAAGTGCATTTTTCTTACTATCCTCTTCTTAATCTTTTTTCTCCTTTTCTTCTACTATGGCTAGTATTAAAGTAGTTTCATTAAATGTTAAAGGTTTACGCCATCCAGTTAAACGTACTAACATTTTAGATTATTTAGGTCATTGCTAAGCTGATTTTTGTTTTTTACAGGAAACTCATGTAGAAGATAAAATCCTAGATTATCTGAAGAAAAAATGGGTTGACAGTATTGTTTCTTCTCCTGCTAATGGCAAGAAAAATGGTGTAGCTATATTTTTTGCAAAAAAAGTCACATTGCCAAATTTTGAGTAAAATTACAGATACAGATGGGAGATATTTAATTGTTAAAGTTAAAGTTCATGATTCTATCATAATTTTATTAAATGTTTACGGTCCTACTGCGGATGATCCTGCTTTTTGTAATAATCTTTCAACTGAGGTGCTGAAAATTGGTAACGTCCCTTTAATTGTTGCAGGTGATTTTAATGTTTTATCTGATCCGTTATTAGACAGACTATCTCGTACTAAATTCCATTCTCCGAAGGTTTATTTTGCTTTTAAATCATTTCTTCAAACCACCAAGTTAGTTGATATCTGGCGTCTCCATTTGCCTACAGAAAAAATGTTTACTTTCTTTTCAAACCCACACAATTACGATTCTAGAATTGATTATATATTAGTCACAAGACAGCTTATTTATTCTATCAATACTCCTACGATTGGTATTATTGATGTTTCTGATCATGCTATGATTTCTTGTATGTTAAATCTAAATTCAACTTTTACTAAACAATCTAGATGGAGAATGATTTCTGATATAGCTCTCAATGAACATAATAAGCCAAAACTTTTATCCGCCATTCACGATTATTTTCAACTGAATCCCGAAGGTTCTACTTATATGGTTAATAGATGGGATGCTTTTAAAGCCTATATTAGAGGGGTTACTAGTTCTATTATGGCCCACGAAAATAAGACCTTTAATGCAAATATTAATCGATTAGAAAAACAAATAGCAAAGTATGAACGTCTTTTTATTACGGCTAATGATCCACAATATAGAGATAAGCTACAAAAACTCCGCTACGATTTTAAAACAATCCTAAGTAAGAGAGCTGGTATTCAGATCTCTAAGGCCAAAGCCAAATGTAGTTTCAATGCAAATAGATCAGGAAAACCTTTAGCAAATTATCTACGTATTAAAAAAGATAAAACTCAAATCGCTTCTATTCACGGCCCCAATGGTAAAATTGCTCTATCTCATAAAGATATTGTTAATTAATTTTTAGATTTTTACTCTAAGTTATATAATAAACCTGATTTTAATGATGATTCTTTGGTAGATTCTTTTCTATCCTCATGTGGTTTACCTAAGATTTCTCAATCAGATAAAATTGGACTTGACTTACCCATTACTAAGGAAGACATTTTATCTGCTATAAAATCTCTCAAAAAAATAAATCTCCGGGTCCTGATTCTATACCAGCAGAGTTTTATAAAGAATTTCAGTCCTAACTTTTTCCATTATTACTTTAACTTTTTACAACGTTTAGCTCATCAAGAATTACGTCTGGTTCTTTTACTGAGGCCTTAATTATTTTACTCCCTAAACCAGACAAAGACCCTACTCTTGTTTCTAATTATCACCCTATTTCTTTAATTATTCAAGATTGTAAATTATATGCTAAAATATTGGCTGCACGATTATCCCCTGTATTAGACTCTATCATACATCCAGAGCAATCTGGGTTATAAAAAATATATGTTCTGCTAATAATACAAGAACTTTATTACATGTCATTGAACAAGGTCATAATTTGACTGTGCCTTCAGGAATTATGGCTTTGGATGCTGAAAAAGCCTTTGATAAACTTCACTGGCAATTTTTATTCCATACATTATCATCATTTAATTTTGGTGACACTTTTATCCGCATCATTTCAGCTTTATATTTTGCTCCTACTGCTCGTTTATTTATTAATGGCCATGTTTCAAATCAATTCTCCCTTTTTAGAGGTACACATCAGAGGTGTCCCCTTTCTCCACTATTGTTTTTAATCGGTATTGAACCCTTTCTTACCACTATAAGAAAATGTGATAATATTAAAGGAATCAATGTCAAGGATGGT
Organism: Lissotriton helveticus; assembly: GCF_964261635.1. Taxonomy (NCBI): domain Eukaryota; kingdom Metazoa; phylum Chordata; class Amphibia; order Caudata; family Salamandridae; genus Lissotriton; species Lissotriton helveticus. The sequence goes on along the minus strand of NC_136072.1, from coordinate 152,253,583 downwards.
AATATTAAAACCTTAGCGTATGCCGATGAACTACTTTTATTTATCAGTGACCAATTGTCCTCATTTCCTTCCCTAATAGAAATAATAACAAAATATTCTATGGTTTCTGGGTACAAATTAATCACTAACAAAACAGAATTTTTTCCTTTAAACATTTATTGCACTCTTGATATAATTCCCATGTATGCAATTATTTGGCAAAAGAATAAATTAAAATATCTTGGTATTTTATTCTCTTCTTCTATAAAATCATCAATGACCTTAAACAGTAATTTTGTTTTAGATTATATTAAAGATAAAACGTCTCAATGGTCTTAGTTGCATCTTTCTTGGTGGGGTAGAATGGAATCTATTAAAATGAATATTGCTCCTAAAATCTTTTATACCCTTGCCATGATTCCCACTCATTTTCCACTAAACTTTTATAAAGATGTTGATAAACTTCTTTCCAAATTTGTTTGGTATAGCAAAGTACCTCGTATTAGTTATAAAAAAATAAAAATGTCTAAATGTAATGGTGGATTTGGTATCCCAGATTTCTTTCTTTATCATAAAGCTTTTATTTTAAAACAAAGTTCCATATGATTTAATCATTCCTTTTTACAAAATCCGACTACTTGGCTCCACATTGAAAAATCCATTGTAAAACCTTTTCAACTACCCACTCTGTTAACTATGTCGAACAAATCATAATTTTTTCATAAGTCTGTTATCCTCAAATCTACTAAAATGGTTTTTAACAATTTAGACTCAATTTTTAAATATCCCATCTGTAGTACTGGTGAATTATCTTTATGGTATAGTAATGTTATTAAATTGAACAGAAATATTAGTTTTTGGTTTCAACGGATTAAAGCTGGTATTTATTATCTTAAAGATGTTTATTCTCAGAACACTTTTATATTGTTTGAAGATCTACAAACAAAGTTTGGTCTATCTAATTCTGAATTTATAAAATACGATTATTTAAGTAATTACATTTTAGATTCTTTTTCGCATGCTATTCCATCTAAGGTTCAAGCTGATTTATCCATTTATATCCATACTGTATCAACGAATCCTCATGGTGTTTCTATTTTATATAGAAAATTATCTAATACTCTAGGAAGTAACATAAATGTGATTACAACGTTCTGGAATAATGAACTATCACTTTCATTGTCTATTGGTACATGGGAAATTATATAGCTTAATATTATATCTGGATGGTTACCTGTCTCTCTTTACCAAACTAATTCTTATATATTACTTGATTGTTTATGGACTCCAATACGTTTATTTCAAGCTAAGCTTCTTTAATCTGATACATGTTGGCATTGTAATATACACCCTGGTTCAGAAGTTTGGGATATTATTTAAAAGATACTAAATATTCATGAAGACATATCATATAAAATGTTAATATGCAAATCTGTTATTTTATCGCAGGATTTAAGCGATCTTGAATGCAAGCTCTTTAATTTCTTAATTTCAGCTGCGTTAAAATCCATTACCTTCTGTTGGGAAGATGTTTCAAAGATGTCAGTTCATGCTTGGTGGTCATGGGTTATTTTTACAAGAAGAGGTGCTCAGTTATCTTTGTCTGGGCTTAGTCATAATTCTAATTCTTACCACTCATTTTGGATTCCTGTGTATATTTATTTATCATCTTATTGATATTTTTATCATTTGTTCTCTTTTGTATTGTACTTATATTATATTAATTGATACGCTGTAGTAGCTCTGTTTATTACTCAAACAATGTTTTGATTGAATGTTTCCCTCCCCCTCCTCCCCCCTTTTTAGTTTTTCTAGGTATAAGATTAATTGCATATCTATTGGAATGAATATGCATTTATTATATTGTATGTACTATCCTAGATTTTTCAGCTTATTAATATTTTCTGTATGTCTATGTGTATTGTCCATTTAAAAATCTCAATAAAATACTTTGAACTCAAAAAAGGGAAAAAAACATGTTAATGGATGTCTCGCATAACTTTCCATGTCCTGCTCCATGGTTGCATCCGTTTATGGTAATCGGGGGAAAACACTTAATAGTCCTCTTTCTCACTTTCCTTGCCAAAAGATTGCAGCACTTTGAAACAAGTTAAACTACACTTTAATGCACTATGTTACAAATACAAAACTGGATTGAACCTCAAACAGACCATGCTGTAAAATAACTACATGGTGGTATTACCTTCCTTTCCAGAGTTTTTCAGAATTACTTGAATGTGCTGCACATTGCATCTTTATAGTGATTGGAACAAGTTTGGTACATACATGCCATGCTGCTGGGGCTGCAGGCCTCCCTACCCTCTGGAATGGAGCTGAAAAGAAAATGTACTTTTGATTACTTCTGATAAAATCCTATCTACCCTTGTGAAAGGGATAGAAAATCTATTTGGGCAGAAGCTTTCTTGCAGAGCAAGAGAGCTGCTGCATCAAGCGTTGTCAGAGCACACAATGGTCAGAAAGAATCCTGAGTCTTTTGTCCTTTTAACTGCATCAAGTCTCATGTGGCACATATGAATTCCCGATCATGGTGGAGTCCACTTGGAGAATCCCAGCATCAACTAGAGATGCTGTGCCATTGAGGCACACCACCACATCTCACCTGTGGATGTCTTTCTAAAATAGTCTGTGTCCATTTAAATGTGCCTGTGACATTAGGTGTGCTTTTGACCTGGTTAATACCTTCATGACAAAAAATGGTAAACGGTGGGCCTGATTCACAAATTAAATATATGTTTACAGCTGAAAATGCCTTTGTTTACGCCTCTTAGGTATTCAGGGACAATGAGAGACAAATGGTCTTATTCATGCTGTTTTCTTTGCCACCTTTGTGGCAAAAGCTGCATTTGTGAACCCCATGAAAGTGTGGGACATGGGTATAACAAGGCATAGTTTGTCTTGTGGGTTTGTCAGTGCTCACAAACACTTGAATTTGTGGACAGTCACAAATTCTGATCAATTTGGTCCTTCCCACTCTGGAAATAGTCGAAGGATTACACCTGCAAAAGAGAATAGATCATCTTCAAATTTAGAGGGGGTGCAATTTAAGGGATTTCTCCTTGGGGGTAATGATTTGGCAGTGGAAAATAAAAAATAAAAATAAAACATTGCAATTGTACATCAGGCAGTATTTTACCAGGGCAGACAATTTAGACTTTGTACAAATATGCCTTAAAGAAATGGTAGCAGGTAAACATGTCACATGACATCACTGGAATTAAAACTGGAAATCTGCTAGTAGTGTAGCTTTCCAAGCATACTACCAGCAGTGTTTGGGAATTCCAGAAGTAGTAAATATGCACATATTCGTAGGAGTAAAAATAAATGTACTAGTTGTTTTGTGAATCTGGACAGATATGGTCAAACGGGTGAGTTAGGTGAGTCATTTATGCTCATCCAATGGATGCAGTTGTTAAAATGGACACAAATACTGTTTGTGCCCATTGTTAGCACTTTCACTGAAGTCTTAATAACCCTATATTTGAAGGGGGCTAGCATACTCCGTTTAAAGTAAGGCTCAATCTTTTGTGTTCTAGGTCATCAGCTCTGACACAGGATCCACTGTAAATTTTTTCATGATTGACACTGGCCAAAAAGTGAAACAATTTACTGCTTGCCATGGCACAGCGGAAATCAGCACGATGGCACTGGACATAAGCGAGACTCGCCTTCTGACAGGGGGTACAGATGGGACAGTGAAGGTAAGCTGGGTTACTTCACAGGCCACTTATGACACCGGGCATGTTAATTTGTTCCTATCAAATATAATCCTAGGATACCTTTTGATACACATTTTGTGGGTTAAATATAGAGAATATCTTTTCCTTTCGTTGTCAGCATTTGGGCTATGTTACTGTCCTGTTAATATCTTAAATGCCGTATTTACGCAACTTTGTAGGATCTCAAATTATTCTTTCAGTGGCAGAAAGGCTGCATTCTTGCACCCTCACTGTTTATATCTGGTGGACTTAGAAGAAACCCCTTGCATTGGAAATACTCCCCCCCTTCCAAACTATTCTTCTGGATATGACCCCTTGTGGGCTCCAGAGAGCTTTAAGTGGTTTGCACAATTACTGCTTGTAAAATAACTTTATAATTAAAAATGACAAACCTAAAATAGTAGTCTTTGGCTGAAGGATAGTAAAAAAAAAATGCCACTGGCTCTTAGAAGGCATGTTGTTGGAACATGCAAATATCTACACATAGGGGCACATTAGGATGGCGGGAGTGGTAAGCGGGACCGCCCGCCTAAAGGGCGGGGGTCCCGAATTGAGGATTAGGATGCGCCCGCCACACAGGCGGGCGCATTCTGTATATTTACCATTGCGGCGGGCGGAGCTGAATCTCCGCCCGCCGCAATGGTAAAAATGCACCTTTTACATTTCAAAGCGCAACATGACAGGCACCGTGCGGTGCCTGCCATGTTGCACCTTGAAATGCGGGGGGGGTACCATAGGTACCCCCCATGTGCACCCCCCAAGCCATGGACTCCCAGGGGGCCCGCAACGGGCCCCCGCAGGGAGTCTTCGCATGCCGCCACGGAAATGCATTGTGCAAAGCCCATTGTGGTATGGCGGGCGGTGTCTAAAAGACACCGCCACCATGTTACACGTTTTCCGCCCCGGCCGCTAGGCGACCGGGGCGGAAAACAGGCCGTCCCTCCCGCCATCCAAATCTGGCGGGGGGAAATTGGGCTGATGATGTCAGGCGGATTTCCTCCGCCAGGCTGGCGGTAGCCACCGCCAGCCTGGCGGAGGAAATCCGCCCGACATCATAATGACCCCCATACTTTGGAGTATGATTGGAAGAGTGAGGAGTATCATGATTTTAACTTTTGTCATTCGAGTCTACTGCGTTAGCGCCCTATTTAATTCTTGGCAGGAGGCCCATTTCTCCACCACGCTGATGGAGTAAATTACTCCATCACCCAGACAGATGTGCTAACTTCTATATTTAGGAATGTTCGCTGGCCCAGCAGACATTTCTAGCATTGGCAGGAACTGCAGTCACAGTGGTTCCTATCAATGCATTGTAAGTTTGAAGGATTGCACTGTCAACATGACTGAGCTGTACGGCATACTTATAGTGGGTTTTTTTTAGTTTCAAAAAGACGATCTCAAAGTGGGATTATCTTTTTGAAAATATAAAAAAGCCCCCCCCTCGCCATGGGACTTTCCTCCCTTCGTGAAGGAGGCATTGAGCACTTTTCAATGCCCCTTACCACCAGGTTTTTCCTGGCAGTGACAGGCATTGAAAATCGTCTGTATGTCTAAATTAGGTGGACTGACAGGGCAAATCATCTGATGAAGCTTACGCCATCAAACCATTGGAGGGGTTTCACCATGGCAGAAACGGTGTTGGGTCCTCCGTCTTCAAACCTATGGTTCGCCCAAGTCTGAATCAGGCATCTGGACCATAACGTTGGCCGGGAGGAAACTTCTTCGTTGTTGTGACAGAGTTCTCTCTCCGCCTACATTTAAATCAGGCTGTTAGTCGTAAACACATCTTTTCTCACTTATGTAATAAACTGGCAGGCTACTCTCTTTTTACAATGCTGCATTTAGTAGCTTTATACCCACTCTCACATACGGGTCGATACTCTTCTATAGGAAACTTGCCAGATGGCTGCATTTAGCTCACTGCCGAATATGCTCTCTTGTTCCGCCTTCCTGATAGAAATCTTCAAGTGGGGTAATACGGGCCCCCGCAGTGTGTGTGCCCCAATCCCTAGCTCCGAGGGGTACCCTCAGCACAGTTCTCTGGCCGGAGATCACCTGATTGAGTCCGGAGGGGCCCCTTGACATGCCTTGCTTGGGGCCCCCCCTCAAGTTTTGTTCTGCGAGTGAACTATGCTTAGGGCTTAAACTGTGGAGACAACTTCTTGTTTTACAAGCAGCATTTGTAACTTATTGTCCGACACTTAGATCTGCTTGCCAATAACATTGAAGGAAATGTTATGGAAAGCAGTTATGCATGGAGGGAATTCTTGTAGTTTATATTTTGTTGTTTAAATCTGCACATTGAAGCTGTTTGGAATAAAGCATTCAATCCCCTCCAAAGCAAGTCATGAAATAAGCTAAACCCATATCTTTATGAGAGTAAGGTGGACTTGGATGCAAGGAGACACTCATGGATGGTGTACAGCTCATATGACTTTATCTGTAAGCAAATATATTTGGTGTATCCATTTACTTTAAATCAAATGTGAACAATAATTAGATGTAGGCTCAGTCTGATTCTATTTAAAGATTTGTTATATGGGATCAGAGCCTACCTGTTGCCTTTGTGCCTTGGCAGTGGTATCATTAACCCACATACTGTGTTTATGTGAAAAAATTAATACAGAGAGAAGACGACTAATGTTTTTACGCCTAAATGTATGAAAATGTCAAGAATTGGCCATGACATGTTTACTGGGAGAAGATCCCACATGGAATGGATGATTTGTAAAATGTGTGTTGAGTTTGTTATCTACAAACATTCAGACACTGGTGGTAGATATTTTTAACCAGCGGTGAAAACTCACTGATGTGTGAAGAGTAGCCCACAATGATAAGATGCATGTTTTAATTGTAATGATTTAATATTAATTAATTGAGCAATGAATATTTGAATGCTTATATGCAAGAGTGAGAGAGACAGCTAAAAAAATAATAATAAAAAAAAAGAGTGGGAGAGACAAAGCCTTTGGTAGGTTGCTGCTCTTACAGCACAAGAATGGATTAGCCAGCCTCACGTTACGCTTCTGTCTTCTCCCAATATGAGACCCCTATGAGTTCAGCGACCCATTTTCAGAAAATATGATACAAGAATGAGAGCCCAAGCAATCAATTTAGTGCTAACAATTGAATATTTAGAAATAGCTATAGCCCTGGGTTACTACCTGAAAGAAAGAAATCAAACGGTCTGGGGAAAGCTCAAAGAAGTGTTATGAGAAACCCCAGCTATTCTGTATACAATAAAAGAAGAAGAGTAACCTGGGCGGGACAAGTCCGTTAGGTTTTAATATCTTTTAATCCCTTTACAGCATTGGTGGTCTGCTGAAGATAATGAATAGCCTTAATTTTAAATGTCCAAGACGATTCAGCTTTTAAGAAGAACGTACTGTATGTTTTTATACCTTTTAAAGATTTTAACAAAAGTTGTACATTGCTTTACTAATAATTAATTATGTATAATACCCTGAATTTTACTCGATTTGGTTTTAAAGACTAAGGTCTAAATAAACAGAGTTTTTCTCTCTCTCTCCCTATGAATTTTCTTAGCCCCCAAGGCACCTTGCACATTCTAGTTTTACATGAGGAGGCATTCTAGAATTCCCCTTTCATTGTAAGGTGAGAAGGACATTTCAGGAGACAATGAGGTGAGAAGAGACTTATTCTGGTTTCAGGTATAACAGCAGCCTGAGGAGCTGTTCACTCCGATTCTCCCAAATGGCCTCGGCTTAGCAGAGGAGGATACAACTTTGAGTAGCGAAAGAAGTATGGCCCTGTAGATGACAATGGGTGAACTTCTTTTACTGAAAACTCAAGAATGCAACAAACAGTGACTGAAAACTGGCACAAACAAGCAGCAACTACATCTTGGAAAAACTAAAGCCATATTGTCTGTCATAGGTCAGCAATGTAATGTGTCTGTCTTTAGGGTACTTGAGAATAGAGGTGATTTCTCTTTAGTCACAGACACACTTTTTGTTTGTTCCTCCATTTAACTGTAAAACAGCACCTTAAATTTGTTATGAAATCAATTAAAATCACAGTTAGGGATTGTTTTTGGTTTTAATACAATGTTACACCTAGCGTTCACATTTAAAATTTTCATGCACAATTGCATATTGTGTTTTAATTTAGTATATGATAGTATGCATGTCTAGATATTGCTGACGGATACATATTGATGTGTTCTGGTGAATAAAGCCTACCCGAATGAATACATCTATACACTGCCCGTGCTTCTCCTCTACCTGATATTTAAATGTTCTTTCTGCTTACACATGAAATGATCAATCCCTTCTGAAAACACTTTTGAAACCATGAAGCACCTGGAACTCACAGCCAATCTGGGAACTTTCATTGCAGACAAATATATTAGTCAAGTAAAGAGAGCAATCAGAACTGACTGACTCTACTTCAAAGAGGTCTCTGAGACCTAGACCGCCTGCATGTTAAATTTCAATAGAATAATCAAAGTAAACTCCATCCCTCGTGGTTGCAAATTCTCTACATCAGGATATGAAAATGCTAAAGTTGCAGTTAACCAAGGTTAATATTCAGATGTTCTCCAATGTATAAAAAGATTCACACACTTGTGTACAAATATGATTCAACAGATTCTGCAGCCAGGCGGTCTTTGATACCTTGGACACAGATGACTAATTACCTTCTTAAAGACAAGTTGGGCCCACCCACAGCATGAAACCCATCCTTTTAACACTACAAATGTTCACATTTACACTAACTTACACTGATCTGATCCACCTCAAGCACATCCTGAGTGAAACTCTACTCTGATCCTCATAGCACCATTATAATATGGTTCTTGAGTCTTGCTGTCTTACGATAGAGTTGATCCCTGACTTTCCCTCCTTTCGTACCAACCCCAATGAACTACCCTAAACTTGGGAAGGTTCTACCACGTCTTCATCGTCTCTCCATATCTACTCTCTTTAATTCCATTAGCTACTCATTATAAAACCTACAGAACTTGTCCTCTCTTTCATTGAATATTCCAAGAATCCTATGCACAATATCTGCCAACATACTTCAATCAATCAGGGTTGGTAAAGCACAGCTACTCACCTGTGAGAGTCTCAAGGCACTAGTGGGGGAGGGGGTGGCTCCATTGAGTGCTGGGGTCATCTAAAGGGCCAGGTCTTGAGGTACTTCCTGAACTGGAGCAGTGTAGGGGGTTGCCGGAGCTGGCGGGGGAGGTCGTTCCAGGCCTTGGCTGCAAGGTAGGAGAAGGACTTTCCTCTCATTCTGGTCTTGTAGATGTGTGGGATGGTGGCTAGGGAGAGGTTAGCTGATAGGAGGTGTCTCAAGGGTGCATGGAAGGAGTGGCGGTTGTTCAGGTACGCTGGTCCGATGTTGTGGAGAGCCTTGAATGGTATTCTTCTTTTGATGGGGAGCCAGTGACAATCGTGGAGTTGTTGGGTGATGTGGCTGTGACGGGGGATGTCTAGGGCCACTCTGGCTGTGGCGTTCTGGACTGTCTGGAGTTTGCAAAGTAGTTTCTTGTTGATTCCGGCGTAAAGAGCATTGCGGTAGTCCAGTCTGCTACTGATGAGGGCATGCATGACTGTTTTTCTGGATTCAGTTGGAATCCATCTGAACGGTTTTCAGAGTATGCGGAGGGTGTTGAGGCAGGCAGAGGATACGGCATTGATCTGGCGATTCATCGTGAACGATGAGTCAAGTATGATGCTTCATAACAATTGTGTTCTTTGACTACATGATTCACCTACACTGCGATAAATAATCCATCTATAATCCTATCTATATTCTTATCTTGATAATATGGTGGTAGGCGATATAGCGGATGCAATATTTGTTTAAGTCAATATTGTTGTCCCCACCTTTATAGTGACCAACTGCCAATGTGCCTACTTTTGCACTATCTGTCAAGTTTGTAATATATTTTGGGATTATATCCATGCTGTGAATGCACTAACAAGTGAATACAAATGAATGAAATGAAATGCTTATATCTCATAATAATTTGAAAGTTATGACTGACATTTCATTAGTTTAAGGTTATGTGTATATGTTATGTGTATGTAAGTTATGTGGTAAACCAAAAGGGAGAGAAAGGGTGTTTACCATAAAGGTAGGGAGGGCACTCCTGGTCCCCTTAAATCAATATGTCACAACAAATGGAGGAGTACCCCCTAGAGGCTATCTACTACCTCTAATATGTTGTGGGACCCCGATGATGAAGCATGTCACCAACTAGGTTGGTGAGTGAGGGGTCTTCTAAGGACAAAGGTTGTCCCAAGTTGGGTTGCAATATATGCACCTCGTTATCTTACATATTAGAGGTAGTAGATAGCCTCTAGGGGGTACGCCTCTTGTGCACTCTCTTCAAACGTCCTTTCCATCAGTTTCAGGCAACCCTGACTGTGATGCAATCCTCTTCGACCAATGGATCCCTAAGGCCTTGGACCTTCTTGTACCCCTTGTTGGACTTGGCCCTTCTGGCCAGTTCACCCCTAAACTTTTTGCTTTTAATGGTGACCTGGTGATGGTGATTTTTGGTTTCTGCGCACTTTCACTGTGTCCCAGTGGAAAGTGCGTGCGCACTCTGAATGCATGTGGTGAGATAGGCCTGCCCTCCCATAGGAATGCATGGGGAATGTATGTGTCCCTGGTAGTTCCTGATGCATGAGGTGTTTATTGAATGCAGCGCAATGATGTATGCGGCGTGTATGTGTCTAGTGTGCCACTTCTAGACATGGGTGTGCGTGTGCTGGCGTGTGATTGGCTGGAGCTGGCTGGTGAGCCTGGCACCAGGAGTCTGGATGGGTCTGCCCCGGTGGTGAGTGTTGCTGCGACTGGTTTTTCCCCTCACCCTGAAGCCAGACAAAGGATTTATCAGTATAAAAAGAGGCTGTGTCCCCTTACAAATGTTTTTTTTTCCTGATCCTACTTGAGGGGGGCTGCTGCTGCTGCAGGGCGCCAGGAGGATTTGGGACCACCTTCCTGCCTGGAGGGACCAGTGAGCTGGCCCCTGTGCCCAGCCTTGCCTCCCCCCCAATCTTGCTGCAGTCCTAGGAGGACTTTGGTCTGGACTTGTGAACCTTTATTTGTGCCCTAGCGCTGGGAGCGCTTTACTTTCACCTCCAAGCGCCTGGAAGCGCTTTATTTCGCCCCTAAGCGCCTGGGAGTGCTTTATTCTATCCACTAGCGCTTGGGAAGCGCTGTTATTATTCACCTAGCGCAGGGAGCGCTTTTTGTGTATCTAGCGCAGGGAGCGCTTTAAATTTCATCTAGTGGAAGGAGCGCTGTGTGTCCAGAGGGTGCCCACCCCTCGTTCTGTGCCAAAAGAATTGCCGCCGCCGCCGCCCGACCGGAAGTCAGGCAGGCCGGGGGCGGAACCAGCGGGACAACAGCAAGCCGACAGGAGCCCACCCCGCGCTCCTGCATTGAGAGAGAAGACCCCGGAGAAGAGTAGACCAGCTGACTCCTTCCTCCGCTTCCCCCTGTCTGGGGAATCAAGCCGAGTCCGCGCCCAGGAAAGCAAGAAGAGCCCCGCAGCCCGAGAAGAGGAACGGGTCGGCTAGAGGCGCAGGTGGGGCTCCGGTGTTGCAGGAGAGCCCCGCCGCCCAGAAGAAAGGACCGGAGTCCCCCAAGAACCGCCCGGTAAGTGAAGGAGGGCTGGTGGGGGAGTGCCACAGGGGAGCCGGTCCCAACCCGGCTCCAGTTCTGAGCTGGCCCGCCGTTGCGGCCCGCTCCAACCCGCAAGGCTTTTTGTTTAGAGCCTGGGAGGCTCCACCTTGACCGGGGCATTTGTGAAAACCCACGAGGCTTCCGGGCACATTCGTAAGGAGCCCTGAGAGGCTCTTGAGGGCATAGGTTATTCCGAGTCTCCGAGCGAGACTCCAATGATTCCGGAAGCATTGCCTTACTTTAGAGCCACGAGGGCTCCGGGGACATTCTTTCTTTTGAGTCCCCAGTGAGGGGCTCCATCGTCGTGAGGGGGCATATGTGATTTAGAGCCTGCGAGGCTCAGAGGGCATCGTTATTTTAGAGCCAGAGAGGCTCAGGGGGACATTCTATTTGTTTAGGGCCACGAGGCTCCAGCGTTGGCCCCAGTGTCTCCACAGCTGCCCAGCACTTAGTGGGCAGCTGCTCCGTTTAGGCCCCTGACATTTGGGACAGTCACTGGTTGTGGCCTAATGTGTTTTCTGCGAATTGTTCTTTGCTGCACCCCTGAATATGTTTTTGATGCATCATGTGCCTTGTTCTTACACCGCTGAATGTATGTTTATGCATCATGTGTTTTCCTTCCCTACACCTCTGAATGTTAGGATGCATCATGTGTAAAATGTTCCTATGCCTATACCCCTAAATGTATGGTGATACTTAGGTGGTTGTTTTTCTCCTAGTACAGGTGTTGCTAGTGAGGTCCTGGTTCCCTGCGTGACCTTTTCCTAAGGTGGTTAGGGTTGCGTAGGTGGTACTTACCGGTTATCAGTGATTACTGGTTGTGTGCTTTGTGTCCTATTTTGTTCTAAAGTGATTATTATTCTATGTACCAAGTGCTATTTCCAACAAGTATCCTAAAATCTAAAAGTGCATATTCCTGACAGTGGTCCATGTGGCCCTGTCTTGTACATATCCCCAGTAAATTCTGCCCGTGCCTGTTGGTACATTGTAAAGTGTGTGTTTTTATCTAATGTGTTTTGGTGCAATACAAAGGCTATTTTTATATATAACCTTGTGTGGAGTTTCCTTTGTGGTGGGCCTTGGGTGTTGTTGCTGGGGGTGCGTGCGCAAACACTTAACTCACATTGCCTCAGAGTTTAGCCTTACTGCTCGTGTCACGTTACCAAGGGGGTGAGCAGGGGTTATCTTGGTGGGTAACTCCCTTGCCCTGAGTTGGGAATGGTGGTCTCTGACTGACTTTGGCGCAAGCCCTGGCCAGCCAGGGATCCCATTTCTAACATTGGCAGCAGCGGAAGGATTGTGTTGGACTTGGCCCTTCTGGCCGGTTCACCCCTAAACTTTTTGCTTTTATTGGTGACCTGGTGATGGTGATTTTTGGTTTCTGCACACTTTCACTGTGCCCCAGTGGAAAGTGCATGCGCACTCTGAGTGCATGTGGTGAGATAGACCTGTCCTCCCATAGGAATGCATGGGGAATGTATGTGTCCCTGGTAGTTCCTGATGCGTGGGGTGTGCAGGCTCGAGTCTGGTATGTGCGGACTCGTGTGATTGAATGCTGCGCAATGATGTATGCGGCGTGTATGTGTCTAGTGTGGAAGTGCCACTTTTAGACATGGGTGTGCGTGTGCAGTGAGTGTGCTGGCGTGTGATTGGCTGGAGCTGGCTGGTGAGCCTGCCTCCAGGAGTCTGGATGGGTCTGCCCCGGTGGTGAGTGTTGAGATTAGCTGAATGTGTTTTTGATGCATCATGTGCCTTGATCTTACACCGCTGAATGTATGTTTATGCATCATGTGTTTTCCTTCCCTACACCTCAAAGTGAAGAGGAGATGGCAGAATGTCACGGAGGAGCCTCTTGTGCACTCTCTTCAAACTTCCTTTCCCTCAGTTTCAGGCAACCCTGACTGTGATGCAATCCTGTTCGACCAATGGATCCCTAAGGCCTTGGACCTTCTTGTACCCCTAAAAACTCATACAGCCAAAAGATCAAAAGCCTTCTGTGCCCTGGGTTTCCTCCACCCTAGAAGCAGAGAAAAGCTTTGCAAAAAGCGAGAGTGCAGATGGAGGATGTCCTATGACCCAGAGGCAAAGCAAATTTACTCAGAAGACCATGAGAGAGCCCTTCTCCATGCATATTGAGACCACCGGTAACCCTTACAGGGAAGTATTCAGTATTCTTAATTCCTTTATCTCACCTGATGTGGGTCACTTTCAGTAAAACATTTTGCCCCGCTTAAAGCAGCTACATTGGCTACTGGTGGTGAAAATGATTAAATTCAAGGTCCCCACTCTGCCTTTCAGAGCCCTCGAGGGCAAATGCCCTCTATATTCTAGAAACAGACATACCTATACCAACAAGAGAGTACCTTGAGATCTAATAATGTTCGGCTTTTGCATGTTCCCAGATTTGCTAAAGTCCAGCATGAAAGCAGGTCTTTCATGGTACTAACGGCAAAGCTTTGGAATACTTTACACAACGGCTCCCACAACGCTAAGGATGCCTGGCCGCCACCTTGGGGGTACCCAGGAGTGGACACCTCACAGGGAAAGCCAGGATGGGTTCCACAGCGGTATTCGTACAAGCGCCTTGAGACCCTTGCGGGTGAGTAGTGCGCTATACAAGTATCAATTTACATTTACTTTACCAATCAAACTTTGCATGGCTGAGTCTGAGCACTGCTTCAAAAAAGAACAAAAAATGTGGCTCTTTGACTAAAATTAGTCATGATAGTCTGGTCTGTTCTCAGACACTGCTTTGAGTGCCGGGACGCTTCTTCTGAAGCAGCCGATTGCTTAACAAGTGCATTTGATTGATTTATTGAAGAGCTAACCTTGTGACCAACCCAGTGGCCAACACTCATTCACAGATCTCCTCCTAAGGGGTGGGAGCCACTCATATGGTGAAACACTAATGCTAATAACTGCCCAATAAGACAAAATAGGTACGCTCCAGGAGGAACTGCGATTTGAGAGTGAGTCTAAAACATTTGTGATCAATTGTATTGTAGGGACAGGAATACTGATAAGAAGAGTCAGCTGCTCAACATAGACAGTGCTGATGCCGTCATACCTGCAATGAAAAGAAATGGTGCTGACAAATCCACATAGCCCATCTCCATAGAAACCCACACTTATGCACCTAGAATCGACACTAACACCCAAACAGATTAAACTTATTGTAGCTGCTTAGCAGCAAGATGCCTGAACATCTCTAAAGAGATGTATGTAAATGCAGGCCATCTACTCTCTGTTGTAGATCCCAACGCAGATCCCTCAAAACAGAAGTGCTTAAATGTTAAGGCACCAGACTACATTTTGCAAAACAAGCTTAACAACTGGGAACAATAAGGGAGATGAATTCAGTGGCTGACATCAAGCAGAGGGCTACAATTGAAGGTACAAGGGACATTTGTGATCACCAGTGTTCTCTAAAGTTTCATGGCATACACTACGGCAAGCCTGTGAAAACTGTGATGGTTTGGATGAGAAGTAAGGTTGGCCTGGGCCTTCTCAGGTGACAGGATTTCAAAATATTAAAGGGAATTTACATCCCTGAATGATGCAAAAAGTGAATCTAATTCTCTTTGGATGTGGCAAAGCTAGCCTACAGGAGAAACTCCTTGGAGAAACTTGAAGTTAACCGACAAACCCTCCAACTGGAAAATCGCAATTGTCTATCCTCTGACTTTCTCATTACCTAATTTCATGAAACCAATAAGCCAACATTCAAGTTAGGGCCAGATATACATAGGTTTAGATTAACTGTTTTCAAATAACAATAGTTATCTGAATCGGTATTGGGAAATCACTAATAATAATTTATGAAAATCACCTTTCAAATTGCTATTTTGGGATTTCCTAACAAGGAACCGTACATTTGCAAATCTGTAATAGGAAATTGCAAATTGCACAAGTCACTTTTGGGAGCAGCTTGATGAACTTACATTGAGGCAGTGTTTAAACCCTTCCTCTTCATAGTGTTCTGTAACACAGAGGAAGGAGGTGTTCATTAGGAGTGGACAATTGGAGGCTGTGAAGGTTTTTTCCTTTGGAAAAGAGGAATGTTGACCAGAGAAGAAACAGATGAAGATGTGGGTGCTAGAAAGTTGGAAATAATATTTTCATAGAAAAAGGAGCAGGAGCTTTTAACTGACGAGTGTGTGTTTCATGGAAATATCTCTTTCGGTGTTCCTGAATCCCAGAAAATCAAAATCTGGACTGATATCTTGCATAAAATAAATTCTTTAGGAGTAACTCAGCATACCATCCTTAAATTATAAAGAAGACAGTATGAATTGTGCTCCTAGACAAAGAAAAGGGCTGAAAGTAGACTGGCAGAGGCACCTGGTACAGGTGGGGGACCCTCTCACCAGCCACTACAAATTCCAGTGGAAACTCTAATAGAGTCTACGATAGAGCCAGAGAGGGTTGTTAGTTTAACCAACAACAAAGATACATCAAACTCACTATCTCCCACGGTAAGATTATATAATAATTTGCTAGAAAATATCAAGTTGTATTTCCATTTTTGTTTAATTTTGTAAGCTATTTAAAAAAATAAAACTACATTGTAATGCTTGGTTTACATTTCTAATGCAGTATGGGAGTTGTACATACATAGAAAATTATTGTATTTTGAAAAAAAAACCTCCATAATTCTTCACTTTTTAAAACATTATCCTAAAAAATAGTCTGCAATGACAGGAATATATATTTTACATTTTTAAATAGGTATTATAGTAAAGAATGAAGTGAAATACATATATAAATTCATCCTTACGTTTGCCTGTCATACTAAACGTACGGCGGCCTGTTGTTTTGGCATTCTACGGGGGCTCCGTCCTGTGCTTAGCTTTTTTGATGCCACCACCAGGCAACTCATGATCCAAGCCACTGTCATCTCTAGGCTGGATTATGCGAGCTCCCTATTGGCAGGCTTGAACCAGGCAGAAATTGGACGCCTGCAGCGGATCCAGAATGCCGCAGCTAGATCGGTGGTAGGGTTACCTAGATCGTGCCCCACTTCCAGTACCCTGCGCTCGCTGCACTGGCTCCCGGTGGCTCAGCGGATTCAGTTCAAGGTCCTCTGTGTTGCCTATAAAATACTCAAGGGGTCTCCGGCCATGATTCTCTCCAAACTTCTGGTTCATTATATTCCAGCGCGAGCTTTAAGATCTGCTGATTTAGAACTGGCTGTGGTTCCTCGTTTTAAGCGGAGTAGAGCTGGCGGACGTTCCTTCCAAGTCCGTGCGGCGGTGCTTTGGAACTTCCTTCCCCCGGCGATTCGCGCCCTTAGGGACCTGTTTTCCTTTCGCCGTGCGGTGAAAACCTTCTTGTTCCCTTAGTTTTACATTTTTCTGTTTGTTGTCACGTTGTGTTGTGCTGCTACCTTGTCGGGCGCCAGGACGCTCCTTTGCTGGAGCATCTGTGCGCCTAATAAAAGCGCATAACATAACATAACATCAGAGATGTTTCAGCAAAGAGAGAACATGACAGTGACCGATAGGCTACTCCTGAAAGTCGCTGGGACATGGAGTAAACCACAGAAATGTCAGCCACACAGACAGATCAAGTACCAAAGAGATAAAGAGCTGCAATTTCTCCACTGCCTGATTTCCAAGATGTTTCTGATTCGCTTACTAAAGCCGGGGAAACAACCCCAACAAATTTGAAGACCAGACTGATGTGCCACTGAGTTATGTAGTATCAACGCAATGCTACTTCTTTAGGACTCTTGCAAGTGAAGAGGGTTCTGATACCTCACAATTGATTGATGGGTTAGAGTCCTCATTACTCTCTGTGCAGAGCTTGCAAAGTAGGGATGTTAAAAGTGCAAATAGACAATGTGTCAATTGCTTGATGGCCAAGAAAATTTGAATATGACTGTTTAGAAGGGATGAATAATAATTTTAAAAAAAATTGGAAAACTAACGGAGTCTGTCAATAAATTACAAGACCATATTACGCAAAGACACAACATTACCAAAACGTGTTGCGTTTTGAGATACGTAGCAGACAAAATAATCATCTGGCTCCGGCCACTCCAACATTATCCAGGCAAACTGTAAATATTCAAACTGAGATGGGACACTATTGTAGGGATGTTGCACATGACTTGGTGCAAGTCACATTAGCATTAGAGAACATGCAAACCAGCAGCTTTTCTGGGCCTGCTGATTTAGAAGCAGGTAAAGAGTTAAGAGGCTTCAAGCCTAAGTAGCCTCTCTAAAAAGTATGTTATCTTAACTTTCAATTCCATAGTTAATTTGTGACTTTCCTTAAAAATATAGAGCCCGATTCACAAAGGTAAACTGAGACGAAAGTCTAACTTTACGACTTTCTGCATTCACAAAGGGCATTTACATGTCGTAAGCTTAGACTTTTGTCTCAGTTAGTTTGATCTTAAGTTTACCTGAGACCAGGAGTTTTGGTTTCAGTTAAACTTAAGATGAAAACTTAAGTTCAACTGAGACAAAAGTCTAACTTTGCAACTCGTAAATGCCCTTTGTGAATACTGCAAGCCGTAAAGTTAGACTTTCGTCTCAGTTTACCTTTGTGAATCGGGCCCATAAAGTCTGCGTGACATGACTGCTACATGAGATGCAACCTGTTAGAGTTGTGGTTGTGGGTTTCCGTCCATTAATTTGATTTCCACATTGGGAACACCCCTCCTTATAGCAATGTTATATAATATTGCATTTGTTGCTATGATTTTGCTAGAGGTGTCTGGATGGTACTGTAGAGCTTCACCAGTCTTGTGCAGACACCTGCATTGTCCTTTGAGGATACCAAAGTTGCGCTTTACTACAGAGTATTTGGTCTTGTAAGCTTGGTTGTATCTTCACTCATGTCTTGTGGCGGCTGGCAATACAAAAATATGGGGTGGTGCATGCTCCCAACTCACTACAATGATACTCCTGGCGACATTGGTGTGACGTCCACGAGCAGGGAAGGGATGGACTCCCTTCCTACCCAGTGGAACGTGGCTCCTCACCAATCCTGGAGCTTCTCTCAGCATGAGAGAAGCTCCAGGATTGGTGGAGCAGGCTAACCCAGCACACACTTTGAGGCTGTGGGGCCTGTGCTAGCAATCCCCCGCCCTCCCCCGGCTGTTTCACAGCCCGGGGATTGCTGGATGTACAGTGCGCATATTGGGCTGGCCGTGGGTAGCCAGCTGGCCAACCTGACATGCGCACTGAAAAGGGGCAAGAGTAATCCTGCAATAGCAGGGTTCAGACCACCCCCCTGCCTCACTCTTGCACTGTACATAGCATGAGCTGGTGGCAAAATAACATTGATTTATTATGTAATTTTATTTATTAGTGTGTGCCTGCTGCGCTCGCAGCAAGTGTGGCGACGCTCCTCCACCATTTAGGAGGAGCTGCCCCTGGGCATTAATATCCAATCATATAATGCATCAGCAATGTCACATACAAAGTAACACAAACATACATTGGTTGTACTGGAGACATGGGTGTTTGAAATATTGATATATTGAAAAAGCTTAGGAAGCAAACATCCACTGCCAAAATCACCGCAAGACAGCTGATCATATAACCCACTGTGATGGAACATATAAGAATTATGTGTGCTGCCTGGAAAGTGTGATACAAGGTCTGGTCTGATACAAGAGGCATCACACTCGAACTGTATCTTGAGGGAGTGACTATTTTTGAGAATGTGAAAAATAACACAATTTTAGAGTTTGGATATATTACAATATGAGTACCATCGACACAGCCATTAACATCAGGGAATTGTGCAATGCGATAACATTTCAGTTTGGTATGTTGTAAGTCATATTGTAATGCAGGATAAATAATTTAAAATCAAAAATTTTGGACAACATAAGGTGAAGAAAGCTTCTACAACATGAAAAATCACTTTCTGATACTCCCTCTGTCATAACAATTACTCCCTGCTAACTTCCGGAGGCTAAAAGGTGTAGCGAACAGAGTACTTGAACTTGCAGTGGAATGGGATTAATTCTGTCAGTTGGTGTTTGTAGCAGTGGATGTAAATCTGCAATTAAATAAAAAAATAACCTGACTGAATAGTCTGGATTCATCCACAGATCTACAAATTACCCTAACCTTAAAATCTTCTTCTGTCTCCCAGTAGCGGTCGGTGGTGGGAGTAGCTGCCAGGCGGTGACGTGGGGAGGGGCAGCGTGGGGGGTAGTAATCTATGTATTACGGAGGATTACAGGTAAGTAAACATATAAATAAATAAAACAAATTTTATTGCGTGCACTACATTGCATTTGGGGGTGCAGTGCGCGCAACGAAATTCGTTTTATTTATTTATATGTTTACTTACCTGTAATCCTCCGTAATCCATAGATTAGTACCCCCCACCTTGCCCCTCCCCACGTCACCGCCCGGCAGCTACTCCCACACCGACCGCTACTGCTGTCTCCTACTCCTTCACTGCATACCAGCCAAAATCCCCATCCTCCTTGCAAGAACATGCAAAGCCGCCATTGTGAAACACCCTGATGCACTTTGTGGAAGTTTATATAGGTTGCACCTGATTGCCACCTGATTTGAGTTGGAGGCAAATTACATGCACAAAAACTGCATTTTGCGATCAGTTACAATATGCAATTGTTCATTCATAGTAATACCGATTAGGTATTAAGAAAGACCTAATCGATATTTGGAATGCAAATATAGCAATTCTCTAATGATTCAGAGTCAGACCGCAAAAAATCGGATCCAAATGCTTTTCATACATAAGAAAAGGGTTTTAGCATTCACAAACGACCCAAGATAGTGATTCGGACCATTTGTAAACGCAAAAAGCTTTCATATATCTGACCCTTAGTTCCATCTCCGGGAAACAGACTGCCATTGAAACAAATCCATCAAGCAGACCTCAAATACATTTCAAACTAACCGCCCTTCCTAAATATACAGGTACATGCATCAATGTGAGCTTTTGCGATTCCTTAATTGAGATTATTAAGGAATCGCATTTAATGAATTGCAAAAGCCTACGCATGTAGGGATCGCTATAAAATTAGCAATTCCCAAACATTCCTTAATTGCGACTTGCAAATTGCGAGTCGCAATTGAGGAATGCCTTCCCATTCATTCCTACGGGCCTACAGGCCCATAGGAATAAATGGGAGATTGCATGCGCAATTTGCGAGTACCAATAGGTACTCGCAAATTGAGCATGCAATTTCAAGGGTGCAAGGGTGTCAAAAGAACACCCTGTTGCAGCCCCAAAAATGTAACTGTGCACACATGTTGCACACACACATGCCCCACGGCCATGTGTGTGTGTAACCTACAACTTTGAAAAATGCACTTTAATTTTTGCAAATTATCATCAGGTTCAACTTGATAGTAATTTGCGCCCCTAGTAGCGAAATCGCAATTTGCGATTCCATCATGCATTACATTTAAGGAATCGCAATTTGCAATTCCTTAAATGCAATCGCAATTTAAGAAATCTCAATAATTAGCGATTTCTTAAATTGCGAGAGGCTGACATGTTGATGCATCACAGAAGCCCATTTTGCAGGTGCAAACGTGGTTGATGCATGTGCCTGGTAATGTCTTACACAAACACTATTTGGCGTGTCACTTTTGTTAATCATTGCCTCAGATTTTTGTGTTGTGTAAAATGGACAGATTTTGGCCAGCAATCCATAACTGTTTACAAATAATTGTAAGTAGAAGTTGACTCAATGTAATGGTGTATTTTGTTTGCTGTTGTTGCTTTATTACTGGTGTTACAAATAATTTTGTGGTAAGTGACACCTGAAGTTAACTATATCCCCTCACAAATTACCATGCCCTGCATAAATTGTAAACCGCTGCATAGACTTTTTGTGTGTACTGAGTTTTTTATGCCTGTTGTCTTGTGTATTTTATACCTTTTCTTGTGTGCGAAGGTATGTGCCATGAGCACTAACAGATTTATACAACTATGTTTTATGGTTTTAAAAAGAAAAAAATTATATTCCCAATTCGTGTTAAATATGCGAACTAAACTTTTTTATGTAAAATGCTTTTCAATACCCTCTCCCTTTTCCATAAACTCCCTATAGGACCACAAGTGATAAGGAAGTTAATTAATTTTGTATTTTTTATTTTAGATGTGGGATTTTAATGGACACTGTCACTATAACCTAAATGCAGCAAGAGGTCAAGCGGCAGAAATTTCCCAGATTCTGGTACTAAAGAGGACGATGCTAGTAGTTGGTTGGGAAAGGTACAGTATATTCGTGTTCAAATGTAGAGCGGTAAAACACGTTATCTAATATTCCCAATTTGTATTTAGCTCTGGTTTGCACCAAAAGTGGTAACTCATGCTTAAAAAAGTGAAATATAGATTAGAGAATTCGTGGACACATCTCACATGCTTTACAAGCAGGCACAGTCTCAGAATATATGGTTTATTTGGCAGATATCCCGAGAATATCAGTTGTATAACTATCCTGTTTCCATGTGATTTGAGATTGAGATTACAGATTTAATAAGGTGCCCACTTGAATTCATAGAGATTTTACTTTTTTTAAATTATATTATATACCCACAGATACCTTGGTTGAAAATCTGGCTAAGATCTCATGGGCTGAAAATTCATTCCGCTTGCGGAATTTGCGGACTTTCCGCGATTTCGGGATCCGCGAATCTCGCGAAATCGCGATAAAATCCGCGAATCAGCGGGGACGAATTTTCAGCCAAGCACTTACAGGGTTACAGCAGCAGGTGCAAAAGTTAAAGCTAATTTTTTGTAACCTTTTACAAAAGGGTTACAAAGAAATTAACTTCAACTTGGGCACCTGCTGCTGTAAGTGCTTCCTGGCGCCTCGTTGCCTACTTGCAACTATTCTCTGACCCTGCTCTGACCCTTGAAGCAGGGTCAGAGAATAGTTACAAGTAGGCAATGAGGCGCCTGTCACGAAAATTAAACCTCAACAGGAAGCACTGACAGATATAAAAACAAGCATTTGCAATGCAATAGGTCTCGCATTAGGAAAGTTTGAGCTATTGGTCTTGTAAATGACAATTTTTTTTATTTATGTGTTGGTTTTGAAAATAGCTAAATTAATAGCTTTGTCATTTACAATGCCAATAGTTATAACTTTCGCAAATGTGACACCTATAGCATTCGTAATGCAACATGTTTTGTATTTACGTGACTTAGCTGTATTGATATTACACATTACAATGGCTTTTAATTTTTTTAAATAATTAATACTTAAATAAAAGTGATTTTAATATATAATGGCAATAGCTTAAACTTTTGTAAATAACTTTTGTGAAGATTAGGTTCAGCGTATTTTATTGTGATGAAAATCCAAGAACAGAAGTGAAATATTAACTTCTTTTTGTGACATTTGTAATAAAGTTTGAAACATTGAGAGAACATATTTGAACCAGTTGTTGTTGAATGGTTGCGCAGATTGATGCTGGGGTGGCGCTGAGTGGTGCTGTGGTGGTGCTGAGTGGTGCTGTGGTGATGCTGAGTGGTGCTGTGGTGGTGCTGAGTGATACTGGGATGGTGCTGAGTGATGCTGGGGTAGTGCTGAGTGGTGCTGTGGTGGTGCTGAGTGATCCTGTGGTGGTGCTGAGTGATGCTGTGGTAGTGCTGAGTGGTGCTGTGGTGGTGCTGAGTGATAATGTGGTGGTGCTGAGTGATGCTGTGGTGGTGCTGAGTGATGCTGTGGTGGCGCTGAGTGGTGCTGTGGTGGTGCCGAGTGGTGCTGTGGTGGTGCTGAGTGGTGCTGTGGTGGTGCTGAGTGATGCTGTGGTAGTGCTGAGTGGTGCTGTGGTGGTGCTGAGTGATAATGTGGTGGTGCTGAGTGATAATGTGGTGGTGCTGAGTGATGCTGGGGTAGCGCTGAGTGATGATGTGGTGATGCAGAGGGCAGAAAGGCACAAAAAGCAGTCTAACAAAGGGCAGAAGGGCAGAAAAACAAGGGAAAAACGAGTCTAACAGAGGGCAGAAGGGCACAAAAAACAGTCTAACAGAGGACAGAAGGGCAGAAAAACAAGGGAAAAACGAGTCTAACAGAGGGCAGAAGGGCACAAAAAACGAGTCTAACAGGGGGCAGAATGAATCCCGCCCTGCGTGTTTGTCCACGACGATGCCACCTGTTTGTGCAATACCTCTACTCAACTGGAGTACTTTCTACTGTCTAATGAGTAAGTGCTCCCTCGTTGGCTAAATGTATAGGGCAGATTTACAATAACTGGCGCATCCCCAGGGATGCACCAGTTATTGTGCGCCGCAGCTCCGCCACCCATGGTGCGCCGCATTTACAATGCGGTGCACCATGTGGCAAAAATGGCACAGATGCATCACGCATCTGTACCGTAAAAGCAGCGCATTGCTGGAGCTGCGTCGCGCTTGTGACGCAGCTCCAGCAATGCTCTGGGGGGCCCTATCTCCCCAATACTGCATCAAGCCTTGCGCCTGCTTCAAGCAGGCGCAGGGTTTTGACGCAGCATTGGCCTAAAAGTGACCGAGTGAAATCTAGTAGATTTCACTCAGCCACTTTTAGGAGGCGTTCCGGCGCAGGAACGCCCTCCCCTGCGCCGGAACGCCTCCTGATGGCGCAGGGCTTTACAACGTGACGCATCTCTCAGATGCGTCATGTTGTTAATACCCAGCACCATGGCGCATCTTTTGTGCTGGCACTGCGTCACAAAAGGTCTCGGTAGAGGGTGGCAGTGGTGAACCAGAGGGTGGCAGTGATGAACCAGAGGGTGACAGTGATGAACCAGAGGGTGGCAGGGGTGAACCAGAGGGTGACAGTGCTGAACCAAAGGGTGGCAGTGCTGAACCAGAGGGTGGCAGGGGTGAACCAGAGGGTGGCAGTGATGAACCAGATGGTGGCAGGGGTGAACCAGAGGGTGGCATGGGTGAACCAGAGGGTGGCATGGGTGAACCAGAGGGTGGCAGTGGTGAACCAGAGAGTGGCAGTGGTGAACCAGAGGGTGGCAGTGCTGAACCAGAGGGTGACAGTGGTTAACCAGAGGGTGGCAGTGGTGAACCAGAGGTGCTGTGATGAACCAGAGGGTGGCAGTCGTGAACCAGAGGGTGGCAGTGGGGAACCAGAGGGTGACAGTGCTGAACCAGAGGGTGGCAGTGGTGAACCAGAGGGTGCTCTGATGAACCAGAGGGTGGCAGTGGTTAACCAGAGGGTGGCAGGGGTGAACCAGAGCATGGCAGTGGTAAACCAGAGGGTGGCAGTGCTGAACCAGAGGGTGACAGTGGTTAACCAGAGGGTGGCAGTGGTGAACCAGAGGTGCTGTGATGAACCAGAGGGTAGCAGTCGTGAACCTGAGGGTGGCAGTGGTGAACCAGAGGGTGACAGTGCTGAACCAGAGGGTGGCAGGGGTGAACCAGAGAGTGGCAGTGCTGAACCAGAGAGTGGCAGTGGTGAACAAGAGGGTTGCACGGGTGAACCAGAGGGTGGCAGGGGTGAACCAGAGGGTGGTAGGGGTGAACCAGAGGGTGCTGTGATGAACCAGAGGGTGGAAGTGTTGAACCAGAGGGTGGCAGGGGTGAACCAGAGGGTGGCAGTGGTGAACCAGAGGGTGGCAGTGCTGAACCAGAGGGTGACAGTGGTTAACCAGAGGGTGGCAGTGGTGAACCAGAGATGCTGTGATGAACCAGATGGTGGCAGTCGTGAACCAGAGGGTGGCAGTGGTGAACCAGAGGGTCACAGTGCTGAACCAGAGGGTGGCAGGGGTGAACCAGAGAGTGGCAGTGCTGAACCAGAGTGTGGCAGTGGTAAACCAGAGGGTGGCAGTGGTGAACCAGAGGGTGGCAGGGGTGAGCCAGAGGGTGTTAAATCAACTGGAGCCTCACCTATTTGAAAACGCATCCAAATATGAGACCAAAGGCCGGGATCTGATATCTTATTATCACTATTAATCCCCTAAATGTGTCAAATAACACTATTCATATGGTCAAAGTGCGTAGTTATTCAAATGTAAGAACATACACAGGTCCACATAAGACACACCCAAAATAAGTGTGAAAAATAGAGAGAGTACCTCACGGTAGTACCACCCGAGGGGGTTCCCGGCTAACAATTACCGGTATACCCACTTCTCATCACTGGCCACTCTCTCTATGTGAAAAGACAGAAGTGCACAAGAACAGATAGTCGTGCATGTATGAGAATAGTGATAAAAAGGACAGTGACAAACATACAAACTGTGATGTGCAATGTTGTGTACATGAACAAACCCCTAACCATACAAAAACTTAATAGAGAGTGGCAGTGCTGAACCAGAGGGTTGCAGTGGTGAACCAGAGGGTGGCAGGGGTGAACCAGAGGGTGGAAGGGGTGAACCAGAGGGTGGCAGTGATGAACCAGAAGGTGGCAGTGATGAACCAGAGGGTGGCAGTGGTGAACCAGAGGGTGCTGTGCCCATACACGACCGCATGGGTAACTTCGCCATGCAAGCGGCCCGCGAACACGCAAAAAGCCCCGCGAACATGCAAAAAACACCGCGAACACGCAAAATAACAAAAATCCGCAAATTCGCACAAATTCGCGGATTGCGAATTCGATTTCAGGCGAATTCGCGGAACGCGAATTCGCAAATTTTGCCCATACTTGAAATCAGGCACTGCTCTTCTTTAGAGAATGTGTTGAAAATACAATAAAACTAAGAATCTCAGCTGTACTAATAATGATTGTAGATTATATAGTATAGACTATAGCAAGATTATGATATGAACAATTTGATTGAAGCTGAATTTGCACATGATTTTCAAACCACAAGTTGGAATTATTTCTCTTTTTAATTCTGAATGTAGAAAGGTGATATATAATGTATTTTCAATAATAAAGGGATGCATTAATTCAGTCAGTCAGTCAAAACCACTTTATTCGATGCTTAGTGATAAGATCATAAAAGTACAAATGTACTAAATAAAATATCCATCATAATACAAATAATTAATAAGATCAATTTAAGAACATGCTTAAAAAGCTGAATAAAAAGCGAACAGTACATTTGTAATTGTTGTGCAATCGACTGGTCTTCCAGGAAAGGGATGGTAATATACTGAGTAGAAAACGACCATCGTACGTCAAAATATGGAGAAACAGTTAAAAACAACCACTAAAAACAGATAAAAATAACCAGTTCATTCATAAGTATTGTGCATTTGCCTGGTCTTAAATAATTAATAGTATTCCTTTAGATTTCTCTTCTTCTAGTAGTGTAATAATATGTGGAATGTTGAGTATTGAGAAGTTGCTCCACTTTTGTTAAGAATTTGGCTATGTCTAAGAAAGAAGGGTACTGGCCCTAAAGGGTTTGGAGCTGGGCGCAGGGCTGAATAATCAATTTAACGTTGATTTAGAAATAAACAGTTACATTTGCCAGGGTGTTGGGGCTGCAAATAAAGTGGGTGGTCCAATACAAATTGGCAGGGAACTTTCAGTCCTCATATGTACCAGTGATTGAAGGCAGCTCACAAAATGAAGGAGAACCTCAGTAAGAAATATTTGATATAAAGAAGGTAGGCAGAATGCGATTTTCCTTGCGAATACAACAGCAAGTAAAGGGCTAGTGACAAAAGAAAAAATAGTTTCCTTCTAAAAATGAATATGCTCCCTAAAAGGGTTACAATAGTAGATGATCCCAGGTTTCATAGAAACCTTGAAATTCTAAACATGCTCTGATACAGAATACCCCTGAGTTCATTATTATCCCCTATCTGCTCATAGAGGAATCCATAATGTGTGTCTAAAACCACCTCATCATATGAGGTTTCAAAAATGGGGCTCATATTTAGGTGAAAGGAGAACATCAACAAATGGTGGGAGCTCATCGATGCATATCAAGAACAGAGCGTTAGCGAGCATGAACTTTTCAGAAACTAGTGTTCCCAAAGTCTAATCGGTATTCCTCTTTGTTTTTTGTCTCAAAAAAGGATAATTACAGTCTTCCGAATGAACACTTTAACGCAGTCCTTTGTGGAGCCTTCAGACTGGAATGGGGGGGTGCACCACCAGGAGGACATCCTGTGTGCAGCATTTTTGCCGCCACAGACTTTGGTCACAGGTAACACCTTCATGTCTCAATAATGTGTTGTGTTAAAGCAATACTAATTCAAAGTATTAATAGTTTTAGATCAACGCATCACATCAAATTTGGGGAGGGAAAATGGACGTGTTCTAATGTCACCATTTCTTCTCTTCCAGATGTATTATTCATATCCCTTTTCCTCCCACGTTTTAACCATGGTCGTCAGTGCACTAAAATGCCAGGGTGAGCAGAAGTATCACATAGCCTTAATTTAACCCAATGACATCACATGAAGTGATATCATATGATCTGGCTCTGAATCTTCCCAGGAAGTGATGTCACGTGACCTTAATGCTGATGACATCACAATAACTGATACTGCTGGTTAAGATACTCTTAAGTGCACAATTATGTAATAAAACAATTCACTACCATAGTTCATTTTCCATTTTATATGGCACTTACAAATTAAATATTGTATTGACATGATAGGAACATTACACATTTCTAGTTTTTTATTGCACAAAAATGTGCTTATTGGAAGAGGAAAATATAGTGCCACTAAAGCACAACAAAACAATGGGAAGTCATTCCTCAAACTCCTGTTTTAATAGTTTCATTGGTATATAACTTAACCTTAAAATGTATTTCAAAGTTACAGAAAGAAGCACCAAAATATTTTTAAAACATTATTGTTTTGTTCCCCTGCATTTCTTTATGTAGACCAATGTGAACAATGCTATTGACATAACGTATTCCATAGCTTTTTTATTGCATTTTTATTAGCTTCATTTGCAAGGTATTGTGATTCACTACAGCACATGGGTAAAGTTTTTTATTTGAACACATACTTTTCTATATATTTTATTCAGTAGAGTATACCTCGCATTATTGATGGAGCAGCAGTAAGTAAACAGTGCACATACTGGCACCATTAACCTTCTGTTCTTCTTATTGCTTATGCCACCTTTGATGCCAGGGGTCACAAAGGCAGTGCCAGAGGTCCCAGCTAACCTACCCATATTTGTTTCCAATGGCTCTCTTACTTGTACTATTCCCCCTCTGTATTCTGGTTATCTTTGCATGCATAACCAAGATGCCTAATTGGCATTTTTCCCATACCTCTGATCCCTTAACATGTATATGAGGTTCCAATTAACCCCTTGTGCATGTCCAAGTTCTGCGACTAACACTAATATATCTAATTATCTGTTCAACACTCCCCTCTCCTCACACTACTCCTGTTTGCTATAAAAACGTTACCCCTCACTTCTATTAGATATTTAAGTCTCTATTGAACCAAATTTTTCCTTCAGACACATTGTGCTTTTGCATCGGCATTTCATGCCAATCCTCAATAATTTCCCTTCTAAGTGACAAGGAAACTGACCAGAAACTTGTGACACAACAATGAACACTTATTGCCTTTCAGTTTTATTTTGCACACTGCCTGAAATAAGGCAAACCATATGAAGTCTCATAATGTTTCTTTTAGACTGGAGGATGCTGACTATCTCTCAAAGTTACGAAATGACTCCAAGTATGCTGGAGAAGCTTAAAACCCAGTGCTTCCACTTGACCACATGCCTTAATGTCATTGAAAGCACAGAGAACAGCTCGTTGGTTGCATTACAGAAGCCCAATACTGTCCAAGCAGAGAGGACATGACTATTTTTGAAGAAGTTTGGAGGCTTTTTAAAACACCCGGTAGAGCCTGCTCTCTTAAACGGCCTGCATATCAGCACCTCATCACACCCAAGTATGGGAATAGGATACAGTATTCTTGAAGAACTAAAAGGAAAAACTGTCCCAAAGCAAATATATGTAAGGCCACCCCCTCTTTCATATTATTTGTCTCTTTCCCATGTCCATTTCAACTGGAATCCCCTTTTGTTTATTGTCTTTGCTCACAGTCCTATTCAGTTTCTAGTACAGTCGGAGGGGGTTTGGCAGGTTGGTAGGTGTGGATCCTCATTTCCATAGTACAGACACTGGGTGGAGTCTGGGGCCACTGTCATGCTGTCTTGATCAAAGATTTCTTGGATAGATTTCAGGAAAGCAAACAGGAATGGCTGCAAAAGGTGGACGGATGAGCAGTGGGTATTCTCTTAAGATTGGTTTCGGAGTTATAACCAATTGCTTAATTAAAAATGCCACCCATTTATCAGCCCATCAGAACATGACTGGACTTGGTGAAAAGTCAGAAGACTGAAGTTCTCTCTGTTCCTGCTTTGAATATGACAGCAGTGCTCCCTGCTTTGTACTTGTACCCAAGGACTCAATTTATTCTGCAAGGATCATTTGGCTGTCCGCCTGTGTGCTACGTTTCAGTCCTGTGTGGAAGAACCGACTGCCTGTTAGGTTTGCACTAACTGTGTGAACAAGACCAAGAGAAGGGATGTATTTTCTGGCATCCTCAACAATGCCCATATACAGAGAGGAGGGCTAGTGGTAGAAGTGGGAAAAAGGCATTGGGTTAAGAGAGAACGCAGAGACACTCTGCCTCGTCACTTCCGGAGTCAGGGAAGTCTGCAGGTTGTAGTGGTTATCTACAGAACAGACAAATGCCTTAATTTACAATGAACATAACTTGTAATAGTGTAGTGATATACTTTAGCAATAGCTTTGTGTAATCCAATCCAATCCAATCCAAAAATTCCTTATTTCGGTCCTTTAGACCATAAAAGATACAATAAAAGCATTCAACATTAAAAAACATTAAAAACATATCATAAAAAATCATTTCCTTTGGGATCAATTCATAGAGGGGGGTAGCCTTAGAGTTCATATCAATGTCAGTCTTTTAATAGTTTATTCCTTATCTGCCACATAGCCATTATGTATTTGGCAACTGCAAAGACTATGTGGGGCAGAGTACAAGTTTTCAATATTCTGTAAGAGTGCAGATGGCTCCTTATGCCCAAGTTCCTACATAGTGGCGCAATTTCCTAAGCTTTCACAGGTAACTGGAACTTTCTGAAAGCTATACACAAAAAACATAAATATCTTACTTATTACATGTAGAAGTACACATCTCCCTATGCTTAGAATAACTCAAGCTGTTAGTAAACACTTGTTTGTGGAAACTGAGTATAGTTACTAAATTAGTTCTGTAAGACATATACACTATGTTCAATTATCTTTTAAATATATGTGAAATGTCCTCTTAAGAAGCCATCCTGTTCCATAACAGGAACTCTTAGCAGAACCCACAAACCCTGTCTTAAGAGTTCAAACATATGCATGGAGTATGATTTAATATTTCAGGATACTTCTCTGTAAGCCATAAATGTCCATAATCCAATCCTTTAGGTAGGCACTGTCTTGATGTTTCAAAAATGATCGTTCATGTAGCAAGATTTGGCGGCAGCAACATTGTAGCACAATTTCCTATCAAGGATTCTGAGCATAACAAGGAAAGGTATACCTGAAGGTCCAAAATCTTGGATGGCCATCTTCCCTTTAGTAGTGATGCCCATGGCCCACTGGGAAACATAGTTCATTGGAGGTGTTCTACCGCAGTCAGACAAAATCTGTAAAATATTGAACAATGCATCGATTAGTCAAGCATAATTGAATTAAAATCTTTACAAAGTTAGATGGTAAGAATTTTTTTGATTTCCAGATATTTGTAAAGTATAAAAGAGGATATCAAATAGTCAGACTGGTATCTGTAAAATTTGAAAAAATATATATTAAAAAAAAGATCAGTTAGTCAAGCCACAGAGTAAAATGTAATTCTGTTAGCCAGAGGTACTGCTTCTTTAATCATTTAGGTCATGGTTTGGGGAATTCCACCTGTACCTTAAGTTTAAGGTGCCTCTTTAGAAATTTGGTAAATTGACAGGTTAAAGATGTATCCAGGGAATTGAAGCAGGCTAAAACTGCTTGTCTACATGATCGTATGCCCCGAATGTTGAAAGGCATTCGTAGGAGAACCCTCCTTTCGATTAAAGATTTAGGGCAAATACACAAAAGTGGATCAAGTCTTCGATACCAATCTCATGTAGATTACAGGAATTTGTGACTTCATACCAGGGTAAAGTATGCAGCTATTCAGGTAGATGACCGAAGCGGAACCACATACATTTCCTCTTCAAATGCTGGTTCCAGCCACAAATAAATAGCTCTGTGATTTGAGGGTTTTATAATCAATTAAAATCATCCAACCATGTGACCTTTTTGCTAGTAAATCTTTACCCTTAATTCCTGATGGCTTCCTTATTAGGTGATTTATTGTTTTTTTAAAGAATGCAGGTGCAATGTTAAGATCCCATAGTAATTTTACTCCAAGAGTGGTAATCACATATTTTAGATAAAGCAGAGCAGGAGAACTTTCATTTCTTGAAAGCTCTCACCTTAAGGTTTTGCTTAATGTGTCATCAGGATATGCTCTTAGTTTGTGCCACTATTTAAGGTAAGCCCCCATCCTTGCAAAGGATTGATTTGTCAGCCCAAAGTCTAAACAAATTTGGGCAGGGGAAGCATTCACTGGTAAGCAAAAGAGATGACCATAGAATTTTGAACAGCTATGTCAAGAACAGCTGCTTCTCGCCCGTGGAGTGCTTCACTGCCATATCTTAACGTCTGTAACAACCTGCAAGAGATCATGGCTGGGGCTGACCAGGGATCTTTTTGGAGTTAAAAAGGCAGTTAGTAAAACTACTTTTCCGCCCTAATTCCTATTTATGTAGAAGAAATGTTCCTCTGTCATCAAATAAAACACAAATCATATCCTAAACACATGCAAAATTACACAAAGTTTCTGTAAGTAGTGTTGACACTATGACCTTTGTCTTTAATTTTCATAACTTCATATGCCCAGCCAACATGTGTTTCGCCATCTGGGGAGTTCCCCACAACTTCTTCAGGGCTGTAAATCTGACCAAATGTATTCTTCTGTCCCACCTCTATGCCGGTTCTAATTCTGTCCTGGCCGTGGAACTAGTATCTTCTGCCATGACCGACATCTAAGTATCCATGAAATCCACCAGTTTTTGAAGTTGCTATTGCACTATTTTTTGTTAATCTCCTGGTCAATTCTTTCCTTCCATCTACATTTCAGTAAAATTAGTCTATAATAAATTCATCCTCTTAGTGAGTACACTGGCAGTTGGCACCTCTCGATGGTCGATAGACTCCAACCTGTCAGCATACTCGTGCCAGGTAGAAGTTCAGTACGCACTTTCTACTTTGCATGCAGCCAAAGGGTGGATGGTGGGTGGTGGACTGTAGCACTTTTGGGAACCAACCACAGACTGGTGACACATTAACAAGGAGAGGGCCATGCAGGGGCCTGAAGCACAAAACACCAGTGTCCACTGAGTCCAGACCAATAAAAGGTCCATGAAGGACCATGCAGGGTAGTATTCCTACCAGCTTTGGAACGTCTGTGCCATTGCAGGAGCAGAAAGTAGAAAACAGCCCTACTCCAAAGTCAGTGCTGCCCCATGCAGCCTTTCCTTCCAGGGGCCACACCAGTGGCGGGAGAGCCCTTTAAGGATGGCCACTAAGCCCCCCATTTGGAGGCACGAGTACACCAGCCACTACTGCAGCTCAGCACTTCAAACGGTAAAGGAGGAGATGGGGGAAAGGTGGGAGAGCTCTGTGGTGAGCTAGCACATTGACACCCAGGCCGGCCGCTTTCACGCACCCATGCTCAGCACCAACGCTACAGCGCCTAACACACTGTGGCTCACCTTCCCCTCCTTGTTCCGTATGGATACTTCCCACAACAATTACCCGAAATTGCCCACAGCAAACTGCTGGTGCTTCCAGGCACTCCAGCCACAGCCTGCGAACCACAGTCTGCCACTCGTCGTCATGAGCTCCTTGGTGTCAGCCTTATAGCTCTCGGTTTTCACAGACTCAGCAGTAGCTACAGTCCTGCCAAGTACCACGCATCAGGTGTTAGACTAACGCATTTCAGAATGGTGCTCTGCATCACTGCACTGAAATACATTGTCCCACATATCTGATGCATCTGCATTATATGTCTGAAGCGCTGTAGCCTGTGTGTGGTAGTTGGCAGTGCGTTGCCTGTGGCCTGCACGCGCTGCTCCCACAGGCTTGGGGCGCTCGCAGCTGAGCTATGCCATGGGCTTCTGGCAGGCAGCTCACTGCTCTGCAGCTTTGTGTCTATCTTAAGATAAGATTCCGGTGCCGTGCGGCTGAGTCAGACAGCCTGCTGCTTGATTAGTGCCCAATGAGAATGCCTGGCCTAGTCAAGTGGTATTACGGGCAGCCCATGGCGCTGTGGGGTGAGGTCACATTCTGCTGATGGGAGTCAAGTTATGAGCGGGCCTCGACTGGCTGCTCGTTTGCCGCGGGCGGCGCTGGCCGCAATCATGGTGCTCAGCTAGCAGCGCTGCTGCTGCTTGTATTGGGCCAGCGGGCCCCCTCTGCACTGTGGCTGACTATTATGGCCACTGCTTGTGGCAAAAATGTAATATTCTTGAGTCAATGGACCGAGACTGCGGTCCGGGTATACTTAGTGGAGGGTACTGAACATGTTGAAAGTAAGAATACAGTGAGTACAGCACACAAAGACTACGATAGTCACACTACTTGCTTTATTCTTATGCTGTGTCGCTCGTAATTTCTCTAAGACATGCATGTTTAGATTGCTCAGAATGATATTTAGGCACCAGCTGGTATTCCTCCCATAGGCAGTGGCCACCCTAAGTAGCAGTTAGCTGAACTTAGCACTATATCACATTACCTTTTGCATAGATATTTTCGCTTCTTTATGGAATGTTCTTACTGCTGTGAACTGACCTGGAAAATGATAGGGTGGTGCCAGCGTCACTTTGTTCACTACAACCAGTGCGCAAAAGTTATGTGTTGGGTGGGGTGAGGTGCAATGTGCTAGTCCTGACAGGATACCATGGGCCTCATTTATGAAAAGTGACGCATCGCTGCGTGAAAGCAGCGATGCGCCACTTTTCACTGTGTCCTCCTTGCGACACCAATGATGCGTCATATTTACAGTATGACGCATCATGTCGCAAGGAGTTACAGATACGTCAGTATTTCTGACATATCTGTAAGCGCAAAAATCACGCATTGCTGGGGTGTGTCACAAAAGTGACGCAACTCCAGCAATGAGTCCTTTCACATGGGGAAAGCCCCATGTGAAAGGGCTTGCGTCAGTCTCACGCCTGCTGTGAGGCAGGCGCCAGATTTTGACGCAAAAGCCTCCTAAAAGTGACGCAGTGAAATCTCATAGATTTCACTGCGTCACTATTACGAGGCTTTTTGCGGGGGAAAGCCCCCCCTGCATGCATTATACCTGACGCAGGTATAATGTAGCGCAGGGGTTTACAAAGTGACGCATCTGCTTAGATGCGTCACTTTGTAAATAGTGCGCAACAGGAGACATGTTTTACGCCGCAGATGCGTCCCAAAAAGTGACGCATCGGAAGCGCAAAACTGACGCAAGGCCTCATAAATGAGGACCCATGCCGGTTAGTGGTAGATCACGGGCTGAAATATGCCCTTCTGAGATATTCTGCAATATATCCTACGTGTTGGGAGCAGAGTGATATTTGTAGCCTGGTGGTGGAGTTTCTTGTTGCTCAAATGTGTGTAATTTCTTTTATCTATATGTTTCCCTCATCTTCATTGCTTCATTTAACTCACAAGAAAGTGTCACTCATAGTCGTTGCAATGTCACTCATAATTACACTGAAATTATGAAAATTAAACCATAGCAATCTGAACTCTTGGCAGCTATGTAGCTGCCGTAGGGCGGGCAGGTCGATCGGTCAGCCGAGCGTTGCAGGCATTACGGGGCCAGTGCGAGGTTGACCTACAGTAAGCGCCTCCTAAGGAACATGACGTGGCAACTGCGAACTGCATTGCTGCCTGCACTCGAACTCTGGTCATAAATCGATAACCCTTTGGATGCTGAGGGAAACTATTTGTGAAACAGCTGCATCCAGCATTCAACACTGTGTTGCTCTTCTCGAACAGTTCAGTAATATTATGGCTTACAGAGCAAACCTGGTGCACTGTGTCTTTGAAACAAAGTGTGTTACTATAGCCCTGGTTTCTCCATTGGTTCACTAAGTACTCAACCAGTGTGGTCCTCCTCCGTGTGTTGGTCTGGATGATGCAAATGTGTATAGATGCGGGATCACATCCTGTAGGGAATAAAGTGTGATATAGCCAGTGACTAAGCATTGATAGTGCTCACTCACTGTTGTGGATACAGGAAACCTCCAACATGCGTCTTAACAAGGTAAGAACCACACATGCAAAGTTGGCTGGGTGCCACATTTTGGGATGTGTACATGCACAATGCCCGCTGCATCAGACAAGGAGCACCCATATCCTCCCTTATAATGTAAATATAATTTTGAATGGTAGCTCAATCATTAACAAAGTAACAATTCAATCATGCGAACATGTGTGAGGTCAATTACCTCTACGCACCTCTCAGGTCCACCTAGGTATTGGGCTAGAGCTGAAATTCATGTCAGGAAAGTGAAAGTAAAACAGTAGGCTTAGCTGCCTTGTCCCTTATTCTCAACCAACAAAACTATGCTTTCTTGTGCCAGAGCACCTTACTAGGAGTGCATAATCAGAAGCTGGGTTTGGTGAGTCATCAAACTAAGAGGGAGATCAGTAGGAATTTGGATTAGGTTGGATGTGAGCAAGGTTAATGGGTAGGGATCTGGCTGATGGGTCTGCAAGATGAGGAAGAGGGATTGTGTTGTGCTTAATTATACCTGTGTGCCTATGTTCAAGCGGATTTTTTGTCAGATTGTGTCTACGGAAATACAATATGTATAACTGCACTTCTTTCTGAGGTTTTTATATTTCTTGTGTGACTGTAGTCAACTAAATATAGTCCTGGTTATCTGTATTTCTCTTCTTACCTTTAGTGCATCATTTCAAGTCAAATAAGGGATGTAAAAGTGGGATGTTAATAGGGGAAGACCCACTTTGGCAACACACGTTTACACCACCTATTGCGTATACTGAACAAAAAATCTAAATTGAAACAGAGTCCATTTTTCCTGACCTGATGGTAGTTGTCTTACTTAGAAATACTCACTTCACCTTTGAGTTCTTAATCTACTATTTTCCCCCAAAGAATTGTTTCTAACTATACCAAATCTGAATTGGAGAAGCCATCAGCTAACAGTTTAGTATCTGATGTATGTTTGGGTCCTCTCCTACAAACGCTTACTGTGCCTTAGGAAATATGCTACCACTCACTGGGTCTGGGTTTGCTTGCTTTCCATTCAGTGTTGACCTAGCATAGCAGTTCAGACTGGGCTGTTCCTATTGGAGCAGGACCAAGGTTGATTTGCATATGGCTGTTTCATGTCTGAGGTGGTATATAGGGTAAATGAATCATAGATTAGAATGCAGCACAGTTAAATAGCAGTGGGTAAGATTTATTGAAGCAGTTAATCCATCACTTTGAGAGGCCCTATGTCCAGCAGGTATGCCCAGACATGAGTTTTCGCTGACTGAGTTATAGGAACCAAGCTTGATTCTCTGCTAAGACTCAAATTGTCAAACTCAATATTGTGTATCTTGTTACTATCAAGAGGTGACCTTGCCTGTAAGTGTGGGCTGGAATTTTCCTGTTACTGCAGGACCAAGACTGATTTGAGTGAAGGTGAATACAAGATATTTCCTTACTTACATTTACTTGTTTCAGAAAAGAAGTCACTTGATGAATTTATTTCCAATTACATTTTAATGCAGGGAGTTATGATGGAGAAATTGTAATTTGGAACAACATTACGGAAAATGCTTCTCGTAAACTTCATCATGATCCTGGAAGAGCATCCAAGTTAAAGTCTGGTAAGATATTATTTTTTCATGGAAATGTGCAGAGACACTGTTCGACTTGAGTAGTAAATTGGAAAACTGAAACAGATCTCTCAGCTATTCTACAAATGTTTTTGAAAACTTACAAGGAATGTGTGTGTTTAATTCTATTTTGAAGAAGATATGTTTCCTCAGGTTATCTTCTCTAGTTTGGAAAAAAAAGAATAATCAAAGATGCACCAACATGGTGAATTCTCTGCAATAACATACAGTAAACAAAGCTGAGCAGAATGGTTGGCCTGATTAACCCACTGCAGACACGTAGCAAGTAAAAATTCCAAGAATACATTTCATCCTGTGTATGTAATCATGTGAAATCTTGTTTGGTGGATGATGTTTTTGTGAGGAGGTAGCTGCCATGTTCCTGGTCTCAAATCATCACTTCCTGGTTACAGCCTATCTCTGGCTTACAAGATTTGTTTTGTTTAAGCTCCGCGGGCACACTAAAGGACTTGCATTAAGAGAAGTAGCATTCCTTTGGTGCTCAATAGTAAGACACTAGCTTCAATGAAACCATGAAAGTGTGACCTAACACTGGAAATCCACCACTGCAGGTTAGAAGTTAAAAAAGGAGTTTGAGGGTAAGGAAAGTTAAAGAAGATAAAAATATGCCACAAAGTAAGATATGAAATTTGCCTGATTCACAAAACTAGGGTTTGAAAGTGTTAGACCTGACATTTCGCATGGTATTGCCCCAATCTTTGCACTTTATCTTTGCTAACAAGTGCTGCAGTGCTTGTGCTCTCTCCTTCAAACATGGTAAAATTGTAGCACGCCTAATTGGCTCACTTAATTTATGTCTAAGCCCTATTAAATAGTAATTCCTGTGCCTAGGGTCTGTAAATTAAATGCTACTAGTGGGCAGCAGCACTTATTGTTCCACCCACCCACTAAAGTAGCACTGTAAGACATGTGTCAGGCCTGGCAGCCTGCAGTGCAGTTTTAACCTACCATTTAGCTCTGGTAAAATACAACTTTTGCCAAGTCTAAACCTAGTTTGTAATCTTTACAGGTAACTCCTATGGTAGGCCCTAAAGGCTTATGGGGCAGGTTGCATGGAATTTAAAAGTAAGACATTTGTACGTAAGTTTATCATGTCATTTTTCATTGTTGTATGGCCGATCTCTCCCATTGACTAGCATTGGGTTACCTTATTACATTTAATAAGTGCAAACCAAAGATTGGAAGCAGATATAGGTATATTGTTTGCACTAAAATGAATTGTAATTTAAAATTCTCTCTAATGGTGAAGTTGAATTGTAGGTTACACTTCTGAAAACGCCACTTTTTATAAAGTAGACATTTGTCTGGACGAACTGTGCCTTACTACCAGTGTCTAGAGTCACATGACTGTGAATGTTGGTGCTGTTGTGGTTTGTGTATTGGTTCCAGACAGTGAGACAAAGGAGACTTAAGTATGGACAGAATGGATGGGGAGGGGCTGTACCCATTCTCACTTACACTTCAAAGGGCTTTGCCTGCAGCACACACAAAGGAACCTGACAGTAGGCCTGCCCTGCCTTTTGTCACATCAGACAATTTGGAGACTGGACAATAGTAATATTTGACCAGAATCACTTTTTTAGCATAGGTCAGGGAATTCCCTCACCCAAAAGCTGGTGCCAGGTATAAAAACAAGACCTCCAGAATCTTTCATCATAATAATCTTGGACCTGTGGAAGATTTAGGAGAAGGCCTACCCTGTTGCAAGAACTGCCCTGCTGCTTGAAGGAGTGCTCGCTGTTGGAAGAAGGAAGTTTGGACCTGCTTACTTTGATCCCAGGCTACCCATGGGTACTCCAAGAGTCAGTTGGCTGATCTCCTGTGTGAGGTAAAGTGTCACAACAAGCTTCTGGCGGTCTCCCGGCAACTGCCCAACTGCAACTGGACCTGCCTGAGCCCTGCTGTTAGTCACAGCTGTAGTGAGTCACGATCACTAAAAGGTGCCCTCCAGTTCCTTGACCCATTGTCTGGCACCAATGAGAGCTCCTCCGTAAGAAAAAGGTGAAAATCCGGAAGTTTGTGCTTTTTGTGAATGTGAACGGGCCTGTTCGTGCCAAACCTCTGTCACCCATGACGACTGCCAACACAAAGCACTGGTGAGACCTGCTCTTCGCACCGACAACACTTCGCATTGACAGTAACTGTGACAAACAACAAAAGTGAGGCTCAAGCAGGGACCGGCTAGTTGTGCTACAGCAATGACTGTCCGCATTGCTTGGCTTGCTTTTTGCACCAAATGGTTCCTCCTGGTGTCCTCCGCTGATGTCAACAGAATTCTTTTTACCAGACTTGAGAAAGTAACACTTCAACAGGACAAACCTGGTCCCTTTACCTGACTCACTCTTAATCACAGTCGGACAGAATTTGTGACTTTCCCCGGTCTAGCAAGACCAGATAACTGCGAGTGGCTCTTTCTGCTTACTTAGAAACACAAATAACATCCAAAACAGACATAGACACAATACATTGAGTTCAAAAACTATGAGTGGCTCCAGGAAGCTTTTGATATCCTAATGCTACTAAAAACAACAAAACAGGACAAAAGAAAACAAGCACCTTAGATTAATGCAAAACAAAAAAAGATAACACAAGAAGTTGCAAAGCTGCAATGCACCTGGCTCAAAACAAATAACACTCAAGACAAACTTCACCTAAACACAAACTTAACAGAATATACAAGCCAACTATCAAAAAAGCTAAAAAAGGTCAAATTCAGACTATTCAAAATGCTAAATGTGCAAATAAAGAATGTTATAAAATCCTTACTGAATTTTGTAAAAATAAATGCACGGAAGAAACTCTCCCCATTTCGCAGGAATTTACCGATAAACTGGTAAATCATTACACAACCAAAACAAGGGAAACATCCTTTACAACGCAACTTTTACCACGCAGTGCCTTTACGACGCAACTTTTACAACGCAAACCATTACAACGCATTGCGCTGGGGGGCGCTCTAGGATAGGGAATAGGTTTAATTTACTATCCAACACCTTCCCTACTATCCACGGGAACTGGAGTTGGAATAGTAAATTAAACTATTCACTATCCAGCGCCCCAAAGCACTATGCTTTGTAAAGGCATGCGTTGTAAAAACCGCGTTGTAAAGGCATGCGTGGTAAAAGCATGCGTTGTAATGTCATACATCCCCAAAACAAACATGTTGGAGTCCTATTTAAAAAAAAAAAGGGAAAACCACCAGCACCAACCCATTTTTAACAATCCCACCAAGGATAGGCTAACCCAGTCTCGCAATTCCGTCAGGCAACTATCAAAAACATAATTTGTGGATTTAGTCAAACCAAGCAGGACACCTGACTTCTGTTCTGCCCCTTGCCCACCACAAATTTTCAAGAACATTGTTCTAACCACCTCTGCTCCCACACCAGTCAGAACAATCATTAATAATTCTTTAACAACAGAAGTCTTTCCGGAAGACAAAAAAGGCTTACAGGCACCCATTATGAAAGAAAAGAAACCTGGACCCACATGACCCAAACATCTACAGACCAATTACAAATGGACCTATCCAGGGCAAACTGATAGAAAGAGCAGTATTCACCCGAATGTCACGATTCATTCAAGATAACTCCATTCTTTCTAACTTCCAAACAGGATTCCATCCAAGAAGAGGCAAAGAATCTGCCCTCATCACCATCTAGAATGACCTTAAAAACACAGTAGACCAGAACAAGGTCTCTGCACTACTTCTAATTAGACCTCTCAGCTGCCTTCGACACAGTTGATCATGACACTCTAATCCAAAGATTCAGCAAAGCCGACATAGAGGGGACTGCTCTAGACTGTATCAGATCCTACCTTCAAAACCTAATAAATGTCATTCATACTCTTCCTTTCTCATCCGAATCCCTATACCATAAAAGAAGGCGTCCCTCAATGCCCTATCATGTCACCCTTGCTTTTCAACATCTACATGAAGTCATTGCCAGCAATGATCAATGAAATTCAACTCACATGCTATAACTACACAGACGACACACATATACTTTTTAAACTGGAAATCCCCAAAGACATTGGAAACTCAAAGATCTTCAGTTGCCTGTGAGCTGTTGATGACATGTCGCCATCTCAATTTGAATGCATCCAAAACTGAAATGCTCACATGTGATTTGAAAAATGATGACCCATTCTGCACCTAAAGTATCCATGGAAGTAAGATACCTTGGAATTACAATGGACTCCAAGCTATCAATGAATGCCTAATTGCATAAGTTCAAGAAGTTCAAGAAGAAAAATTGATGGACAGAATGCAGAACAATGTCATACATTCACCTCAGTACAGAGATCTGGTCCTAAATCCATAGTTTAATTGCTCCCCTCGCCACTCCAGTTTGAACCCAGTCATAGGCAAATCAGTCTTGACCCTGTCCCAATGGGAACAGTCCA
This sequence comes from Lissotriton helveticus, assembly GCF_964261635.1. NCBI lineage: Eukaryota > Metazoa > Chordata > Amphibia > Caudata > Salamandridae > Lissotriton > Lissotriton helveticus. The sequence goes on along the minus strand of NC_136072.1, from coordinate 152,211,930 downwards.
GTCCGAACTGCCAGCCAGGTCCTCCCTGGTCTGGAAACAAGCATCCTAGGACCGGTTTCGGGGTTTTACCCCTCATCAGCCAGAGTAGTTTGACTCCTGGTTTGGCAGTTCAGGCTGGACTGGTCCCATAAGGGACTGAGTCAAGACTCATTAGCATATTGCTGGGTCCAAACTGGGGTGACATGGTGCACGAAGAAATTATGGATTAAACCCAGATCCTTGTGACTGGGGTGAAAGTTTGCATTGTTCAGCATTCTGTCCATCAATTGTTTCTTTTGCAGTTGCATAAGTTAGCAAAATCAAGCTTCCTTACTATGAAAACTCTAAGACACATCTTCACCTACCTAGGATTTCCACACAAGGTCCAAGCCATGGGGGCAGAGCTTGACCGAGCAGCGAGATGGCTGCTTAATAGAGGGGCTCCGCCGGCTGAACGAATAATCCTCTCTAATCCGTGCACATCAGGGAGCAATCAGTGTCTGCCTGCGTGTAGCTGACACTTGGGTACCCATGCAAGGAGTTGCACAGCTGATTCTGCAGTGGAGATGTTGGCGGATGCTGATGCCGAGCCTAGCTGAGGCACAAAACACCGCACTAGAGTGACACGCTGTGCCTGGACCTCCGGGGGCGAGACCCGGATCCTGCTGCTGGCTGGGACTGATATAATTTGCTGTATAGCAGTCCCTCGGGTCCAAGGTGAGGACCTTGAGGTGCGACCTGTGATAAGCGTTGTCCTGTCTCATCCTGCACCTGTATCCTGCCCCTGTGCTGGTGCGGCTGAGTGGAGCGGAGCCTGAGCTGTCCAGCACAGGCTGAGTGGGCCGTGCTCAGAGATCCCCGTGCTGATGCTCCCCACCCACGGCCACTGTCGCCCTTCGCGGCAGGGGTGCTGCACTAAAGGAGGACTGTGCCTAGCCCTGCTGCTTGTCCTGCACACCAAAAAAATTGAGGTCCCCAGGAGGCGATTGCCTGGTGGGACCAGCGCGCAGTTGGCCGAACGCCGTGGGACTTTGCAGGACTGCAGAGGTGGAGAGACTGGGCTCTGTGGCCTGCGCCCAGCAACCCGAGTTGAGGAGGGCTGCAAGCAGTGAGCGGGTGGGGGCCGGAATTATAGTGGCCTATCGAACCCTGCAGCTGGAGCCCTTCATGTAGGGCTTCATTTAGGTACGCTGGTCGCCCTGGTCCTCCACCATGAAACCCAGCGGCTTCTGCCCGACTGAGCCCAAGGACAATTGCGTTGAGGAGTGCGGCTGTAACCAGCCAGGCCTGCGTGTCCCCACCTGTGAGGGCATCCTCTTCTCTGGGTCCTTGATTTGGCGGAGTGTTGTTGTGGCCTCCCCCTCCCCCGAGCTCACGCCGGAGGGCAGATTGGCCTGTAATTGTCTGCCCAGATTGCTTTAGTACCAAGATTCCAAGAATACCGAGCGGGGAGTGCTGTCGGCCGCTGTAATCTCTGCTTCTTCTTCAAGCTGATCTGCCCTACAGAGCATGTTGTTGAATAGAACTTTCAACATGGGTAAGCCTGGAATGCGTCAAACCAAGCTCCTGTTTGTTTCAAATTCTGTTTACTACGTTTTTAATTGATACAGAAATGTAGTACACATGCAACACTTGTCAATATATGCTTGTTCACAAGTTCTGATAGCTACAATCATATCATGTTGCATTTAGTATTCTACGACCTTCCGCCAATCCACCATCTAAGGAGAGGAAGATGGAAAGTTAACAACTCTAAAAGAACCAACAAAACCGTGATAATGAAGTGGTCATGAGGGCTGGGCGCCTGGGCCCAGGACGATGCATCCTCCTAGCTGCAAGCTGCCATCTGTGTTGCTGTGGCATTAAATATGAAACAGATTAAGGGCCCTTAGCTGTGGGGAGCACGCCGTCGGCGGGAGCCCTTCCGATAAGTAGCTCACCAGCGGGGACCATATACATTCAAATCCTTTTCTGGTGTCGGTCACTATGTCGACCATGTGCTCCAGAGCCAACGCCCTCCATACCCACGTATGCCATTGGGTTAAAGACGGTGCTTCTTGTTTTTTCCATGCGGCAGCTACTGCCATTTTAGCTGCCCCCAGGCAAAGCCACATGACAGACCTATCACTTTGCATCTGGCATTTCAGGGTTGTATCTCTCACTCCCAGAAAGGTGGGTTCCAGGGAATGGGGAATTGGGTAGCCTAACATGAGTTTAATTTGGGATAGGATCTCTTTCCAAAAAGGCTGTATGGAGGGGCAGTCCCACCAGATATGACAAAAGTCACCCAATAGACTACACCCCCTGCAGCATCTATCCGAAGTGTTGGGGAAGATCATGTGCAGTTTCTGGGGATACAAGTACCAGTCATACATGATTTTGTAGTGCGCCTCCCTTATATACATCGAGTGGTTAAATTTCGCTATGTCTTTACTTAAATGCTCCCGCTGTTTGTCCGCTAAAGGAGTATCTAAAAGTGCATCCCAAAAGCGTTTATATCGCGGGGTCGTCCTGGGGCTCAGAGCTTGGATAAGAGCATACAGAAAGGAAATGCATCCGTTGGATGAGGACCCAGATTGGGCAATCTTCTCTATGTGGAGCAGGTCCCTGGAGGCAGCCAGCTGCACCAGGGGCTGCTGTACCCAGTGTTTAAGCTGCAAATAGTGGAATTCCTCATTGGCAGTTAGTGTGAATTGTTTCATGCATTCTTGAAAGGTGAGAATCTCTCCTTTATGAAATAGGTGGGAAATCGTGACAACCTCCACCCGCCATGCCTCGAAGGGCCCCTCTTGAAATGCAGGGGGGAAGGCAGCATTGAAATGTATGGGCGTGTAGGGAGATGGAAAGGTGGTCAGCTGCAACCTCCTAGAAAGGGCATCCCATACACTTAATGTGCCTGATGTTTGTGTACTGATGTAGGCGTTGGGCGGTCTGTCATATTTTGGTTTCCACAATAGATCCCATATGGTGCGGCCGGTTATCTGTCTGCCCATATGAAGCCAGCGCTTCTCAGAGGCTCGCAGCGACCATTCTGTGATTCGTAGCTGAGCCGTCCTGTAGTATCCCTGAAAATCCGCCAGCGCCAGACCTCCCTCCCCACCTGGCCATGTGAGCAGGCAATAGGGCAAGCGAGCTCGCCTCCCCAACCAAATAAATGTAGTAATCATTTGTCGTAACTCCTTAAAAGACCTTTTTCCTTTGGAATGGGTAGCCCCTGAAAGAGATAAAGTAATCAGGGGAGCGCGTTCATTTTGATGGCATTAATCCTGCCAAGCCAGGAGATGTATGCAGCACTCCTGTTGCCCAGGTCAATTTTCATTTGGCATAGAAGGGGAGGGAAATTGGCCTTGTAGAGATCTGAAATATTCCTCCTGAATAACCGGTAGAGAAGTGGATGGCTCTGTGACCGGAAGCACGTCGTTGGCAAGTAGCGATATCTTATGGTTGTCTGTGCCAAATGGCACTTTCCGTATGTTCGGGTTTTCTCTAATTTCTTGCACTAGAGGTTCTATGCTTAAGCCGAAAAGGAGGGGGAACAGCAGGCACCCCTGCCTCGTCCCACTCACCAAGCTAGAAGAAGGGTCAGCAACACCATTGACCAGGACCCAGGAGCTAGGAGAGTCAGAATTGGCCCGAATCATCCCTGTAAATGCCTCGTTAAAATATAAAGCGCTGGAGCACTCGATACACAAAGGTCCATTCCATGCGGTCAAATACTTTCTCTGCGTCTAGCGAGAGAAGAGCCACGGGGATGTTTTTCTTCCAGGCCTTCTCAATTATATGGATGATGCGCCGCAAATTATCATGGGTCTGCCGTCCCTTAATAAAGCCTGATTGGTCTGGGTCAATAAGACCTAGGAGCACAGTTTCGAGGCGAGTAGCCAAGATTTTGGAGTAAATCTTGGTGTCCAGATTCAGAAGGACGATTTTGCAGTAAGAGGAACAGGCTGTAGGATCCTTCCCCGGTTTGGGAATTACCGCCACAATCGCCTCTCCCATGGAGGGGGTGACCTGCTGTGTAGAGGCAATGACGTTAAATAAGGTAGTCAAAAAGGGGCTAGTTCCGGAGTGAAGGTGCGGCAAAAGTGTGCTGTAAACCCGTCCGGCCCCGGTGCTTTTTGTAATTTAAGTGCATCAATTACCTGCTGCACCTCCTCAGGGGTAATGGGTTTAGACAAGTCCTCATTGGTGTTAGCCGGGACCTGTGGGAGGTCTAAGGTGTCCAGATACCCCATTTGGTCCTGCACCTATGGGTGTTCTGAAGTGTAGAGAGTAAGATAAAACTCTTTGAAGGCCTGCGCCTTCCCATCCTCTGTCTTATGTGAGACTCCTCCATCATCTACTATCAGTTTTATGTATTCCCTTTCCTGTTTGGCCCTTAGTTGGTGTGCAAGCAGGGATCCCACTTTGTTCCCTCCCTTATAACCCCTGGCCTGTAAGCGTAAGATGTTTTTTCCACCCTGTTAGTGTATATGACCTGCAGCTTCTCTTTGAGGGCAGTTACTATCCACAGCACCAGCACCAAGGGACTAGTCTTGTGTGCACTTTCCCCGGACTACGCTTTGAATGCGTTCCAGGTGATGGCATGAGAGGTGAGCTCGGGATCATTCTGCTCAAAAAAACTTTAATGGTTTGCCTAAGTTCATCCCGCAGAAGTCTATCCCTGCAAAGGAAGTGGGGGAAGTACCAACGCACGCGTTTTGGGCGTGGGTTTGGCCAGGTGAGGGTCACTCCAGGAGAGCATGGTCAGACAGGCATATCGGATTGAAGTGTGTCTGTAGTACCGAGGGGAGCAGCGATCGTAAATATGTGATTGATGCAGGAGTATGTCCTGTGGGAGTGGGAGAAGAAGGAATAGTCGCCGACAGTGGGATTACTATCCCTCCACACGTCCACCAGTCCCAGGTGCTGGAGTTGTGACCTAAGTGCCTGGCCAAAAAAAAAACGTCCTCCCCTATGTGGATGAGTCATGTCTAGCCCCTGATCCCAGACAAGATTGAAATCTCCCATCAGGAGTATGTCCCCTTAAGGAGAGTTCACCAAGGCCATAAGGAAGGAGAGTATAAAGTCCTGTCTTCCCGTATTTGGTGCATAGATAGCTGCAAACGTGCACTGCCGACCCCTCAAGTCCCCCCGAACCATAATGTACCTCCCTGCTTTGTCAGCTTTGGTGTCCTGGGCTTGAGACGGGACCCTGCATGGTAAAAGCAGTGCCACCCCATTCTGTTTTGAGGCGTGAGAGGATCTGAATATAAGAGTATAAGCTTTATGTTTCAGACGGTGTTTCTCAGTTTTTTTTAGGTGGATTGCTTGGAGGTCCGCCACTTGGATATTATGGTCAATTAAGTATTTCCAAAGGCATTGTTGCTTCTTAGGGGAGTTCCATGTTAAAGTCCGGACTGCCATAATTATCCGGATGGGACCCTGCCTCCCATGTTAGGCCACTTGCCCTGACTTTGGCCCTGGTCACCCCACCCCCAACCCTGCAAATGAATAGTATAAAAAAAAGGCACCATGACATCTAGCTAACTTAACAAAACAACATAAACAGTACAATCGAGTACAGAGAGTCCCTCTCACCGAGGGGAACTTTCTCACCAGAACAGACTCGAGAAATGTAGCCATTCTCGTTCCCCCAGCCCCTACGACATCAACTATTAAGACATATGCATAGTGAAATTATACAGCCACCCAATGGCTGGCACATTCCCGAGCACCCCTGCATTAGCTACTCAAGACTGTCAGTTCCGACTGCTCCATAAGGGGCCAGAAGATTGCAAGTCCTCCGCTCCAGCCACCCTCCCAATGTAATCTCCTTACCACAGTAGTGACAGGCAGCCATTCACTTTATTCACATCAAGCGCAGTTCGTCTATATGTTCCGCGGGCCACAAGCATCAGTCCTGAGACTACATAGAGGTGACCTGGCTAATGCTTTCGCCAAAGTCATGTGAAGTGCAAGTCCTCCACTCCATTCATCACTCCACAACAACATCTAGCTGCCCCCCATGGGGTAGAGGGGTAGAGTACTGTGTCATCTGTAAATAGTCCGGTCGTGGGACCCTTCGTTCTTAAGACTCAGTCCGGAGATTTGTTGCTCCTTCACCGTACCTCCGCCACTGGCCGGCCCCCTGTCGCTCTCGCTACCTTTCCCCTTCTGTGGCCTTTGAAGTTGCTGCGCCATTGGGAACAGGGATCTTGATTCCCAAGATGTCTGCCGCCGCCGTCAACTTGGTGCAATGCAAGTATTTGTTTTCCCATTGGAAAGCAATCCCAAATGGATAGGTCCACCCGTACTTGACCTTCTTCTCTCTCAAGCAGTAGGTGATTGGGCGGTATTGCTGCCGGCCCATAAGAGTCCTGGTAGAGTGTACACGTTGCGTTTTGGAAAGAGATTTTGTCAGTGTTTCTAGCTTTTTGTACCACCAGTTCTTTGAATTTAAATTAACTGAATTTTGCCAGAATGTCTCGTGGCCTCAAGCCCTCCCCAGAGAGCCGCTGCCCAACTCTGTGAACTCTCTCCAGGTGGATCTCGGGGCTATCCTCTCCCAAGACCGTGGAGAAAAGGCCCACCATGAAGGTCTCCAGATCAGGTCGCTTGCAGTCTTCCTCCAGGCCATGGGCTCGTATATTATCCTGGCGGGACCTATTTTCTAACTCCTTGCACTTGAGCAAGTTGGCTTGTAGTTGACCACTTAAATCCACAGAGCCGTCCTCCAGGGGTTGAATGCAATCAGTCAATTCTTGCACTTTCGCCTCGAGGTCGAGGGTTCTGGTGCCCACCGAGTCCACGTTGGCCAGTAGGGTCTTCAGTTTTTCCCTCATTTCCACCCAAAACGCATCGAAGGAGGCATCCATGTCAGTCTTAATGTCCTCTTGGAGCTCTTTTTTTAACTCCCGGAGGGAAGCAAGGAGGTCCTCCCTAGTGAGCACCATTGCTCCTATAGGCTGCGCCGTTTCCTCACCGGTCGATCCCGCACCTGAAGTGGCAAAGTAGTTGGAGACCTTATTGGTGGGGGCCTTTTTCGGTGGCATAGGTGGGTGCTTTGCTTGGTTTGCTCTTGGCCACCTGTTGCCACGCGGAACCAAGCTGTGCGCTCCTCGTTCAACTAAGGGAGCAACGCCGCCCACAATCCTCTGCGGGTGTACCCCAGGTGCTGATTATTAGGGCTCTAGGAGCTGTTCAGAGGGCCCCGTCAGTGCAGGCGGCTTGCGTGCTAATGTTGGGTCCCTTCAAGAAAGGTGGCGGCCGCTGGCGCTGCTCTTCGCATTTCTCCGGCTCCTTTCTGTGTTCAATGGGAAGGGGGGCCTGCATAATAGTTCTGATATCGCTGCCAGAGCTCTCTAGTGACTTTCCTCAGTGTGTGGCGTCCATGTTAGGGTCAGGCAACAGGCGCCCAGTGCCACGCATAGGAGTGGGTTTCAGGCCCTCTCTAGTGCATGCTGCTCAGACCATTAACTCCCTGTGGGGCTCAGTGAAAAGTGTGCATGTCCCACCGCTTCTCTGCTACTTCCGGGTCCAGTGAAAAGTGTGCATGTCCCACCGCTTCTCTGCTACTCCCTGGTTCTGCACTTTGTCATGCTCTTGCCACAGCGGCCATCTTGAAGACAGGCGCCATGTGGTCCATGGTGGTCAATGGGCTATGCTTGGTCTCCCTCGGGCACCTGCTTTAATAAAGAGCCCCACACTGCAGTCTGCCTTTGAGACACAGCGCTTGCCAGGCCCCCCGCCGGTGCGAGCCTCTGATTAAAGAAAATCAATGTCCCAGGGGCTTAGCACTGCTCGTGGCCCCCCACTGTGGCTCCTGATGCGGCCGCCGGCCACCTTGCTTTGCCCCCCAGCCTAACTAGGGGGCGCGATTGCAGCGCTCACCGGGTGGCCCTGTGGGGGCTCGGGACACTGTTGCACTTTACTCAACGATCCCAACAGGAAAAGTTGCTCAGTCACAAGGAGCCTGGTCTCAGGTAGTCTCGGCCCCGTCCGAGCCTCACCTCAGCTCGGCGGGGGCGTCCATCAGGTCGCCGATGGTCTTGTAGAGGCTCCAGATGTCTTGACCTCGGCCGGGCCCCTCCGTTAGCACCACTCACCGCGTCCTCAGGGGTGCCCCGCAATTTTGTTAGGTCTGGGCTCCGGGGGTTATCACACGGACATCCCGCTGACTCCCAAATGTACTGTCATCCCGCTAAGCAATTCAGGAGCGCACAAGGGGTCACGACCAGAGCCCTCACTGTTCCGCTCCCCACAGATTCTCACAAGGGCTCAGCTGCACTGCTATGCGGTGCGCCCGAAGGGGAGAGCCGCCATTTTGTATAACACGCCCTGGGGCAGCCACGGTCTGTTGATGCTCAACTGCTTCCCCCCCGGGGCTCAACCACTAGAAAAAAGGGGAACCCCCAAATAACTGTAGGTAGACAAATAGGGGAAAATCAGAGAGTACCACACGAACAACAGTCTGCTCTACCGCTATCTTTTAGCTGAACGCAATTAAGTCATTTTTATAAAAAGTAACTCTTGCTAGGCCATGTGCTTAAACACTAACATGGGTCAAATTATTTAAACAACAAATTATTTTTTTATTTTCATATTATTCAAAACACGTAAATAAATATATGGACCATGTGTTTACATAATACTAAACTTGCTAAGGCCCATGGACAATTCTTTCACACAAATCATTCATACATCCTCAAATTCAAATAAACCCATTCAAACCGTGACAAACACACTTAACATTCATCTCAGAATGCGAAAAAGTTATAGTTCGTAACTCCTAAACATATAATCAATCAGGCAAATAATTTTTTTATCATGAAACAGTCAAATTGCTGATATGCAATTCAAAAACAGTAGCATTATACATCAAAAGGATTAAGACACACTTTGATTTACATATGTAAATGAAACTGACACTTATACATCTTCACCTGCAGTAATCATTGAAGTATAAGAGTTTGTGGACAAGGAAGATCAAAAACGCCGACGCGCGTTTCGATGTAACACCCCCTTTTTCCCAGGGTACCACCTTCTTCAGGGCGTAAGGACTCATTCATATGCAATGTCCATGGGACCTATTAAATAGTAGAATTTCGTTTTTTTTAAACCAATCTACTTCATTTTTGAAAAGCATTAATGTTTCGCCTTTTTCAACACATATTACATATTTACATTGGATAATATGCACGATGGTCAGGCTACAAGAGTGATCTGATAGGAAATTATTTACAAAAGTTAAAAGGCCAAAGCTGCACACATGTTAGAATCACATGAATTGCGTAGAAGAAAAAAGCATGTTAATAAGAAGAAAAAAGATGAAAGAATAAAGGTGAAAGCTCGAGGAGTCCTACCCTACGTGATAACTAATAACAAAAAAACGAATTCTTCTAGAGAGCAAAAGATAATAATAATAATGCGAAATGTCCACATATTCTGCCTACCGAACATATGTAAATAGATGTTTTATCAACGTCTGTAGAAAAGAGGGAAGGTTCAACTGATTAACAAGCCTGCAGTAAAAGACCAGAACACAGGCCATGTCAAATACACGGGACAGCTATATTTTCCGATAAAGCAAAACCTGAGCCCCGGGGGCTCCTCTGAGCATGAAACCAGCGCGCAGGTGTTTCCCCATCACTAGCTGCTCCGGGGGGGGGCCGGGTGCGCTTCAATACGCCTCAGGACACAAAAATTACGGGGCTTGGGACGGAGCCTGTGGGAGTCACTTCCGATCAGCTATGTTGGCTGGCCACGCCCCCCCAGCTCCCGTTTGAAGGCAAAATCACCCCACGTCGGCTGGAGTCTGAGCAGCATGGAAGTCAGGAATCAGACCCCTCCACAGCCGTAATGAAGATCTCAAGGAGATCCTGGTGGATGTAAAGATCAGCCTCAAAGCGATAGATGGCAAACTAGATGGGATGGTGCAACATCTTGATAAAATGAGCGAGAGGGTTGACAAACACGGGGAGCGCCTAGACCAGCATGAAACTAGGGTTTCGGATATCGATGACAATCAGACCACGACCAGTAAGCAATTGCTCCACATGCACAGGGTCCTAGCCATTGTCAAAGCTAAAAATGAAGATTTAGAGGCCCGGTCTAGGTGAAATAATTTGGGAATTGTAGGTAATTCGGAATCCACTGCTATTGACAATATGGACGACTAAATCACAATCATGCAAAAGGAACTTTTTGGAGCCACTCTGTCCTAGGTGTTTATTGTGGAGCAGGCGTACAGGGCTTTGGCGCTACAGCCGCCTCCGGGCGCTTCAGCGCACCTTAAAATCGTGCACCTCCTCAACTATAAGGACATGGATGTGGTGTTGCGCCTCTCTAAGGATCGAGGAGAGGTGCAGTTCCGAGGCAATGTGATTTCCTTCTACCCAGATTTCACTGTTGCGGTGCAGGCAGCTCAGAAGGAATTCCTACCCACCAAAAAAATCATGCAAAAAGCAGAGATTAAATACGCTCTCCTATACCCTGCCAAACTGAGAATCAAACACACAGGAAATACACACTTCTTCGCCAGCCCAAAAGCAGCGCGTATATTTGCCAAAAACATGGCCCGAGTGTGGCAAGGGGATCTCCGCACCACAAGAAAGTGGTGACGCTGGACGACAATTGCTAGTGCTGTGTCCATATGTAACCTGCACTGGGGCTCATTTGAGCTGACACTTTGCCACACGGCATCCTATGATTGTTGCTGGCGGGTTAAGGGTGATGAATGACTACTGCAAGTTGAATATAAAGGTTCCCTCTCTGATGTACAACACTGTGAGCGTCAGTTGTCGGTTCAGCCACCCAGCCTAGCTCTGGCTGGGGTGTTTGCCTGGCTCTCCTCTGCCCCCCGGAATGAGTCCTATCTCTGTGGTATTGTACTTGAGTTATTGGCTACCTGTTATGCAAGCCTTACTGTTGATCTTGGGGTTTGGGGTGGGTATTGCATGGGTTCGGGCTGAGTTCAGGGGTTGGGTCTTCTGTTCACAGTGAGTTACTGTTATGTTGGTTACCACACATGCTCGATCTAACACAGGCCATTTGTTCTATTTCTTTCCCTCGCCCCACCGCTATTGGTAGAATGAGAGAAATTCCCCTGATTTTGCTGGCACACTCTGCCTGCATAATTGACAGTCTCAGCATCATGAAGCTGCCACATGCATGCAACTACGACATTAGATGCACTCGGACCAACCACTTCCCCCACACCGCAGCATGACAACAGGCACTAAATGTCTAACTTGGAATGTCTGTGCGCTAAACAACGCCAGAAAAGCCTGCCTCGTAGACGCATACCTCACACGACACCAAGCTGACATGCTTCCTGCAGGAGCTATATCTCACTCCCTCCAACACTGCTCGTTTATGTGCTCGATGGTGCGCAGAGACACACGTTGCTTGCTACTCTAATTATGCCCGGGAAGTTGCCATACTGATCAGTAACACTTGCCATGGAAACTCCCACAAGCTAAGCTGGATTCAGGAGGTCACTTTATGCTTTTAGCTGGCACCCTCCACGAACACCCAATCATACTTTCTTGGGTTTATGGCCCCACAACAGATTGCCCTGAGTTTTTCAGTGAGGTATGGTGCCACATTGTGAATCTAGGACCTGGTGCGATAATCTGGAAAGGGAGATTTTAACGTTGTTTTGGACCCAGATATGGATAGTCTGGAGCACCCAATCACCCGCACCCAAAGGCAGCCACACAACTTCACACCCTAGATGAAAACCTTGTTGACACTTGACGATCCCTACACGGTATGAGTAAGGAGGGCACATGTATCACTTCTGCTACTGGAGAATGGTCACGCATGGATTATTGGCTTGTCACTAGGGCGGTCCGGACATGGACAATCAGTACCTCGATACTCCCCTGCACACTCTCCGACCATTTACCGGTAATGTTGGAGTTGATGTTACCCTATGCAATCCCGAGGGCTTTCTCTTGGCACCTGCTGGCGTGCCGGGATATCAGTTTTTTTTGCTCAGAGATACGGTCTGCTATTATCGATTATTTTGCACTGAATGCCGGTTCTGTCGAGTCGACATTTGTGCTATGGGAGGCCTTTATGTCCTCATCTGGGGGGGTCTGTATTATATAAACAAGCCAGAATATTAAGGGACATTCCCTCACAACTCGCACGCCTGGAGTCTACGCTGAGAGCAATAGAGGTTGAATTGGTCCAAAATAACAATAGGGGCCTCTTGGCAAGAATATGGTAAACGTTATTGGAATATAATGAGGAGGTGGACCGCGAGGTTCATTATCTGAGTCAGGAGGCCTAAGCCCGTAGATATGAGGAGGGAGAGCGCCCAGGCAAGACGTTAGCCCAACTCATTAGGCCATGTAAAGCGCATGATTATATAGTGGGTCTTACTAACGGACAACTATGACACCATACACACCCCACTGATATTCTGGACGCAATGGTTACTTTTTAGTCTGACCTCTACTCAATCAAATCACAAGTTCACTCTGATGAGATTAAAGAGTACTTGGCACCCATACTGGTAGTGTGGTTAGATGATGTACATCACCAATACTTAGAATCTCTGTTCACAGAGGAAGAGGTCCAAAAGGTTATCTGCAGCCTCCTGAATGATAAGGCACCCGGTCTTGATGGCCTCACGACATCCTTTTATGAAGAATTTGCCTCTATTAACCCCACATCTGCTCCCTATGTATGAAGAATCCGTAGAAACAGGAGTACTCCCGCGTCAATTCATTGTCACTATCCTCAAGCCCTGTAAACCTGCCACATCATGTGACTCCTATAGACTGGTTCAGATGATAAACGTTGACAATAAGATCTTAGCAAAATTCATCGCAAATTGTCTGGCCCCCACTACTCCCTGCCATGATCTGCCCGGATCAGTCGCGTTTGTGCCAGACCATTCTACAGCACACAATCTCAGAAGTCTGCGGTTATGAATGGCTTAGATCTGAGCTTACCAGCGATCACTGCCCTTTTGGACACCACCAAGGCATTCGACTCTTTGGAGTGGCCATTTCTGTTGCAACTGTTACAGCACTTGGGTCTTAGCCGAAAATTGTGTAACCTTTTTAAGCTAATAGGCACTTTTCCCACCGCTATGCTGCATGTAAATTGGCTGTTGTCACACCCTTTCTTAATTTCTCACAACACGAGACAGGGGTGCCCTTTGTCACCCCTCCTGTTTGCCCTCGCCATGGAGGCGATAGCAGCTAGACTACGCCAGCATCATACCCATTGGGGTATACAGTTCCATGAGTGTGGCATCCTGGTCTTTATGTATGCAGATGACATTGAACTTTATATCAGACACCCACAGAAAATTTTTGACCGAGTCATCAAGGAGGTTGAGGCGTTTGGGGGGCTGTCGGGCATAGCCATACACTGGGCTAAATCTGTTATATTTACCTTAACTGTGAGCACAAAACCATTCCAATCAGAGTTCAACTTACAGTGGGCGTCAGCGCCTGTCAGATACTTGGGCGTTTGTCTTAGTTGCAATATGAGTGAACTCTGGCAGGCCAACTATGGCAGATCAATGTACTGGTTAGAAGAGAGCATCCCGGCCTGGGCACACCTCCCATTGTCGCTGATAGGTCGACAGGCCATTGCCAAAATGGTTGTGTTGCTCAAATTTTTATTTCTGTTTCCTAACCTCCCCATGTCACTCAGACAGCAATTTCCTTTATCATCTACTGTCTAACTTGATCTCCTTGACATGGGCAGGAAAACAGCCTAGAATAGTGTGGGAAACCCTCAAGTTGCCCTTCAGTCAGGGTGGTCTCAACGCGCCTGACATGCAGTTGTATGCTCTCTGTGCTCAGGCCCAGTTCCTGAACTTCTGGCTGTATCCGGTTAAATTCCAGTCGCATGTGGCAGTGGAGGCAGAACTATTCGCTCCGGTCCCACTTGCTACAGAACTCTATCACCCCTACAGATACACATGTACTGCAGCAGATACAGTGGAGTGCGTGAAGTGGGTGTGGGACGGTCTGCGGCGACGATTACATGTACTTGAACATATACTCTCACACAATTCGCACCGTAGACTTATTACCAGACTTTACACGGTGATGCAAGATAAAGCACCGGTGTGCGTCACAGTCACTCAGGCTGAATGGAGCCGGGACTTAGAACTTCCGGTAACTGATGAACAATGGTCATATTGTTGTTCGCAGACCGTAGACCTTTCGCCCAATCACTGACTACGCCTTATACAGTTCAAGTTCTTACATAGGCTATACCACACTCCTGCACATCTCAAACGTATAGGACTGCGCGAGGAGGCTAGTTGCTTGGGCAGCTCTGCACCTCAGGCCTCGTTTCTGCATCTTGCTTGGGAATGCCCCTTAATCACCAACTACTGGCGCGTGGTGCACACTACCCTCCAGCAAATTATCAGTCATCAACTCCCCTTTGCCCCGCTACTCACCTCCGACATCCGCTACTCCATCGGTCAATCGGAGGTAGCTTTTTGTTGACAGAGCTATTGCGGGCTCCGTCAATATAAATCTGGAGGTCCACCCAACTCTAAATGAGGCAGGCGGTCCAAAGATTTGGTGGACAGTGTAATCTGTTGAATTTGCGACAGAAAACCCTGTCCAAGAACTTTAATTCAGCCCCTTTGGCTCTAACTAGGGTGACCACGTTCTTCCAGGTGATTACGGACACTATTTCTAGTCTGGAATTTTGTGTGACAGCCTACTGCAGTCTGGGTATTGTAGTCTTGTTTTTCGTTCATTGAACTAATTAGACTAACACAGCTGAAATCAAAGATACGTATGTGAAAAGTTCAGGAGTGGACCCAGTGTGCATAAAACCCTGGAGTGAGGTGCTCACCCTAGCTCTAACTATGCAATGTACATCTGGCACTCTCTACTATATCAAATGGCCTTTTTAATTTAATAAAAAAAATTAAAAAACTCTAACTAATCTTTCTCAGGATTTGCACCAAGAGTCTGAAACTCACCTCTAACTATTCATACCACCACTTCCGTAGCCCTCTTTAAATAAGTACTACACATTTCTCTTCTCAGTGTCTATTTTTTGTCTCACTTGTCTATTCTCGTGCCATAGTGACTGTTATCCTCATCTTACTGTTTCCTCTGCATTGACTCTGATCTCTTCGCAACTCCCTACACTGATCAAATACAGGCAAAGACTATTACTCTACCTATTTTTTTATACTCGATATACCTTTGTTATGTCCTCAGCCCTAATACTTCCTTTTGGGTGGGGGGGGGCTTAATTCTCAGCGTAGCGGGTACAGATGCTGCATAAGGGTGCTCAGAGGTGCAGACATCAGCTATTTACTGAATGAATCGTGGTTACAAAACTATTCATTTCTTTGCTTCTTTCATTTAAATTATTTTTCATTTGTATTGTTTTATCTCATTACTTTAATTTGTTTTTTGTATTGCTTTCTGCTGTTGTTTACCTATATTTGTTCTAGGCTCTGCCTCTGACTTATTTATACAAACCTGCTCTATGTGAGTCGCTGTGCTTTGTACCCTCCGAATAATTAAATGCCATGACATTTTAGGATGTATTTTGCAGCGTTTTCTCTATATTGTTTTTATTTTTTGCACATTTGTTTGTACTTTTGCTATTAAGTGCATACTTGAACAGAGTGTACTACATAATACATCATTTTAGGTTTAAAAAAAAGAAATGGAAGTTGGCCCTGCAGGGGTCAGTTGCTCAAAGAATACGAGTGGGACTTTAGAAAAAGCCAGCAATTGTTATTTAAAATGCCAGCTCAGTGGGGACTTAAGGTAATTGCTATTGATTGCTGAAATGCCTTTCTTGGAGTTATACTTGTATGAATGCTTATCTGAAAACTCCGTGCAGTGCATATTTTATCCAGAATTCCTTTTGCACGAGGCACAGTGAATATTTCCTTGCAGGCGCCGTGAATATGGGATTTACTATGTGAGGTATTAACATTACAGCTTTACGCTTTCTGGTTCTCGTGTTGGAAACCGGTGAACCTTCCATACCCACGGACCGGTCTCTCGAGAGTCTGAATTGTTATGAATTACTTTGAGTAAGATTTAGAACTCCAGGAAGATACAAGTGTGATATTAGTCTCACAAATCAGTGTTTGAAAATGGGGAGGAGAATACTGCTGACGTTTTATCTGTACTGGCCAGTGCTTCATTTGTGAAAATATAAGTGCCGGGGCCCTCATCAGGAGGCCTCTGCAGCTTGCAACCCCCATTGCCACTGCCAGCGCTGCCAACGACAGTACCTACACAACTACTAACCAGCACACGGCTACAAATGTGTCAATTCAGCCTATTCCACGCCTCTAAAGATATACAAATAGCTTGGGCGGCAGGTATTATTTGTAATGTATACTGAATGAATAAACAATTGCTGTGCTGCTCATCTCTAAATTACACAAACAGCACCACCATGTGGCAGCTGTCATAAGTGCTAGTGCCAACAATTGAGTTGTGCCGACAATTAAGGGCCGGTGCCGAACACCGGAAACCACCTGCTCAAATGAAGCACTGGTTGACTTCCAAGAGCAATGGGTGCCATCTCATGAAATGTGTTGCAAACCTTCAAGGTACTCTGTGATTTGGAAAGTCTGAAGAGTACCTGGATCTTCCAATTAAGGCCATGATTTAGAGCTGTTGGTGATGGAACACCTCTTATTCATCAATGAAATTCTAAATCCACGGAGAACCTACCGGAGGAATTTACTTAACCATTCTCCAATATTGATTTGCTGTTTTAGTATTCAGGTCCCCTGTTATAACAATACAGCTCACTTCCTCACTGTAAATATTTGAATATCTAAAACGTGCAACAAATCAGTATTATATTTGCCTCCAGGCGAAGTGACTATCACGGATACAGATATTTGGTCAACACAATTCACTCGCTTAATGTCTCCCAACTGATCAAGGGGATGAATAGGGTCTGGTCACCCAGAAGTGACATTAGGAAAAACAAAGTCATGAGTAAATATATAATTGCGCGTGTACAGAGATTTGTTTTTAAGAGCCCTCGCTACAGAGGCGAGTGATGGTAACCCCCTGCAGAATATGAAGAAGGGACCCTGAGTCTACCATATCTCACAGATATTCATTGAACTTGGGCTGACTGGGCCTCATAAAGGGCTCTGAAGGGTCCTCCCTTCACCGCAGAGGCTGCAGGAGCCTGTGTTACACCCCTGCCTAGCTCATCATTGAAAAATGTCTTTATAAGGTGGCAAAGTGGTCAAAATGTCTGCTAATTGGGCTACAGGGCATTTTACTCGCTACAATATTCAGAGCAATTAGTGTGACATCTTCTGATGTTACTGAAGCTATTTCCCCATACCTATCAAACTGAGGAAAATGCCTCGATAAGTATATGGAATTCATCAGCAGTTATCTCATTCCTTCAAATTATTGCGCTTCTATCCAGGAATACTTATAACTGCTGTCGTCATACCCGATGGCAAAGACAGTATCATAAACCAACAGGACGACAATATTTCAAACAAGGAGTCAGAGTAAGTGGCACTTGGAAATAGTTATTATAAATATACAATGGTTACATTTTCAATGCTTTCTTGGATTCAGTCTTCATCATTTGCAGTGATAAATGTGTATATGTGAGACTGGATTTTTATTGTTACAGCCAGCCTGATTCAAGAGCAAAATGGAATCCAAAGTCTTTCTTCTTCTTTTTCTGGGAGACGTTCCGTGTCCACCGGCGGATTTTATGACGCTGACGCAGACAGCAACCATGCGGTCACGAGACTCGTCTTTCTAGAAGCTAGAAAAAATATCTCTGCTACAGGTAATTTGCTGTAATGTGTGTCATATTGTTCATTCATTTCCTTAATTTCGGTTCGTAAAAAACCATAGAAGGCAACAAACATGAATAACAGACTAAAACCAAATAGATATATGACAATATAAAAACGCTATAGATTAAAAAATGCTAAAAACAAGTTACATCCCTCTTTGACAGAGATGTGCAGAATTTAAAATGCCCCTAAGGTCTGTAATGTTCAAGCTCCCCTGGGGAAGGACACACTCACTCGTAAGGTTTCAGGTAAGTATATTATTTTTATTTATAAGCACAATCAGGGAGAGCGCCAGGAGACGTCCGCTATTCTCGCGGGCTCCTCGCTCTATCAGGCCGCTACCCAAAATGGCCGCCGCGCTCTACGTCATCACGTCAAGACGTGAAGACTAGAGCGCAACACTACATATCTCCCTCCTTTATGGATATACATTTCAAATATAAGATGATGTCTCTCTGTCTACCTGCTGGTGGGCTCATTCCCGTCTCCCATCTCAAAGTCTCTGTACTTCAACGGTCTTACCACAGCTCTGCCATTGCGGGTACGCCTCACTGGAATACTGGAAGTGTACACGGCAACTTCTTGGGGATTTCTTACTCCCATTCTTTCTGCACTCAGAGGAACACCCCTTCGAGGCGTTACACTGGTGCTTCCCGAGAGTTCCAAGGCACCAGGACCACTCCCTGTCTCTACTTCCTCCTCTCTCTCTCTTTCTCTAGCATTTCCTTTTCCTTCTTCCACTGGATTGACTTCTGTGCCTTGAGTCTGTGGGATTTCTACCTGTCCACTTTCTCTTTCATTCCATCGCAATATCTTGTTGCATTTGGACATCCTGTCCAGAGACCAAACTTTCCCATCGTTGAGCAGGGCTGCTCGGTTGTAAACCGCTTCCACTTCCATAGGTGCACTGAACTTACTATCACCTTTCTTTCTTAACTGGGCAAGTTTGACTCAAACCCACTCTCCTCTCTCTAACTCCGTCTCCTTGACATTTCGTCTTCTATTGAAGTGTTCCGTATATATTCTTTGCGCCTTTTCCAGATTGTGATGCACTACTGCTGGAGACCACTTGCTCGTGATAGTGCGCTCCTTCCATGCAACATTGTCCTTCGTGAATGGTTCTCGACCTCTTATGATCTGGAAGGGGCCGTATCCTGTGCTGGTCGGGGTTATTCTGTAGGCCCACAACATGCATTTTAATTCTTTTTCCCAGGCCTTCCCAGCTCCGATCGCTGACTGTACCGAGCCCATGATAACTCTATTGAACCTTTCGGCTAGACCGTTTCCATATATGGATGTGTGCTTGACCTTTATACCATTCCTTCCCATGTACGCGTTCCATTTTTCCGACGGAAACTGAGGCCATTGTCACTTAGGATGGAGCGTGGAATACCTTCTCTAAGGAAGATGGTTGTTAGAAACTTTAATACTTTGTCGGTGTCCATGTCTTCCGGTATGTCAATCTCTGGACACTTGGAATACCGATCCACGAGTACTACCACGTATTTCTGAACTCCCTGAGCATCCAATACTGGACCCAAGATGTCTATCGACAGATCCTCCCAAGGGTTAGTGGGGTTGTCAAACTTTCCTAAGGGTGGGCACATCAGGCTTTGGGACTTGTCCGCTCTTTGGCATTGTTCGCAGTCCCGTACGTGCCTTTTTATATCTGGCTATCCATAGCAGGCGACCAGTACATCTGTTTCACCCTGAGCTTCGTCTTCACAATACATGTATAAGGGCAAGTAAATGTGGCACCAACGTGATGGGAGGAACTACCTTTTCACCTCTCCACAGGAAGATTCCTCGGTCACAAACCGATAATTCTTCTCTCACTTCAAAGGATTTTCTGTGCGCTGCCTCTACGTGCCTCTTCTCTGGCCATCCTCTTAGTATGAAATGCTTGACAGCCCTGATGTCTGAGTCGTTCTCGTATGCCTCCTTCCACTCCTGTTCGCTTATCACACTTTCGTGATCCTCCATGAACGCCACTCTGCTATCTTCATCTTCGGAACCGCGTGGAGCTTCCTCCATGGCTGAAGCTCGACTGAGATAGTCGGCTACTTTGTTTCTGGCTCCCGGGATGTATTCGACGTCATACCTGTAGTCCAACAATTTCAAGGTCATCTTAGCGATGCGGGGGGTTGCATTCGCATGTCCCGATGATGTGAGGACCTTGACCAGAGGCTTAAGGTCTGTTCTCAGCCTGAATCTTGTGCCCCATAAGAACTGGCGGAACTTCTCCATGGCCCAGACTGCCGCCAACATCTCCTTTTCTATTACACTGTACTTCTGCTCCGTAGGTGACAAAGATCTGGGTGCAAAACTGAGGGTGGCTAGTTCCACGTCTTTTGTCTCTTGCATTAGGACCGCTCCTAGGCCCCTCTCACTCGTTAATACTGATCTTGCTTGCTGGTCAAATCCACATAGAGGAAATGCTGTGCTGATGTCCGCTTTGATCTTCTGGAATTCTTCTTGTGTCTCCTCTGTCCACTCGAAGGCTGTCTTGTCCCGGAGGAGTTGGCGCAAATGGTGTGTCTCGGTGGCCAAATTCTGTACGAATTTGCTGTAAAACTTGGCCATGCCAAGGAATGACCTGACTTCCTCCTTGTGTCCCGGAGGTGGTGCGTCCCATATCGCTTTGACATTGGATTGTTTAGGTGTGATGCCTTGGTCACTGATCTCGTGGCCTAAGTATGTGACAGATGTCAGTCCAAACCGGCACTTGTCCCACTCCACAGTGAGTCCATTGCGTTCCTAGACATCCTGGACTTTGGACAACTTAGCGTCATGGTCTGCTTTGTTCATGCCCATCAACAAGATGTCATCTTGGAAGTACTGAACTCCATCCACTCCCTTGAATAACTTGTGCATAAGTTTCTGAAATACGGCTGCTGCCGAGGCCAGTCCAAATGGCATCCTGCGAAACTGATAGCACGAGAAGGGGTTTATGAACGATGTCAATTTCCAGCATGTGTGGTGTAGGGCTATTTGATAGTAGGCCGAGGTGAGGTCGATGGTTGAGAACCATTTCACCCCCTTTGTTTTTGCCAGCATCTCATCTATTCTTGGTAGTGGGAATTTTTCCACTATTATATTTTTGTTCAATTCCCTCAGGTCCACACACAGACGCACCTTGCCGTTTGGCTTCATTGCCACCACCAACGGTGCCAACCACTCTGCGCTAGTTATCGGTTCTATGATACCATTGTCTTACAGCCTGCGAAATTCCTGTTGTACTTTCTCTCTGATAGCCAGTGGGATATTTCTCACCTTCAGGCACACCGGTTTCGCATCTACCTTGAGATCAATCTTGTGCGTGAATGTAGTCAATTTGCTGACTTTGCCTCCGAACACGGTGGGAAATTCTTCCTTCAGTTTCGTGACGTCCGGTTGTTGCTCGTCGCTGGTCATCAGAGCTTGTGTGGTGCCTCCGGGGTTCAACTGTATTCCCAAGTCTCCTTGGTCGATCCACCCCAGGACCGAAGGACCTTTCTCTGCCACGTATAGTTTGCACTTTGCACTCCGTTCCTTGAATTCAAGTTTCAGGCTTCGGTATCCTACCATAGGAATGGGGTCTTCAGTGAATGTGACTGCTCGAATATCCGGGGGTTCCAGGTGGTGTCCCAGCTGATTTTTGAAGTGTTCATCCCACACCGTCCGTTGTATTATGGTTTATGGGGATCCGGAATCCACTACCATCTTTATCGGTATTCCTCCTATTACTAGGTCGCATTGAGGTTTCTTAGAGCAGTTGCAGTTGATCCCCAATATGTGTTCTTCTATGCACAACACGCTGTCTTCTTCTTCTTCGCGTTTTCCTTCTACATCTGACCCTTGTGCGACGTACTTGACTGTCGCTCTTATTTGCTTGCGGCGACATACTTTCTTGTAGTGCCCTACGATCCCGCAGAACATGCATTTGGCACAAAAGGCTGGACACCTTTTATCATAGGCTGGATGAGACATACTCCCGCACCTGTGACACGTGTTCTTGCCTTCATTTCCAGGTTTCTTCGCTGGTGCTGGTCTGGACGTCCATTTGGCCTGTGTCCTCGTGTTCCCTGTTGCTCCCTTGCCTCTTCCCGGTGGTTCTGCCTCAGTGACTTTGTTCACCATGGGTCTGGTGGCTGTCTCCTTTTACGCTGCCACCACACATGATTCCGATAACTCTGCTATCTTCACCATAGCTATGACTTCCTTCAAGGTCGCATCTCCATTTACCCTCAGCTTGTCCTGGATCGCCGAGTTCGTGGTGCGCATGACAATTTGATCTTTAATGAATTCATCGTGTAAGGTGCCGAATTTACACGGGACTGTCAATTTCTTCAACGTTGCTACGTACTCATCTATGGACTCCCCCACTGATTGTTTCCTTTGTTGGAAGTTGTATCTGTCTATGGACGTGCACACTGCCGGCCTATAATGTTTATTCAGATCATCAATCGCATGCTTGAACACGTCATCCTCAGCCCCTTGTCGTGGAGTTGGGACTATATTCTGGAACACTCTGATGCCTTCGGGACCTAGGTTATGAAGCAATATCCTCTCCCTTCTTTTGCTGGGAAATGCTTCTCCATTCTTGTCCTCCAGGGCCTCCAGATAGTTCATAAAGTATTCCCTCCAACCTTCCCACTTCATCGAGGGATCCCCTGGTCTGGGTTAGAAGGGGATCGGTGTTGTGAGCAAGGACGTTTGAGCACACCTTTCCTCTCTTCTTCCCGGTGGGTCTTCCTCTCCTCTTTGACTGCCTGGCGCGCTTTGTCTGTGCAGGCGTGGGGGCTCTGTTGCGAAGCAGATCTGCCCCCTGTGCTGTGTTCTGCTTGCTCCGCCAGGGCCCCAGGCATTCCTTCTATCTTCTTCGAACGTGGTACCAGCTGACTCTTCGACGATTGTTTTCTTGCCCTGCTCCTCTTCTCACCTATGGGCAATATCTTTCCTGCTGTGTTTGCTCCCTTCTGTGTCCTGAATATTCATAATGGGGTAACCCGGTGTCCCTCAGAACCTGGGTATGTATATATATATATATATATATATATACAAAATGGTTTTGTCGGGTAAGAAATGTTAATCGTAGATGCTCAAAATGAGTAGCATGGAATTACAACACAACCTCTACACAGAATAACTGAAAGGGAAGTAACTTCCTGTTGTTACTTATTATGCAGATTAACCAACAAAAAGATTCAAAGGGATTAAGAGTGAGACATTCAATGTAAATTGTTACTTTTATCCGAATTGCATCATTCAATGATATCCAAAGTAAACAAAGAAAAGTAAATGCTGTCAACAGGAGATTTACACATAAGTGACAAGTGAAGTGACACAAGTGCTTATAGTGACCAAAATGTGAACAATATATACAGTGCAGGCCTATGTACAGCTTAGCATATGTACAGTTTGGGAAGTCAGAGGTTTAATGATACAGTGAATCCTATCCTTAGTCTGAAGGAATCCTGCAATCTCTGAGCTTGGAAGTACGTCGACGTTTTGACCCTGGCGGTGCCCCAGTGGGTGGTCACAACGAGTCTTTCTCAGGACGGGATATCGGAAGGGAATGGGGGGGGGGGTCCTCAAGATGACAGCCCTAGCCATCAATTATCGGCTGTCATATGGTCGTCCATAAGTGCCTGTGGACTTGATCCTGCTCTGCTATTCAGTTGTGGTTAAATGGTTTCGATGATCAAGGGACCAACTACGTGATACTGGTGAACCATATGATATGACTGATCACGAAGTTCATTTGATGGTAATCCAATATATGAGCTACTTGGATCTTGTAAACTGGTACTGTATGTACGTGATTCCATGCACGCAGACCTACCACTATACTGTATCTCGTTTTGTGGGCTATCTAGGGTGACTAGGGCACTAACTCGCAACCTGTGTTGGAGTTAAGGATAGCTAGCCATACAAGGTGGTGTTTAGACCCCCTGTGTTCTCCTTGTGTATTATATTTATAAGCACAATCAGGGAGAGCGCCGGGAGACGTCCGCTATTCTCGCTGGCTCCTCACTCTATCTGGCCGCTACCCAAAAAGGCCACCGCGCTCTATGTCATCAAGTCAAGACGTGAAGACTAGAGCACGACACTACAAGGTCCTTTAATTGGACAAGAATTTTCTTGGACCTCAGATACTTTATTGCTGTTAATTTTCAATTTTGCGTTGTCGTGGTGATTGTTCGTATTATGTAGGCAGCAGGGTTGGTATTAGATGGCAACAAGTAATATTTTATGTAATCTGTTGCTCCAATTCGTTAGGTTGCAGTCAGTGCTGTTTTGCAGCAGCAAAAATCAATGTTGTCGTTTATGTACTCCCAAAGTAGCTCACTCGTTTTTGTATATTAAATGGTGCTTAATAGCATCTTGTTGCACAGTTCCACCACCTGATCGGTTTATGTAATCTAGCGCCTGGCTCCTAAAATTATTTAAAAATCTACTAGACACGTTTTCCAAAAACCCTTGCTCTATTGTTGGTATATTGTTATGCATGATAAAAGCCTCCCACAGAAAGCACAAGACTTAAATACTTCCCAAAAAACATCTGTGCAACTAACTACTTTGGACTAAAATGTACAGAGTATTGTATTTGCAATATTTAGAAGCAATGTGGTTGAAACAAACAAAAACAAGCAGATGCACAACGAATGCCACGTAAAAACATAATGTCTTTGTTTCACACAGAGTTCTTTTAACGCCTCTCCGAATGGTTCCTGTCTGTTTCTTTCCACTGTGAAAAAATAACACAAGCCTAAATGGCTGCTACAATTAAACATTAATCAAGATTAGACTAAGTAGGAACTTCCCCATTAAAAGTAGTTTACCAGACTCTGCAGTTGGAAGCGATTTTCTCTTGCTGGAGCCCAAGGTATTTATATCCCATAGCACTGTGGTTGGTTAATGTGGCTGAAAGTACCTTCTGCCTTCTACAAGGCTAAATGAGGGAGATGTTTTATTGGCGTGGAGTTTTATACACTCTACAAACCCCGAGACTGCGTCGTCTGACTGTAACTCCATTAGTCCCCTTCCAACTATTGTAATAATTCAGAAACTCTGCACAAAGGAATTGCTTTTAGCAATTACTGCATATACATATTTAAAGTTTGGGGATGCAACTATATGTGCAATAATATGATTTGTACAGTAACAGCATACCCATATTTGGCATTACATTAGGTAGAAAAGTACCTGAGCGGCAAGCTACAGCTGAAACTAGTAGAATTAACTGATGGAATCCTCACCATCCAACAGCAGGTGGTGAGAAGCCAACATAAAGTACGAAAATGCTGCAGATAGCTGACGATGCAGTAATTGCCGGTGTACCTCTAACTAGTAGACTAGGGGTGTTTTCCTTTTTGAAACTCACAAAAAATAAGTTTCTCGTAAACCGGAGGTTATGTATTGAAAGAAAAACAAAGAAAGCAGAAAGTGATCCTTTATAAGGACGAGAACCCTCACTCACCGGAAGGTGACATACTTCATGATTGGGCTCCCTCCTCACATCTGGCCCGCAATGTCCCAGATGTGGGCTACAACTCTCCACCAAAGAAGCGGGTGGGTGGAGAGGAGCTGAGGTGTTTTAGAGCGGGGGATAACACTAAGCAGATGGGTGAGTGAGGGGCAGAGTGCAAAAACAAAATCAGTGATAAGATTAAAACTACCTCTGGGGCCCAATAACATTATTCGGTAGTACCCTTGGATAGGGTTAAAAACTAGGAAAACTGGGGGTTCAGAGAAAATATACCCCCATAGCGGTCAACATGTTTCTGCCTGTGTTAGACTCCAGCAGGAGTTCTTAGGCATTCATCAGGACCAACAAAAGTTCGAGTCACTCTGCTTGCAACAATAAAAATAAAATAAATCAATCAGATGGCTATACTGGCCATGTCCATATTTTGTCACGGAAATGATGGGTGATTAATACACCATCTCCCTCTTATCGAGGAGATAAGTTCCCACCTCTCTCTTGCCACAAGGTACCCCTCAGCCACAATAGGCTTATAGTAAGGCTACTCATGGTTAGCAACATAACGGGAGGTCTCCCGGACCTAGGTTTATAGTACGGCTACTCGTGGTTAGCAACGTAACCGGGAGGTCTCCCCATATTATCACCTGACAATAAAGCCCTGGGTAAGTCAGGACCCAACTGTCTCATGAATTAAAACCAACAAACAGGATGGGGTGGAGGTGGAATTCACTTTTCAGGTCCCTACTTATTAAGAGGAAGGGTTCAGGAATGATAAGGGGCGTGGAAACAGGCTTATGGACTAAAGGTGACGACAGGCTCGTCTGTCTTGTAAGGTCGATCACCTTCCGCAATAAGCAAGTACTCATATGAAGGAGGGAATGAGGGAGTTAACGCCCTGTTTACATGTCTAGTCTTGGAGATCAAAAACAAGCAGGTCACAGCAACCTTCTCTACTGCGATGCAGAATATCATCTGTATTGGTGATATGAGTATCAATAGCCTACAGCCAGGGCCATATTTGCCATTTATCCTACTGGGCATTTCCCTGGTGAGATGGAGCTACCAAAGGATGGTTTTAAACCCTACAGCCAATCCTTTCACATACACTATACAATGTAAATCACACTGGTCTCCCACTATGGCCTGCAGATTATTTTTCACATAACAGAAGGTGCACACAGTGATTCAGCATGGCACGCTGGTTTAATAGGTAATGATTTAAAATGGTAAGTGGACAAGCATTTATTACACTGTGCGAAGATTCAGAATTTGTTAAGTATGTGGTAATGTGTGCAATTAGAGCAAAAGCATCTCTCTGTTTTACTCAGCATGAACTAGGCGCTCTTAAAATCTTTAATAACATAGGATAAACACCTCATTAAATCTCTGTCTAGTGACAACTTCACAAAAGATCTATGGTTTCCCTGTATATATTCAAATAAAATGTTAATAAGTTTCCTCATACATTACAGTGTTGAAAATCTGAATACATCAGCTGTCCTCCTAAACATTTTTTTGTTTTTTATTTACAGGAGGTGCAAACCTAGTGTCTTGTGGAGGCTCGGGTTATGTGAGGTTTTGGAATATCTTCAACTGCCAACTGATGGCAGAATTTTCAGCACACAGTAATATGGGGTCCATTATTATGACGATTGATAAAAGAAACCAATACCTCATTACAGCCGACCTGGATGGATGGGTGAAAATATGGAACATTGAGGTAAGAATCACATGTGCTCTTGTTCAGCCAGTGCAGTGTCTTTTAACTGAGTAATTAAAAAAATGTACACGTTGCTTTGAACAAGTGTTTGAAGAATGTGAAGCCCCCAGAAATTACAGCCCCCCCCCACTATAAATATCATGCTTCTGATTGCTCACATTACAAATAGCCTACACAACATTTAGGACCTGATTCTAGGTCACGCTGAGTGGGTTAACGCGCCACCTGATCACACGTGTGCCCGTGTTCCTGCACCCAAGAGGAAAACCAGGTTCAAGGTTATCAGGTGGAACTGCGGCTGGTAAAATCTTTTGTGGATCAGGCAG
The DNA here is from genome assembly GCF_964261635.1 of Lissotriton helveticus. Lineage (NCBI taxonomy): Eukaryota > Metazoa > Chordata > Amphibia > Caudata > Salamandridae > Lissotriton > Lissotriton helveticus. The sequence continues at coordinate 152,184,643 of NC_136072.1, read as the reverse complement.
AGGTTACTAGCACATTTTTCGGAACTTTTGAACCACCACCCCCTTGTGTGCACCTGTGCCCCCCCACATGAGTAGTTGTGCTGTGCAGGTTAATTGACATGAGCCCAAGTACACAGGGGACTGCCCTTACACCAGGATCACCTTAGTGCAAATTACAGAAAACTGAGGGCAAACAAACCCTCAGCTCTGGCCTACTAGTTGTGGCCCAGGTTCAGGGATTAGATGCAAGCAGATGCAGACTTTGACATACAAACTGAGACATACATATTGCCTTATTTTGTTTTGTTTAATCCATTCACTTTCTTCTCTCTTTGTATCCAGATTTAATTTCCATAGATATCATTATCTGACTTACTTACCCAGAGCAGCCGATGGGCCGTGTTTCCCTCCCCTGCTTCCATTGTGTAATCTCAGAATGCTGCCTTTTTAATTCAGTTCTCTTCTGCCTCACACATTCACATGCAGAGGAGGGGTAGACAGCTCATTGTGTTTCCCCTCTTATTGAGAAGAAGGAAGAGTTTAGCCTGGCATGAACCTTGAAGGAGACCCTAGGAGCCACCAATAGACATATAACACGAGTAGAGTCTGCCTGCACTTACCCAGCCTCAGAATTCACAGCAGAGCTCATCAGGTGCAGTGCAAGGAACAAGGTACTGATAGTGGACATAGGGCCACATGCATCAAGCATTTTTGCATTCGCAAACGGAGCGAATTGCAAAATTTGGCCGTTTGCGAATACAAAAACCTTTTTTGGGATGCATCAGTTTTTTTTTCATTTTTCGCAATTTAGGAAATCGCAATTTTTTGCGATTTCTGGAATTGCGATAGCATTTAAGAAATCGCAAATTTAGCGATTTCTTAAATACTATGCATGATTTTTTTTAAATTGCGAATTCGCAATTATGAAGGGAAAAATTACCATAAAGTAAACCTTCATGGTAATTTGCGAAAAGTTTCAAAAATGCACAAAAGTGCATTTTTGAAACTTATATTTTACACACACACATGCCCTTGGGACATGTGTGTGAGTAAAATGTACTTACGTGACATTTCAGGGGTGCAGGGGGGATCCTTGCCCCCCGCACCCTTGAAATTTCATTCTCATTTTGTGATTCTTTAATTGCGAATTCGCAAAATGAGAATGCCTTCCCATTGATTCCTATTGGCCTCTAGGCCCATAGGAATCAATGTAAAGCGATTCCGAATCGCAAATAAGGAAAATTAAGAAATCGCAAAAACTTTTGCAATTTCTTGATGCATAGGAATTTGCAATTCCTAAATTGCGATTCCTTAATTTTCGCAATTTAGGAATCGCAAATTCCTACAATGATGCATGTGGGCCATAGTGACAGAGGCACAGCTCAGCTTCAGAAGCCATTCACTTTGCTAGTTCTTAAACCTGGATGTTCCACCCACCCACGTCCCACATTCAAGGTGTGCTTCTGAAACCGATGGGGTGATCAATAAGGACTTGAACAAAAAGAAATAATGAAAGAAAGAAGATGCAATAGCTTTCACTGGTACTCAGTCAATAGGCAACGTGTTATTTGTCTAGATGAACTATATAACACATTTGTCACCATTACCACCCTCTGGCCTTACTACTAATTTATTTAATAGCTGATCTTTTTCGATCTACATGCCATTTCTTCATTATCTTGTACATAGTGTGGTCAGCTTTGACATGCAGTCCATACAGTTGTTGAGGTGTGTAACCACTTCAAGCAACCGAGAAATACCCAAGGTTCTGCAGGTTTGTCCTCCCTGCTTTTGATAAGTGAATAACTAATTGTGTTGCAGATATTTGCTGCAACTAGACCAACCAAGTTAGGTTCAGATGGATCATTGATGTTGTAATGACAAGTCTGTGACCGCCAAGTGCAGCATGTAGAGGAAATAAACATTTCCTCAATATGCATACTCAGAATATTCGTGAATTGGGCAGGCCTCAGACAGAGTAAACCACATTTTTTAAAGAGTATGCAAGTCGAGGCTATGTGTGTGAAAATGCCTAATGGCTTTACATTTGCGAGAAGAAGGGACCTATGCATAATAGGAGTAGTAATTGAATTCATGTGGTATTTGAGATGCTACCAACACAAACTGCATTTGTAGTACTGCGGGCGGATGCAGTTGGATATATTTATGGAGTGCTTGGACCACACCCTGCGGTGTTTGGTGGTCCTGAAATACTGCTTTCACGATTCACCACCCAATCTTCTATGAATGCAGTGAGATTAAAAATCCCACTTATGCTAAGTGATCTGGAATTTCCCATCCCCATTCTGATCGAGTCTGCTGGGCCATATTTGCACATCATATTTTACCCCATTTTACATCAGTGAGACATTTTCTCCCTGTGTGAATGCTGAAATTCTCTTTTTGTACATGCACAGCCCTTTGTAAATTATTTAAATTGAATTCTACCATGTTTTGACCACCTTATATGCTCATATATGTGCCGTTTGTCACTATGTTTGGACTAAAGACTCCTGATTATGCCTACCGGGCACCCGAGCCTTACACGTGCCTAACACACAACACACACTATACCCCTTTATTAGGTCGAGGGACCTATAAGCTGAGCAAAGCGCAGCTTCCGGTCCAGAGATCTTATGGTTTGTAGTAGGGCAGTTTAAACCCGCCTCTGTGCTCCGTTCTCTTCCATTGGCTGGCTTCCTAAACGGAAGCCAGCTATTGGAAGAGAAGGGAGTCACTCCAAACAAGCCCCATCTTTTTCGGATTCGGGGGCGTAAGTTTTGCTGTTCTTTAGCTCGTGACGTCGTCCGTCACTCAGCAAATCAAAACACGCCCCCGAATCCGAAAATTTCGTAAGCTTTGTGGCCGCCATTGTTGCCCAGCCGGCGCCGAGTACGGTGATGCTGCCGCTTTCCACCCACACTAGAGCCGCTTCCTCTGCTCTGACGCGGACACGGGCAGTCAGGTAAGTTTTCACTTTTTTTAAATGTATTTTTTAACCCCCCGCGCCAGTCGCTTCCCCCTGCACCAGTCCCGTCCCCCCGCGCCAGTCCCGTCCCCCCTGCGAGTTGTAAGGAGAGAGGATCCACCGGCGGAGACGCGTCCACGCAGACTGTGCAGTGAAAGGTTTAATGCTTCAGGTTAAAGCAACGGCAGCCTTAAAACCCCTTTTCAGTAAAATCCCGGGGTACGATTAGTCCAGTCACACTCTTCAAATTTACCAGATTGTGATCGTAGATTTTTTTTCATACCAGCACGTTGCGCAATCCACATTCCTATGTTACTCTTTAGAAGGGTTTGTTTTTATGTATAACGTGAATATGTATTCCCTTGGTAAATTCAGGCATGACGCGTTCCTGAGCTGCAAAGTCCGTTTAATCCCAGTGAGTTACTCCGCAATACTCTATTCTGCTTGCACCCCGAGCATCATAAAGCCAGTATTACCCCAGCCAGTGGCTCGGCAGTACTCTTCCCTGCTTGTACCCGGAATAACGCTGCATAACGTTTCTATTACTCTAGTCACTGACTCAAATGCCCCTGCTTGCTCCCCTCCCATACTGTCATGATCGCGAGCCAGACGAACTACATTTCCCGGCACGCTCTGGGCAGAAACTACAGTTCCCGTGATCCTTTGCGTTCTCGGCAATCACAAGACGGACTGTAAAAGGACGCCGGCGGCTGAGGTCCGCGTCGGGAATTCCGCCAGAGACTTTTTGTCTTGAGCCGAGGTTCAGAGTTCGTTATCGTTTGGTGGGGTAAGGGTGCCTGGCACCAGAGCGTTTATCAGCGGGATCGCTGAGTTTCATGATTCTGTTCTACTGTTGCGCTGATCGGCAACATCATTTACTGTGACATTCTGGGTTCTTTTTGTTCTCCTTGGATTTGGCTCGGTTGGCGTTTTCGGCCAACGGAGCAGCTCAGATGCTATAAGGGTTCAAGTGTATTGGTTGTACTTTAAACCTTTAAGACTTACCTTTGGATAAAAATACATTGGATTGAGTACTTATCCAGATAAGAAGTATTATCTGGGTTATCTGGAGTTCTTGTGAATTCTACGTTTATTTCCTTTGACATTATTGGTAATGCAGAAGCGGCAGCGTGTCTATGCATTGTGATTTTGGTGTTAACTATTGTATGTACCCTTTTGTTTAACAGGGGTTCTGGAGGTGTTAAGTTACACTCTATCCCTGTGAAGTACTTCATAGGGGATACATAGGTGGGTTCATATCTTTTTGGTACCAGGTATAGGAAGCCAATGAAGGACTGTACATGGTACTTATATCCATTCTATGTTTTTGTATTTGCTATAGTTACACCACAACAATTCTAAGCTGCCAGATACCTCTGCACATCTTCAAGAGTATTACTTTCCTTTACAGGTAGAGCTCCTACATAGTGGTTGTGAAAATGTGTTAGTAGTGCCGGTGCAAACAATGTCTGATATATATGCTCTGTTTATGTCTTCCAGATCTCCCTCCCCGCTGTTCCCTTCCTTTCCTTCCTTGTTATATTTCTTCCTTTTTCCCCTCGCTTGATCCTCTCAATGCTCTGTGCCATTACGGCTATCCAGGCGTTGATTCGATCTAGAGGTGGGCATACTAACAACAAACCGATCCTGAGGACGACACTTAACACATACTGAGCTGTGTGATGAAAGTATAAATGAGTGAGTGATTAAGTGGGTGTTTGAGTGGATGAGAGTGAATCCATGGAATAAGTTTGGGAGTTTGTAAGCGACTGTTGTGAGTGGGTAGGTGAGAGGATCTGCTCTGCTGAAAGAGCGCTTACTCTGTTTCCACTGGTGCCTCGTGCTAGATGGATGAACTGTTTAATTTTCTTTCTACAATGATGGTTACTACAGGCCAAATGTTTTTAGTATTTCGGAGACTGGCACTGCCCCTGAAACGCAAGGGTGTTGCCAGGCAGCGGAACCGCTCCTTTGGTGCCGCAATGAGGCTAATAGCCACGTGGCACTTTCAGTCGCAATAAAACCTTTCCACGTGCGAGACACAATCCCACTGTGCACCGAAAGTAAATGCAATATGTGAGAGGGGCATGGGGTGCAGCTGAGAAATTAAGTAAAACCCCCAGTCCAACTGCGCCCTCGGGCTGGACAGGTCTACGCCCCGGTCAGATGCCCCCAGTGTCATCATAAAACGAATGCACCAGGGCAGGGGTGTAGGCAGCTGTTTCACCAGGCCGAAGGGGCGGTAGAGGACTTATGGGTAAATTAGAGCAGGCAGCTCCCTTCTGCCGCCCTCTACGTCCCTAACAAATGCCCATGTGCGAGAGATAGGGTGGGGGGCAGGGGGGGGCAGAGAGTGATGGGAGAGTGAGAGCGGGGCAGGGTAAACTGAGGTCTGTATTGATGCACCGAGGATGGTGGGTGCCTGGTTTTTTTAATTACAGAGATTCAAAGGTTTAATGCAGAGGAAGGAGTGTGTAGTGAGTTTAAGTGTGAGGAGCAGGCAGAGTGAAGGCTCGGAGGGTGCAGTGAGGGTCGGGAGGGACAGAGAGGGCTGAAGTGAGTGCGCCAGTGCAGAGGGGAGTGCTGGACGGTGAATGGGTTGCAGTGAGGGTTGTAGTGAGTTCTGGAGTGGAAGTCTGATTCTGTGAGGGATTTAGTAGGGGCTGGGGGTGAGGGTTGTAGTGAGTTCTGGAGTGGGAGTGTGTTCCAGTAAGGTATTAAGTGAGTGTTGGAGGGTGAGTGTTTTGCAGTGAGGGTTGTAGTGAGTTCTGGAGTGGAAGTCTGATTCTGTGAGGGATTTAGTGAGTGCTGGGGGCGAGGGTTGTAGTGAGTTCTGGAGTGGAAGTCGGATTCTGTGAGGGTTTTTGTGAGTGCTGGGGGTGATGGTTGTAGTGAGTTCTGGAGTGGGAGTGTGTTCCAGTGAGGTATTTAGTGAGAGCTGAGGGCGAGGGTTGTAGTGAGTTCTGGAGTGGAATTCTGTGAGGGTTTTAGCGAGTGCTGGGGGTGATGGTTGTAGTGAGTGCAATAGGTCATGCATATGCAAGCGATTAAGCTATTGGCATTGTAAATGAAAAAGCCATTTATTTAACGATTAAGCTATTGGCAATGTAAATGACAATGCTATTTATTTATGATATAAAAATAAAAAAAATAAAAAATTGTCATAAGCAATGCCAATAGCTCTACCTTTAATAATGCCGAAACCATTGCATTGTAACTGCTTGTATAATATAACCACCCCACTGTAGCAAAGCTGGCTAAAATCCTGAGGTGCTTATTTATCTTCTAGAGACTGTACTGGGTAGTAGCTGAACAAACTGAATTGTAAGAGCCCGTTACTATACTGTGATGACACTTATTGCAGTACATTGATAGATACATGTTTCTTTAAATATAGTAATTTGTACTGCACAGAAGAGATGCACCATAAATGGAGTAGTGGTCTATATTCAGGTGGTTGTAAGTGATGGGCACCTGCACTCATGTTTGGGGACCGGGGTATACTATTTTCAGGCTTTGACATAGAGTAAAATAGAAAAGGGAATACCAGGGAGAAAGAGGAATAAAGGGAATTATACGAAAATAGTCATAAAGTAAGGAAGCAAGGAAATAATCTGCAAGAGTTAGATAAATAGACAGGAAGTGTATTGTGGTGTTAGAAAGAGGCCTGGGTGGAATCAGGATTAGAAAGCCTTGGCATTCGGCAACCCAGTCATTCAACAGCGATGCCAGAAAAGCTTTGGGCCACTACACTTTTGTTTGTGTCCTGAAAAGTCTTTTCAGCTCATTGATGAAAGGCAGGTGATCATGTTTTAAAACCTCGGTTAAACCGAAGAAACCATCATCAGTCAGCCGACATCCAGGGTCTGTTTTTTAACCCAAAATATTTTATGCCACAATTGTACAGAATCTAGGACAATTTTTTAATGGGAGGAACCAGTGGGCATATTAACAAGATGTGCAATAATAAAAGCACATCGCACATTTCCATATCGCCGGCTATCGCTGGATTTAATCGCCGTGATAGCGCGTAATTATCAACGCGCAACACGTAGGCGAAATTAAATCTGGCGATAGTCGGCAATAGGGAACATTAGCTCATGAAAACAAGCATTGTTTTCACACGCTAATGCGTGCCTTGATAATATGGGGGGGTGGATTCAGCTTTATGATCCACACCCCCATGTTATCAATGCCTATCACCTGATCAAAGCAGGCGTTGGGAGACCTGCGATAAACGAGTTTATCGCAGGTCTCCTTCTCCCAACGCCTGCCTTGATAATAGGGTGTTAACACCTCCAACCACATTTTACATGTTGTTGGACGTGGGAACGCCCACCCTGCATCCCATTAGCGTTATCTATCGCTTCCAGCGCGGGGCGATAGATGACATCAAGAATACGTCTCTAACTCAGGTTAGAGACGTATTGGTAAAAGTGTGATAAATAAAATGCGTTAGCCACTTTAAAAAGTCGCTAACGCATTTATCGCGGGCTTGGTAATATGCCCCAAGTTTCTAAAATCTCAGTAAACTATCCACCCAGATGCAAATATTAGAAATATCATCTCTCAGATTCCTGCAAAATACAAACATTAATTTTAGGTTTAATTTCAATTCTTTCCTGAGCAGGATTTTAATTTCTGTAGTTTGCAAAAAAGTCTGTTTGCAGTTGCAGTCGGCTGAAAACACGGGGGTACAAACTAAAAAGATGTCACATTTAAGAAGGCCGTAGGCTGCAAGTTATTTTGGCAGTAGATTTTTTTGAGTCTATGTTTTAGGCGTCCATGTTTCTACAGTGTGTGTTTTCACATGGAACCCAAATGGAATCCCTGATATGAGAGACTACATGAGTTTTTTCAATGTCTTTATTAGGTTCAAACACTAGCCATAAAAGACACATAAAAAGCAAACAGTAAAATACAGAATTCATTCAGTATAAAAACACAATATAAAATTCCATTCATTTAATTGCAAGAATAAAAAAAGTGCATACAGCATAGCACCACAGGATATTTTTAACAAGATAGATACATAAAGGTCAATAAATGCACTTCACCAATCTAAAAGCATTGTGTTTCATAGTCTAACTGCACCATTTAAAAACAAGCAACATTAAAACAAATATTAGCATCAGTTAACATCTGCAAATATAATAGTGCTGGCCTAGCTTGGCTAAAATCCTTGTCCGTCAATACAGGTTTCAAAAAATGCTTACACAGATGCTTATAGTATGGACAAATCAAGAGAACATGCAGTGTGTCCTGTGTAGATAAATAGTTACATTGACAGGGAGCACTCACCTCCTCATTTAACCAACCCTTTGGCACACACAGCAAATGGTGTAACATATTTAATCTAAAACGAGTCAGGAGAAATCAGTGAGTATTAGACATATGAAGTAATAAATACGATTCAATTGACGTGATAGTTTGTAACTTGACAGATGACCTGATGGATGGTTTCCACAAAGCAGCTGAATCTCGTCCACCTCCCATGCAGATGTCGTCTTATCCCACAAACTCAACATAATCTCTTATGCCAATGACACTCAACTGATCCTCTCACTCACAGAGGAGCACTCATTGCCAAAATCTACTTCTGCAACACCATGACCAACGTAGCCAAATGGATGAGAGCCAAATGGATGAGAGACAACTGCCTCTGACTCAACTCTTACAAAACTGAAGTACTAATCTTAGGGAAGAACACCTCCACATGGGACCATATCTAGTGGCCTGCAGAACTCAGAACTACACCCACACTGACTGACCATGCATCATCATTGAAAGCCAACTGACCATGAAATGACAATTCAACGCAGTTCCCTCCTCCTGCTTCCACACACGTCACATGGTCCTCAGAATCTTCAGATGGATCCCAACCAACACCAGAAAGACCATCACTCAGGCCCTCATCACCAGCCACTTCAACTTCGGCAACACCCTCTACGCCGGCATCTCCACCCAGCTCCTCAGAAAACACCAGATCATACAGAACTCCGCAGCCAGACTCATCCTGGACCTCCCCAAACTAACCCACATCGGTCTCACCTGAAAGACCTCCACTGGCTCCCCATCCAGAAGAGATGCCAGTTTAGGATCCACACACACGCCTACAAAGCCCTCCACAACCTAGGACCTGCCTACAACAACCATTGACTGAAATTCCACCTACCCACTAGAGACATGTGATCCTGTTCCCTCGCCCTCGCACACACCCCCTGCATCGGTCACAGCCGCAGTGGTGGCTGCTCCTTCTCCTACATCGCAGCCAAGACCTGGAACGACCTTCCCCTCCAACTCCATACAGACCCCTTGCTGGCAGTCTTCAGAAAGAGACTCAAATGTGGCTTTTTGACAGAGACACAGAGCCCAGATACCCCTAGGGCTGACAGTGTTGCTCTTTACAAATGGTGATTGATTTATGAGATAGGGCGATAACACTGGGGATTATCACAAGAACCCTTTTTATAGACCGGGATGATGACTGATTTAGTCCACTCTACTGGGAGCCTACGTCTAAACGCTGCATTTATTTATCCAGAGTTTTATATAGCGCAAACTAGATCAGAGACATTGAGTATCAGAGCGCTTTACATGAGCACCAGTTTCGATGAACAGGATGTTGAGCATCGTAGCTGAGACTCGAACCCAGTTCCCTAGGTCCGAGGTCGACCGCTCTAACTGTAAGGCTACATCCTCTCCCCATTTATATAATGAGTAATGATAGAGCAAGCTTCGCATTGAGACTTGCTCGAGTCATGAACCTCGCCCGTGTGTAATCAACTAATAAACTTGTACGTCTTACTAATCTTTTATTTTATATTCGAACGAAGTAGAGGAAGCTTGCGTATGTGTATTTCTAATACAACTAATCCGTGTTCCTAAACATGGCCGCCGCTTGGAAAATTGCTTCTGCGCTTGCGTCAGTCACACTCACGTGACCTGACGTAGTTATAAGTTTGGTGGGAAAAGGGTGCGCATGCGTAATACACAGCTTTCGTGAATAACGTGGTGATGCTTTTGTGAATGTGTATATGTTGCTAACATTTAAACTGCATAGTATATTTTTATAATGATAAGTTTAAAGTACATAACCCATGATGTGATTTTCATACCGTCACTTCTATGTTTTAATTTGTTTTCGCTTACTTTTCATGTATCCTCGACTCGGAGGGGTGCTGGGCTGGGGAGTCCATCTTGGAGGGTATTTCTGCGCAGAATCACTAGAGGCTGCCACGACATTGAACTCAGGCCAAAGAAGGTTGATGCCAGAGCCACCCTGGGAAAGGGCACCTTCACCCAGCAAAAGCATCATGATTATGTTCTATTGTATCGAAATGTATTCTTTTCATTGTATTCTGTGCGACTTTCTCATGGGAACCCCAATCTCGCTAGGCGGTACCCAGAGATGCAAAGTAGGCCTCCAAATAGTCTGTCCTGATTGGTGTGTTACCCAAACCCTAGCTTAGGACCAATCCAAATTGAGGGATTCTGACACTTTGCAACATTGGGGGGTGGTACACCGTCCCAAAACAGTATATCTACCCTGGGTTCACCTAGGGAAATTGTCCGACTTGTCTGGTTTAGCTGACCTGTCACTGACCCAACGCACTCAATAGGTGACTTGATACAGAGGAGCTGCGGAGCTCTCTGTCCGAAATTTGACCATAGACTCTGAAGGTTTTACTGAACCTTAAGTGCTGGCGAAGCACTTTGCTGGGGAATTCGCTGACCCAATCGGGGTCCTGATCGATAGCTGCAGAGAGGGTGGAGCGCAGGCATTGCTTCCGAACTGCGGGTGTTGGTCGTATCATGGTGGTCCTGTCCTGATCCTAATCTGAGGGTTTCCTGTCCTGTCCTGGGTGTCCATTCTGCACCTGCTGTCCATTTGAGGGGTATCCTTCCTTGAGGGGTTCCTGTCCTTAACTGACCCGTGGCCAGGGTTTGGTTTTTCACACCAGTCTAGGTAAATATTGCTCTGAATCTCCTGAAACTGCACCTTTCTGAATTTTTGTCTTTTGCTTTAATAAAGACATACCTTTGCATATGTTAATTTTCCATGCTTTCTCCCGCAACCATTGAATCATAAAGTTATTTGCATTGATTTCATAACGTGTTCCTATGTTACCCTACCTGTTAGAAATTATATTTTGCATTGCAGTTTGTCATTTCCTGATATGGTCTAGAACCTCCTTACTTAAACTGTCTAAAGAACTTTTGCCTTAAAGCATAGCGTGTCTCTCTTCATAGACTCTCCTATAGTTATATAAATGTCCCGAACTCCTGTCTCATTTTTGAGATAATTCTAGAATACTAGTCCTAATCAAAGCCTATCCCATCTTTAGTGATTCACCTTAAACGTTCTAATTCCTGATCCTTCATTTTGAATGTGTCCTGGTTCCATTAGTTTATAAATGGTTGCACTGACTTATTTGCTATTCAGCTATGTACTTTCTGTTATTCTGATTATCGATTGCTTAATTACTGTGAATTTGATGATTTCTGAATTTTACTAAATTAGATAAAGACTTTAAAACTTCCAGTTGTCCGTGGTCATTTTACAAAAGTATTGAATGTTATTTGTTGGGTTTGTATTTTGCTGCCTTTCCTTTGACAGCTAGCTCCCTGATCCATTGTGGTCATAGGTACCCGCATCGGTGGATGGTAAGTCGGGTACTCTGAGGAATAACGAAAGGAACTCACAAATATCTGATAGCAGACCGTGAGGTCATCCGATCAATGTATATGGTGATTTGAAATATATGGGCCCGAAGCCGGAAGTGGCGAAATTATTGGTCGGGTGACCCGCGCGCTCTATCAGTATTTTCTGGTAGCAGAGTTATGGTTAGGGAATAGTTAAAGGTTAGGTAGGACTAGTTAAGCTAAGTCAAGTCGGTAGCTGCTAGTATATTGATGCTGCTACAAGAGTGGCCGTTTCGAGGAATTGATCACTCTCTTGAAATGTGTTGCTTTTAAATTTATGAATTGTTTGAAAATTGTTATTCTTGTTCTTATATTGTTATATGTATTAATCCATGCGTATGTAAAACGTTTTGTTAAATGTTGTCGGAAATCCCCGGGGAATTGAAAAGCGAGTGGTGAATAGAATCCATTTGCTTGAGGTCGCAGGCTCAAGGAAAGTTAGGTGCAGGTTAGGTAGAACCGGAAGCACTAACTAGGGCTTTTTCTGAATGCATGTGTGAATAAATGTTAGTAACGAGGTTCATTGGCAAAATTCCCATAGTGGCGTAACCTAATAAGGGTCACATCGGAAGAGTAGCAGGTTCATCGGAGCTTGAGTGAAAGCAAAGGGGTCCGCTGGGAAACCTTAGACTCGGATATATCCCGGAATGAGTGGATGGGTCTAGGGAAGTAACAGGTTCACTGATGCTGGAGTGAAGGGTAGGCGGAAGAGATCTACCCGTAGTGTGTGAAAAGTAAATGGAAGTAGTTTACTTGGAGTAAAACAACTCTTTCCTGTCTAGACACTTGAGCACTGTGGCGAATGTGTATTCGTCGTAAAATAACCAAGTACTAAGCACTTTAGAAAGAAAGAAAGTTTCCGTTACCTTGTGAAGGGAGGGAGTCAGTCGCGAAGCGTCTCTGACGTCACTCCGTGCCGCGCTGGGATTGGTAGAAACAGCGGGCGGGTAGCGGGGCTGGAATTGTGAAGGAGGGGTGAGCGCCGAAGCGTGAGAACTGTCTCGCGAAAAGGCCGCGCACCCATTGGCCGAAAATATCTGAACTCGTGCACCCCACTGGTCGCACGGAATTACAAGACGCATTCTGATTGGAGGTAATTTGTAAACAAAGTTAAACGTAGAAATCGTATGTGGCACTCGTATACTCCAGAGACTAGACCCGATCCAAGAAACCTAGGGTTTGAAAGGGATCAGTGGAAGGCTAATAGATACGACATTATGTACGGAAGTAAGCGAAAATTGTCCCTTGTAAATAAGGTAAAGAATTACTTCAAAAAGGATAAGCCGATCAAAACTAGAGAGGGCATTGTTATTCCACCACCAAATACTCCCGCCTCTTTCATGATGTTCGACAGAGGGTACAATACGTGTGTATGGTTAGAAAATTGGGCGAAATACACACAAGATGACGGAATAATGGCCTTTCCGTTAGAAGGTACCTTTAATGGTAGGATTCTATTCAATTTAAGAACCCGAATGAATGAATTACATCCCAGACCGAGACTAACGCAGTATGAGGCATTAGAGGAATGGGAGATCGAGGCTTTCCAAAGAGAGAAGCCCCGAATGGACAAAGGGCTGACAAAGTATTACCCAAAACTGAAACAAGAAACCCGAGACAAAAGGATGAAACAATGGAGACAGAGCATGATTGTTGAGGGACTGTTTCCCATGATGCCAGCAGAAGATCCTCCTGGGGGGGGGAAAGGACAGAGAAATCCAAGCACTTGGGGCCCCTAGGAGAATCAGATGACGAATTGTTAGATCACATATGCATGAGAAGTCCGCCTCCTTATAATGAAGGACACCGACCTGCGAGTGCAGGAGATATTCCCCGGAGACCTCTACAAAGGGAAGAGGTCAGGTCCGCAAGTGTAGGAGGGGATTATCTAATTCCTCCTTATACTGAGAATCTAGGACCCGTAGAAACCAGAAGTATTTACCCCAGGAGACCTGTAGGTGGGGAAATAGGATATTCACGGGAAGGAGATTTTTGCCCTCGTCCCCCCTACGGAGGTGAGGTGAGGTCCTTAGGTTCAGGAATTCCGTTATTACAGCCCCGGGATGAGGAAGATCCGAGAATCCTAGGCACAGGAAGTTTGTTTCAGAAACCTAATTATGGTGGAGGGCCGAGTGAGACACATCCCACTGCCCCGAGTTATGCTCCTATTCTGACCCCGCAGGTGTTACATGACAAATCTTTGGACAGGTTATTAGAAGAGAAAGAGCGAGAAGCGCTAGGAAATCAGAGAGCTGAAATAATACGGAAAATGTCACAACTAAATGCAAGTCCTGAAGCCTTAACGATCCCAGTAACTATCGGACCAGTGGTTCTGTTGTACGGGGACTGTCAAGGGAGTCCGAAACCTCCAGTAATTACTCCTGTCATTGCACCGACCAGACCAGAACCCTTAATCATAGATGATCAGACAAGTGAGTGTGAGTCAGAGGTCTCGCTGCTAGATCTGCCCGTTAGAAATACAGGAAAAAAGATACAGAAAAGACATAATCCTTTTAACGCGAGGGAAATTCAGATGGAATCGACCTCAGGTACGAAGAGTGTCACATTGGTGACTCCTGAAGAAATCGAAAGATGGAGTCAAGAATTTGAAAAACAAGCGTCCCCAACGAAACCTTTAGATCTCTACAAGCTGAGAATAGAAATAGAGGAATTGATGGCAGGAAACGTAGGATTAGACAGATTAAATACCTACTCCGAAGACGAAATGCTGTTTATCTGCAAGAGTCTCACCCGAAATACCAGAGTACTTCATGAAAAACTGACAGACACTGCTGCTAGCATGGGAATAGATATTTCAAGATCAAAACCGCTGCAGAAACCATATAGGGCAGATTTCTCAGACAAGGATTTGGAAAACTTGAATGTTTCAGGGAAGAAAGCACAGGTCAAGGAACTATTGACCGTATTGCAAAAATGGGGAGATGTGGAAAGGTGGAAAGCCAGATGGGTCAAGAAAAAGGATGAGGCCAGGTCTAGGCAGGCAACTCCCGAATTCGCTCTAAGAGAAGCTGACAAGCCAGAACAGTTATGCCCTATGCGCGAAGTACCAGGTGGAAAGTATGTGCACGTTCCATGGTCCAGACAGGATATTGTGTCCTTTACTAACGATTTCCCGAAATTGCGCGAAAAGCCAGTCGACTGGTACAGGCAGGTGGAAAGGTTCGTAAAGGTGCAAAAATGCCTGTGGAAAGACCTGGATGGGTTCTTTGACATTGTGGTCCCTGTAGATCTATGGACCGAGTGTAAAATAGCCATAGCTTGGCCTAGTGAGGAATACCCGAGAGATGACAAAACAGGGGAACCATCGAAAGAAGTGATGAGAAAATATGAACAAGTAATTCAGCATCTGAAACTAAAAGTGCCAGCCAAGGAAACTGATTGGACCAAGATAGATAGAACCACGCAGGAAAGAGACGAGACAGTGCACTCCTTTTATGAAAGGCTGTTGCAGGTGTTCAAAACATACAGTGGTATAGATAACATTGAGATGAAGGATATGACACATTTTATTTACAGGTTTGTAAATGGTTTAAGACCCGAAATTTGTCAATGGATAAAAGATAACAAGATCTGTTGGCATACTAAAAAGATGGATGAGGTCCTACGGTACGCGAAGTACTGTGAGGACGAGATGGCAGAAAAGAAAAAGGCTCTCAAGGAGAAGGTTATGTGGGCTCAAGTGAAGCTCGCAGAACAGCAGGAAAAACAATTGAATAAAATGGCCAAAACTACTCAGAATCCAAGTCCTGGGGGTGGGGGTGGAGGAAAGCCCCGGCCCAAAATGAGCAGGGAGTAGGCTAAGAAGAAATTTCCCTGCCACCAGTGCGGAGAAATTGGACACTGGCGAGATGAGTGTCCCTATTTGCAGGATGATAACTCCCAAACACCTGATTTAACTCCACAGACGCAGAATGAAAGACCAAGAAAGACCCAACAACAGGTAAAAACGATTCAGTTGCCCCGAGCACCAAAGCAAGTATTTAAGGGAAAATCCACGCAGGGTGATGACGTAGAAGTCTGGGGGAGCAATGAGAACAGAAATGCAGCAACTTCGCAGTATTTACTAAATGATACCTTCCTTTGTGATGACCAGTACTGACGGGGCCTGAGAGGGGAGGACGAGGAGTGCGTACTTGGCGCCTCCTTGCCGGTAGACCAGTCAGGGCCATACATTGAAGGAAAGGTTGACGGAAATGATGTCACTTTTCTGTTGGACACTGGCGCTACCCGTTCTACTGTGAGAACAGTGGACGTTCCAAACCTACCCCTCTCGGGAGAAGCAATCCAAGTAGTGGGGGTATCTAATCAACTGATTAGTACTCCTGTTACCGAGCCCATGGAGATCTCAATTGGAAACTTTAAAGAAATGCATAGATTTGTCGTTTGTGACACCAGTCCAGTGAACTTACTGGGACGTGATTTGCTGTGCAAAATGAACTGTACCATCTTTTGCACACCAAAGGGTGTTGAAATTCAGACCCCAGATGAAGATGGCATTTATAAATTAATGTTAATAAGACCTGACTCAGAAATTAAACGAATGACTATGCAGGATTTGCCCAAAGAACTCCAAGAAACAGTGAAGCCAGAGGTATGGGACTTTACCGGGAAAGATGTAGGATTAATGAAAAACGTAGACCCCATACAGATAGCAATAAAGGACAATGCAGTATACCCTAATACTAAACCCTACAGAATGAATGCAGAAGTGAGAGCAGGTGTTGCCCTGGAAATACAGAAATTGCTAGAAGGAAACATCATACAGGAAGTAATGAGTAGCCCATGCAACTCACCGATTATGGGCATCAAAAAGCCTAGTGGCAAGTACAGAGTAGTTCAGGACCTAAGAAAGGTAAACAAAATAGTGGTTCCTTGTTGTCCTATTGTGCCGAACCCAGCCGTGATTCTGTATCAGATTCCCTGGGATGCTGAGTGGTTCACTGTGATAGACCTATGTCATGCATTCTTTTCCATTCCCTTGCATCCAGACAGCAAATGTCTTTTCTCATTTGCTTTCAACAGTCACGTGTATGTCTGGAACAGGGTCCCCCAGGGGTACACAGAGAGCCCCTCTATCTTTAATCAGATCTTGAAAAAATGTTTGGAAACTTTGGTCTTACCTGGAAATTCTGTTTTGGTGCAATACATTGACGACCTCTTGGTGGCGTCCAAAAGTCATAAAGATTGTGTGATTGACACCATTGCCCTACTGAATCACCTGAGTGAGAAGGGACATAAAGTGGCCCCTGAAAAATTACAGTTCTGTGCAAAATCAGTAAAATATCTGGGGCACCAGATAGAGAAAGGCATCAGGAAAATAACGTCAGAAAGAGTCAGAATAATTCAAAAGATGCAGTTACCCCGTACTCAGAAAGAAATCAGAATGTTCCTTGGAGTGATAGGATACTGCAGGCAATGGATTGTGGGATTTGCAGTCCTAGCTAGGCCTTTGATAAAAATGACCAAGAGAGGAACACCGGATATTGTAGAATGGGATGATGAAAGCTTAACAGCCTTCACAAAATTGCGAGATTGTCTGTGTACAGCCCCTGCATTGGGAATACCAGACTATTCCAAGGAATTTGCCCTGTTCTGTGACACTCGCGATAATTGCGCGTTGTCAGTCCTAACACAGGAGCATGGCACCACCAGAAGGCCTGTGGCATATTTCTCTGCCACCCTAGATCCAGTGGCTGCTGGATTACCAGGATGTCTGAAAGCAGTAGCTGCTACTTGCACAAGTTTAGAGCAGAGTGAATCCATTGTCATGGGACATCCTGTAACTGTGTATGTTCCACATGGAGTGGTAATTTTGCTAACAAGAACGAAAACTCAGTATCTCACCCCTAGTCGGCTGACTAAATACGAGAGGATTCTCGTGGGTGCTGCAAATATAACGATTGTCCGGTGCAACACTCTGAATCCCGCCACTCTGCTTCCCAACTCAATGGATATGGAAGATGGGGAGGAAGATGAGCATAACTGCATTGATTTAACAGAATTTTGCACAAAGCCACGCCCAGACATTAAAGAAACACCTTTGCCTAAACATGACATGGAATTGTTTGTGGATGGTTCATGCCTAAGACATGAACAAGGAGGCCTGAGTGCTGCCTATGCGGTAGTCTCTTTAACCAAAATTGTAGAAGCAGGTTATTTATTTGAAGTAAAGTCTGCACAAGTAGCCGAATTGATCGCTATGATAAAAGCTTGCAAATTGGGGAAAAACGAATGCCTAACAGTGTATACTGACAGTCAGTACTGTTTTGGAGTTGTGCATGACTTTGGCCAATTATGGCTACAGAGGGAGTTCCTGACTTCATCAGGTACCCCTATTCGAAATGGAAAAGTTGTTCAAGACCTTTTAGAGGCAATCCAATTACCAAAAGAATTGGCAGTGGTCAAGTGTGTTGCTCATAAGAAGGAATTTGACCCTGTATCATTGGGAAATGATTTCGCTGATCGAGTGGCACAATTATGCGCCAGGGATCGATTGATCATAAATCCAAAACGGGGGGGGCCCGGAACCAGCTGCCAACTTCGAGTGTTTGAAGAAGTGCCTACATGGGATGAAGTGAGAGAATGGCAGCAGGCGGCACCCTGGCAAGAGAGAGAGAAGTGGAAGGAAGAAGGGTGTAGACCAAGACGTGAGGATGGTGTCATCTTGGGCCCAAATGGTATGCCTGTGTTACCCAGACACTTGCTTGGCACAATGGCTAGACTGATACATGAGGGATCACACATTGGTAGGGACGCCATGATTCTGGTATTCCAACAGACTTGGTACAGCAAAAAGTTCAGGAAAGTAGCAGAGTCCCTCTGCCAGAGGTGCCTGTCATGTCAACAGATGAATCCAGGCAAGAGAACAATGGTGGAACTAGGGAAAATTGGGAGGTCAGGGGGTCCCTTTGTGAGAATACAGGTTGATTTCATCACCATGCCACGTTGTGAGGGGAAGCGTTATGTCCTTGTCATTGTCTGCCTATTTTCAAAGTGGGTGGAAGCTTACCCTACTCCCCAAAGTGACGCACTGACAGTAGCAAAGTGTTTACTGAAAGAACTGATACCTAGATTCGGGGTTCCAGTCACTATTGAATCAGATAGAGGCCGACATTTTCAGAATGATGTGATCGACCAACTCTGTAAGGCATTTGGGATCTCGCAAAAACTCCACTGTGCATATCATCCAGAGGCTTCTGGAGTGGTGGAACAAATAAACGGGACTATCAAAACAAGACTAGCGAAATTGTGTGATGCATCTGGCATGACCTGGGTAAAGGCCCTGCCTCTGGTTTTGATGGGACTCCGAAGTATTCCAGACCGGAAGACAGGCCTGAGCCCACATGAAATCCTGATGGGAAGAGTGATGAGACAAGCGTGGGTACCAGGAAGCAAACTGTTGAGTATTACTGATGATTTGGTGCTTGAATACTGCAAGAGATTAGGTGACCAAGTGCGTTATATCTCTCGCCAGATCGGAGAAGACGCCGTCGCCAATCCAACGACTCCTCTCCACAAACTGGTTCCAGGGGACTGGGTCAAAATAAAGAAGCATACTCGGTCGAGCTGCCTGGCACCAAGGTGGGGACAGAAGCGCCAAGTAATCCTGGTAACAACCACAGCAGTGAAGTGTGCAGGTGTTCCCCATTGGATCCACGCCAGCCACACCCAGAAGGTACTACCAGACAAGGAGCCTGGAGAAGAAGGCCGTCCAGCAGAGGGGCCTGCAGAAGCAAGACCAGAAGTAGCTGACAACGTACAGCCCAGTACCAGTCAAGCTGAGGGGTCCGCAGACGTTGGTCCAGGGGTAGTTGATGACGAGCTACCAAGAGTCAAGCCTGCTGAGGGGTTCCCAGACGTTGGTCCAGAAGTAGCTGATGACGAGCTGCCGAGCATATGGCCAGAGGAGTGGATACCCTTGATTGACCTCACAGAAGACCCAATCAGAACAAGAGAGCGAATTTGGGAAGGTAGAGAGTGGAATAGAGAGGAAAAGCAAGGCACAGGCGAAGAACCTCAGACTATTGAGATTCACTTCAAAACTGAGGAAGGAGAAGGTCAGACAGGGACTGAGCAAATAATTGATACACCGCCCCAAACTCCAGAAGTCGAAAACAAACAGATTAGACCTAGTGAAGAGATTCGAGCGGAAGAAAGTCAAGAGAATGAAGTGCTCGAAGAGGAACAGATAGGATTAGAAGAACGTGTTCAGGAAACAGAACCAGAGACATTTGAAACACAAACACAAAACTCTCCTGAACAAGGCCAGTTTAGTAACCAGGCAGAAGAAATAGATACGAGCCCTGGAACTAGTCAGATAAGAAGGGAAGTAAAGGAAGCAGAATTGCCACAAGCAAATGAAAATAAAAGGGCAATAAAAGAAAACGAAGTCCCAGTACCAACTAAAAGACTTAAGAAAAGAAAGCACATTGAGCCTGGATTCATAAAGAAATTGAGACTGAGGATAAAAACGGTAGAAGAAAAACGTGCAGAAGAAAGGAGAAGTTCTCGCATAGCAGAACAACCAGAAGACACTTCCAAAAGAAGGAGCGATCGAATAAAAAGACAAAACAAAAAGTACAAGTCTCCTGAATGGACGCTCGTTTTGGAAGAATTTGAAGATTTTGATATAACTGACGAAAACGACGGAGAACCAGTCGCCGAGTACTCTGCCGAAGAAGAAGACGAGCCACCGTGAATTTGCACAAAGTAAGCTACTCGTGCAAAGACACAAAGAGGGGTCGAGAAACTTCTTCTGAGCCAAAATGTCTGATTCAAACGTGAATGGTAGACCTAGTCGCAGTTGTTGCAAAACATGCTGCAAGGTATGTGTATGTAGTATAATTATAGTGATATTAGTTTGGATAGGACTAACAGTTTTCATTCCTTTTGCGGTGAGCAAAAATACTAATGTTGACCCTACTGAGATTGTAAATACTGACAATGAAGAGCTGACAACACAGAGTGTAGCAAGACATGAGAGAGCACTCAAACAAACAAAACGAGACCTAGAAGCATCAGATGAGGGAGGGCTACATTATCATGAAGTTAAGAATAAGACACATTTAAATGTTTTCGCAAACTTGTTAATACACTATGTAGAGACTATGGAAATTGAAGATTGCTATGTCTGCATGAAGCTACCTACCTCTGTGGCTGAAGGCGTGACATACCATCACTTGCCCCTGACATACGGAATATCCTGTAGCATTTTAGCAAGCTTATTTTACAAAAGAGGACCGTTACAGTACTATTACTCTAACAATGACGTGATCTTTTCTGAACTTCCTATACGTGGGAACCTGAATCCTGTACATACCAAAAGTGACGTTACTCGCTATATGGGCGAATACTTCCTGACTATAGGTAATATAGACATAGGTGACGCACACAGAGATAATTTGACCTGCTCTTTGCGTGAGCAGGAAAAGATGTTCCTGAACATGGCAGAGAAGAGGAGAATAAAAATAAAAAGAAAGGCAGATGACGAAAAACAGAAAACGCCAAAATGGGCTGAGGACATGGAAGGCACCTCAAATGGCGGGGCGGGACCTGCTCTGTTGCTGGATTTTGAAAGGAAAGGAAAGCTATGTCTTCACCGAGAGAAGACTAGCTATTATAATAACATTTTCATTGGTTCCAGTGAATGTGAACATAATTACAAGGTAATTGGAGGATGGGGTTTCAAAAATGGGTCAGAGCCTGTGTTTCCTGGAATTTATTATATATGTGGAGACAAGGCTTATTTCAAATTGCCGGATCACTGGTATGGAAGCTGCTATTTTGGCATTGTCTTCCCGAAAATATACCATGTGAATGAAGTTGCTGGAAGCAGTGAAAATACTAATGGCTTAGTGCGTAGTAAAAGAGAAAGCGTAGGTGAAATAATGGGTAGTATTTTCAGTGCACTGATACCTGGAGTGGGAGTGGTTCTGAACACTCACAGAATTTGCAAATTGTCCACTATAGTGGATGTGTTGTCTACGGACACAGCTCATGGATTTCTGCTGGTCAATACCGAAATGGTTGCGATCAGATCAATGGTTTTGCAGAACAGACTTGCTCTTGACACCTTATTAGCAAAAGAGGGCGGAGTCTGCCGGATGTTGAAGGCGCAACATTGTTGCACTTATATTCCGGACAAAAGTGTGCAGCTCAAAAGATATGTGAACAACATTACTAATTTGGAAAAGGAACTCAAACCACTCGAGGTTGACAGTGCCTGGAAGAGACTGGTAGATGGTCTCTCAAATGTAGGTCATTGGCTTGCTAGCTTAGGTAAAAGCTTATTGTTTAAGGTACTGATGCCAATTGGAATTATAGGTCTTATCCTATTTTTCATATTTGTCTGTTGCAAATGCCGTAAGCACACCAGAAAGCATCAAGTGAATGCCAGAGGAGTGAAACGAAGTGTGGATGAGCTTGAATTAGAAGAAATGAATAATCAGATATACAAAAAGGTGAAAAAATCTCACCCTATCAAAGATGAGAAAGAGAAGCTGAATCACTTGCTGGAAGAGATAGAGTTGTATACAGTGTGAGAAGTTGGCATCTGGTTCCATTATTTTTGTGATGATAGTAAATATCATCAAAGAGGGGATCGATAGAGCAAGCTTCGCATTGCGACTTGCTCGAGTCATGAACCTCGCCCGTGTGTAATCAACTAATAAACTTGTACGTCTTACTAATCTTTTATTTTATATTCGAACGAAGTAGAGGAAGCTTGCGTATGTGTATTTCTAATACAACTAATCCGTGTTCCTAAACATGGCCGCCGCTTGGAAAATTGCTTCTGCGCATGCGTCAGTCACACTCACGTGACCTGACGTAGTTATAAGTTTGGTGGGAAAAGGGTGCGCATGCGTAATACACAGCTTTCGTGAATAACGTGGTGATGCTTTTGTGAATGTGTATATGTTGCTAACATTTAAACTGCATAGTATATTTTTAAAATGATAAGTTTAAAGTACACAACCCATGATGCGATTTTCATACCGTCACTTCTATGTTTTAATTTGTTTTCGCTTACTTTTCATG
The DNA here is from genome assembly GCF_964261635.1 of Lissotriton helveticus. Lineage (NCBI taxonomy): Eukaryota > Metazoa > Chordata > Amphibia > Caudata > Salamandridae > Lissotriton > Lissotriton helveticus. Next base: position 152,161,932 of record NC_136072.1, on the reverse strand, counting down.
TATCCTCGACTCGGAGGGGTGCTGGGCTGGGGAGTCCATCTTGGAGGGTATTTCTGCGCAGAATCACTAGAAGCTGCCACGACATTGAACTCAGGCCAAAGAAGGTTGATGCCAGAGCCACCCTTGGAAAGGGCACCTTCACCCAGCAAAAGCATCATGATTATGTTCTATTGTATCGAAATGTATTCTTTTCATTGTATTCTGTGCGACTTTCTCATGGGAACCCCAATCTCGCTAGGCGGTACCCAGAGATGCAAAGTAGGCCTCCAAATAGTCTGTCCTGATTGGTGTGTTACCCAAACCCTACCTTAGGACCAATCCAAATTGAGGGATTCTGACACTTTGCAATATTGGGGGGTGGTACACCGTCCCAAAACAGTATATCTACCCTGGGTTCACCTAGGGAAATTGTCCGACTTGTCTGGTTTAGCTGACCTGTCACTGACCCAACGCACTCAATAGGTGACTTGATACAGAGGAGCTGCGGAGCTCTCTGTCCGAAATTTGACCATAGACTCTGAAGGTTTTACTGAACCTTAAGTGCTGGCGAAGCACTTTGCTGGGGAATTCGCTGACCCAATCGGGGTCCTGATCGATAGCTGCAGAGAGGGTGGAGCGCAGGCGTTGCTTCCGAACTGCGGGTGTTGGTCGTATCCTGGTGGTCCTGTCCTGATCCTAATCTGAGGGTTTCCTGTCCTGTCCTGGGTGTCCATTCTGCACCTGCTGTCCATTTGAGGGGTATCCTTCCTTGAGGGGTTCCTGTCCTTAACTGACCCGTGGCCAGGGTTTGGTTTTTCACACCAGTCTAGGTAAATATTGCTCTGAATCTCCTGAAACTGCACCTTTCTGAATTTCTGTCTTTTGCTTTAATAAAGACATACCTTTGCATATGTTAATTTTCCATGCTTTCTCCCGCAACCATTGAATCATAAAGTTATTTGCATTGATTTCATAACGTGTTCCTATGTTACCCTACCTGTTAGAAATTATATTTTGCATTGCAGTTTGTCATTTCCTGATATGGTCTAGAACCTCCTTACTTAAACTGTCTAAAGAACTTTTGCCTTAAAGCATAGCGTGTCTCTCTTCATAGACTCTCCTATAGTTATATAAATGTCCCGAACTCCTGTCTCATTTTTGAGATAATTCTAGAATACTAGTCCTAATCAAAGCCTATCCCATCTTTAGTGATTCACCTTAAACGTTCTAATTCCTGATCCTTCATTTTGAATGTGTCCTGGTTCCATTAGTTTATAAATGGTTGCACTGACTTATTTGCTATTCAGCTATGTACTTTCTGTTATTCTGATTATCGATTGCTTAATTACTGTGAATTTGATGATTTCTGAATTTTACTAAATTAGATAAAGACTTTAAAACTTCCAGTTGTCCGTGGTCATTTTACAAAAGTATTGAATGTTATTTGTTGGGTTTGTATTTTGCTGCCTTTCCTTTTACAGCTAGCTCCCTGATCCATTGTGGTCATAGGTACCCGCATCGGTGGATGGTAAGTCGGGTACTCTGAGGAATAACGAAAGGAACTCACAAATATCTGATAGCAGACCGTGAGGTCATCCGATCAATGTATATGGTGATTTGAAATATATGGGCCCGAAGCCGGAAGTGGCGAAATTATTGGTCGGGTGACCCGCGCGCTCTATCAGTAACAATGGTAACAATGGTGGCGGTTAACGAAGTGTTGGACTTAAACAGGTCCTAAGGAATCCCATTCGGAGCCAGGGGTTTTATTTTTAGAGAGCCTATCTATAGCATCCGGAACCTCCTCCCAATGTATAACTAACATATAATCACAAGAAGACAGTGGTAACAGAGAGTTACCATGTTCTTAGGGTTCTCCATAAACAGCCTAAAAATGACTGACCCAGGCAACCAGCAAAATAGGCTGCATTAACAGGGAACCCTGTTCAGGCTGTAAAAGTGGGCGGTTAACTATCTCCTAAAATTTGGTGTTTTTTCTTCTCCGACTTGGAACTGACAGTTCTTCCCAGGCCTCGTCCCTCAACAAGATTTTCCTTTGCTTCGTGGCCAATTCATGGGAAGCCCGGCAGGATGCTACTTGTGCCCTTTCAATTGGGAATGTCTTGCAGCACTGCCATAAATTTGCGATGGGCCCTCGTACAAGAATGATCAAACCACCTATGTAGCTCGGGTAATGGCAATACCTTAGTTGTTAATTATTTCCCAACTTGCTGACCAATATCTAAGAAGGAGCTAGTTATATCACTATGGCATCAAAACACATATTAATCAATTTTGTGTGGAAAATTTCAGGGGAAATGTTCTACAATTTCAATCTACGACCATGATCACATATGGTCTCCAGTCCTCTTATTGAATACACTGCCGGTGTCAATTTATATTCCCAAGAAAATGAACCGTATAATGGATTATTGTCTCACCTGGAATCCCAGAGGACTTTGCACTTCCGAAGTTTTGGGACCAGGACTGGTGGCACCAGTACATAGTCAATCACTGAGAATTTACCGCTGTCTGTAAAGATGGATGTGCCCCTTTTAATACCACGGTCGACATGGGCTTCCTCTGATGGGGTAAGATTACAATTATTGATAATCCTGTTCATCAATTCACCCTGTACAGAATGAGAAAAATAAGGCATGATACAGGTAGAAACTGAATTCAAATCCTTATCAAAGTCCTAACAATTTTGAAAGAGATGTAATTTAAAATCACCCAACAGAATTACATGAGTTATTTCTCATTGATCAGTACTAGTTATTTCCAATGTAAGTATGGTGTGGTACCAGAGAATCATAATTTAAATAAATTCTGACATAAATATTAAGTCCTAAATATTGTTTACTGAAATATCACCCTACTGGAAATTCTACACCTAGTGGGAAGATATTTTTGTAAACAAAAGATAGGGCACAATATTTATCAGGTGATATTCTTGCTAACAATAGTCTGACATGCAACCTTAAGTACATCATATATGTATATATATACATTTACCTTATACCCAGATGACCAATGTTTCTGTTCTTTTGCTAGGAATACTGCACTGACCTCAATGATAAGAAGGAGACACAGCCCCCTCCTTTGGTACAGAGTTTTCAGCCTCATGAAGACTGCGTCACTCACCTGGAAACATGTGAACATGGCGGCCATTTGCTCATCATCTCCGCCTCTGCAGACTGCACAGTACGCCTTAGCAATGTTCATGGGACGAAAGTGGGAACATTCGGACAGGTAAACATTGAGGTTACGCATTGCCATTTCGATGTGCTGGTCAGGCATGTGGGATGTTCGTATTAACGCTCAATAAGGAACTTCAAGTCTTACTTTTAGTTCAATGCTTTTCTTCATCTTCAGAGACTTAGTACAGGGATGGGGGGTGTACCACCAGCTTTCAGACTCAGTGATTATTAAAATAGGACTTTGTGTAACAGAATACCTATGAGTTGACTCTCGATTGTTCCACGTGGGCAGCTCATAAACAAGTCTGTCACCGTCTATTAGATTCGGCTTAGTGTTTGGCTTCTTGTTTAAGCCATGCGTTAAATGGACTTTGTCATTAATGAAAGGTTATAGTTCAATTGCGTTACCAAAACGGGCATTTGAACTACACATTTAAACAAGTTAACAGTTCATTGAGACCCTAGTTCATTTTACTTTTAGTTTTGCAATGGTATAAGATGTGGACGAAATACAGGGACGACATTCTATGTTCTGTGCAATAAACAGGGATAATGGAACTATTCAGCATTAACGGTCCATTCAAGGCATATTATGCAACCTCTCTTTCCATATAGAACTAGCGCTACAATACAGCATAACACATTTTATATTTACTATGTACAAGTTTCTTTAAGAGATACTGTAGTATTCAAGATATAGTACCTAAAAAGAGATATAAAATGCATTTCATTATTCTAAAGTCTTTAAACTTATTTTTATTGAGATACCGCACAGATGTTACATTACATGTCAATTGTACAATTTATAGCGCGTCAGCTGTCGGCTAATTATTAATAGGTTACATCACAGCACACTATTTTTAGTGCCCATATGTTCCACTCATTGGTTTGATTGCGGAGTGCGTAATAACCATACAGTGCATAGGGCCTACCCCACCCAGGAGAGTTATGGGCAGCAATACTTATATTGTAGTAAGGAGAAAAAAGAATGAACAAAAAGAACTTTGGAGGTGAGTAGTGGCGGAAACCCTTTCCATAGGGAATAGAAGTAGGACATCTAGCACAGGCCTATCAACAACCTATAAACATTGTAGAGGGGTCAATTACACCATTCTCCAATGGGTGTTTTTTTCTATGCGTGTAGGCAGGGATTTTCATTGTTCTCTGGCTTCTGCATGGGGGTGGTATGGCTTGATGTCTGGGTTGAACTCTCCCCTTCCTCGTTCTTGCCCTCTGGTGCCTGCAATCTCCCCAGCCTATATCCCCACTCTTCCAAATAAGTCTGGGCATCTTGTTGAAATAACTGGAGCGTTGAGGACAGTGTCTGTAATAACAACATGATTTTGTGTGAATAGTAAGTAAAAAAAGAAACATGACAAAGAAGCAGTCATTCTGTCCAACCTGTTTGAATTCAAGGTTCTTTCTGCAGGAAAGACAATCATTCTATTCTATTCTAGGCATTTCTAGAGTGCTTGGCTACCCAACGGGTCTCCCAGCACTGAGCAGATGTACTAGCCCTATATCAGAATTAGACAAACAGCAAGGTTTTCAATTGCTTGTGTATCCCCAACAGGCAAAGAATTCCATAGTCTAAGGACCGACTGGCACTTCTAGCCTCTAGACCTTAAGGGTCACCAGTTGACATGAGGCAGCAGGTCTCAGAGTCCTGTTAGGAATGTAAGACCATATCAGGTGTTGTAACAGCAGAGGGCCCTTTTTATGAAAAGCTCGATGGGCAATATAGGGGGCTTTAAATGCAATCATCTGTTTGACAGGTAGCCAGTGCAGGGAGGTCAGCCAAGATAAATGGAATTGCCATAGTCTAGATGTGACAAAACTAGGTCAAGAACTGCAAGCCTATGCGAGGGAAAAGGTAAGAACTCTAAGATCTTTCTAAGCATTCACAGGATGCCAAAGCAATGACCCGCTAATTTTCACACTTGCACATCCAAGGTGAGTTTGTTGTCCAGCCAGATGCTTCTAAGATATAGGGAATTGCCTTAGTCTAGCTGTGACGAGACTAGGGCCTGAACTGCAAGCCTACATGAGGCAGAAGGTATCTAAGGGCCAGATGTACTACCTTTTTAAACTGTGCCTCGCAATTTGCGCTCGATTCCAAATCGCAAATTACGAGGCGCAATTTACAATGTACTACAGTGTCAGAGACACTGATTGCGATTCCCAATGGGGTCACAAAATACGAGGTTCATGGATAATAATGAGCCACTCGCAATTTGCGACCCCATTGGGAATGGCTGGCCTTCCCAGGAATGGTGGCCTGCTGGGCTCCACAGACCTCCATGTCTGGGACTGCTTGTCAATAAGGCAGTTTTTTAAAATGCAGCCCGTTTTCCTTAAAGGAAAACGGGATGCATTTAAGAAAACGGGATGCATTTAAAAAAAAAGAAAAAGAAACATTTTTGTTTCATTTTTTAAGGGCAGTTAGTGGTCCCTTGGAACACTGCCTGCCCTTAATAAATATTTCAGAGCCAGTCACAAAGGGTAAGGGGACCCCCAGGCTCCCCTTCCCATTCGTGACTGCATTACCACCCACTTGAAGAGGGGGTAATTTGCGAGTGTTTTACGACCGCAATTACGGTTGCAAAACATTGGTGCATGGCTTGTGACTCGCTATAAGGAAGGGAACTCCCCTTCCTAATAGCGAGTCGCAAAACACTATTTTGCGAGTCACAAATTATTCGCGACTCGCAAAATAGTGTTTATACATGGCCCATCAGAATTAGCACATGCAAACGGGTCGCAAACCTGTTTGTGCATGCTAATTCTTGTCATACATCTGGCCCTAACATTTTACTAAGCATTCACAGTATACCAAAGCAACTAGTGAATAAGTACTGCCCCTGTACATCCACAGTGAGTTAGTTTTATAGCCAGATACCCAGATATTTTTAATCGTTTTTTAAGGCATGGGGTAGCTGTCTAAGGAATCAGGCCAGCATATGGCAGACCATTGATTAAAATCATTACCAAAAACCATCACTTCAGTTTTATCCCTATATCGCTTCAGGCAACTAGCTGCCATCCATTCTGCTACCTACTTCAGCCAGGAATTTGAACAGGTTTCAGGAGCCTGAGAAATAACTTTCTGGGAATCATATGCGTATTATGATACTACTGAGAAGTGGTAGGGTTGAGCACTCTCAGCCAGAGAATGTTCGTACAGATTGAATTGTGTGGGGCTCATAAAAGAACCCTGAGGCACTCACCACATCAAAGGAAAAGACTCAGAGTAGAACGGCTTCTCAGAAACCTGGAAGCTCCTGCCCTCTAAATACGGTAAAGAAAGCCATTTCAGTGCTAGATCCTCAGCAAATATGTGCTTCTGTCTCTGTAGGAACACTGAGTGCAATACGGTGTCAAAAGTCGCATTCAGGTTCAACAACATCACTGCAGCCGAAACACCTTGATGAAGATTTTTCTTCAGTTCTTTCACAACAGCTAAATGTGCGGTCTGTGTGATAAGTGCACGGAAGAGGTGTGGCGCCACGGCTAGGGCGACTGACTCAGGAATCTGGGGATCACGGTTCGATCACCGGCGGCAGATTAGCCCAGCACCATGTGACTCTGAGCAATAGATTGCTTAATCTTCCCGACGGCCCACTGCACCTAGAGACCCTTACAGGTGATTGTGCGCTTTACAAATGTGGATTATTATTATATTACTATGTCCCAGCTGGAAGCCAATTTTAGTAGGATGGAGCCAGGCAATGATTTCCAGAAATTACGCTAAATGTTGAATAACATACTTTTCCAGAACCTTGCCTACCCCATGCAGCAAAGTTATTGGCCTATAACTTTCCTTTAGTATGGAATCTAGCGACTATTTTTTCAATAAAGGCCTATCATCCCCGTGCTTCCAGTAAGATGGGACTGTACCACTCTATAGGCTGAACAGCGCTATAAGTTGAAGATAGATGGTTGCTGTCCCTTAGGTGAGAACAGCTGCGGTCCGTGCATGTAACATCGGTGGGTGGTGGGGGGATTCCGACCGACCATAACGAGGGAAAATTAATTATTTATTTAATTTTCCATCAGCTTCCTCCCTAGAAATATCCCCTCAACCGGCCCCACCACCCCGCAGCTGTTGCCTGCACGGACCGCAGCTGGGTTTGAACGGAAAGTGAGGCAGGATCAAGCGGAGAACACGATTTGACCGCATTCATCAGTCCCACTAAGTCTTCTTTACTGATAGGGGGAAAAGCAGAAAGGGTGTCGCTTGGTAAAATAGTTTGCCAGGGTGCAGCAGAGACCTTCACTCTCTTTTCTGCAAATAAGACACATATGTCAGTGACTTTTTCAACAGAAAAGTTTGCCAATTCATTGGAGTGAACCACTGATAATATCGGCACGGAGCCTGTGCATGTCAGGTTTGTGAAGGATTTGATTATCTCAAATACCTCTTTGACTGAATTAGACGCATTCCCTATTTGTGAAGCATAATAGGTACAGCACGGTCCTCTGATTGAATATGGCATTTTTGTTTACTGCTTTCTTATATTCTGATTTACTATCTGAGTTGTAGGCTTTTGTCCAATTCCTTTTCATCCTTTTACACTCTTTCTTCAGTTCATCAAACAGGGGTGTTAACTCCATCTAGTAACATTATCACCTCTTTATATGCCTTATTGCAGCAAGCCGACCAGTTTAATTCTCTAAAGTATCATGCACTCCATTGCATCCTGCCTGCACTACATAATTATAATAACATTTAATACATCTGACGCAGAGACAGCATTTTATGATAAAATCGAAGTATGCAGCAGATCATGGATTATTTGCTTCAAAACCACATTTTGGAGAAAATGCCACAGCCATTCAATCCTGTTTTTCCAGTAACTGTGGTCATAGAGAATGATGCAAACATGATTTTATTCAAATAAACATTTTGCACAAGGTTAAATTGTCCCCACTACTTCTTTGCAACATAGTAAACAAGTAGTGGTTAAAGCGGTAGGTGTGTTGTTGGCCACCAGCATTCTGGCAATTCTTGTTTTGTTTTATCTTGGTTTTTGCAAAACAGCCCTCACCAATCTAGGCAAATGTTTCTTGGTCTCAAAATAACACGCATTACCATTGAACTCCCTGGCTATGAAGGGAATTACTTGTGTGTGTGGATGTGTTCCTCGTGAACAGGCTGTATGAAGTAACTCGAAGTGAAGTCAGCCAATGGCTGAAGTTTGCTGATACTATGCCTCTTAATGCATCCTGAAGTGGGGGGAAGAAAACTGTTAATGACAACAACCACAGACTAATGGATGAAGTCTGACTAAAACCCCTATAAGTAACCAGGTTACACACATCATTTTAGTAAAACCAAAATGTCTTGGCTAACAGACCTAAAAAAGATCATTAGTCTGGCACTTGCTTCACGCCTCTTGCCGTAATGAAAGAATCAAACAAACAAAGAAGGCAGGCAAAAAAGACAGGAAGAACATGAAAGAAAGAAGAAAGAAAAAAGAAATGAAGAAAGACAGAAAGAAAGAAAGAAAGAAGGAAAGAAAGGGCAAAAGAAAGAGAAGGGAAGGAAGAAGGAAATAAAAGAACAGAAGAAGAAAAGAAGGAAAGAAAGAGAATGAGAGCAACATAAAGGGAGAAGGAAAGAAAGAGAAGGAAAGAGATTTTAAAAAAGATAGAACGGAAGAAGGAATCAAGGAAAGAAAGAAAACAAAAAAAGGAAAGAGAGAAGGAAAGCAGAAGAAAGATAAATGGAAGAAGCCATGAATAAAAGAAGGCAGGAAAGAAAGAAAGTGAAAGATCAAAAACGAAAGATAGAAAGAGAAAAGAATAAAAGAAGGCAAGAAAGAGAAAGAAAAAAAGAAGAAAAGAAAGAAAGAAAGAAGAAAAGAAAAAGAAAGGAAGGAAGGAAGAAAGAAAAGAGAAAAAAGAAAGAAAATTAGGAGAGAAAGACAGAAAGAAAACAAATAGGAGAGAAAGAAAAAAGTGAAAGGAGTATAACTTATTACAGAACAGTTCCAAATGAACACAATCTGGTATGCTGTGAAATAGCAGCACCCAAGAAAGCAAAACACTCCAAAGATTTTTCACAACAGCCATCACAGGAGATGGGATCTGATAAAGATTAAATGTGAATTAGAAGCATCCTGCTATCCCATCAGGCTCATAACACAAAGGGAACACTAAGGTAATTATAAAGTAAAAGCAAGAACACTAGCACAAAAGGGAACTAGCTTGTATATATGATGTGTTCATTGTGAGTGAGCAAAATGTGGTCACTCAAAGTGAAGTTAACCAGTGACTTAAGTAGCCTGACCCACTTCTCCATGCTATATGTGGTAGTGGGCAGAAGCTAAATGCAAATGATGAAACAGCAGGCCAATGGATGAAGAGGGGTGGCTGAAAGCCCCTATGTAATTATATTATACATATTTCACTCAATTAAAAAGTTCTTGGCTAATACCAAGCCTAAAAATAGAGCCAGAAATATTTTCCAACTTTTTGAATGTAATAGACACTACCTAGTTTCATGAAAAATCTGTTTGTTCCCTTTCTTATAAGTAGTCAACAATAATGGTGAAAACTATGCTTGCTCCATTTTTTTGATTGCATTAAGTACTGTCCATGGAGCTGAATGTATTTGCTACATGAATTCTGTTACTGCTGTGTGCCATCACCAGTAGCGTGACAAAACGTGAGGAGGCCTTCCTGCAAGATATGTTGAAGGGGCCCCTCACACTCAGTAGGGACTGAGGGGGGCCCCATCCAGTATGGGTTATCCGGGGCCCTTCTGCACCGCGGGGGCTGTGGGGGCCTTTGTTACGCCCCTGGCTATCATGTAAATGAAGACAAAACAGAATCCCCTCAAAATTGGAAGAATTTACAGAAGTTTGCTGACATGTTGCTAACTGCCTGAAGCATGGGTAATGTTGAATTAAATACACACAAAAGTTAAGGGGTTGGAGGAAAACGCCCTACTTCGACTTCCTATAATCACTTACACACACATGTAGAAGTGGGGCTTGGCAATTGAAATCGCTGTGATCTAGAGGTAAGAAAACACACCAGGGTTTTAAAACTGACCTCACCCACAGAAATCTGTGGCATTCTTCATCATAGGGCTGCTAACACACCTCTGCGCAGACAAACGCTGGAGGTGGAGTAGTAGGGGAGGGGAAGACAATACAACACATAAAGAAAGAGTGCGGGATCAAGTGAAAAAGGTGCAGAGAAACAATTTAAAACTGACCACGGGAACTCCAAATGTGTACTTTAATGATGGATTCCCTGATGAGAGTAAAAGGTAAATTACGGACCAGTGGATGATGATATGGTGGGCTATGATGAACCCCCTACCCCTCCACTCTGCAAACTGTTGACATGTTTCAGCCGGCTAACGCAATTTCCCCGGCTTTCATTAGGACTAATAATAGAAAGATCCCACAGGTACTATCCCTAAGTTGGATTAACCCAATTAGCTTTGCCTGATCAGTGCACTACTGTAGCATTTCATACGTACTGCACAATTGTATTCTCAAACCTATGGCTGGAAACCTCTGCGTCTGCCTCTTCTATTTTTTCTGTACGAAGATCTCTGCACACATAGGTATGTGTTTCAGTAGAAAGAGTGAGTGGATGGAGAATAGGGAAACTTACTACTAAATCAGAACAGTTTAGGGGAATTTGAGAAGGGATTTAGGAAGAGACATGCTAATACAAATACACTCCCACAAATGAGTAAAACATTTGATATGCACGAGCTACACTTCTAAGGGTACGACAGCCATAAAGGTGTCGAAACACATGTAAATGTACTTTGTACAGTTTGCAGTAAGTTACGCACCACACATGGCCACTTACAGATACTGCTTCACACTCTCATAGAAAACAATGGTGGAAGGGAAATAAAATAACACCCCATAGGACACTAATGTTAGAGTCAATAAATGATTTCAACATTTAAATTTTATATACATACATATTTAAATTAAACTTTTAAACTTTTATTACACTATAAAAATAATGTAAATCAATTAAACACATATTTTTTAATAATGTGTTGCATATTATCCTATACTAAAAATGTTAGTGAAGGTGAGATATTGATTTCATTACTGTTTAAATATAGTTATTTATAGATAAAAACTACATATGTAATTTACTATTCACACGTTTAATGTGATGAGGTAATATGCAGCAAAAATTATTTTATTAGTTCTAGGTTAAAATATTTAAAATAAATTTACATTTATGTTTTACATCAACATATTTTTTTTAAGAATGCTAAACTTTAAAAGGTCCCTCTATACTGTCTCATAGAGATTTCCACCACTATGGTGGCGGAGATCTCTATTGTAGAGCAAAATTACTAGTAGTATCTTTAGCCTTGTAACTTTTGTAGGAGGGGCCTCCGTCCCTTGATTTGAGGTGGTGGAAACATGTAAATCTTTACCTAGGTGTAAATCTATCCTCAGAAATGATGAATAGCAAAAAAGTGTAGTGTTACACCTAAGTGTTATAGTACATATATACATGTGTACATTTACCTTTGTGATTTAGCCCCTGTAAGTTCAAAGCAGTAATGTCACCATAGCACATTTTTCATATTTAACTGCACAAGTATTGACTTACATTATATTGTTTTTAGTAGTAGATGTGGAGTTAGATTAATAGACCTATACTTTCTTATGTATTCTCACGTTGATAGTCTATCTGAGGTCATTATTGTGGGGTCGATATTTGTGCAGGTAACATGTCTATACATGATATTGTGACATACAACCCCTCAAAAGCCAGGTCAGAGTGTTCACAATCTTGGTGCTGTGTTCAAAAGCAACCTCTCCTTCGTTCACCATGTGAAAGCAGTCACTAAATGTGTAATCTACTGCTTACCTATTTTTGAGAATATTATCCTTTTCTCCACTTTCCCGAAAGATTGCATTAGTCCTTCCAATAACACTATGTCGCTTGGATTACTGGCACAGCCTTCTTAATGGGCTCCCTTAGAATTTGCATGATAGACTGTACAGAATTCAAACCACGTAGCAAGGCTCGCTTGTGGCCCTAGACACAGGGATCATGTTAACATTCCCTCAAGTCACGCCATAAGCTACTCATTGAAAGGAGGTCCCTTAAAATGTGCATTGTACACAAATCTGTACATGGTTGTGCACCAGGTTACGTGGCCAAACTCTTTTAGTCCTAGTACTCATCCAAGTACTTTAGATCTTTCTCTGCAAGCCTCATTGATTGCCATGTACCTAAGCTACAAAACAAGTGAGGCAGAATTGTCCATTTATATGGCACCTCCCTCTGGAACGCCTTCCTCAGCAACAGACATTGTAAAAAGACTTAATAAAGTTCAGGAGAGGCCTACAGGTACATCTGTCCCACTCACCATATGGTCAGTACTCTTCAGATGTCATCTGGGTTTCTACTTGATTTTCCACAGTTCATTTACATTTACTTGGCCGTGTACCACCTAAGACTGACACACTAACGTTTAGCCATTCCCATTGAAGACATTTTCCACCCCTAGATTTCGAATATTTATTTTTGTTTATGCTGCTTCACCTCCATAGCACACTGATTGATCTGACGCCTTCATGAAATGACAAGTGTTCCATGAGGAAGCCATTCCAGGGTCGCAAGAGTTGCTCTCGTAATACTAATGGGTGTTGATAGGGTTGTTTTTCCCAAGAAGAAATTACAGGAATCTTCATATTGTTTTTTATTGTCAATTTCTTAGGTAACTCATAACACTTACAAGCTGCAGCACGATTTTAACCTCTGATCTGATTATTTTATGATTCAGAGAATGATGAATTTGACCTCTAAGATATTGTGTAAATTCTGTTAATTTATATATATAAAATAGCTGAATTTTCCTCAGAGTAGTATGGGCCTGATTTAGGGTATGTCAGAGTCTAGGGTATGTCTGAGGGGGAACTGTGCCGTAATTTTGCTTTGCTCCCATCCTGTAAAACTCATGGTTCCTCAGGCTCTATTTAGAGTTGGGGAAGAAAGCACTGGGTTTCCAATAGCAGAGGCTCGGTGGATCTCCCATTGGAAACCTATGACCCGACAGCCCATCCACCAGATGTTGACCTGCCTCGTTTAGGGTGGTGCTACCATCACTGGTCCTCCCAGCACATTCCTTGCTTGTCAGTTACATACAGGAAAAATTCACAAAGTCCCTCATGAAATAGAAAAAAATGTCCTGCGTGTTAGGCCATTGTTTAAAAAAAAATTTAAGATAAAACTGCAGCTTTCAGAGTTTCTTCTTGAAAAACAAAACAAGGTTGCCGAATGCCACATCAAATTAAGATGTACTACCTTCAATGGAGCCACTACAATGTTGGCTCCACGCAAGGCAGCAAGATCCAGCTCCAAGTGAGCAGATGCTATAGCCTTCCATGGGCCACCTGACATACCCAAAATCTAGTTTTAAGTGTCCATTCATATGTTTTATCATTCTGAGCATATATGTGCCAGCACTACAAAAATCTTACATATCAAATACATAGTTTTGCAAATTAAAGAGGAAATGTGTTGGTACTGTTATATTCAGAAAAAGGCCAAAATAAAAGCATAACTAGGCATAATCACATAAAATGAGTCACCTCTTGACACAGATTTGTTGAAAATGTTATTACTTCATGTTGACTATTTTGAGGATTTTCTATTTCCATCCATCCAAGATACTATCAACCAGCCAAAATACATAATTAAAGTGTCCAGTAGGGTTCCAATGGGACTAGAGGAAATAGCAGAGAAGATAGAGAAAAACAGAATGTTGCTTTAATCATACTTCCAACGATATGGACCCCATCTGATGCAGTGCTCTTTCTGAAGATCATTGGTTTTACTAATATAAAACTTGTAAATGTTCTTCTAATGGATATGCTTTTTATGGACTGTAATCTGAGCCAAATATTTGGGTTTGATTATCAAGGACATATCCAGGTAAGCCTAGCTGATTGGCAGCATATGTAAATCAACTAAAAAACAATTAATTATTTAGTAATAGAAAGATGATTTAAGGGAGCCCAAGAATCAAAGGCCTACAACCATCAAGAGACTTTTAAGGACTGGACGTTTCAGCTACCATTAGAGACACCAACCTGATGTAGCCAGAGTCCATCCTGGCTCCAGTGCCTTCCATACAGAAACTGAACTGAGATGCAAAGTCAACTGATCTGAGGACCGAATACTTCAGAACAATAATGGCTCAGAGTGGAACAGAATCAGAGCCTTGAAGCAGAGTGGTAAGAGAGCAAATAGAACGTATCAGACCAAAGAGATTGTAAGGTACACAGACCTTATACCGGAAAATGCAAAAGCTAAATCCAATGTGCGACCCACAGGATATGTGTCTTTATGTAATAACTGAGTGAGGGCACTGGCCTCCAAATGTGTTCATGTATGTATACATTTGTTAAATTATATCTCCAGATGGCATTAAAGAGATCCACTGTGTTCCCTTGGATCTCATAATTCCGTTGAGGCAAGTAAATTCAGTTACTGGCCAGATCAAAATTAGATGGGCCCTTATAAAGAGGGCATAGGAGTGATGGGTCCAAGATAGGTGTTAAGGTTCATTGTCAATCCCAGAGGGACAAGGTAGGTTTTATTGTCCCATAGTCAGTCAGTATGTGTGTGTAAATTATTAAGAGTTTGATAGAAACTCTTATATATAACAATCCAAGGAGTCAGGAAGCAGTTTTAGGTGAAACGTACTTCTAACAGGAGAGTCCATTTGAGCCCGAATATGGAATCTGTTTTGTTAATCCAGTGGGGCCCAGATTTAGGCTGAACAACAAAGTTGGGACTATGGGCCTCTCCAGCTCTTTAAAATATCCCAAGAAAATCTTTAGGCTTAGGCTTCCAGAGAATAGGCTCATATAAATGTAGAAACCAGCTGCTGAATCTGTTATTCTCTTTAATCTTTCTTGATAACACAATTTATTGATTTTTCTTGTGAACAAAACATAGTAAAGAGACTGTTCCAAGTGCATCACACACAAAATGTTACTCCACATACAATAACAACAGGACTTCACACAAGGGGGAACCCTCAACCTGTGAGGAACCCAAGTCCAAAGTATGCTATCCTCTTCTCCCAGATGTTGTGCTTCTGCTGACATCCTCGTTCCTGGTAAACTGCAGCTCCAACATAGCACATCAGTCCACTTGCCAGGGTGTGAGTGTGAGATGACTCCCACCTATGGGTGAATTCTGTTTTTGCAACAAGGGTAGCTACCCCTACCAGGGTAGGTTCAGATCTGGCCCTCCAGGTTCTCTAGGATACTCAAAATGCTGGCCCTCCACGTTAACTCCACCTTCCTGTCCAGGACTTGAGAGAGGGTTGCCTCCACTCCCCCCCAGAATCTCTGCAGTTGAGGACAGGACCAAACCATGAGGAAAAAGTCAGCATTTGGGGCGGGGCAGAGAAAACACGTCAAGTGCAGGAGTGCCATGGCATGCTACTTGTGCGAGGGTGTAAGATAAGAAGTAGGAAGGTAATGCATTTGGGGAATACGTAGTCTGGAAGAGACTGCAACATCTGAGGTGCTGCGCACATGTCTTGCCAGTCTATCTCCTCCAGGGAAAGTTCTGCTTCAGTGAGAGTAAGTCCCCCGGGTCATGAATGACTAGTGTGCAATAAATACAGGAAATCTACCCATGAACAACTTAGCCTTGAGTGGGCTAAATTCAGGAAAAATAGTGGAGTCTCGCAGGTGGCAGAACAGGGCGAGAGACAGCTGTGGCTATTTATGGAATTGGGAGTGCGCTAAGGAGAATTGCAGATGCAGCTCTTCGTTGGAAAGGAGATGGCCACACTGCCATATGTCTCCCAGGATAGTTAGCCCAATACTATTCCATCCCCTGAAGACCCTATGTTGCGCTGTGTCGTGTAGCTAGCATTCCTTCTACAGGGGGGTGAATTGCTTGATTGTCTTGTCCCATCCCGTGAAGTGCAGGGCAGCCCACCACACTTTCAATACCACCGCCATCAGGCATGTAAGGGATCAGGGTTTTGCATTACCATAGAGCACCCCATGACAGCATTCAGGCGCAAACTAGAAAATTCCAGTCGATAAGTTGGGTTGTCACAGCTCCCAGTAAGCCAGTCATTGATGACCACTAGTAGATCTAGTGTAGATGCCCAATAATAGTCAGACGTTGGCAGACCCGAGCCCCCCATCGTACGTCATCTTCCTACACCTACCCAGTGCTATGCGAGAATGGAGGTACCCCATAGAAAGTCGCGGATGGAAGCAGTGAGGGTCTGAAACCAACTATTGGGGATGGCATAAGGAAAGTGCTGAAGGTTATAGAGGAACCAGGGAAGGATCATCATCTTGAAGAAAGCTACCCCCAGCACACTTAGTGTCAGCCGATCCCACGGACAAGGGGCATGAGTTTGAGGCACCAGACCAGGTCCCGGTTCGTGAAGATGTGGAAGCTCAAGTATCGGAAGCTCAACCGTCGAATGGTTATGGGCCCCTGCTATCCCACCGTAAGATGATCCCCATAGATTGGGACGAGGAGGAACGTAATTCGATTAACTCTCAGACCAGAGGCCTTTTCATAAAGGCAAAGGATCTACAGCATTCAGGGCTCCGACAGATATGGGAGTTAGAGAAAGAGAAGGATATCGTCCGCATACAATGCAATTCTTTCCTCAGCTGATCGGCCCAACGCTACCCCTTATTGGCGCATCTATGCGAATGAGGCATGCCAATGGTTCAATGGCGAGAGGTGGCAGCCCTATTTGGTACCCCTGCCTATCGGGAACTCATCAGAGAGGACTCCATTAACTTGCACCTGTTCTTTAGGTGCGGTGTATAGTAAAATTATCTAGAGTCAGAACCTGGAGCCAAACCCTATTTGCTTGAGAACTTCGAGGAGGAAGGACCACCCTACTGTTTCGAAGGCCTGCTTAAAATAAGTTAGGAGAAGAGCACGCAATCCTCCCTTGGTTCCGGCACAAGCCAGGGCCACCTGAACGTGTTGTACATAGGTCCTGGTGCTTCAGTTGGGCATGAAGCCGCATTGGTCAGGATGGACCAGGGATGGCAGGACCTTCAGCCTGGTGGGTAATATCTTAGCATAGATCTGGCTTCCTTGTTGATTAAGGATACCGGTCAGTATTAAGAGCATTGCCACAACTGCTGCCCTGCTGTAGCAATAACCACTGTTATGGAGATGTCAGAAGTGCCCCTTGGTGAATGCCACCGAGTACATATCTAGTAAAGAGGGGTTAAGCACATTGTTGTATTTTCAGTTGAACTTCATGGGGTACCCATCAGGCCCGGTAGTTTTACCGGCTTTCATAGCAATTACAGCGGATGTGATTTCATCCACTGTCAGTGGTTCCTCTAAATAGGGGCGGAGTGTGGGGGAGAGTTGCGACTGGAAGTCTCTTTAATCTTTGAAGCATGGGTGTTAGGATGTCATGTTGGTTCCTGGAGGCCTTTCTCGGAACAACTGGAGTTGGACTTGAAGATCTTGAGTAAACACCCAGGAGTGAATACTTTAAGGGCCCTGTTAGCAATGATATTTTGGGGTACCTAAACTAGCATGCACATAGCTCTCTTTTACATTCTCTTATCTGCTTTTGCAAATTGGCCCCAAATCATCTAAAATTAGATTATTAAGTGGATATTCAGGGCATAATCTTGTACAATTAGTGCAGTTAAAAAGTACCGTGCCCTCTTTGAATGCAACTAATAAGGAGTTTGAGTTCTCATGGCAAATTCACGTAGGCATGTAAGAGTATGTAAAATAGTTGTGAATGTTTTTGTGAATTAGCACCTTAGAGACTTTTGCACTATCCATAGAGCCTTGAAAGTGCGGGGGATGATGATGTCATTTCCTCTTAAACTGATAGCTGCCATGTGGCATTATTCAGGCCCCTTTGAGGCTTTACAAGTGTCTTTTTGGGGTCTGGTTTAAGAGGAGTCCGGTTAGCCTCAGCTGCATGATACATTTGCAAGAGACAAGCTGTTGGAAAGGGACCATGAAGGAAAATACTTGTGGAGGAGAAGGAATGCATTCTTAGCGCTGTTACTTTGTGGAGCAAAGAACTTTCTGTCAGACAGGATGGTCAGTCGCTTATCTTTGTAAATGTCTCTTTTGTTGAGCAGGGATTAAGGCCAGGTTAAAGGAAATCTGCATATATGTACATTGTGATTCAGAAAAGGGGGTGGTGATGAACAGAGTGCCTGAATTAAGCAGACCACTCTTACCCAGTCCAAAGATCAGGGCTTGATCCATCACCGTTTTTTAGCTCACTGCACCATCCCAGCTCAGAACTTGGCTATATGCAAATTAGTCTGTTCCTGTCCCAGTGCATGATGGGAACAGGGCAAACCAAACTACCAAGCCAATTCTTATACTGGGAAGGAAACAAGCTTCCGGGGACCGGTTTCTGCCATTTCAGGCGTCGTCGGCCCGGCTTGCTTGAATCCTGATGGTGCAATGAGCAAGGGACTCACATCTGAGTATACCCTTCCACGCTTATGGTGGACAAAAATGATTCAGAAAAGGGGGTGGTGATGAACAGAGTGCCTGAATTAAGCAGACCACTCTTACCCAGTCCAAAGATCAGGGCTTGATCCATCACCGTTTTTTAGCTCACTGCACCATCCCAGCTCAGAACTTGGCTATATGCAAATTAGTCTGTTCCTGTCCCAGTGCATGATGGGAACAGGGCAAACCAAACTACCAAGCCAATTCTTATACTGGGAAGGAAACAAGCTTCCGGGGACCGGTTTCTGCCATTTCAGGCGTCGTCGGCCCGGCTTGCTTGAATCCTGATGGTGCAATGAGCAAGGGACTCACATCTGAGTATACCCTTCCACGCTTATGGTGGACAAAAATGATTCAGAAAAGGGGGTGGTGATGAACAGAGTGCCTGAATTAAGCAGACCACTCTTACCCAGTCCAAAGATCAGGGCTTGATCCATCACTGTTTTTTAGCTCACTGCACCATCCCAGCTCAGAACTTGGCTATATGCAAATTAGTCTGTTCCTGTCCCAGTGCATGATGGGAACAGGGCAAACCAAACTACCAAGCCAATTCTTATACTGGGAAGGAAACAAGCTTCCGGGGACCGGTTTCTGCCATTTCAGGCGTCGTCGGCCCGGCTTGCTTGAATCCTGATGGTGCAATGAGCAAGGGACTCACATCTGAGTATACCCTTCCACGCTTATGGTGGACAAAAATGATTCAGAAAAGGGGGTGGTGATGAACAGAGTGCCTGAATTAAGCAGACCACTCTTACCCAGTCCAAAGATCAGGGCTTGATCCATCACCGTTTTTTAGCTCACTGCACCATCCCAGCTCAGAACTTGGCTATATGCAAATTAGTCTGTTCCTGTCCCAGTGCATGATGGGAACAGGGCAAACCAAACTACCAAGCCAATTCTTATACTGGGAAGGAAACAAGCTTCCGGGGACCGGTTTCTGCCATTTCAGGCGTCGTCGGCCCGGCTTGCTTGAATCCTGATGGTGCAATGAGCAAGGGACTCACATCTGAGTATACCCTTCCACGCTTATGGTGGACAAAAATGATTCAGAAAAGGGGGTGGTGATGAACAGAGTGCCTGAATTAAGCAGACCACTCTTACCCAGTGCAAAGATCAGGGCTTGATCCAGCACCGTTTTTTAGCTCACTGCACCATCCCAGCTCAGAACTTGGCTATATGCAAATTAGTCTGTTCCTGTCCCAGTGCATGATGGGAACAGGGCAAACCAAACTACCAAGCCAATTCTTATACTGGGAAGGAAACAAGCTTCCGGGGACCGGTTTCTGCCATTTCAGGCGTCGTCGGCCCGGCTTGCTTGAATCCTGATGGTGCAATGAGCAAGGGACTCACATCTGAGTATACCCTTCCACGCTTATGGTGGACAAAAATGATTCCGAAAAGGGGGTGGTGATGAACAGAGTGCCTGAATTAAGCAGACCACTCTTACCCAGTCCAAAGATCAGGGCTTGATCCATCACCGTTTTTTAGCTCACTGCACCATCCCAGCTCAGAACTTGGCTATATGCAAATTAGTCTGTTCCTGTCCCAGTGCATGATGGGAACAGGGCAAACCAAACTACCAAGCCAATTCTTATACTGGGAAGGAAACAAGCTTCCGGGGACCGGTTTCTGCCATTTCAGGCGTCGTCGGCCCGGCTTGCTTGAATCCTGATGGTGCAATGAGCAAGGGACTCACATCTGAGTATACCCTTCCACGCTTATGGTGGACAAAAATGATTCAGAAAAGGGGGTGGTGATGAACAGAGTGCCTGAATTAAGCCGACCACTCTTACCCAGTCCAAAGATCAGGGCTTGATCCATCACCGTTTTTTAGCTCACTGCACCATCCCAGCTCAGAACTTGGCTATATGCAAATTAGTCTGTTCCTGTCCCAGTGCATGATGGGAACAGGGCAAACCAAACTACCAAGCCAATTCTTATACTGGGAAGGAAACAAGCTTCCGGGGACCGGTTTCTGCCATTTCAGGCGTCGTCGGCCCGGCTTGCTTGAATCCTGATGGTGCAATGAGCAAGGCACTCACATCTGAGTATACCCTTCCACGCTTATGGTGGACAAAAATGATTCAGAAAAGGGGGTGGTGATGAACAGAGTGCCTGAATTAAGCAGACCACTCTTACCCAGTCCAAAGATCAGGGCTTGATCCATCACCGTTTTTTAGCTCACTGCACCATCCCAGCTCAGAACTTGGCTATATGCAAATTAGTCTGTTCCTGTCCCAGTGCATGATGGGAACAGGGCAAACCAAACTACCAAGCCAATTCTTATACTGGGAAGGAAACAAGCTTCCGGGGACCGGTTTCTGCCATTTCAGGCGTCGTCGGCCCGGCTTGCTTGAATCCTGATGGTGCAATGAGCAAGGGACTCACATCTGAGTATACCCTTCCACGCTTATGGTGGACAAAAATGATTCAGAAAAGGGGGTGGTGATAAACAGAGTGCCTGAATTAAGCAGACCACTCTTACCCAGTCCAAAGATCAGGGCTTGATCCATCACCGTTTTTTGCTCACTGCACCATCCCAGCTCAGAACTTGGCTATATGCAAATTAGTCTGTTCCTGTCCCAGTGCATGATGGGAACAGGGCAAACCAAACTACCAAGCCAATTCTTATACTGGGAAGGAAACAAGCTTCCGGGGACCGGTTTCTGCCATTTCAGGCGTCGTCGGCCCGGCTTGCTTGAATCCTGATGGTGCAATGAGCAAGGGACTCACATCTGAGTATACCCTTCCACGCTTATGGTGGACAAAAATGATGACTGGGTAGGAGTGTTCTGATTAACTCAGATACTCTGTCCATCACCACCCCCTTTTTGAAATTATTTTGGCCACCATAAGTGTGGAAGGGTATGCTCAGACATGAGTCCCTTGATCACTGCACCATCAGGATTCAAGCAAGCCGAGCCGAAGACGGCTGTAATGCCAGAAACCGGTCCCCGGAAGCTTGTTTCCTTTCCAGTGAAGAATTGGCTTGGTAGTTTGGTCTGCCCTGTTCCCATGATGCACTGGGCCAGGGACAGACTAATTTGCATATAGCCAGGTTCTGAACTGGGATGGTGCAGTGAGCTAAAAAACGGTGATGGATCAAGCCCTGATCTGTTGACTGGGTAGGAGTGTTCTGATTAACTCCGATACTCTGTCCATCACCACCCCCTTTTTGAAATTATTTTGGCCACCATAAGTGTGGAAGGGTATGCTCAGACATGAGTCCCTTGATCACTGCACCATCAGGATTCAAGCAAGCCGGGCCGAAGACGGCTGTAATGCCAGAAACCGGTCCCAGGAAGCTTGTTTCCTTTCCAGTGAAGAATTGGCTTGGTAGTTTGGTCTGCCCTGTTCCCTTGATGCACTGGGCCAGGGACAGACTAATTTGCATATAGCCAGGTTCTGAACTGGGATGGTGTAGTGAGCTAAAAAACGGTGATGGATCAAGCCCTGATCTGTTGACTAGGTAGGAGTGTTCTGATTAACTCAGATACTCTGTCCATCACCACCCCCTTTTTGAAATTATTTTGGCCACCATAAGTGTGGAAGGGTATGCTCAGACATGAGTCCCTTGATCACTGCACCATCAGGATTCAAGCAAGCCGGGCCGAAGACGGCTGTAATGCCAGAAACCGGTCCCCGGAAGCTTGTTTCCTTTCCAGTGAAGAATTGGCTTGGTAGTTTGGTCTGCCCTGTTCCCATGATGCACTGGGCCAGGGACAGACTAATTTGCATATAGCCAGGTTCTGAACTGGGATGGTGCAGTGAGCTAAAAAACGGTGATGGATCAAGCCCTGATCTGTTGACTGGGTAGGAGTGTTCTGATTAACTCAGATACTCTGTCCATCACCACCCCCTTTTTAAATTATTTTGGCCACCATAAGTGTGGAAGGGTATGCTCAGACATGAGTCCCTTGATCACTGCACCATCAGGATTCAAGCAAGCCGGGCCGAAGACGGCTGTAATGCCAGAAACCGGTCCCCGGAAGCTTGTTTCCTTTCCAGTGAAGAATTGGCTTGGTAGTTTGGTCTGCCCTGTTCCCATGATGCACTGGGCCAGGGACAGACTAATTTGCATATAGCCAGGTTCTGAACTGGGATGGTGCAGTGAGCTAAAAAACGGTGATGGATCAAGCCCTGATCTGTTGACTGGGTAGGAGTGTTCTGATTAACTCAGATACTCTGTCCATCACCACCCCCTTTTTGAAATTATTTTGGCCACCATAAGTGTGGAAGGGTATGCTCAGACATGAGTCCCTTGATCACTGCACCATCAGGATTCAAGGAAGCCGGGCCGAAGACGGCTGTAATGCCAGAAACCGGTCCCCGGAAGCTTGTTTCCTTTCCAGTGAAGAATTGGCTTGGTAGTTTGGTCTGCCCTGTTCCCATGATGCACTGGGCCAGGGACATCCTAATTTGCATATAGCCAGGTTCTAAACTGGGATGGTGCAGTGAGCTAAAAAACGGTGATGGATCAAGCCCTGATCTGTTGACTGGGTAGGAGTGTTCTGATTAACTCAGATACTCTGTCCATCACCACCCCCTTTTTGAAATTATTTTGGCCACCATAAGTGTGGAAGGGTATGCTCAGACATGAGTCCCTTGATCACTGCACCATCAGGATTCAAGCAAGCCGGGCCGAAGACGGCTGTAATGCCAGAAACCGGTCCCCGGAAGCTTGTTTCCTTTCCAGTGAAGAATTGGCTTGGTAGTTTGGTCTGCCCTGTTCCCATGATGCACTGGGCCAGGGACAGACTAATTTGCATATAGCCAGGTTTTGAACTGGGATGGTGCAGTGAGCTAAAAAACGGTGATGGATCAAGCCCTGATCTGTTGACTGGGTAGGAGTGTTCTGATTAACTCAGATACTCTGTCCATCACCACCCCCTTTTTGAAATTATTTTGGCCACCATAAGTGTAGAAGGGTATGCTCAGACATGAGTCCCTTGATCACTGCACCATCAGGATTCAAACAAGCCGGGCCGAAGACGGCTGTAATGCCAGAAACCGGTCCCCGGAAGCTTGTTTCCTTTCCAGTGAAGAATTGGCTTGGTAGTTTGGTCTGCCCTGTTCCCATGATGCACTGGGCCAGGGACATCCTAATTTGCATATAGCCAGGTTCTGAACTGGGATGGTGCAGTGAGCTATAAAACGGTGATGGATCAAGCCCTGATCTGTTGACTGGGTAGGAGTGTTCTGATTAACTCAGATACTCTGTCCATCACCACCCCCTTTTTGAAATTATTTTGGCCACCATAAGTGTGGAAGGGTATGCTCAGACATGAGTCCCTTGATCACTGCACCATCAGGATTCAAGCAAGCCGGGCCGAAGACGGCTGTAATGCCAAAAACCGGTCCCCGGAAGCTTGTTTCCTTTCCAGTGAAGAATTGGCTTGGTAGTTTGGTCTGCCCTGTTCCCATGATGCACTGGGCCAGGGACAGACTAATTTGCATATAGCCAGGTTCTGAACTGGGATGGTGCAGTGAGCTAAAAAACGGTGATGGATCAAGCCCTGATCTGTTGACTGGGTAGGAGTGTTCTGATTAACTCAGATACTCTGTACATCACCACCCCCTTTTTGAAATTATTTTGGCCACCATAAGTGTGGAAGGGTATGCTCAGACATGAGTCCCTTGATCACTGCACCATCAGGATTCAAGCAAGCCGGGCCGAAGACGGCTGTAATGCCAGAAACCGGTCCCCGGAAGCTTGTTTCCTTTCCAGTGAAGAATTGGCTTGGTAGTTTGGTATGCCCTGTTCCCATGATGCACTGGGCCAGGGACAGACTAATTTGCATATAGCCAGGTTCTGAACTGGGATGGTGCAGTGAGCTAAAAAACGGTGATGGATCAAGCCCTGATCTGTTAACTGGGTAGGAGTGTTCTGATTAACTCAGATACTCTGTCCATCACCACCCCCTTTTTGAAATTATTTTGGCCACCATAAGTGTGGAAGGGTATGCTCAGACATGAGTCCCTTGATCACTGCACCATCAGGATTCAAGCAAGCCGGGCCGAAGACGGCTGTAATGCCAGAAACCGGTCCCCGGAAGCTTGTTTCCTTTCCAGTGAAGAATTGGCTTGGTAGTTTGGTCTGCCCTGTTCCCATGATGCACTGGGCCAGGGACAGACTAATTTGCATATAGCCAGGTTCTGAACTGGGATGGTGCAGTGAGCTAAAAAACGGTGATGGATCAAGCCCTGATCTGTTGTCTGGGTAGGAGTGTTCTGATTAACTCAGATACTCTGTCCATCACCACCCCCTTTTTGAAATTATTTTGGCCACCATAAGTGTGGAAGGGTATGCTCAGACATGAGTCCCTTGATCACTGCACGATCAGGATTCAAGCAAGCCGGGCTGAAGACGGCTGTAATGCCAGAAACCGGTCCCCGGAAGCTTGTTTCCTTTCCAGTGAAGAATTGGCTTGGTAGTTTGGTCTGCCCTGATCCCATGATGCACTGGGCCAGGGACAGACTAATTTGCATATAGCCAGGTTCTGAACTGGGATGGTGCAGTGAGCTAAAAAACGGTGATGGATCAAGCCCTGATCTGTTGACTGGGTAGGAGTGTTCTGATTAACTCAGATACTCTGTCCATCACCACCCCCTTTTTGAAATTATTTTGGCCACCATAAGTGTGGAAGGGTATGCTCAGACATGAGTCCCTTGATCACTGCACCATCAGGATTCAAGCAAGCCGGGCCGAAGACGGCTGTAATGCCAGAAACCGGTCCCCGGAAGCTTGTTTCCTTTCCAGTGAAGAATTGGCTTGGTAGTTTGGTCTGCCCTGTTCCCATGATGCACTGGGCCAGGGACAGACTAATTTGCATCTAGCCAGGTTCTGAACTGGGATGGTGCAGTGAGCTAAAAAACGGTGATGGATCAAGCCCTGATCTGTTGACTGGGTAGGAGTGTTCTGATTAACTCAGATACTCTGTCCATCACCACCCCCTTTTTGAAATTATTTTGGCCACCATAAGTGTGGAAGGGTATGCTCAGACATGAGTCCCTTGATCACTGCACCATCAGGATTCAAGCAAGCCGGGCCGAAGACGGCTGTAATGCCAGAAACCGGTCCCCGGAAGCTTGTTTCCTTTCCAGTGAAGAATTGGCTTGGTAGTTTGGTCTGCCCTGTTCCCATGATGCACTGGGCCAGGGACATCCTAATTTGCATATAGCCAGGTTCTGAACTGGGATGGTGCAGTGAGCTATAAAACGGTGATGGATCAAGCCCTGATCTGTTGACTGGGTAGGAGTGTTCTGATTAACTCAGATACTCTGTCCATCACCACCCCCTTTTTGAAATTATTTTGGCCACCATAAGTGTGGAAGGGTATGCTCAGACATGAGTCCCTTGATCACTGCACCATCAGGATTCAAGCAAGCCGGGCCGAAGACGGCTGTAATGCCAAAAACCGGTCCCCGGAAGCTTGTTTCCTTTCCAGTGAAGAATTGGCTTGGTAGTTTGGTCTGCCCTGTTCCCATGATGCACTGGGCCAGGGACAGACTAATTTGCATATAGCCAGGTTCTGAACTGGGATGGTGCAGTGAGCTAAAAAACGGTGATGGATCAAGCCCTGATCTGTTGACTGGGTAGGAGTGTTCTGATTAACTCAGATACTCTGTACATCACCACCCCCTTTTTGAAATTATTTTGGCCACCATAAGTGTGGAAGGGTATGCTCAGACATGAGTCCCTTGATCACTGCACCATCAGGATTCAAGCAAGCCGGGCCGAAGACGGCTGTAATGCCAGAAACCGGTCCCCGGAAGCTTGTTTCCTTTCCAGTGAAGAATTGGCTTGGTAGTTTGGTCTGCCCTGTTCCCATGATGCACTGGGCCAGGGACAGACTAATTTGCATATAGCCAGGTTCTGAACTGGGATGGTGCAGTGAGCTAAAAAACGGTGATGGATCAAGCCCTGATCTGTTGACTGGGTAGGAGTGTTCTGATTAACTCAGATACTCTGTCCATCACCACCCCCTTTTTGAAATTATATGTACATTGTGGCAAATTATGTGCACTTCCAGGTTGACAAGTGTCCATATAAATATTCGAAAGGATTGTCAAAGGGGGAAGAACTTGAGTGAGTAGTTATTCATGCAGACATTAAAAGCGGTTACTAACAGCCAGATTCATCAAGCGGAAATCGGCTCACAAAGAGCCAGATTCTGAGAATCTCGCCCTTTGCGAGCGCTATTTTTCCATTTGGGATTCATCATCCCAAATGCAAAAAATCGCAATTTTAGAAATCTCTAAATTGCGAATTATTGCATTTAAGGAATCTCAATTTGAGATTCCTTAAATGCAATTCATGAACCATTTCAAAATTGCGAATTCGCAATCTGGGGCCGCTATTTACCGCGAAGTCTAACTACGTGGTAAATAGCGAAAACTTCGAAAAATGCACTTCAGTGCATTTTTCTAAGTTGTATGTTACACACACACATGTCCTTTGGACATGTGTGTGCGCAACACCAGTGTACCTTACCATTTTAGGGTTGCTACAGGGTGTCCTTTGAATCGCCTTTAGGCCCATTGGAATGAATGGGAAAGCCATTCCTTATTTGCGATTAGCAATTACCGAATCGCAAATAAGGAAGCAGGAGAAATCGGAAAACATATTCCGATTTCTACATGCATCCTGTTTTGCGAGTCTTTAATAGCGATTCCTTAAAAATCGCTATTAAGGACTCGCAAAACGGGACTTTGATGAATCTGGGGGTAAGTAACTTGGGATGATCGTAGAAAGATTTTTTGAGCAAATAAAACAGGAGATATATATCAGGAAACGTACTAGAAGGCTGCAAATTGCATAAACGGCAAATGCTAAATGTGTAAATACATTTATTACAAATTGAATCATTTAAAGTCTTGCCCCAGGTGCCTGTGGTTGACAAAATCTGCCGTAACTACTGAAGCACCTTCACACACTGCCTTTGTAGCTGCATATTGTTTGCTCCATGTTAATTTTCCAATGTTTGATTATTAAGACTCAATACTTTTTCTGATCGAGGATGCTTGCATTCTTTAAAGTTTTATTAATCATATCAGTCTAAATAATGTTCAACAACTCGCAATTTTGCTTTGTTTACACAAGTTAACACGATTGTGGAAACCCTTCGAACCATTTTTCTAGTGGTATCTTCTATACATTTCGGACATAAGTCCTTTTTCAGGGGTATATTTTACAATCGAGTGACCTTTTTTAAACAGATGTTTAAAAAAGTTTTGTTTGTATGTGAAAATAGGGAGACATAGTCCCTGATGAAGAACATAGGTGCTATTTATCGCACCTGATAATTAATTATATAACTAGGTACTTTATTTATCAGGTGTGATAAGTAGCACCTATTACGAGTTAGTAGGGAATAAAATGCAGATTTTGGTATTTAACTCAACAAAATCCGCATAATACAGTAAGTACCATATGCTTTCCCGCCAATAAATTTTGACAGGTTTGTCCTCCCGAAATGTAATGAAGATTGAGTTATTTAATGTATTTGATAATTATTGCATACTATAAATACCTTCCAACTCGTAACTCCAACCTGTGCAGTAATAGAGGTGTACCCACTAATAGGAATACACCGACCGACTCATAATCAGGCCCTAAGAAGTAAAAACATGTGAGCTCAAATAGCCAGAGTAACATCCCAATGATAGACACCTTGTGGTATTGTTGCCTACCATTGGCTGTTAAAAATAAAGATCATTCTGTACAGTAAGCCATATTGAACAGCCACAGACAAGGGAACAGAATATCATATAACATACATGCTAAAGTAACGAATGTGAACATTCAGTTATTTGCCACTGATGAACACATGGTAGCAATTAATGAGATAACGATAAAAATGCCTGGAGATGCCGCTCGCCACAGTGAACGTTATTATGAATAACAAGCGAAACCTTGAAAAGTCTGACCATTCGTCTCTGAGACCTGCACTCTGCGGTTTCGCAAAAGCCTCAAAACTTTCCTGTTTCCTGCTTAATCGCATTTGAACTGGCCAGGGGTTAATTGGTGGGGTCTGGACAAGCGCTGGGATGCCCGAGGGTAACTACGCGCTATATAAAATTTTAAATAAATTTAAATAAATAAATAAATACTTATGTGGTATAGTAACCAGTGGCGGCTCACAGAGGGAGTGCTGCGGGGCGGTGTGGAGGAGTGGCAGGGTGGGGGGTAGTGGAGTCGGACGTAGGACGGCCAGGAGTAAAGTAAGTAAATAAATAAATAAAAATATTTACCTTGCGTTCACTGCATCGCCAACTCGTTAGAGAGTATAAGGGGGCTATATACATTGATACATTAATTCAACCGACTAGCATCAGGCAACGCTTCTCTTCAAGAGATATCTAGGGGTGAGACACCAGCGGATTATATTGCAGGGTGATAAGATGTTCATTGAAAGAAATAGGTAAAGCTGAATCACAAAATGCTGTGGAAATAAATACATTTTAAATACCAAAGAGAGAAAAATTTAGGAAGAACATCCTCCAAGGGCTAGGGTTAGCCAGCCCCGCCATCTGTACATTTTCATCATGAATGATCGCTGTAAATAGGTCTGTGTTTATCATTCAACAGTACATTCTCATAAATGAATCTGTTTAATAGATCTTAAAATTAACATTGGGAGCGGTTATCTGCACAACAATAGTATTCAGATTCTTAATGTATTCCTAACTTTGCTTCATATTTCAAACAGACTTTATTCAGCTTTGAAGTAGGTTTTCCCCTTCGGTCATTTGTGTGTAAAAAATAGGTTGTTCACATGGTTTAGACTTCAAGAGGATTCTTGTAACAATGGCGCCCTGGTGCCTTCAAAGTCAGCACAGCATGGACTCTAACGTGCATGCATTGATCTCAGAATGTTGAGAAACCCTATTGATCTTGAAAAGCCAGGAATACAAATCCCAAAAGAGAAGATAATCATTTATTGTTAATGGTCTTTTTTATTAGGCTTCCTGAGCTGGAAGAATGCTTGTAGGGTTGTTCAATTCTTATAATTCAACAGGATCTTCCGGGAATTGTTGCAGTTTGCATCCCTTATGTCTGCTTGCCAAAACTCCTGAGCTTTTTTTTTTTACCTGGTAATAATTATTTTCAAATGACATTAGGATTCCAACGTCAGTTCCTGCACTGCACTTTATAGATCAGGGGCCTCATTTATGAAAAGTGACGCATCGTTGAGTGAAAACAGCGATGCGTCACTTTTCACTGCGCTCTCCCTGCGACATGATTGATGCGTCATATTTATAATATGACGCATCATGTCGCAAGGAGCTACAGATACGTCAGTATTTCTGACGTATCTTTAGGCGCAAAAGTGACGCATTGCTGGAGTGTGTCACAAAAGTGACACAACTCCAGCAATACTTCCTTTCACATGGGGAAAGCCCCATGTGAAAGGGCTTGAGTCAGTCTTACGCCTGTTGTGAGGCAGGCGCAAGATTTTGACGCAACAGCATCCTAAAAGTGACGCAGTGAAATCTCATAGATTTCACTGAGTCACTATTACGAGGCTTTTTGCGGGTGAACGCCCCCTCTGCATACATTATACCTGACGCAGGTATAATGTAGCGCAGGGGTTTACAAAGTGATGCATCTGCTTAGATGCGTCACTTTGTAAATAGTGCGCATCAGGAGGCATGTTTTACGCCCCCGATGCGTCACAAAAAGTGACGCATAGGAAGCGCAAAACTCACACAAGGCCTCATAAATGAGGCCCCAGGTGTTCTGTTTTTGTGTATTTGTATTTCATTCGAATTATCAAACACATAGACTGAAACTGTGATGTATTCCTATAGGTTCTGTATCGATCCCCCTATTCCTGACCCTATTCTGGTTAACAAGTTAACTAGCAGCCATCCCATGAGGCAGAAACCCCCATGATGCAGGAACCGTTATCTGATAAAGCCACACTACGGCACAGGAACGTGTTATCTGATTAAGTCATAACGCTTGCCATCTAATTAGACAAGCGATATTCCTCCAGCCCCTGATAAGGCATACGGAGTTCTCAAAACAAATCAAACCTATGACAGACCTGGGAAAAACCCTGCGGCCATTGTTTTGATTTCACCGAGAACTTCAGCAAAAGAATGTGCTAACGACCAAGTCGTATGACATCCTTATTGACGTATCTATGTCCATCCTTACGTCAATCTCGGCACCTTAAAGGTATAAATATTACCGATATTGCCCTATGCAAACACACGCGGTGGTGACGAGATCGGAGCAGCCAGACTTGCCGAAGCCCAGAGCAGAGCAGACCCCGCTGGCGCAGCCCCGCCTTCCTGACGCGCTGAGAACGAGACGCTGCTTTCTCCTGCCGAGAAATCCAGCTCCGGCGCTTCCGGGTAGCCCTCGCAGGCAGCCTGGAATATCGAGACCAGAGACGAGAGATACCATCCCTTATTCATCCTAGATTCCAGGTACAGAACTGAATAACCCCTTGCAGAGAATTCTTTAGTCAGTCACTTGGCAAAACAAACTTAACTTAAACTGCTACTTTCTATTCCCGCCCACGTATTAGGCTTAGGTCAGGTACACGGGGTAGGCGTAGTCAGAAACACCAGTTGAGTACGATTAGTCAAATGTAAATGTGTATGTATTCATTTTATTCATTTTATTCATTTTAAACCTTCATATGGCTTAGAAACCATATCAATGTTTTTACAGTATTATTTTATACTTCTTTTTTATTGTATGCACTTTACTTAACCATAAGTATTGCAATAATATCGATCCATTTCTCTTGTATGAGAAAAGAGACTGATCAATAAATAACATCTTTTATTGAACACGCCCGTCTCTTCCTTTTCTCTACAATCTGGTGAGACTAAGAATGCACGTACTGACTGAGTAAAATAAGTCGTCTTTTGTTTTCACACGACTCTAGAGATACACTCTTGATTAGGGGAGAGCAAAGTTGTCATGTTCTATGGTTGTCAGAAACTAAATCCCTTCTTGTCTATCGAGGGAGGTTCAACTCCTCCTTGCCTATTCGAGAAAGTTTCTAGTGAACTCTGAGCTAGCTGGCAAAATCCCAAAACTTTAAGTCTAATATCGACAGTAGTAGACCTAGTTAACGTCTGGTCTAGGCCTATACTATTGAAGGTATTATTCCAATGCGCAGAGCCTATTGGGATAATAGGAACTACACTACATGGCGCCCAACGCGTTTGGAAGGGCGATAAAACTAACGTAAGACATTTAGAGTAACTCAGTCGTGCTTTTTCACTCAGACCCCTTTTCCCATAATACTCCAAAGACGTCTGGAGTGGGTAAAAGGTAATATCCGCCAGACCTCGCAGGAGGAAACTCCTATGTATGGTCCTTGGTTTAGTCAACGTTGAAGGATACACTGTTCCAAAATATTGTGCATCTAATCTTTGTTTCCATAAGAAACCTGATCTGCAAACAAACTAAATAACCTTCCTGTCGGTAAAATGGTAGACAGTGATGAAGAAAGAGAGACAGTTAGGATAGCAACTGAACTCGCAGCAGCTGATAATGCACTGCAAGATGCTGACCCGGATATAATACTCATCCCGGTCATCAAGAGGAAATCTATAACTTTAAAACTTATAGAAAATGGACTGACACCTAGAGGTGGCACAGTCATATTCGTAATTGAGGCACACGAATATCGGCAGACAGAGGTATATTATTCATGGATACATTTTCCAGCAGCAAATGCTGTAACAAAGTACTTCCACTATTACAAAACAGAGGACCCTCCTAATGAGTACACTCCTATCGAGGAGGTGGAAGTACCACTTAAATTTCAAGAGCATCTGCTCTTATTTAATGGCGCCCTAAAACATAATAATCACATCACCAGGCTCGGTCCATTAGGTAGACCAGGAGCAACGTGGCCGGTCCTAGCCGGATACACACCACATCCAGACATCAATGGGATGTCTCAAGCAGAGCTTTTAACACAGCTAAAACAATTAATAAAATTACATAGACAATTAGTCCAATATGTGATGCGGACTTCAACAATTCAACCAGCAATTAAAATTCCACAGCTGACCCCTCACCAGGGGAACACAAATAAAATTACACCACAGAACATACAATCCTGCCTAGGTAAAGTACCAGCTAAACGGGAACAAATACCATTCTGGTTAGCACAAAAAATCACCCAAATAGAGGCGGTGTTTCCAGACACCACCTCGTTAGAAAAACACAGGATTCTGACTATCTGTCTTCCAATGGGAATCACACCACACGTGGAGGACTGTGACACTTGGGGTACAGTCTTTGCTTCCATCTACACAAAAACGCACGGTGTTCCATCCATTTCGGTAATACCAGATGTGCTAAAACAAATTCAAGACGAATACGGTCCAGAACCCGCTTTAACTCTTGGTATGAAATTACTAAAAGACTTCAAGCAGGTCTCGGCTATATTATTAGCCAACATAAAGGGAGAAGCAGCAAACGTGGCGATCCGCCAGAGGTTAAAGGAGACAGATATAGCAGACCAACCAGCTGAAATTGCCAGAATTATAGAAAAATCCTATGAGGAACTAGGTAGAGATAGTTTAGGTGGAATACCAGTAAAACCACAACTGATTGAAAGTCCTGAAAAAATATTTTTTAATAATAATTCAACATCACAAAAAAAGAGCTGGGATGGAAACAAACAATCCAATCCTAAAGAAAAGAAATTCCAGTCCAGAGGAAGGTCTCCTCGGCGGAGAGAAAAATCTCCGAACCAAAGACACAGGTCACCCCAAAGTGACCCCTCTGGGAAAAGATATAACCTTAGAAATAGGGATAATATAAAGAAGCCTGATAGATATCAAGACATTGATACACGTCCCTCTCAATCTTTTCAGACTTCCTCGCAGAAATCGGAAAGAAGAGGACGATCAGAACAAAGAGAAGAGCACGCCAAGTCCAAAGACAAGGAACCTGCTCATCTAAAAAAGAAATTACAATTTCCAAAAAAGAAGGTAGCCAGTATCAAGGTAGTTAACAATGCCGAGAATACTGAGGACACAACTGAAAAACGGAGAATGGGCTCAGACAATGCTAGACAGCGCAGCAGAAGTGAGCATAGCTCGCAAAGTCCTTATGAATCATCTGGAGACAGTGGACACGAATGAATATCTTCAAGTGGAAACTGCAGACACCAGAGTTAGCAAACCTCACAAAATATATGAAATAACTTTACGTATAGAAGGGGATAAGACTAGAAAAATAAGGGGACTATTTTGGGATAATCTCTCCAAGGGCTATGACATCCTTCTAGCTGAAAAAGACTGGCCACCAGAGTTTGTCAGGGAGTGCCCTCATGGCGAAGAAATAATTATGCCTGCCTTCTCAAATCATATCCCAATTCATAAAAAATACACACTTGCCAGAAAGTGGGCAGTAGCTCAAGCTCCTGCTTTATATAAAAATCATGTAGGATGGGATGAGGACTCTCCTCCTCACAAAATCCAGTTAAAATCACAACCTACTGCACAAAGACAGTACCCAATTAAGCAAGAAGCTAAAAAACAGGTAAAAGAAATCCTAGATCAATTAGAATATCAGGGGGTGATTGAAACTTGCACCTCACAAATGAACAACCCTTTGTTTCCGGTCTCCAAACCAGACAATTCATATCGTCTAGTTTTGGATTACCGACACCTTAACTCATGTTGCAAAACTTTTGCAGTGCAAAACTCGCATAGTGCTGCACTAATGAATAACATAGTGCGCAAAAAATACAAAACAACATTAGACATCTCTAATGGATTCTTTTGTCAAACCATAGCACCAGAGAGCAGATATTTGTCTGCATTCTCAATAAATGGCACTCAAAAACAATTCTGTCGGTTAGCCCAGGGGTACAAGAATAGCCCAGGGGTATTTTCAGCGAGAGTAACAGAATTACTACAAACATATGATGACGAAGCATTATCTTATGTCGACGACATATACTTAACAGATGATGACTTGGATACTCACTTGAAGAGAGTGAACACCATAATACTTGGGTTCGCAGCAGAGGGTTACAAATTCAACTTTAAAAAATCCAGAATTGCCCATCTAACAGTTCTGTTCTTAGGATACGAATTATCAAGTGAAGACAAAAGCCTGGCTGACAATTTCCTAGAGAAATGTGCCGTACTCCAAGCACCTAGAACACTAAAAAACCTACAGTCAATTCTAGGCTTCCTAAATTTCGGAAGAACATACATCGCAAATTACGCAGAAAGGGTCAAACCCCTTTATGATCTAATAAAACCAGATTTTAAAAGAACCAATTGGACTCAAATACACACAGAAATTTTGAGATCCTTACAAACAGACATGTTAATTAAAACAAAATTAGAAACACGTGATAACACACGCAATCTTGTGATTCGAGTCATCCCAGGAAGATGCGGATTCACATACCTGACCTCTAATGAGGGAGAAAACGTACCAATTGCATTCAAATCACACTTGTACACAGAAGCTGAAAAGAAATTCAGCATTAAAGAAAACATTGTTCATGCAGTTCAAACCGCAATAGCTAGAGAAAAAGATCAAGCGGACGGTAGACGTATCACAGTCAGAACAGCAGAATCAGCCTTTGAGGCATTAACAACACCTTGTAATTTACCAACAACAACATTGAATCCGGAATGGATACAATGGGTGAATTCAATTACAACGGACAAAGTATACTACTACTTTGATCCAGAACTAAAGGAATTGAAAAATCTAGAATATGAAAGAACATTCCCTCTGCCTATCGACATTCTGCCCTTACGACAATACGCTTGTGTAATCTATACAGACGGACATGCTCAATCCTCCGTTTGGGGAGAACAAGCATACAACCCCACATGTGAGATTACAAAAGAAGTGTGGCGCGGAGGTAAACTAAGACCTCTATTAACAAAAACACACTCAGTAGAAACTAATTCAGAACAACAGACTGAAATAATAGCATTGAAAATGGCGCTAGATAATGCGGATCGCGAATTCCCGACACTTATAGTGTCCGATTCATATTACTGCGTCAAATCATATAACAACGATTTGCAGACATGGATTCAAAACGGTTACAAAGATGACACAGATGCAACAATAAAGCAAAAACTGCTTTGGGAACAAATAGCTCTTTTACAAAAAGAACTACCAAAGACTCACGTGACACACTCACTGAGTCATCAGCGTGATGGCGTTCACGTTGCAGGGAATTCATTGGCTGAGACAGCCACAGCGGTAGCAACTAAATCGGCTTCCGTAGCTCGAAAAAAGCGTACAGTGAAGTATATTGTCGGTGAAACAGTGCTGGCGGTGAAAACGTCATCAAAAGGCGACTGCTCAGCGCTACCGATCAACTATCCACTCAATTATACATACATAATCGATGCAAACTCCGTCCCTTTTGCTCGAATCCCTGGAGTGGGGGATAGAGTGATTCCAAACACGGACAGGAGAAACTTGTTAATAGCAGACGCACATATGGGCGAGGGTCTCAGACACCTCAAACTAAAAGATTCTCTGGAAGAATTACAATCAAGGTACTGGTGGCCAGGCATGAGCCTGCATCATACCATTTTTGTAAAGAACTGCTCAAACTGTAACAGAAATCGCAGTGGTGAGAGAAACGGTGTAATACCGTGTCGTTTCACTCCAGAAAAAATCAACAGTAAAAAGCAAAGCGTCCGATTAACATATACAGGCTAGTTTCCACTTATAATGTAGATCATCAGCACTCGGCTGACGTCTGGACTGTTATACAAAGATTTGCGAGTCTAAATGGCATATACGCTAGAAGCATGCTACGTTTGACCATTGTTTTCAATCTGACCCTCC
This sequence comes from Lissotriton helveticus, assembly GCF_964261635.1. Taxonomy (NCBI): domain Eukaryota; kingdom Metazoa; phylum Chordata; class Amphibia; order Caudata; family Salamandridae; genus Lissotriton; species Lissotriton helveticus. Next base: position 152,125,416 of record NC_136072.1, on the reverse strand, counting down.
AGCCTGAGGGGAAACATGGCCAAGTGAGCATAGCACAGCGGGACTCTTCTCACTTCCTTCCTGAGGGATACGGGATGGTGTAAAGAAAAAACCAAGGCATAAAGCTATCTATAACAGAAAGGATATTAGGTTCGGGAGCTGGATGGGTCAAACATCTAATAAGTGTCCAACGTAGTCTAAATAACTTGCCAAGAAATTCTCTGAAGGGATTCAGTCCGTACGAATTATTATTTGGAACTAGGATGTTAGTCTTAGATCTCGACAGTCAGACTTCAGTGGTGAAGGAAAAATGCTTTGATATCAAAGATCGTTTGGCTATTTTGCAGGACTTAAACGAAACAAGAAAAGACCTGAGCAACATAAAGTTGAAACAGCAGCCAACAACCACTGACGAACCACCACCTGTCCCAGCAAGACCTGTCTGGATTCCAAAAGTCGGGGATCTAGTCAGAGAAAAGATCGCGGTAAAGAAGGAATTTGGGCCTTCTTACAGAAAAGCAGTTCCTGTCTTGTCTGTCAACGGGACAAGATCAGTTGTACTACCGCCGCTTGCTGGTAAAAAGGAGAACCGAGTTGTATCCATCGACCTGGTAAAACCACAACATGTGGCCGATAACAAATAGTAGGCCAAGTGGACTCCCGAGAAGTAGTAGAACACCAAGATTTGCTACTAACACAGAGGTTCAATCTAAGAGGCTAATCACATTCGAAACGCCTACAGAACTACAACAAGGACTATGCAACAATGCAATGGAACTTAGACCTCTGAAAACCCAAATAAAAACATTTAGCAGAGACACACCAATCTATAATGAAGTAACAAACGACTATGCAAGAAACAGTAATCCTGAAGCAATTGGAACAATTGACAGAACTACATCCGGCTACTTCATAAACTTCGATGATTCCTCTGAAGGCTTCACTGAATCAAAAACACAGCCATCAACAAAAACCTTTAAAGATAAAGTTAAAGTACTTTTGAAACAACTGAAAGAAACATATCTGATTTCTCCATGGATTGAATTTTGGGTGGGTTTTGGTGCATTTATCCTCATACTTTGGCTCATCATGGTACTAACTTTGGGACGCTTCATTGAGGGAAAATATGCTAAAATGGACACAGCAAGTCAGAAAATCAACTTGATCCTCAAACCACACACATCTTCACACGTCGAGAAAAGAGAACTTTCTTCAGTCAACTTCACAGCCAATCCTATACCGGGTGGGGTAGCATGGGACAAAACTGACTACGAAATTTATGGTCCGGTTGAAATCCTGAAATGTCCACACCAAATTAAGATCTCATTGAGTGACTTTGTAAAACCAAGCTCATTTGCTGATGATTGGGACTTTGAAAGTATAAATAATATGATGTCTGACTTAGTGATGTCTGCTAAATTTACCAAACATGATTATTTGCAGGGTTCGACAAATTATGATAGTATGTACTGTTATAACCACTATGGTAACCATTTTCTACATAGATCTGCACAACCTAGAAATGTTTTAAATTATAATCAATGGGAACATTGTGCAACCCCTCCAAAAGGAAGCTCAAGAACCGTTTATGACAAATATTCATACTTTTCAGGTTTTAACACAAGTAATGCTGAAACATTTTATTTTAAATTGTCAAATAAGACAGGGACAAAGACCATGATAACAAACACAAAATTGATATATTCAGACTCATTCTTTGAACAAATGAATACTTTTGGTTTTGAGTATTGGGACAAAAATGTTGAAGTAAAAAGTGTTTGGGGTACAAAAGAATGGCAAGTACAGGGTATAGAATCTTTGTTTAGAGCCTGCATGATCCCAGAACAAATTATATTTTTGAATGACACTGTTCAACAAACTACCTGTCTTGGCTTAGCCAAAATCAAAGACTTAAATAAACCGTCTATTCCAAAACCAACAATGAACAGCAATAGCTCCACAGATGAAGAGATAGACGTAAATTATGTATTAAACCAAAACAGAACACATCCTGATTGGAAACAGTGGTTGATCTGGCCCACAGATACTAATAACTGTCAAGACAGATTCCTGAACAAAACACAGGGGTTCAAAATGACCAGGCCAGACCCTAGATATTCCCAAAGACAACACCCAGGAATAATAACCACCTACAGTGTGGGCAAATTATGCCTTCAATGGCTACAGACTTCCACACTGGCAGAAATTAAGCAACACCTAACTTTACTTACTGATGGTGCTGACTTGCGTGATTTCATTATGGGACCGCGCAAACAGCGTCAGAAACGTTTCATAGCAGCCTCTGTATATGCAGCATACAACGAGGCCTGGAAGGTGACTCAAATTGAGACAGCAGAAAGAATACGGGAAATTGACCGTATTAATTTGGAAAAATCACTTTCTGTAGTGGACAATGGGTTAATGACTCTGTCCTCCAGAATTTTTTCTCTGGACAGCATTGTGTCTTCAGCAATCGACATAATATCGCAAGACTTACTGTTGTTACAACACGGTCAGTCTCAATTGCGTTCTATTGTACAGCTTGGCTGGACGTTACAAAATCTGCGTTCAGGCTATGTGCCTTGGCGTTTAATCAACACAACGTCACTATTCAATATCTTTAACCTTACTGATAAACAAATCAGTATGGCCCAGAAGGGTGCTGATTATACAATCCTGAGCATTGAGAAACTCGAGAGATTACCAGTGACAATGTCAGAACGACCTGTCAGTGAATGGATAATACATGGGATAATTAGTATTCCAATATCAACCTTCAGGTTTCAATACTGCCAAAAATATATACAGGCTGGCATGTACGAAAAATTGGGAAAGGGGTACATTAAAACAACATGGAACTTGCCCTATTCACATGCATGTGTCAGTAATAAAGGACAGAAAGTGTTTCTTAGTGGCAATAATTGTGCAATGTCACTGAGCGGTACACTTCTGTGTAATGGAATTAGTTTGCATGGAGCCTGTGAAGGGAACTCAAATAACCTTTCATGTCACCAGCTAGGCGCACCTGCAACAGAGATAGAACCATTCTTTCAAAGACTCTATAATGGGAGTTACATTCTAATTGTAGATCGCAGATGCTGTAGTCTTATGCCCGGGACTCCTTATCTCGTAACTACGACTGCGAAGGTCAAGTGCTGTGGACGCTTATTGTTCCCCAGCTCCCTTCCAGACAGGGAGGCAAGGGCATGGCCCAACTTGAAAATTACTTCTATTCGAATAGATACTTTAAGCAGAATGAAAACAGTGCTTCTTCAGACGCCGACCAGACTCACGTCATCAAAAGAAACGTATGATCTCCTAGTCGCAAGGACGACTGCAGAGATTCACTCCTTAATATCAACTAATTCCCCCATACATTTCGCAGAAATCCTGAATGAAATCTTAAATATTTCTGATACCAGTGGAGTCTCAAAAGTGTTTAAGACAGTATTTTCGATGGCATTAACACCATTCAAAGCATTTTCCAGATTTCGTCCATTCGATTTTTGGCGGACTTCCCCTCATTTTGGGACTAATTGCAGGAATCCTATTCTTAGTCCTCATATTTCGTTATGGCAAACCATGTCACAGACAAAACACCTGCGACAAGGGAAGAAACAATCCTAGCCATTGGATTCCGGGACCGGATATCAAAAATCCTGGGACTATCCCGGCTTAGAGATCTGAACATGACTTGGTTTCTTTAATTTCGACCAATGTGGCATCGATGTGTTTTACCTGTATTAAGGTGCTTGCTATGCGGAGAAGAATGCGTGTTAGACACCTGTCTGACTCTACAATCAGATGCGCCAATGGATGCAGAAACATTGTTGAGTCCAATAAAGGCTCATGCTTTGTGCTGCCCTCAACGGCTACCAATCCTGATGACGGCATTCGTGGAAGCTTCACCACTACGATTAAGGGGTAGTGAAGTTCAAGATGAAAGCAGCATTGATCAGGTACGACCTTCTGTCAGCAATACTAATCAAAACGTCAATGGAGACAATCATGCGCACGAATGCATGGTTACATCTTTTTCCGAGTTAGTGGAACTCTCCCAGGAAGCTGTTGACAACTTTTTCGAGAGTCTAAATGATATGATGTTCTCACCAGAGCAGAAATAGAGACTTTTGAGCAAGCTCGCACACGGCGTTCCCTGAATTTGGCCTTCAACTAGAATAGCAAAATACCATGAACAATTTTCCCTCCAGTTCACGGACGGCAATTTTTTTTCAGCAGCCCCAAAATATTTTTACGAATTTTTCGGGACACTTATTTTCTGCTTAAAGTAAGAACTATTCTTAGAGAACTAAAATTTCTATTTTTAGATACTTTATAGACATTAGCTGCCCGCTGGTATGTTCATAATTATTTTATTCTGTGATGGAATGGTCTCGAAACTTTTTTCTGTATTAAGAGCCATTTCATGTGTAAATTCTCATATACAAATTAGTGATAATGTATAGATATGCGTGATTACTTTAGCATTATTCTACAGCTTGAGTGCATATATTACATGTGACTGTTTTTTCCGTATATTTGATAATTTCAAAATGCATTTATGTATTTTGGGGTGGTAAGGTATACACGATACTCTACAGTATGTTTTACTATGCATAGATTCGTAAATATGTCCATAGTTAGCGTGGAGTGGGTGTGATGTATTCCTATAGGTTCTGTATCGATCCCCCTATTCCTGACCCTATTCTGGTTAACAAGTTAACTAGCCACCATCCCATGAGGCAGAAAACCCCCATGATGCAGGAACCGTTATCTGATAAAGCCACACTACGGCACAGGAACGTGTTATCTGATTAAGTCATAACGCTTGCCATCTAATTAGACAAGCGATATTCCTCCAGCCCCTGATAAGGCATACGGAGTTCTCAAAACAAATCAAACCTATGACAGACCTGGGAAAAACCCTGCGGCCATTGTTTTGATTTCACCGAGAACTTCAGCAAAAGAATGTGCTAACGACCAAGTCGTATGACATCCTTATTGACGTATCTATGTCCATCCTTACGTCAATCTCGGCACCTTAAAGGTATAAATATTACCGATATTGCCCTATGCAAACACACGCGGTGGTGACGAGATCGGAGCAGCCAGACTTGCCGAAGCCCAGAGCAGAGCAGACCCCGCTGGTGCAGCCCCGCCTTCCTGACGCGCTGAGAACGAGACGCTGCTTTCTCCTGCCGAGAAATCCAGCTCCGGCGCTTCCGGGTAGCCCTCGCAGGCAGCCTGGAATATCGAGACCAGAGACGAGAGATACCATCCCTCATTCATCCTAGATTCCAGGTACAGAACTGAATAACCCCTTGCAGAGAATTCTTTAGTCAGTCACTTGGCAAAACAAACTTAACTTAAACTGCAACTTTCTATTCCCGCCCACGTATTAGGCTTAGGTCAGGTACACGGGGTAGGCGTAGTCAGAAACACCAGTTGAGTACGATTAGTCAAATGTAAATGTGTATGTATTAATTTTATTCATTTTATTAATTTTAAACCTTCATATGGCTTAGAAACCATATCAATGTTTTTACAGTATTATTTTATACTTCTGCTTTTATTGTATGCACTTTACTTAACCATAAGTATTGCAATAATATCGATCCATTTCTCTTGTATGAGAAAAGAGACTGATCAATAAATAACATCTTTTATTGAACACGCCCGTCTCTTCCTTTTCTCTACAATCTGGTGAGACTAAGAATGCACGTACTGACTGAGTAAAATAAGTCGTCTTTTGTTTTCACACGACTCTAGAGATACACTCTTGATTAGGGGAGAGCAAAGTTGTCATGTTCTATGGTTGTCAGAAACTAAATCCCTTCTTGTCTATCCAGGGAGGTTCAACTCCTCCTTGCCTATTCGAGAAAGTTTCTAGTGAACTCTGAGCTAGCTGGCAAAATCCAAAACTTTAAGTCTAATATCGACAGTAGTAGACCTAGTTAACGTCTGGTCTAGGCCTATACTATTGAAGGTATTATTCCAATGCGCAGAGCCTATTGGGATAATAGGAACTACACTACAAAACAAGTCACAGCAAATCATCCACTAATTTCACCTAGGAAAAGAAAACGTTCTCCTTGGTAGTTCACTCCAAGAGCACCCCCCCCCCCACCCACCCACCTTAGCACATTTCCAGAGGTTTCACTCACAGAATCCAGGCACAAGCATACCTTTAAAAAGTTGGGGCTTTTGCTACAGACTGAAGCTTACTCCAAGGATCAGTGGAGCACTTCACAGAGAACATTAGAAAGAACATTAGGTGGTTTATATTTGCTGGTCAGATGTCTAAATCTACCATGTCTGCTTCACTTGGTTCTCAGCCCTTTGTTCTTTGGCTGGCAGGCAATGGCAACCCCAGAGGGCAGAGGGAATTGTTGGGGGGTTGCTAGGAGGGATGGTAGGAGGCATTGAGGAGTAGAGAAGTGTGGATGCATTAGTGGAGGAAGTCCCATTCTAATTCCTGTTTCCTCATTGGGCACCGCCTCCCACTACTGCTTCCGACTTGCAGTTCTTGCTTTGACCCTCCCTCCTGATCTTCATGGTCTCTCCCACATTGAGGTTATTTGGGGCCATCTTGGAATGGGTTAAGTACAATGGTGGATTCTGGTTTCACCCGAAATGCTAAATTTGATTCAGGGGATTCACAATTGAGCTATTTACAGTTAAACCTACATATATAGATGCTGAGTGAGGTACACTCCCTGCTTTTTTTTCTCCATAGTTCTGAGTACTGTTCAAACCAAACAATGTAATATTTCTTGCTGAAAAAGCTTCACATATGCACTTTCTGGAGAAGGCCTAGGTTTTGAGGAGAGGAAACCACAGGTTTCTGATACAAGCCCTATTGTTAGGTGTTTTGATGTATGCAGCAGATTTCTAAATCAATTAAAGGCACTGTGATAATGAGAAAGGCCATAGTACAAAGCATTCCTATAGTCTGGTCACAGTTCTGGTATTTCCCAATTTACCATAATACGATTTTCTGTAGGTTTCAGGATCCTTCTATCCTGCCATTGGGTGGCGCTCCTCGAAGACCTTCTATCACACTGCGTCCATCATGAACACTAGCCACACTCCAGTGCTCATTCATAAACTTTCCTTATCCTTTTAGAAACTAGATCCAGTCAAGATTCTCTGCCAGGATTTCCTTGCCAACTACTGATGCATTATGGTACTTGAATGCCTTACCCGAAGCAGAGAGCTGCAGAAGTATTTTTTACTGACTTTAGTTATAGTTTGAACAGTGTGCTACCATCTCCAGCATGGCCCTGTACTTCTTTGCAGGAATTCCTGCCCCGTTCTGAAAAAAAAATCATTCCATGTTTCATTGCACAGTTTACGTCTGTCAACTTCTTGCTTCCTGAAATCTCCATGCACTTCCTCAGGCAGACAGCTAAAGGAGGGACTTGTGCTGCAACTACTTCACACCTTTTCTGTGTTCTAATCAATACCACCCTGTGTGATAGTGAGCGAGAAGGAGGAATTCAAGACTGGCTACTGCAGTCAGAATTTGTGCTTCAATGGCTGTTACTGGGGGTCCCTTCCTTCTACTCCAGTTATCTACACTGGTGAGTCTTTGAAATCCTGAGAAGAATCTTGTTTGCTTTTAGCAGTTTCATAATTTCTTGTAGCTGCTCTGTGCATCAGATTGCTTTATCTGTTTATTTCCTGATTCACAGTCTCAGTTTGCTTCTGCTTTTCTTTTCTCCCCTGATAGCTTGAATTTCTGTAGTTTCTCTGTTGGGCTTCTGACCATGTGTTCATTACGTTGGCATTGGTTCCTGTTTCTTCCTTGAGACTGTACCTTTGCTTAATCGTGTTCTGAATTCCTTTGTTTATTCCACAAACCAGCAGAGTATTACTTGTTCCATTGCCTTTTGTGACCTGGTGCTAGAGTAATCTCTTACCACTCTGGTTTTTCAGTTCTATTCCAAATTCGGTCCACTGTCTGTTGGAGTTCTGTATCTGTTTATAGTGCAAACTCTGCCTTGGACTCTGTTCTGATCAGGTAAGGGAATGCCATCAGTTGTTGCACCCAGGTCCCTTGGAGCCGTACCTGTCACAGTATTGTTATCAGTCTTGCTCCACCTTGAGTACCTGAGTACAATAGTCTTTACAATAGGAGGCCCAGACTATGACTTTGCAGTAAAAAACCAGGGGGTAATATTGAAACTGGCGTAGCAGGCCCGTTAGGTCCTGCTCAAGTATTCAGTAACAATAGTGATATTAAAAGTAATACAAGAAGAGATGAGGCCCACCAAGAGGATAATGCAATCCCAACTCTACAAATTTTAAATTTACCTCCAGAAGCTACACCATATACAGTTGTGTTAGCTAATGTTCCACCCCTTCTTCCCAATGTCTTTGAACATTGGTCGACTTTGAGGAATAAATCCCTTCATTTTCTATCTGTAAAGCTTGGGCTCGATAATTCATTGTTTTCTGAATTTAAGATGGTCAGAAGGGTTAGCTGGTTAGGCACGTCAAGTAAATCATTGAGTGGGGACTGTGTAATTTTAACATTTCGGTCGCCGCCATTGGTTCGCAATATATTCGAGAGGGGCACTATTGGACCAGTTGACACTGGGTTCATTAACATTCTCCCCCTCGGCTTCTTTTACTGCCCCCCGCGTCCTGGTAGGTGTCCAGGTCCCCACTGTCCAGCATTAAACTATATGGGTCAAACGGGAGGAAGATACTGCGTCCGGACATCTAATCCTTTTGAGATCCTTAGTGGTTTAGAGAGCAATGATTGACTGCAATCAGACCCCCCTGCAAATTTCTCTGCCATAGTAGTTGATCCCATGCCTGGTTGCAGTTATGAGGACAGTGCAACGGAAGGGGTGGAGAAAGTTGGTAATATGCCAAGGACTGAGGGTTATAGAGGGGGGATGGAGGTCTTGGATGGTGGGTTAGAGATAGGGAGAGAAATCAGGACTGAGACGCTATTAGTAGGTGCTGGACCCGCTGTTCCTGTCTCTCCTCCATTGGTTCCCCCTTTATGGAATGCCACCTCTTGGAACATTGCCGGCATTAAGTCTAAAATTGGTAACCCACTTTGGCAGGACTTTATTCACACTAAAGATGTGATTTGTCTCCAGGAAACTTGGAGTAGGGAACCGGTCCACCTCAATGGGTTTAAGACTTTCCATACTCCAGCTGTTGATGTTATACATGGGAGAGCTAAGGGGGATTGAGTGTTTACAATATGGGTAAGAGAGCCTGTCAAAGATATTTATTTCCAACTCCTGATACTTGTATTGGGGTCTGATGCCCCAATTGCTCAGCTTAATTTATATAATAATATTCCCTCGGGTGAAGTATCTAACGTCCTTAATAAGCAGGCTAAAGCCCTGTCCTCACAGGGGAAAATTTTCAGGCATAATTTGATGATTCTTTTCGTGGGAGATTTTAACTGCACTTTATGTAGCACGGTGGAGGATAATAGATGTGGAACAACATGGGAAGAGGGCTTGTCTCACTCACATTTTAATCATTCCCTTTTGGGTGAACAGTTTAATGAATTACTTTGTAAATTTGATTTGGGATTTGCAACCGAAGTTTGTATGTTACCATCTTCCCTACCTTCAACATTTAATGGGAGGGGTTGTTCTTCTACTATTGATTATGCCCCCGTAACTAATAAGCACGCTGACAGAATTCATTCTTTTAGGGTCTCAGATATTGCTTTAAGTGACAACTTTCCGCTCTGTGTGGCCATTTCAATCCCTATGAAGTCCCCTTTAAGACGCAACCTAGAAGGGGACAATGGGGGTGAAAACCTGTCTATTGGTAGTATAAATGGCTACACGTTAAGATGGGCCACGGTGGATCAAACTAAAATACTCAATATAGTAAACGGTAAATGCAGGCCCGAGCTAGCGATTTGTCTGGGAGAAGATTCTACTCCTGAAATGCTCCTTGCATCCTTCTTAACCATCTCTAATGTAATTAGGACCTACCTTATGAGACAGTGTAAAAAAAATAGACAAAAGGGAGGCTGGTTTAACTCCAGCTGTACCAGAGCCTATGCACTTCTAAGAAAGAACTGCATAAGAAACCAAGGTGTGTTGCGGAGGTTAGGAGACTCAGGCAAGAGTATAAACTCGCTGTAAAAGACAGAAAGAATATGCTGAAAGTAGAAGCCTGGGAAGCCCTGCATTTAGCTTCTGAAAAAAATGATAGTGCGGACTTTTGGAAGATTATTAGAACTCCCTTTCTCAGGGAAGAGGCTGGCCCTAGATTGGAGATAGCAATTCCGGAATCAGACTGGATTGGGCATTTTGCTAAAGTCTATAAGGGAGAGGTACTGGTAACTTCTCCTTCTATTCCTACCCTCCACTCTACCTCAAGAAACCTAATGTTCACCCTAGAAGAGGTTGAAAAAGCATTGCACGCAAGCCAGAGCGGTAAGGCTCCTGGCCCGGATGGTGTCCCCATAGACATCTTCAAAACCATTATTCCTATGTGGGGCCCCCTCCTGGTTCAGGTGCTTAATGCTAGTTGTATCACAGAATTTTTGCCCACCTGGGTGGAGTCCATAATCGTGCCCATCTACAAAAAGGGGGATAGACATGACCCGGGTTGCTACAGACCCATCTCCCTTTTGGATTCTTTTACAAAAATAGCCAGGCGGATAATTTTGGACTGTCTCTTGGTTTGGGCCGAAGACAACTCTATTTTATCTGACCTACAATATGGTTTCCGTTCTGGCTTAGGAACAGTGGAACAGGGCTTAAACCTTCTAATGTTGGTCGGGAAGTACACAAGGGCAAAAAAGGGGAACTTGTTCCGGGCCTTTGTCGACCTCTCGGCCGCATTTGACTGTGTGGTTCATTCCAAGCTATGGATACTGTTGGGACTATTTGGGGTTGATGAAAATATTATTTCTTTTCTTAAACGTTTTTATAGTGACGCTTCAGCCCGCGTCCGTTATGGCATGAAGGGGAATGCACGGACAAAATCCCAATCAGGAGTGGTGTCAGGCAGGGCTGTGTCCTGGCCCCATTCCATTTTAATTTGTACATAAAAGGTTTGGAGGATGCCCTGTGCAGTAACTGCTCAGATCCCCCATATGTAGCCATCCGTCCAATTCTTGCCCTTTTGTACGCTGATGATGCTGTGCCAATGTCTCGTACTCAAGTGGGACTTCAGCGCATGGTGGATAGTTTTGCCCTTTTTATGAGCGACCTGGGCCTAAGAGTAAACACGTCAAAAACTTTCATCATGCGTTGCGGCAGGCACTGTAATACTAAGAGGGCCATTTTTATTGCAGGACAGAAGCTTGAGTCCACTAAGCAATTTTCCTACCTAGGTATACTGTTTACCCAGAATGAGTCTTGGGGGCAGACAGTAGCAGCTAAAAAACTTGCGATGGTTCGCTCGACTGCAGCTCTGAAGACTTTTTCTAAGAAATTAGGTACTAGACCACCTGTGGAGTTAATTAAGATCTACAAATCCAAATGTGTATCTGGTGCCACCTATGGGAGTGGGGTATGGGGTTTTGTAGACTCTATGCCCATCCAGGTATTTGAAAACTCCTTTTTGAAATTTATCCTTGCAGTCCCTAAGAGTACTGTCACGCAGAATTAGGACTTCCATTTATATCTGATTTGATTAAGCTTGAGCCTGTGCTTTTATGGCGCAGGCTGTGGACTACAGAAGAAACCAAGCTGAATAGAGATATCTTGTCAGATATACTGAAACTGGAAGGAGCTAAGAGGATACCATGGTTGAGCTATGTATGTAAGTTTTTAACGGACATTGGAAGGTTAGATTACTTCCTAAATCCCCTTACTATCTCAACCATTTCACGTAAGGACTTGAAAAAGGAGGGTTTGTCCTTCTTGGATTCCTTAAGAATAACATCTGAGGTTTTAAAACCTACTGTTCTGCAACATCAACTGTTATTAACAACTTTTATTATTCAACCCTATTTGATTTATGTCCCTGGCAATTATGACAGATTTTTATTATCCCGTCTTAGATTTGGAATTTTTCATAGACTGGTTAGCTTTCCAATACTAAATGACTGGTCGCATGATTTACAGCCCTGTCCCTGTGAAGATGTGTTACCCCAAAGTACCATGCATGTTCTTCTATTTTGTAAATTTTACAGTTTACTTAGGCGTAGTATTTTATTGCCGTTATTGAGAGAGATGGGCCATCGACAATGTCGTTTGGCTATGCTAAGTATTCTATACTTGGACAACCAATGATGTGTTGCAACAATTACAGTGTTTCTGAAATGAGTGATGTATAGTAGAAAAACCATGATTATATAGTGCACTTTAAAAAGGATGCCTCCAATGAAATCTCGCCATTAATGAACCTTTTGTACGGCAGTGAGATATTGTAATTGTAATGAATTGAAAAGAAATGATTTTTTATGTATGCTTTTATGATTGCTTTTTAAACAATCGAATAAAGTTACATTTGACTTTGACTTTGCAGTATGACTGTGTGAGAACCCTTGCTATGTACCAATGTATTCTTTACTGTGATCAACCTTTGTATTCTTACTTGTTTTCTGTCTCTCTCCTTCTCTCAGCTTAGAGGTGCCTCCTATCCTCCGTAGTCCTGTGGCCACAGTTTATTCTTTTGAGCAGCCTGGTATTTACCTTGCCCTATATTCTTGCTGAGTGTTAACTCGGGAATCACCCATCCTTGCCTTTGCTCCTTGACTTAGGAAGTAAGGGAAGAATTTTCTTAGGGATCTGCAAGTAGAAAAATAATGCAGAAATAACTTTAGTAAGTTGGGGAAAGCATTATAAAACATGGTCAGTTATAAATGTGAACAGTTGAGACTGAGGGCTTAGCCAAGGTTAGAGAACCACCAGCTGTTCATCCAAATGGATGGAGAGCCACCAATGATAAGAACCTAGGTGTTAGACCAGGCATCCTTGGCGTGGTTTCCCCTGACTTTTTGCCTCCTGACCTCCTGTTTAGCTGACTTCATTTTTGCTTGTTTTAGGATTCTGGCTCTTTATGAACTGGTTCACCAGTTACCTATCCGACCGTGTAACAGCTGTTCAGATTGACAAAAACATTGCATGTGAGAGACCTGTCAAGATGGGTGTGCCGCAGGGCTCCATTCTGAGCCCAACGCTTTTCAATGTTTATATGACACCATTGGCTAGGTTGATCAAAGCCTACAGCTTTGATGTTCTGTCCTATGCCGATGATACGCAGATTCTAATTACACTGGGTCCTTACCCAAATGAAACCAAACAGTGTTTCAAAAATTGCTTGACTCATGTCGAGAAATGGATGAGTGCAAACCACCTTCAGCTAAACGGCAGCAAATCAGAGATTTTGCTACTTGGCAAAGCTGCGGAACACTGGACACACGACTGGTGGCCACCTAATTTGAGAATCTGTCCAACGCCTAAGGAATCAGTTCGGAACCTGGGTTTTTACATGGATAATCAATTATCCATGAAAACCAAATTAATCATATTGTGGGCACCTGTTTTGGAGTAATGCGCATTTTGAGGAAGGTCTTTAAGTGGATTCCCGAGGAGGCCCGGAAACCCCTAGTGCAGGGATTAATTATAAATAGAATGGACTACGGGAATGCGCTGCTACTCTCAATAAATGAAAACCATCTGAATAGGCTCCAGGTTCTTCAGAACACTGCAGCTCGGCTGGTTCCCAACCTTCCGCGAAGATCTTCCTCTGCCCTTGTCTGAAAAGCCTGCATTGGCTTCCGGTAAAAAAACAAATCCTTTTTAAAACTCTATGCCTGGTTCACAAGCACATGCATGGAAATGGCCCGAAATACTGGTCTCAAAAGCTAAGATGGTATCATCCTCGTAGAGAACTCAGATCTAGTAATGAGTCTTTGCTGACCCCTCTTAGAATACATTCTTCCAGAAATGGCAGTCGAGCTTTTTCCTTTTTTGCTCCCGCCACATGGAATAAAATGTCTCTTCATCTTCGCGTTATCCCTGAACACAGCCGCTTTTGCAAGAAGCTGAAGACCTGGATTTTTGGAAATTAAACCTTCCCCGACCCTCCTACCAGAGCCGTCTGCAAGCGCCATGAGACTCTTCAGATGTGATTTGTGCGCGATACAAATGTCCTTGACTTGACTTTACTACAGCTGACCAGTGTTAAAGTGAATATGCTCTTTACTCTAAACAGAGTAACATTGGCTTTCGGCCTAGCAAGTGAACCTACTTGGCAGGCCCAAACCTTTTCTTTCGTTACATATGTCACCCCTGAGGTAGGCCTTAGGCAACCCCATAGCAGGGTGCAGTGTATTTAAAAAGTAGAATATGTGCTTCTGAGTTTTACATGTCTTGGTAGTGAAAAAGTGCTAAATTTGTTTTTCACTACGCAAGGCCTATCTCTCCCTTAGGTTAACATGGGGATTGCCTCAAGGCATCTTTTAAGTGCAACTTCCGATTGGGAGCAGATGGAAATTTGGAGTTTCATGTCTCTGAACTCACACTTTAAAACAAATATTTTAATAAAGTTGGTTTTTAAATTTCAGGTCTGAAAATGCCCCTTTTAGAAAGTTGACATTTTCTTACTTTCATCTTCTTATACTTCTACCTGGCTCTAATTAGACATCTGGATCAGAGTGGTAGCTGGGCTTTGTGCATTCCTTCTAGACAGTCACACAAGGGGCATTGAAGTGTGACATTTGCATCCTGATGGCCTATCACCAGGTTGATGGGCTTTCCTGCGGTAGATTAGGAGGGAGATGCTGACACCTGCACCTGAATAGGGCTGTGCTTGTCTCCACACAAAGAGCTGCATATCCGCCTGCATATCCCCCTGTAGTGCGTCTGGAGCCAGGGAAGGAAGGGCAGGAACCTTGTGAGGATCAAAGGCCTCTTTTGTTATCTCCCCACTTCAAAGACACATTTTGGTATAAGTACTGGATCTCTGACACCCACAAACTAGTTCACCTTGGGGTCCTGAGGAGACTCTACACCTAAGAGGAGCTGCCCTGGCAGGAGGGACTGCCGCTTTGTCACTTGCTGTTCTATGTTGGCTTGCTACCTGCTGATTGCTGTGTTGCCAGGAGGGACTGCCACTCTGCACTGTGCCCTTCTGTGTTTGCCTGCTGCCTGCTACCTCTGCAAAGAGGGAGGACTGAGCCTGCCTTCTGCATCCCACATATCCCCAAGGAACTGTAAGGGCTTGTTAAACTTGCCTCCTTTTGTGGCAGACTAAGGGTCATCAAAGTCTTCCGTGTGCTCCAACCAAGCACTGCCTGTAAACTGACATCTACTGCGGGGCCTTTTTGAATGCTTTGTTGGACCACCAGGCACGCTGCCATCGTTCAGTGCTGGCTGTTTTGGCCCGAATCAACTTTTATGCTCTGCAAGTCACACAGCTTGAGATGCTCCCAATTCATGTGCAGGGGCCTCTGCACCGAGAGAAGTAGAAGGGTGTCAACACTGGGTTGCCCGGGTGATGCTGCAGTGTAAGCAGCCAGCCTGTGTCATGTGACACTGCCACTGAATGTGCCATCGCTATTACCAAAACCTCCTCCCCCGTTACAGTACACCAACGAGAGAGACTGCCACACCCGGAGTCCATGAGGTGGCGCTGCAACCATCAACCAGGGGGAAGACGTCGCCAGTCCGCACCCCTAGCATGAGAGGCTGCAGTAGTGCGGGATGTGCCCCTGCAGCTCCAATCAAGGAACAAGGTACTTGTGGCTAGTGTGGCCACAGTCACCACTTGGAGCCATGACTACATCATGACACAAGCCGCACTGCGGATCCTGAGGGCACCCTCATTTTTTTAGGTCACTCAGTAGCACTGCTACTCCAGGGCATATTGTTTGCTAAGAACAACGGGTATGGTGACAACCCCACATTTCCCGCACCTTTTGCTTCAATATACCATGTGCTCTCAAGTCACCTGAATCAGATCCGAGGGGTCCCAACATTGCCCCTACGATACTAAGGGTATTTGGGAGGAAAATTACTTTGGCGACATTCTGATCTTCAGCGGAGGCGGCTGGGGTACGAATTGCTGTATCTCCCTTAAATGCAACACCCACAATTTGCTCACTGACAGGACATTGTTGGGAGACATTGCCCATTTTTTTAAAAAAAACAGTGTGATGTTTAAAGACACTTCCCTAATGCTAACACTGCTACCTTGAATTGGCAATATATGTTAGAACAGACTTTACCTACTACAAACCTGAGTAGGCCCAAGGCTTCTGGACAGCGCTTCTTGCAACGATTGCTAGAAGTACCATGAATACCTCAATAGAAGCTCACCGACTTATGGAATAACCATAATCTGAATGTTTATATATCTTAAAGTATTATTCTACTAATAAGTGAAGTACTCATGATATCTTAATTGGTTTTTTGTCATTGAAGCCTTGTTTTATCCAAATAAAAGCTACCTATAGTTTTCTAAAACTGGTGTCAAGTCTTTTTGTGGTGTTTTCACTGGGGTACTGAATTCCAAGTGTTGCACAAATACTTTACACATTGCCTTTTGGATAAGCGTGCCTGCTTTTCGCCAAGCTACCAAAGGGTGAGCACAGGTTATCTTTGGAGTGTAACTTACTTGCCCTGACTAGAGTGGTGGCTTTGCCTGGCTGAGGTGAAAACCCTCGCCAACCAGAAACCTAATATCAGCTTGGTGATCAGTGGTGAGGATAGGACTTGTGGGGCCGATTCACAGAACTAACTTAAGACAAAATCCTAAACTTACTACTTTTGGTATTCACAGAAGTTAGGATTTTGTCTTAAGTCTGTCTTAAGACAAACTTAAGACAAAACCCTAACTTCTGTGAATACCAAAAGTAGTAAGCTTAGGATTTTGTCTTAAGTTAGTTCTGTGAATCGGGCCCTGTGTTTGTGCAGTGTCTTACAGTAATTTGGTTCGCACTACCATCCACGTAAATATCAATTCGAATCAATTGTCTCTGTTCCCCACTGGCATTTTTTGTTCTACTCTCTTCAATTAGCATTTTTAATTTTTCAATTCTCAATGATCGATATTTCTGCTTTTTACTCAAATCTTGTCTCTGATTGGTGGTTCTGGATTTGCGCCTTACAAGAATGCAGTGTGAGCTGGCCAAACTTGAGGGTTATACTTTGCCCAGTTCAGGGACTTCTGAAAGGGGTTTGAGCTTCCTGCAAAGAGCACCACCAGTAAGGTAGAGCTACAAACAGCACTGAGAGCCTATTCAGAAGCCAATGCTGCATTACATGAGACCCCAGAGGAGGGTGAGGAGGAGCTGAATGTGGAGAATGACTTGGACCAGGGTCTGAGAGGAGGCCTTGGGCAGCTGTCTTTGGATGAGAGTAACTTGCTCCCAGGAGTAAGAGCCCTGTCTAGGGCACAGATCAGTGTGTCTTCCAAAGGCCTATCACAGAAAGAGCTGGAGGACAGACAGGAGGAAATACAATTTAAATTAAAGACGGCTAAATTGGAGAAGGAGGAAGCCTTGTAGGAGAAAAAGCTTCCTAGGAAGATAGTCAGGAGTTGAGCCTGACAGAGCTGGACATCAAGGGCCCAGACAGGCTAAGTCAATCAGTGATGGTGGCAGCTATTCCTCCATGCCTATTGAAAGAAGGGTCCACATACTCAAAAAGCTGGTGTCTGATTTTGTGGCGGCAGACAACATAGACAGATGGTTGGAGGCCTACGGAGATGCCCTTCAAATGCACAAGTTACCTGAAGCAGATTGGGAGGGTGGTCTTTGGAGGTACTTTCCACAGGAGGCGAGGGACGCTCTATTGGCTCTACGGTGGACTGACAAGATGAGATACCATTCCATGAAGGAGGCCCTGATCAGGAGATTTAGTCTAACCCCAGAAAAGTACAGGCAAAAGTTCAGCGAAAGCCAGCAGGGTTTCCAACGTACCTGGGTGGGTATTGTGGATTCGTTTTGCAAGGCATTGGATGATTGGATGAAGGGCAGTGAGGTGATAAATTATCAGGGGCTGTACAATTTGTTTGCAACAGAGCATTTGTTCAGTCTTTGTTTTCCAGATCTGCACCAACACCTTATTGACAGCAAGCTCACTAACCCCAGGGAGCTTGCTAAGGAGGCGGACCGCTGGGTCAGCACCAGGGTCCACAGGAAGGTATATGGGGGAGGGTCACCACCAGAAAAGGGAGTGGGAGGCTAGAAAGGACAAGGAGTTCTCTAAAGGGTCAGAGTTCCCATTCCCTGCTGAGATACAGAAATGGTTCCCTGCTGGTAAGCCTGCAGGGAAGGCTACTGTGATGTGCTATAAGGGCCAGCAGGAAGGGGACTACAAAGGGGATGCCAAGTGTCCCAAGTGTTAAGTTATAACGGGGTTAAGCCCTTACAGCTAACCGACCTGGGTCATAACAAGGTACATAGAGAAGATGGTCGATATAGCAGAAACATTTAAGAATTGTTGGAATAGTAGACCAACACAAGGATTGAATTTATAGTACACATAAGAATTTTAATTCTTTCAATTTTCAACATAGGATCTTTAGTCCTTGATTCTGATCATTCAAAGAATACATTTATACATCCAAGCATTTTCTACAAAATCTCTTTATATACAATATAATACAGTGCTCTAGGTGCACCGAAGGTGAAAAAGGAGTAGGAGTGATTGGGTTTGTGAGGGATGGGGTAAAGGTTAGGTGATATGAACAAAATTCTATCCTATTCAATAGAACCTTTACAGCCTAACTTCGGTCTGCAAGTCCCTTCATAAAACATTACACCTAGGACAACATTAGTTAGATATGAAATCCTATGGTGTATGTCAACATATGGGAGATTGTTGACGTTTCGACCCCTGGTTGTATGGGTGATTGGATCCTCATTCTGGGGTCTTCCTCAGGACAGGAAGGAAGAGCACCTGAAACCATAAGAATGAATCAGTCTTGGTTTGGGGGGACACCAGGTCTACTAAAAGAAAATTAATAACAACTAACAGAATACCTACATCAAAAGGTCGGCTGGTATTGTCCGATCTTCTTTGGTGGCTGTCAGGCTCAATAATATCTGTAATGGAGGTAGCCTGGTTAGTGGTCATGGTCGTGAGCAGCTTAAATCAGAGATTATTGAAGAGGCAAAAGGGGGGACCAGCGGAGTGGGTGCCGCTAATATTACCAGTGTTCTTTAGTTGGCCGGTAAAATTCATGGGGTTCTGTTGGTGTGGCTGGTCGGTCGACACCAAACTCCATCGAGATCCGGAGGCCGAATAGTCCTTGCGTCGTCAAGTGGCGGCGTCTACAAAAATGAAAGGAGAAAAGGGGTTTCAGAGCGGCATTCATGTGTAAAGGTCGAGGTTCTACAAAGAGTGCCTGCTCTACATAATCCAAATAAAGTGAGGGCATTCTTAGTGGCACAGGACCCACGGACGGGTCTAGCAGTGCAAAGATATCGTAATTGACAGCCTACTCAAGCGTACGAACACGCTTGTGGGCGATTGGGAAACTATCGCACCTCAGCTTCGAGGGCCTATATTTGCAGGTCATAATAGGTAATAATAGGTAAAAAGACAGAACAGGGGAGCAATACTTCGGGCTCAGTTCTTAACATTGCCAACTCGTCTCTACTAGAGGGCCTTGTAGAATGGTCACCATGCCCAGTATCGAGCAAAGTGGAAGGCATCTGAGGGCAATGTGCCGAGGAACACTACATAGGGGCCACAGAGTCTAAATGGCCTCATACCGGGAGCGGGGAGCTTCCTCTTACCTCTCCTTCTACATTACGATTCTCCTCAGTCGAGCCATCTGCAGCCGCGGTCCCGAGCTTCCAAAGGAGAGCACAACCCCCCACTGCTAGGCCGTCATTGGCTGGCTTGTATAGCGCTTAGGGAGGAGATGTCCCTAGATAGTGATGGGGAGAGTGCAAAGTTAACCCTAGTGTCACTGGGTGATGGAGAGATGGTACAGAAAGCCCACATTTTTGACAATACTAGGAAGTATAATCAGTGGGTATCCATCAATGGGCACAGGGTGGAGGCTCTGAGAGACATAGGAGCCAGCATTACTACCGTCAGGCGCCATCTGGTGTCTTCAAAGCAGGTTGTCCCTAACACGTTCCACTAAGTTGTTGCTGCTGACAACCATGAAAGCCAGTACCCTGCGGTCTTGGTTCACTTAAGAGTGTGGAGGGTTATCAGGCCTACTAAAGGTAGCCGTGAGTCCATCCATTCCTGTGGATTGTCTGCTGGACAACGACCTACAGCACACCGTCTGGAAAAAGTGGCGCTCAGTTCACACTTGGAGATGATGGGGTTGCCTGAGTGGGTGTGCCTGACCACACAGTCCATGGCAGCTTGTGAGAGTAGTCAGAAGGATCTGAAGCCTGAAACAGTGGCCCAGGTGCCTGCCAAAGTGAGACAGGGCAAAGGATGCTGGAAACCTGGTTCTGAAATTCCTACGGACCAGGAGGAGGCGGAACCTGAGAGGGAAGTCTCAGTGCCTACAGGGGAAGATGTAACTGAACAGGGGAACCTGCCCGAGCTGGCCAATTGGCAGCAAGAAGGGGGTCCCACCAGGGAAGAATTCTGTAAGGAGCAGTAGGAGTACCCTTTTCTTGAGGGCCTTCGGCGGCAGGCCGAGGCCCAGGCAGCTGGTAACACCTCTGGGCAGCACCTGATTTACTAGGAGAATGATCTCCAGTATAGTGAGCTTAAGGCTCCTGGGCCTGGTGCAACATGTGTGTTAGTGGTACCCCAACTCTTCAGGGCCTTTCTCCTTGGTCTGGCTCATGATGTGCCCCTGGCAGATAATTTGGGGCAAGATAAGACCTTAAACTGGCTTGTCCCCCACTTTTATTGGCCTCAAATGAGGAAGGCCTCAGATGTGTTCTTTAGGTCCTGTCCTAACTGGCAGGCAAGTGGCAAGTAAGGGTGGGAGTGCAAGGCCCCATTACAAATGTTCCCTATCATTATCACAGCATTTGAGTGGGTGGGTATCAGTGTTGTGGGGCCTTTGAATCCCACAACAGCCATGGGCAAAAAATGTGTTCTGGTCTTGGTGGACCATGCCACCTGGCAACCAAAAGCTATCCATCTCAGGACAGTGACTGCACTAGTGGAGGCCAGGGCACTAATGGGGATCTTTAACCACGTGGGTTTCCCCAAAGAGGTATTATCTGACAGGGATACCAATTTCATGTCTAACTGCATGAAGACCATGTGAAAGGAGTGTGGTGTTACCTTTAAGTTCACCACTCCTTACCACCCACAATTCAATGGGTTGGTTGAAAGGTTCAACCGTACCCTTAAAGGCATAATCCTGGGTCCACCTGAATGTATGAGGCGTAAGTGAGAAATCCTCCTGCCATGCCTTTTATTCACCTACAGTGAGGTACCATGGAAGGTGGTTGACTTCAGCCCTTTTGTACTTCTATATGGACACCCTGTGACATGACCTCTCCGTTTGGTTAAGGAAGGCTGGGAGCAAGCCCCCAAGAAGCCACCACAGAATGTAGTTAGCTACATGCTGGCATTCCGCAACAAACCGCCCGCGTAAGGAAGCTTGCATAGTAGAACCTTGAAATGCAGGTATGACCAGAATACCAATCTGGTTGAGTTTCAGCCTGGCCAAAAGGTGTGAGTAGTGAAGCCATTGGAGCTCTGCGCTCTCCAAGACCACTGGATTGGCCCATATGAGGTAAAGGAGTGCAAGAGTGATGTCACCTACCTGGTGGACTCGTAGACTCATAGGAACCTTTTCAGGGTCCTACACGTGAACCGCCTCACGCCCCACTTTGAGAGGTCTGAGATAACTGCCATGGAGATAGAAATCTTCCTGTGGGAAATTATAGAAGAATTGAATAAAAGTGTATTATTAAAATATAGAAGTAAACAAAAATTTGTTATTGAGAAAAATAAACGTGTAGAAATTAAAACGACTTATTATTAACCTAGAAATTATAAAACAAATTTACAGTACATGAAGTCCTCAACCTAACTGTGCTAAATAATACAGTAATTTAAATATAATAATTAAACTTATAAATATAAACTTTAAACAATCATTTAAAAACACGTCACCCTCGCTAACATTTTTATTTACTTTTTAGTAACAGTAAACTTGAATGAAAGATATTTATTTAAGTAATTTGAGAGTGTGTTGAGAATTAGTGGTTTGCTGTGTTTAGTGCTTGACTTACTCCAATGCTGTGCTAGAGTATGTTTGCGCATGTTACGTGTTTTGACACATTAAGGCAGTGGTAATTTTAGAACATTTTTTTGTGAATTGCAGTAGCCTTGCTCCTTTGTGGGTGTGTTTTTGTGCCAGTATGCACCTCTCATACCACTCCTTAATTTTCTGTAATTTCCTCCTATTTAGTAGTAACTATTCTCCATTTTACAACCACTCCCCTTGTCCCTCCCACAGTTACTACAAAAGTTTATACTTATTGCGGGGATCTTCACACAAGTGCCAGAAAACATAGGAGATACTGAAGGTGGGTGTCTCTGGCCATAGGCTTGTGAAGTGCATTTTGTAGTACCTGAATAATAATACTAAGAAAGAAACTGGGTTATTGGTTGAGAGGGTTGGAAGCCGCAGTAGAGCAATAACCACAATCCTTGTCAGGATGTACCACAAAAGTCCCTAAACTAACCTGTGCTTTGCCCGCTGGTAGCTTGGCACAAAGCAGTCAGGTTTAACTTAGAGGCAATGTATAAAGTATTTAACCAGCACACAAATAGTAATCAAATGAAAACAAAACATAAGAAAAAACCTAAATAGATTTAGAAAAATTGAGTGAATTGTAATAAATAAAATGACTTCAGGATGACAAAAATCCACTTAGTAGTACTGGAGATATTGACTTAAAAAGAATATTCTTAGTGAAAATAGCACCATGAAGCAGAAGTGCCACTCGGGTTCATCTGGTCACGCTAGACCAGGGAAAAGTAACAAGTTCAAGCTGACCACAATGGAGTACAGGTCGTGTAAAGGGACCAAGTTAGCCCTACTGAGGAGGTAACTTCTCAAGTCCAGCATGAAGAGTTCTGTTCACTTTGAGGGGGTGGGAAGAGGAGGCAAAGTGTGGGTCGAGTGTTGCTGCAATAAAGCTGCACTAATAATTTCTGAGCCTTCCGAAGTACACGCCACAGTGAATCATGACATCCCACTAAACAGGATGAAAGAGTGGAAGGAAAGCTAGGTAACAGTACTTAAAAGGCTTCAATTGCTACAACAAAACCACAGCCAGCAAATTATGAGAGGCACAGATGAGTCGTTCAAAAAGAGAAGGTTTTGTGCAGAATCTTCCCACTTTTGTTGAATGTCAACATAATTCCACTAGTGCAAATTACTGAATCGCACAACCTCTAATTCCAAGTTCTAAATGTCAAATCAGTTGACCAAAACAGGATCATCTTTACTTTCAGGTGGGAGAAAATGTTCTCAGTCTCAACGGAGACAGATGTTCTATGACTGGAGGATTCAAGTGATAAAGCAATACCTTTAAATTGGCCAGCAACATTGGGCCTCTCTTCAGCGGCCAAGAACATGGAGTAAAAAAGACCTTGAGCTTAATTTTTACTCTAATTGTTCCCAAAATTATTACATTATGTCCTTAAAATTACCAACTGTTAACTTTACCTAATGGCCATGGCTCCACTGGATTATTGAACCATCATTTTCACCTGTCCAACAAAAACTAGAAAAACGCAACCATTTAATGCTGATGTTGAAATCTTGACGTTTGCTTCTGGTGGAGGCAAACATTTCATTCAATATACTATTTAGCATTCACAAGGCTTAGTGGAACAAAGGAAACTAGTAACTCCCTGTGCATCCACCTGAGATAATCAAAACCATTTTGGTTGGAAACTCTGGAATGCTATTGAAGCACCCTTAGGAGCCAATCAGACCTCCATGAAGTCAGTAAATTCCTTAAAACATCCGTATTCCAATAGTCGTTATAGTCCTTAGCTCAAGGGGAGTTTAAGTAATGAAGATCAAGGCCATTTTCTCTGTACCGCCCGAAGCACATCAGAAGTACTGCCTTTTGTATGCCAATGGGTTTTCCTATAACAATTCAATGAACAACCAACGGTTAGCGATAACTAACCCTGGAGAATTACATGCACTGAGTTCAATCAGTTCATCTATAGACCTTAACAAGAAAGAGCCCTTATTGACTGGGTTTTTAGAGTTTGAAGAGCGTTGAAGGAAGATCCTCACTATCTCTTGACTGGATTCTTCCTGGATACACCATGCAATAGGAAGTTCCCTTTCCTTCTTATGTCACCTTTACTTACCTAATTTTTCAATTTTCCAACGTTTCTGCAAACTAATCCACAAGATATCATACTACCAGCACAACCAAACTATTAGTTAAAAAGGTTCATTAAAATTAATAAAGTCCTTAATATCACATTTTGATTACAAACAGGTACAATTATCATTGAGTTCAACTTTCAATATTAGTATAGCTCGATTGTAAGTGCAGACATAATAGTGAAAAACATTCGCACCGCTGCCATATTGATATATATATTAATATACTGTTCACATTGAATGTTCATTACACTTGTGCACTGTCTACTGGTATTAATGATTCCCTCTTGTCTTTGCCTAGTTTATGACAGCAGAGCGCTAGCTAATCGTTTTTTTTTTTTTTTTTTAAACTGCAATGGCATTTGATTGCTGATTGTTGCCATAATTAGGTCAGTTAGCAGATAATTGAGTAACCCTCATTCGCCATAAATTACTCATTTATGTACAAACTAACACAATAATGAATGTTAATTAAACTTTTTTTGTGAAAAATGTGGTCTGCATACTTGAATTTAAAAAAAAGAATCAGTTGATTAAAGTAATGAAATGTGGCATGATGAAAGAGAGCCATTTGTTATTGTTTATAAATAATTTAGTAATTTGCCAGCCCCTGTACTGTTGAAGTTTGTATTGCTGAAAACCAGTGCATCATTTCTACGATCCAATTTATATTTTACAATGAACATTTTCTTTAGGAAGAACACTGGAACATTAAGGATTTTGCAATCTCTCCAGGGGAAGAAATAAAACCGGAAGATGCAACTATCACACAAGAAACATATAATATCCATGATGAAGATAATCTTTTAGTAGACTCACAGGTTTCTGTGCCTGCCACCGAGGACAAAGAATTGCCATACAAGTAAGGTACTTTTTAAGGAACAGATTTCTAAAGTTAGTATGCATGCAATTTAAACCTGAATTATTTGATAACATTTGACATTTCTGTAGCACAAGTTCAATTTCTTTTGCCACACTTTTGGCATCACTTTTCATGCACCATAGATTATCACAGTATTTATTTATGGATGCAGTTTTATATAGCACGATCTTGACCCCTGAGTATCAGAGAGCACAAGAGGAAGAATATGGACAACAATGATCTTATAAATAACAGATAAGCAACAAAGAAAACACACAGACTAGCAGTTGAATCAGGGGAGAAAGGTCAGAAAGATTGTATGTATTCAAATAGATCAGATAAGTCAGAAAAGGGGATGCAGAGTGCATGAAGCTTCATCTAAAGTTTCTCTCGGGCAGGAGGATTCAGAGTTCCTTTTTAGGTTGAGCATTCGAGACCTCTTGTATATACTTTAGTATATACTTATATGTGTATGTACTTTGTGGGCTCTGGGGATTAGTCCTAGGACTTGTCTGCTTCTGCTTAGGGACTTTTTTTCTGTTCAACTTCCTCTATTTATCTGTCTTGATAGGAAATGAACAGTAGAGGTCAGTAAAATAGCAGAATTGCTTTCTGCTTGTTCAACTGCCTCTATTTAACTGTCTTGATAGAAAGCGATCAGTAGGGGTCAGAAAAATACCAGAATTGCTTTCTCCTGAGAGACTTTTTTTCAATTTTTCTGGCAACTGCCTCTATTTAACTTTCTTGATAGAAAATGACCAGCAAAATACCAGAATCACTTTAGCGTTCTCTAGATTTCAGTCCATTGAAATTGTTTTCCACGAGCACCCGTAGACAAGAATATTATTTTCAAATCTTGTATTTTCAGTGATATGACCACCGAAGGCCCTGATTTTATATTAATAACAGAGCTTTGGACTATACCATTTCCCGCTGAAAGGCAATATTTCTCTCAATGTGTTTCCATACCTGGCATGTCTGCAGTTTGGTGCTTCCTTTCCCTCCATGTTAAAGAGCAGTAGATGTTTCAGCACCCAGGCTAATGTGCTGCATAGCTAGATACATATAAGGTCCTAAAGGCGAGACTGATTGCATTGCAAATGCTTGTTAAACGCTGTAAGGGTTAATATTTTGGGAAGAGCTGATGGGAGTTTCAGTTTCTTGTTGCACTGCCGGAGAATGCTGCTGTCATACAGCACTCTTGCCTAAATGTCAGAGGTTCGAGGGGGTTCAGCATTTTTCAATTTCACCTGATCACCAAAACGTAATCAGTTTTTCAGCCAAGTAGGAGGGCATGGCGTTGTGAAGGGCTTTCCGAATGACGCATTCAGTCTTAAATCGGGCTTTTACTTCAATGGGGTGCCATTGTAGGGTGCGAAGAATATGAGGAATATGATCATTTTTTGTAGCCTCTCACAAGTGTGAATATGATAAAGTGCATAAAACTAAAATTATGTAGGTCCGGGGGGGTAGGTTACGCTTTCTTAGGAAGGGATTATTTGATGGTTAGACTGAGAATCACCCTGGGTAGATCTGGTAATACTTCTAGTATTTGTTGTGCATTCTCCATATTTGCTGTGCAAAGTTCCCTCCCACTCACTACCACCATCCTACAGATCTTCTACCTATTGTCATGTCATTTTCTCCTTACTTTTCACATTGACATTGCGTTGGACAGATTGTAATAGAATCCTTTAATGGATGACTTGTTTGTAACAGATCCTTTTAGGCTCTTAGGCTCTTAAAGGACTTGGAACATGTATTGTCAAACCACAGACTGGAATTGTCTTTCTGTTTTGGTCCTATATCATTATATTAGATTTTGACATCAAAATATGTTAGTTGAGTTGGTCGTTTTGCTACTATGATGATTTGTTTGAAGGCTGGTCCTATTAATAAACCCATAACATTTTAGTTGTGATTGCCCTTAAGTGTAGAATTGGTGTTCCTGCAATTATTGTGTGTGCAAATCATTAGCATGCACATGTGTTGATTTTTTAAATCAGTATCACATGTACCCAAGTGACAATGGCATGTGCAGGTGTCGGATGCAGCATTTTGCTTCACGTAGCCTACGAAATTCTGAATGTGAATAAAATGTCAATGGTGGGATTAAAGGATCAATATAATATTATCTCTATTGTTAAGCCCACTGATCAAGCACTCAAATGTATTCTGGAATACATTCACATGATGGAGGACTGAAGTACGGAAAATTCTCTACCACCACCCAATTATAGTTACAGTAAACCCCAATTACCAATAATTAGTCAGTTGGCAGTGTAGAAGGTCCAAGCATTTATTATGACAAACAAAACTCTGCCAGAGGAGCTTCCTGCGACCTCTCCCCACGAGGTCCGCCAAGAAGACTGCTGGCACACTGTCAGTACATCACATATATACAGTTGCATTGGCATCATCATATCCTAACATGGAAAAGTACAAATTGGTACAAGCTGGCACAGACAGAAAGGAAAGCCCATATATGGCACACAATGCGTTCCTGGTTTCGCTCATCCTAGATTTAGCAAGGTCGAACGGGTGACTCCCTTCTGCCGTCTCCGAGACAGTCCACCCCGCACCCCTCCCGGAATGTGCTTATCGGTCCTTCTTCTGCTACCTATAACCTTGACAGGCCTAACGAGCCGAAACAGCAGATTTAGCAACAGTTGGGTTATTTCTCAGGAGGACGACTCTGGTGCAGGGAATGAATGGGGCTTGTTAATGCAATGCTTTCAGCAAGGCCACAATATGGCGTGATCACGTGAAGTGGTGCAAAGCTATAACGCGTAAGGCTAATGTGTACGCACATAAACGAAAGTATTTAGTGACATCATGCTAATCATAACATATCGATTATAAGTATTACTGATCATAACATATTGATTAATGGGAAATCGATTCCGGTTCCTCAAACCCTCCTTTTAGCGTGATGTAGCTAAATGCAAAGACAAGCAGTCAATCTTCAAAAATCTCTTCATTAATGGTCATTAGTTCATGTACTCCTTGTTGCAGCATTTGGTGTTTAGTAGGGACAGTGTAAGGCACGCAAAGCGTAGTCACTCGGGAAGCACAGTAAGAGCAACACGCTGGACCACATTGTATCAGGACACAACAGGTAAAGATGATACCGGCTGCCCCGCCCAGGATCAATAGTAATTTCCATCCCCAAGTGGACAAGAGGCCCCAGAACCATCCCGATAGTGACCAGGACCCATTTTCGGTGTGCATTTCAGAAGCAATGCAGTGCAGTTTCTGGATGGCCAGATGAACAGAGGGGGCGGAGTCAGGGATATATACGCAGCAAGAACTGCCAATCACGCGGCATGCTCCGCCCCGATCAGCCAAGATAACGTCCAAAACCATACGGTTTTGGAGCGCCACGAGTCTCGTCGCCTGAAGCTCCACAGTGAGGTTGGCTAGGATGTCAGTTGTTATGTTTAAGACATTTTCCACTATTCTGGACAGTCTCCTTATTTCCCTGCTATTAAATATGGGACCCCAGAACGGTGTCAAGCCCTTGCTAAAATCCGTGAATTGCTGCAAAGAGGTGTCTGTTTGATCAACTTCGGTCATATCAAGTTGCCTGCGCTGTCTATTGGGTAATGCAGGGGATGCAGTGCTGACAGGGAGTGACCGCGCAGGGTGTAGCTGATGTGTCTTGTGATAGTCAGATGGAGCTATGTATACAGGTGGGTAGAGGAAAGACAAATAACAACGTCCTGCCCAATTGCGTGGTAACCATGTATATGCATTCTCTCCACAGACAAAATACACATTGGGTGGAGTTATCAAAGGGGGGCTAATGCGTTTCTTCAGACGATAGGTGTAATTGCAGATACTATCTCCAACCTGTATCCGTCCCACCCTTTGCACACAAAATGCAGAAGAAACATTCAAAATAGGAATAGGTACAACACGGTCTCTGGTAACATTGCGTTCAATAAAAAGCTGAAAATATTGCGTGGCATTGAATTCTCTAAAATCATAAAGTTCGTTCTGCAACCAAGTTTTGTTCATTGCTACCAAATACAGCTGTATACATGCCTGTGGGTCTATCCTTCCCCGGCCTCCTGTTTCCTGTTTGGTTGAATCCATAGTGCGTGCCAACATAGTCTAAATTTATATTATGCTCATTAACATCGAAATCCCTGCGATGTTCACCCCAATATCGGTATATGGCAGAGAACAATTTGTACCGAGCCTCGCAGCTGCCCAGATAGGACAAGGGTAGTGAGAGAAACAGATCATGATTGTGTACTGCAGATGGTAGAAGCCCACAAACCCAGCAATCAGTAGTGTTGGTGACACTGTGCGTCTGATGAAGCATTTCAACAAATACATTTTTAGCATATTTCTGACGGTGTGCCTTTGTGGGGTGCCAAAGTGAACAGAAAATGCTCAGGGGGTGCAGTGGTGGACGGTAGGAACTTCTGCAAAGGGTATTCATACTCTAAGTATACGAACAAGCCCATGAACACCGCTACAATAACAGCTATAACCACTACAAATGCTACTTTGACCTTCGTGGTCCATGTCGAAAACATTGGTTCATAAAAGGGTACGTGTCGTGGGGCAATTGGGAATTCTTCTTCTAAAACAATACGGCCAAAAGGGTACATTCCTAGCTAAAAGTCCAAAAGTAAGCCTAGCAGTCCGTCCTGCCAGAGGGTTCTTCTTCCCTGTGTCTGTCAGAGTCTCACAGGCAGACTCCTAGCGTTCATCCCAAAGAAAATCAACAAACAGTGGTCCGAATCCTCTCAGTTGCACTTTTGCAGAGTTGAGTCTTCTTTCTGAACAGAGCACAACATTCAAAGTTCCAGCTCTCAACGAGTTCAGTCCAGTGTCTTGCTCAGCACCTCAGACCAAGAAGCTAGCAAACCCTGTCCTATGCAACTGAGTCTTCCCCTATCTCCTGAGGATGGTGTCTGAGGCGCTGTATTTTGGCTTTCTTGGCCGCAGGTTGTATCGCACATTACCCGGCACTTCCTGATCGGGAAAAAGTGTGTCAGGTACTTTCTGCACATGAGAACTTTCACTTGCCGGGGTACTGACAGCAGGATTCAAAGTTTTTGCAGATTTAGTGGAGACCAAGTCGTCTGGTCTCGCCTCTCCCTCCTCTAGCCTTGGTTCGATCTCACAGGCGTCAGAAAAGGGTACGAATGCAGCGGCTCTCTCTGTTTCCTGCATCAGAATTCCCCCAGGGCGTTGTTGATGATAAGGAAGCGGAAAAGGCAGCCTTTTTAGATGGGAGACGTGGATCCAGTGTTTTCTCCCGTCCACTTTAACCGCCGTCCGGGTAGCCAGGAGAATCTGTCTTGGCTCGGACCACCTTGGAGCCAAACTGGTGTCATGTTCAAATTTCTTCAGCAATACCCACTGGCCGGGTTGCAATCGATGACCGGGCCCTCTGGCAGCGGCTGCAGTACAGAAGTTACCTGCTGATGAACAGAACAAAGGTCTTTAGTCAAAGCATAAAGGTAATCAATCAACATAGGATATTCAATGTCCGCAAAGGATCGTGGTCTGGGTACCCCCCACACGTTAGCAGGCCTACCAAATATTATCTCATACGGGGAGAGACCAGAACGAGAGTGTGGGGTAACACGTAATGACATGAGGGCTAAGGTTAAGGTGTCAGGCCATTTTAACCCAGTGCTTTCCTGTATCTTGGCCATTTTGAGCTTAAGGATGCCGTTATATTTTTCCACGAGCCCTGCTGATTGCGGATGTCGGGCAGCGTGGAACTTTTGCTTAATGTGCAGACCCTCGCAGATATGCTTGACAAGGGCCCCATGGAAGTGGCCCCCATTGTCCGACCAGATCAAACGGGGCAATCCAAAGCGGGGCACAAACTCTTTTAAGAGGGCTTTTGCTGTGGCCATTGCAGTATTGTCCTTGGTGGGGTAGGCCTCGACCCATTTACTAAAAGCACAAACCACCACCAGGACGTATTTCATGTTATTGACGCTCTCCATATGAATGTAATCCATCTGGAGCACTTCAAACGGCAATGTAGGAGGTGCAAAATTCCCGCTTAAGACACTTTCCCCTTTTCCTGGATTGTGTTGCAAACAGACCATACAGTATTGGAACAAGCGGACAGCCGTCCTTTGGATATTCGGGTTGTTCCAAACTGGGTCCAGGAGCTCGCAAATACCTTTTGCTCCTATGTGTGCTGGTCCGTGTGCCATAGTCACAACAGCCTGTACTAGTGCATTGGGCAATAGCCATCTCTGTCTTTCTGTCAGATCAATCCAACAATTATTTTCATCAAGTCTTCCTACCTCCGTTTCCCATCTCTCTAACTCTGCAGGGGTAGCCTCTTTCTGTAACTCTCTCACACTCTCCATTGTATTATCAAACAATTCAGAATCCTCCACCCATCTTGCAGAGGAGTTGACGAACATAGCGGACATCGGGGTTTGTGCTGTCTGTTTGGCCACCTGATCCGCAAAAGCATTTCCCTCCCCCACCTCATCCACTATTGCTTTGTGTGCACTGCATTTGATGATAGCTACTTTTTTGGGTAGAGTGAGGGCGTCTAACAGCCGTAGGACCAAGGGACCGTTCTGTATTTTCTGGCCATGGGAAGTAAGGAAACCCCGCTCCCTCCACAACCGCCCAAAACTATGGGCCACGCCAAAGGCATATTGGCTGTCTGTGTAAATGTTGACTTCCAGTCCCTCACTCAACTCACAGGCTCGCAACAGGGCCATGAGTTCGGCAGCCTGAGCTGACCCATGAGATATTCGGAATGTTTCGACAACTGTCTTCAAAGTCGTAATTGCATATGCAGCTGTTGTTGTCCCATCTGTCAGTTTAAAACAAGATCCATCCACATATAACTCCCCTTGAGGGTCATGTAAAGGGGTGTCAGTAAGGTCAACTCTGCCTTTAGTTTCTTCTTCAGTGCAATAAATGCAGTCATGGGGATCTGTATTATGTTCACTCGTAGGGAGTGGTAGCAATGTGGCAGGGTTCAATGTGGCACATCGAATGATCGTAATATGTGGTGCAAACAATGTCAGTTCATATCCAGTGAGACGTGTACTTGTAAGGTGTTGCGTTTTAGTTTTATTTAGTAAGGTGTCCACTGCGTGCGGCACCATCACGGTCAAATTAGAATTCAAAACGAGCCCTTCCGACTGCCGGATTGCCACCGCAACAGCTGCTGTGGCCCTCAGACAGCTAGGAAGTGCTCTTGCAACATTATCCAATGTGGCTGACAAATAAGCGCACGGTCTTTGCTTACCACCAAAGTCATGCGTTAACACTGAAAGTGAGCAACCGTCAACTTTGTGTACGTATAGTACAAAAGGTTTACGATAGACAGGAGTGCCTAAGACAGGAGCGGAACACAAAGCAATTTTTAAAGAGTCAAAAGAGTACTGGCATTCATCCGTCCAGGGTAGGGGTTCATGCACATCTTTAGTGGTCAGGTGCAACAGAGGCTTAGCAAGCAAGGAAAAGTTAGGTATCCATTGGCGACAGTAAGAGGTAATGCCAAGAAAAGCGCGAACTTCACACTGCGTGCAAGGTACAGACATGTTAGAAATGGTAGTAATACGTTCAGGTGTTAGTCGTCTACCCTCCTTCGATAGTAGATGACCAAGGTAGGTCACCTCCTGTCGACAGTATTGGAATTTTGATAATGATACCTTGTTCCCTTTAGCGGCCAGATGGTGCAACAATTTAACCGTGGCCGCTTTACAGCCTTCTTTCGTGTCAGAGGCAATGAGCAAGTCATCCACATATTGCAAAAGGACATTGCCATCCGGCAGGTCTAAATCGTCCAGCAAAGCCTTAAGGGCTTGGCTATATATACTTGGGCTTTCAGTATAGCCTTGAGGTGCGCGACAGAAGCGGAAGCTTCGACCAGATAACGAGAATCCGAAAATCTGCCTGCTATCAGGATGAATGGGAATGCTGAAGAAAGCATTTTTCAGGTCAATGACCGAAAAATATTGGGCAGTTGGTGGGATCATTGTGAGAATCGTGGTGATGTCGGTCACCACGGGATATTGCGGCACCACTATTTTGTTAACAGCTCTCAGATCAACCACAAAACGGTAAGCAGCACCCTGCTCACCAACCTCAGAGTTCCTTTTCAAAATCGGGAGGATCGGACTATTGCAAATATTAGCAGCCGTTTCTTCTACCACTCCTTTATCGACCAGGTCCTGAATAATGCGCAGCAAAGCCCATTCTCCTGCTGGTGCTATTTTATACTGCGGGATGCGCGGTAATTTTGCGCCTTGTTTCAATGTAATGTGAACCGAAGGAATATCCAGCTTACCCACATCCGCATCCCCCGTTGCCCAAAGTGTGGCGGGAATGCCATCGAACTCAGACGGAAGGCGTTCACCCTTAGCGAAACATTATTTCACGTGATCAGCATAAGGTCGGATCGTTAAATAAACCCCGTCCGCAGAGCAATGAATTGTTGCATTCAATTTCTTTAGTATATCTAATCCTAACAAATTTTCCCCGCAATGCGAGGTCAGTAGTAGAGGAGTGTCAATGGTGGCAGGACCGATCGTGAAAGGGAGAGGTCTAGAGATGGGGCTGACAACTGGGACTCCCGAGAATCCCACCGAAACATTATTTTGCCCGGACAGAGCCGCCCCTGGAACCAATGATCGAGCAACGGAACTATTCATTGCTCCCGTGTCAATTAGGAAATTCTCAGAAGTCCCCAACACTTCCCCTTTTACATAGGGTCCCCTTTGATTGACCGGGATCGACACTTGGCCCCCACTCTGTCCTTGGCTGTCCTATGCTGTCACGTATGCGTCTTGGTCCTCGTATTCATGGCCGTCATGATAGTACTGCCTGCCTTGGTGACCGTCAAAATGGTTCTTTTCCGACTTGCCTGATCTCTCTTCTCTGTGCATGTCACTTCGGTCGGAGCCGCCTCGTCCTCGTCCTCGCCCTCAGACCGCTCCGTTCTGGGCAAGCAGAAACGGACACTGTGCTTTCCAGTGCCCCTCCTCTCTGCAATAGGAACACTGGTTCAGACCTATTGTCGGGGCTCCTCCTGCACCTCTGCCTGTACCCGCCCCTCTGGACATAGTTCCTCGGCCTCCTCTTCCCCCTCCTTGTCCCCGAACTACTTGCTGCAGCAATACTCGAGTTTTAAGATCCTTGGTCTTCTTCTCCACCTTCTCTTTATTCTCGTTCTCCCTATGTTCATAGTACTGGGCCATGCTTAGAATTACAGACGGGGTAGAGGTGGTCCATGTACTTTCCGCCGCCTCTAATCGAGCAGAAATTTCCGGAGCCAAGTTCGTAACGAATCTGTTAACAAACAACCTAGTTCCACCTTCAGTTGCCAAATCTTGCCCACTAAAATCAATGAAAACTTCCTCAAACCTTGTGAAGAAGTCCGACACACTTTCATCCTTCTTCTGCCGACAGGCAGACAATTTGTCCCAGTTAACCTTTCTTGGCGGTAGCAAAGCATGCATGAAGGCTATAATTTTTGCTGGCATGGACGTTATTTCAACTCTTGGTTTGTCTCCTGGCTTGCGATCCTGGTCCCACCCCTTTAACTCCTCCCATGACCCCCCTAGTTCAACATGATCTGAGTCATGCACCTGTCGCCATATGTCAACAGGTACTAATAACCCAAAGAACAACTCGACATCTGCTAGTGTCATGACAGCGGAGGCAGCTGCCTCAGTCAGTTCTTTATAGTATGCGGTAGGATTCTTTCGGGGGTCGGGTAGTTGGGATTTCAGGGCCAGAACCTCACTTCTCTTCCACGGGGTGTAAACCCATTGTTCCTGAAACCTAGCGGCTATTCCTGCTCGTGTGATTGCCTGGTTACCATCCCGCAGTTCAGGGACCTCGGGATGGTAAATGGGATGAACCTCCCGCATGGGATGCTGTGAAGTCCACTGAGGACTCTTCAAGAACAGTCTTCCTCGGTACTGAACCAGGGTATCTATATTCTTGAACACCTCCCTAGGGGTCAGACTAAATTTATGGGACCAGTCCCGGATATTATACAATATCTGAGGGGCAGTCCCATCCTTGAAATTGACCTCCCAAGACCAAATGAGTCAATTAGACATCTGGAATATCACGCGTTGCTGCATTACCGGCTCTAAATCTTTGACCGTACTCCATATGTCAGTCACGGTGTACGCGTCGCTCCTTATCCACCTAATGGCCTGATCTTCTAACACTTCCTTCTCGCCATATCCCACGGATGATCTGGTAAATAGACGTTTGCCTTCCATCCCTCCGGCTGCCCCTCTGGGAGTCTGCTCCAAGACATCGGAGGTGGCGTCGGCCGAGGAAGGAACCCACTCGGGAGTCGGGGTACTTAGTTGTATACCTAGGGGCGCTGGCGCCTGCATGGAATCAGGGACAAGTGTGGTCAGAGGGCCTGGAACGCTAGTAGCTCGTCCAGAGGTGACAGAGCCCCTTTCCTCTGGTGCGGATGCTCGAGGTCTGGCCTCTGGCTGGACAGGTATTGCGGGATATACACGCTGTGGGGCATATGGCGGAGGAGGTCTCGCATCCAGCAGTTCCTCTATCTCATCTTCAGCTCCCTCTCGAGTTACATAGCTTTTGTCCACCTGTAGTCTAAATTGTCTGTCTGCAATTTCAATATTCTTTTCTATTCTATTTTTGTCGTGGGCAATAGCTTTCTGAGTTATAGTCTGTCCTTGCTGTATCTTGAGGAGCTTCTCCGATCGAATGCGCCTCCTTTTTGCCTCTTTCTGCCATTTGTTAAGAGTAT
This sequence comes from Lissotriton helveticus, assembly GCF_964261635.1. Lineage (NCBI taxonomy): Eukaryota > Metazoa > Chordata > Amphibia > Caudata > Salamandridae > Lissotriton > Lissotriton helveticus. The sequence goes on along the minus strand of NC_136072.1, from coordinate 152,089,573 downwards.
CGAACATAGACTGTCGACTACGTTTAATAAAGAGGCGCTCTTGTAAAAACTGAAGCTTCTTTTCGTCAAAAGATCCAGTTTTTGGCCACTGCAATTCTACGTTGTCCTTAGTGTATTTGTGCCATAAGGAATTAAAAATAAGGGGGCCAATACCGTGCTTGCAATACATATCATGGCTAGGTGTCCCTTCCGGGGGGGCGGGTTGACTCTCGTCCAGCGTTACGCTATCGCTATGGACACAGCCGAAGCCTAACTTGCTAAGACACGGCATTTCCCTCTCCTTTGTTTTATTTCAGCTGAAAAGGAATAAGTTTTATTAATTACAAAATACCCGAACCATATATCATTCAATCACGGTGCTCTCATTCACATGGCCATGTCTTCATTTAAAACCATACACACCTTGCATTATGCGGCTTCAAGGTGACATAACATGAAAACACAAAACGTACCAACAGGAACACAAATATTTGCAATCAAAAGGTGGAGCCCGTCGACTCCCACCTATAGAGAACCCTTTTTCTACTATTCAAAGCTGCAAAGAACTATTTCCAACAACAGTCTCGTGCTCAGACTGCCTGGAGATAGTTACACAGGTTTTAAACCACAGACCGGCCTACAGGCCATCCGACAGTATTCATGGTTCACCTCCCGAACTATTCTGGCTAAGCCCGTGTTTCAAGCGTCGCTCCAGATTTGTCCGGGTGCTACCCAATCTCAACCATCGGCTTTCCCGAGAACAGTCCGGCCGAGCGAGAACCGCAGTTCCCCTGAGGCGTGCAATCCTTATCTCCAGTATTCTACACCAAACACACCAGGAGCGTCCGCACGTGCAATCTCATCATTGCCCCCGTCGGACCCCCTAGTCAGAGTTTCTTCGTGATCACAAGTCACCAAATGCTGAGTACCAAATCTATTTCAGAGTTTCTCCGTGACCACAGGTCACCAAATGCTGAGTACCAATATCCAGATCTGCAAACGTAGTCCAACACAAAACGAGACACAACACTCACCTGGTGCACGCAGGTCTGATTGAACGTTCTCCACTGCCAACTCTCAATAAGGCCAACGTGGCTGGTTCTCGGGTCACGCCCGAAGGACTCCGGCATGAGGCTACTAGCAGCTGAGGTCCCCTGGATCGGGAGGGCGGAGCAAACCCCAAATTCTTGCTGGTCTATTCTGAATCCCCCCGATCGAGAGCACCCCTTTCAATGTCCCTTCGATCGTCTGTGAATACACAGGGACAGCCCCAACGCGGAGTCCCGGCGGAGTCGCCAACTGAAGTACCGAAAATTCTCTTCCACCTCCCAATTATAGTTACAGTAAACCCCAATTACCAATAATTAGTCAGTTGGCAGTGTAGAAGGTCCAAGCATTTATTATGACAAACAAAACTCTGCCAGAGGAGCTTCCTGCGACCTCTCCCCACGAGGTCCGCCAAGAAGACTGCTGGCACACTGTCAGTACATCACATATATACAGTTGCATTGGCATCATCATATCCTAACATGGAAAAGTACAAATTGGTACAAGCTGGCACAGACAGAAAGGAAAGCCCATATATGGCACACAATGCGTTCCTGGTTTCGCTCATCCTAGATTTAGCAAGGTCGAACGGGTGACTCCCTTCTGCCGTCTCCGAGACAGTTCACCCCGCACCCCTCCCGGAATGTGCTTATCGGTCCTTCTTGTGCTACCTATAACCTTGACAGGCCTAACGAGCTGAAACAGCAGATTTAGCAACAGTTGGGTTATTTCTCAGGAGGACGACTCTGGTGCAGGGAATGAATGGGGCTTGTTAATGCAATGCTTTGAGCAAGGCCACAATATGGCGTGATCACGTGAAGTGGTGCAAAGCTATAACGCGTAAGGCTAATGTGTACGCACATAAACGAAAGTATTTTGTGACATCATGCTAATCATAACATATCGATTATAAGTATTACTGATCATAACATATTGATTATTGGGAAATCGATTCCGGTTCCTCAGGACCATTATGATTACCTGGCAGTGCTGGATTTTCTTGCTGATTTTGTGTGCCCTACTTCAGGGGACACATTTGAGCCCCATTTCAGTCCCCATCAAATGATTGTCTCAGTGACATTACATGGTCTGTCAGACATCAATAGAAGCTAAAGCTCAATTCACTGGAGCACTTTATGTTTACACTGGAGCAAATTCTCTTTTGCACCTGCCTGCCTAACAAGATCAAGCAATGTATTCGCTAACACATATTACATACATTATTTAGCAAAAATAATGGAGCAAGATGAATTTGCTCTATTGTTGTGCTTACAAGTAATGCAAACATTTTTTTTCCCATGTTTCAAATAGAAGATATCAGTTTTGGTTCTTTTGTCAAGAACATCCAGTTTTGATGGGTAGCTTACAGAAGTAAACAAAAATGACTTAAAAAGTTGTATTTTATTTAGAAATTTAGAGATCATAAACTGACAAGTTTAAATATGTGCAGACACAATATAGCAAACCTATTTTGTGCAGTGTGACGTGCTTGCTTAATAGGGAATTAGCCATCAGGATGCATTCCAAACTAAAATGTTGCACTACACCAAAGGACAGAAGAGTCCCTTGCATGGTAATGGACAGTTACTCCTACCGAGTGCCTACCTGAGGTGATATCTGGATCCTTCGTAATGATTTTTGATCCTGAGCGAGCAAGGATCATATGTGTGCAAGATGACCTAGGCTTGTCTCACAGATTGCGGTCTTGCTTTGAGCAGGACTGGTGCCCAAAGTGCTACCTACTACGTGAGGTGAGAGGCTACTGCCTTCACTGGGAGGCAAGTAGCATGAGCATGGCCGTACAGTGTTTTAAGGAATTATGATCAGTAGAGTGAAGAGGCCTTTTTACCCGTGTCACATAAGTGGGCCTACTTGCCCACTCGTGCTCTGCTGCTGTGTGCTTAACTTTCCATTGACCTATATTAGGATAAAGGCCCATACATCCCAGCACGTGTCTGCGTGAGTGGCGCTGGGACGTATGTGTGCCTATGAAGTGGTGCAGCACATGAAAGCCTGCGTGTGTGCGTTGCATGTGCACAAATGTATGTATGGGTACATGTGAAGTACATAATACATGGAAGCCTCTGGGCTCCACTTTGAGTGACCCAGGGCCTGTTGGAGAAGCATGTGGAGGTGGAGGACGCAGGGACACTTTGGCTTTCGCAAAGCTATTGTGGAACTTATAATACAGGAAATCACTAGTGTGGAAACATAACAAGATGAAGGACGGAGGGCTGAAACTTTTCAAACACTCACCCCCAGTTTAGAGATCTGGGTTAAATCCATTGGTCTAGCATGGTCTAGCTTGGATGTTGCCTCACTTAAATGAGGAGTAACCACGGTCCTTAGATCGGAAAGTGGGACTTGAGAGTTGACTCAGGTAATGCTAGCGTGACTGCCCTATGACGACTGTATATATTATTAGTGCGGTGCCTTATTGTACTTTGTGTTCGTAGATAAATACCCCTTTTACATAAAAGCAAGTATTTGATTGGACAATCATTTATTGGGGATTGCTGGATGCATTTTGAGTTGTGAGCCTGTGTTCACCCTACACCTACCTCCTCCACGAGCAGCCTTGGACTGCTCGATCTACGATAGTTCTGAGAGTCAAGTGCTGAATGGTTACTTGGCCCAGTAGCTCAGAGCCCATAGCAGGCTGGCCCCTTCACACCATGAGTAAAAGGCCTTAACCATCATGGCTGGGCCCAGTAGCTCCTGTGTGCCCTGTGGCCCTCTGAGCAAGGTTGTGACAGAAATAAACTGATTTCACACTATAAGAAATAGAGGCAACACATTTATTTTCAAATGTAAAATGGGATTACACTGAAACAAAAAAAGTAATGTGACAAATACATTTTTCTACAAGTTTAAAATTGAAGATAACACTAAGGCCCGATTTGGATAGGCCAGCTAATTGCAGAGCCATACAGAGTAAATTGTGTAATCGGTAAACACAGATTGTGTGGGTTTCAGTTTTCACCTGTGTGAGAAAACAGTGTTTTGTTGCTGCTGTCCCAACACTTTTTCCCCCCATTTTGACTACTATGTGCTGGTTTTCTGACTTTGAATGTGCCCTGGACTATGCTAACCTGGCCCCGGACCAGTGCCTGTGTTTAAAGGTACATGTTAGTAGGTGTAATTTCAATTGGCACTGACATCCTACCTTTAAGCCCCTAGTATATGGTATAGCATGTAGGTTTAGAGGCCCAGCAGATTTAATGCTATTATGTCTGCACCGCTGTGATGCCTGCTGTCATTTTAAAAGCCAGCCCCACCTTGCAGGCTGCTTTTAAAATAAAACAGTGTCCAAATTCGACTTTCAAATTAAAGGTACTTCCAAAGTCTCAAACTACCATATTTTTATGGTATCCACCATGTGAAAATATGCCGAGACATTAGAACATATATTTTATATACCCTGGTGAGGCAAAAACTGCCAATTTCATGTTTCCATATTGTAGTACATTAGATCCACAGGCTAACATTAGAAGGCTTTAGTTAACATTAATAAAGTCTAACTATTGACAGGAGTGAGATAAAATTATTTTTAACTGTATGAACACTGATGGTACTGTAGAGTTGAATGAGACCCTTCCCCCCCACTGGGTCAATTATGATAGACTTGAAGGAATCAGTTAGTGCGATAAAAGCTATTGCAGTGAGCAAGGCTGCTGGCCCTGGTGGCGTCCCCGTTGATCTTTTTCTCGCCGACATCTATGGCTGGGCTCGGTACTTTAGCAAACCATCAAACTACATAATGGATGGGGCAAGTGAAAATATGAAGGATATGCTGCATGTACGTGATGAAAAGAAGGTGTTCATGCTTACTGTATAATTGTGTAAGAAATTGTACTGAGAGTTATCAATAAAATGGAGGGGGAAGTATTCCCGCTAGTTGGAAGGCTGCAGAAATTGTTCCCATTTTTGTAAAGGGCCGGAGGGATTCCCCCTTAAACTACAGGTTTATTAGCCTAATAGATGCAGTCTTAGCAAGGCAAACTCTGGGTAAGCTTGAATCCTGGATTAATGACCATCAGGCCCTCTCCCCCCTGCAAGCAGGGTTTAGACGAGGGAGTAGCACAATTGACCAAATCTTCAGGCTTTTTTTAATATACTGGAAAACAGAAGGCAAACCTATACCTGGTCTTTGTAGACCTATGGTCTGCATTCAACTTTATGCCCGTGGCAAACTGTGGAAGGTTCTAAGGAACAGTGAGGTCCAAATCGATCTTCTGGATGTTTTGGTTTACCTCCACCAGGATCCGTATGCCCAAGTGAGATGGGGTTGGGGTAGGGAACTGACTGAACGGATCGACATCCTGAAAGAGGTCCAGCAAGAATGCGTCCTCGCCCCCACCCTATCCTCCCTTTATTTAAATGGTGTGGTATCTTACGTGGAGGATCCCTTAAATGATGCCCCTCGTTTGGGTGGCCGCAAGATTGCCCTATACTGGTACATGTTTTTACTTATATCCTCTTAACCAAAATATGATATATGTCTCGACGAGGCTCCTGATGGGCCCACCATAGTAGCCTATGTTTCACTTGTCTAAAAGTATATTCTAATGGTGTGGCTCGTCATTTGATGTTTTGCCAAGGTTGGATTTATTTGAACTATTACAACAAAGAAGTTACTGAACTTGCTTTTCGGATGTGCCTGAATTCTGCCCTGATGCAGCCTTTTCTGATAGGCCAGCCTTTGACAGGCTGAGCCAGGCACTCTTGATTAGGTATGAAATGGCCTGGGTTTGAACAGAGCAGACATCTGGCGTGAGGCGATATGCTGCTTCAGAGTAAAAGGCAGGAAGGGGCTCTGGGTAGCCAAACTGGTCGTTAAATGGAGAAAAACAGTGAGGCCATGAACTAGGCCCCCACCAACACTTCCTTCACCCCAAGCCAGATGGGAACCCCTGTAATTGAATTAGCAGAGGGACGGGAAGGGGAGTGTTAGGTAACGTTAGCCACACCTGTAGGTTAGGTTAGCCAGACCTGAAGCTCCAGGAAATATTTTCAACATTTTGGGTGGAATAGTGCTTTCTGGGAAAAGAATTTGCCACACTTCTGTGGAAGTGGTCATCATTGAGGGTGGCACCCTGCATCCTGTTGGTCAGGGGTACCCCCCTGCTTGCTAGCCAGGAAGCCTGGATAAATATGAGAGAGCTGCCCAGCAATTGAGATCCCTACCTGGAATAACCAAGAAGAAGAGGAACTGCCCTGCTGAACCCTTGGCCTGCACCCTGCACCAAGAGGACTGCACTCTGAAGGACACTTTGTTCTTCAACAATAGAACAACTTTCTGTGACTCTAAACGTTTGAGGAGTGGATTCCCTGAAAGCAGCAGGTTAAAAGAGCTCCATCTGCATCTTCTCCACCAAGAAGAACCCAGCTGGACGGCGTTCATAGAACTTTTAAGGATTTGGCCAGGTGCATTTGGGGGTCTTGTAGTCCCAAATTCCCAAGGAGAAACTTAGAGATTCTGGAACCTTAGATTGGTTTTGTGGACCCTTCAAGAGCCCTAAAGCTCCATAAGTAGTGAGTCAAGCCACCGACTTTGAACCACGACCCAGCCTGAGATTCAGGTTCATCCCAATGAAGGCTACAGAGCTCCAAGACCTTCGGGATTTCACCCAGGCCTTGCCCAGAAGAAAGCCACGATCATCAGCTTGCAGGCCGGCCTGATGAGGAGCCTCTCTCGACGGCAACAGATAAAGCCCCAACAAGTGACTACGTCAGAAGGTAAAAACTTGACAGGGCCCTACCGCTCACTGTATCTGACCTGCGCTCCATCGCAGTCAGCCTGAAACTTTGACTTTATCCTGGTCGAGCATGATCAGATGTCCAAGTTGGCGCTTTTGGGTTTTAGGCACTAAAATTATTTATTCTTTAAAAATTCATATCTCCGGTTCATTACATAGGATTTTTGTTATTTTGGTGTCTTTTTAATCATAGAGTATTCCCTATTTTTATAAATTGGTGTTGGATTTTTATTGTGCTTGGTGTCTTACTTATTTACTGTTATTGGTGTTCTCAAATACTTTTCACACCTGTCTTTATTGAGAACTTGACTGGGACTTGTTTGTGATAGTGGTGTTATTACTAAGTGTAGGTACCTACCCGCTTTTCCTAATCAACCTCTTCCAACAACCAGTCAGTCAGTATGCATCCTGTTTCCCTGTGCACACCTCACACTAGGGGATACTGCGTGTAGTGACACATATAAACCCTTTTGGAGGTTGACAAACATGGCATGGGAGCTATTCGCATTACTAGTTTGCATCTGCTATTAAATGGCAAAACAGACCAGTGTGCAGATTTTGTTCCCCGGTTGTGACAGCGAGTCGGGTGCTAAAGTAGTGTGTGCCCGATTTGATATTAGAACCTCTACATGGTCAGCGACTAGCTGCCGCCTCCCCCCCAATCCGGCACCCAACACCCAGGAACGTGGACACGAGACGTGTTTTACTCTTTGGAAGGCGGGCGCTAGTCGCCCGGCCGTATTTATTAAAGTATGAAATTAAAAAAGGTTTTAATTGCATAATCAACAATGAATACAAAAATCAGCAGGACATTCAGTTATACAATTGTTATCAACAAGTTTGAGAGCCTGACCTTAACAAAACTCTAATACAAGTTGTTCCTAGCTTAAACTAAACATCCTACACTTGATTTTTGTACATTTCTGGCCATATGGCAGGGTCACTACCGGTGTCAGGTCCTACAAACTGCGCCTCCCCCCTAGAAGTGCGCATGCGCAGTGTTACCCCGGGAATTGCCCGGTCTACGCCCTAAACTCCATTTACCCACTGAAGGAGGGCCCTTACTCTGCGCCGGTGGCGTCATGAGTCCACGCGCGCGGGGTGGCTACCAGCCTAAGGAAAGCGTGAACTACTCCTACCCGCGCTCCTTTGCATATTACCTTGCCCCTGGAGTACTGGGAGTGGCCCGCAGGCCCCTCCCCCCGGGCGGGAACCTCCATAGGATGATGCCCGCCCCCTCAGACCTCAAATATGTGCTCACCGATAATGACCTTACCGCATGCCCCATACCTAATAAATACGACGACCTATGGAAAAATTCTAAAGGACAACTACACTGGCTAATAAATAACAGTATCCACGCATAGCTAAAAGGGGAAAAAAGGCCTAACGACACATGGCATAGATTACAATTCGGTTCACTCATGTTACTCAAAATCACAATATCAACGTATAGCTACAAAGGGAAAAAAGGCCTAAAGACACATATCTTCAAATACAGTTCACTTCACACATCACTTTTCTACAAAGGGGAAAAATTCCTAACAACAGATCACAAAATACAACAACAGCCTACTCTCTCCCGCGATCCATACCTTTGAAACTTACCATTAAACCGGACATAACGCTGCTTAAACTTTGTACCAAGGGATGGTGGGTGGGAAACAAAGAAGCCCCGAACGCGGGGCACAACGTTCAGCGAGGGAGCGTCCAGGGACAAGGGGGTCTCCTGGGCGCTCCCTACCTCTTATTCCCGAGGGGCCGGGTGGCCCCTCCTATCGCCCGCCCCCCCCGACCCGGAACCACTCCATTGAATCCGGGTCAGGAGGGGCGCCGGCCAATCGGCGGTGGGCCGCGCCCCCAGGGCACGCCCCCACCGTCGAAGGACACGAGGGGAAAGGGGGTGAGACGGTCGCCGCGCCGCCATGCGTGCGGGGGGGCCGAGGGCCCCCCCTTTTCACATGGTCAGCGACTAGCTGCCGCCTCCCCCCCAATCCGGCACCCAACACCCAGGAACGTGGACACGAGACGTGTTTTACTCTTTGGAAGGCGGGCGCTAGTCGCCCGGCCGTATTTATTAAAGTATGAAATTAAAAAAGGTTTTAATTGCATAATCAACAATGAATACAAAAATCAGCAGGACATTCAGTTATACAATTGTTATCAACAAGTTTGAGAGCCTGACCTTAACAAAACTCTAATACAAGTTGTTCCTAGCTTAAACTAAACATCCTACACTTGATTTTTGTACATTTCTGGCCATATGGCAGGGTCACTACCGGTGTCAGGTCCTACAAACTGCGCCTCCCCCCTAGAAGTGCGCATGCGCAGTGTTACCCCGGGAATTGCCCGGTCTACGCCCTAAACTCCATTTACCCACTGAAGGAGGGCCCTTACTCTGCGCCGGTGGCGTCATGAGTCCACGCGCGCGGGGTGGCTACCAGCCTAAGGAAAGCGTGAACTACTCCTACCCGCGCTCCTTTGCATATTACCTTGCCCCTGGAGTACTGGGAGTGGCCCGCAGGCCCCTCCCCCCGGGCGGGAACCTCCATAGGATGATGCCCGCCCCCTCAGACCTCAAATATGTGCTCACCGATAATGACCTTACCGCCACAGGCCAGTATTGTTAACCGACGATCTGGCCTCCCCCTCTAGCCCCTGCCTAAGGACACTCTCCTCCTATCCCAGCCCTCTAGCCAAGCCCAGATTTTGTCAGACCATAGGACATTACCCTCTTCTGTCAAATGAACCCCGTCCTTCAAGTAATACTTGTGACCCCAGATGCACCCATGAGGTATTGACTGTAACACGGGGGTTCGAAACAACCTATCCAACCGTGTGTTGATCCTCTTTACCGAGTGATTCAACGCCCTGACCGAATGACCCCCCCGCCACTGAAGTCGAGGTATGAGTTGTGACCATACTAGTGTGCACCCGGGGCAGGTCCTAGCTATCCAACCCGCTGTTGAGATAATCTCCTCAATCAAGATGCGCCTGCCCAGTGTTGCCAAGTCGTTCTCCCCAAGGTGAAGTATCACCACTGCCGGTGGAGACTGCTGGCGTGCTAACAGCCCTTGGAAGAATCCCCTAAACTCGTGAAGACACAACCCTCCTCTGCCAAAGAACGTGATATTCAACCCTAGTTGTGCCGCCCTTTCCTTCTTGTCACCTGACAGGAAGACACATTCCGCTCGCTTCACATATGAATGACCGACAATCCAGACATTGTTCTTTGTTGTTTCCTGTTCGCCGCTCCGTGCCGATGAATATTGGCGGTGCCCGACGACAAATTCCTCCCCTGCGTAACAGGTCTGAGAAACTGTAAGAGAGCGGAAAGAGATCAAGCGTGAGTGACAAGTAATCATAGCATGTCAATCCGAACATAACGTTTATAGCAGTCTGACGACCACCTCCCAATTGCCACTGAGCGCCCCTCTTTGTGCATCCATTCTAAATAGGCTGCAAACCCATCCTCCTTCGCCCAAAGCACTTCCCACTGTGGCCCCAAGAAAGAACAATAAGACAGAAACGCCCCTTCGTAAGCCGTCTTGGTCCTGGGGGCTAGGCTAGCGACCACGAGGTCCTGTAATCTGGGGCACCAATCTGCCAAAGTACTGCTGGGAAGTGTGCTGGCGAGGGGTCTGCTGTGGGGAGATGTTCCCTGAAAACCTGCATTTTGAAGCGAGAAAGGGAGTCAGCAGCATTGTTTAAAACACCAGGGACATGTTTGGCTCTAAAATTAGCATTCAGTTTAAGGCACCGCAGAACAATTTCTTTGATCAGACGAAGTATGAAAGGACACCGCGCCCCCTGCTGATTGATACATTCCACCACTGTCATGTTATCTGACCAAAACACCACTGATTGGTTACATAGGTGTTCGGGCCAAACCATCAGTGCCACCCATATTGGAAAAAGTTCCAGGAAGCCAATGTTGCTGAGCAAACCCCATGTGTTCCATTCTTCTGGCCATTGTTGAGCGACCCACCTATTCCCTAGGATGGCACCAAAGCCCACACTACCGGCCGCATCAGTCCATAGTCCCAACTCCGCCGATGTCGTGAGCGGGCCGGGCCAGACCACCCTACCGTTAAAATCCTCCAGGAATGCCATCCAGATAAGCATATCCTGGCGAATTTCAGACGATAGGCGCGTGCGGTGGTGCTTTTCCCTCAGCCCCCTCATCGCGTGCGCGATGGAGCGAGAGAAGGGGCGAGCCATTGGGATGATTCTTAGTGCGAAATTCAATTGCCCTACCACCTCCTGTAATTGCTGCAAAGTGACCTTCTCCTTCCGGAGGCATAACTGTAGCGATGTCTTGAATTTGCACACCTTGTCCTTAGGTAGTCTAAAACATCTCTCCATTGAGTCAATCTCGATGCCCAGAAATTCCAAGCAGGTGGTCGGGCCCACCGTCTTCCCAGGCGCAAGCGGGACCCCAAAAGCCCGCATGAGCACGCAAAATTCCTGCAATGCCAGTGCGCACTCCTGAGAACCCGCTGTACCGAGGAAGAGGAAATCATCTAAGTAATGCATGACCCTTTGATGGCCCGTCACTTGTCTCATGGCCCATTCAAGAAATGAACTAAACATCTCAAAGTAGGCGCAAGAAATAGAACAACCCATAGGCATGCATTTGTCCATGTAGAACCTATCCCTAAAGGTGAAACCTAAAAGATGCTGGTCCGCCGGGTGGACTGGGAGGAGGCGGAAGGCGGATTCTATGTCTGATTTCGCCATCAGCGCCCCGGGTCCAGTGGCCTGCAATAAGGTAACAGCCTGATCAAAAGAGGCGTACTTAACACTACAGATACCTTCGTCAATGGCATCATTCAGTGACGCCCCCTTTGGCGCTGACAGGTTATGAATCAATCTGAATTGCCCCTTCTCTTTCTTGGGGACAACTCCCAGTGGGGAACACACAAAATTGGGTACTGGCACTGCAGAAAAAGGGCCAGTTATCCTGCCTAAGGAAAGCTCCTTGTCAATTTTGGCGGCCACAACAGCCGGATTGTGTTTGACTGATAATTGATTTCTACAGTGCGCACTGCCTGTGTATCCCCCGGCCGGGATCCTAAAACCTTTAGAAAAACCTTCCTGGAGTAGGGTGGCCGCTTTGTGGTCAGGGTATCTGTTCAACAATGGAATCATTGCCACCACATCCACTGGAGTGGGGGGGCGTAACCTGTCTGACTTATAGTGGCTTTCCCCTACCCCTCTGTCCTGTGTTACCTTGCTCGGACCTACAGGTAGTTTCTGGATGAGAGGGGTGCCCACAGGAGGAACATGCATGCCTAAACTTACACGCGGCCCTTGTGCAGGTACGCCTATTAAAATCCCAGCACACCCCTTTCTTCTCTGGCCCACCTGCCCTAAATTTCCCAGGTATTTCACTCGTTTGGGGGGGCCGAAAGGGCTGCTGCGGTCTAGTGAACACCTTGACCGCACCGAACTGAGGGGGAGGTGCAGTGTCAGAGAACTGTTTGTGCCAAGCCATGGAATCTACCGAGTCCCATGGCAACGATCTATTGAATTCCAATGCCTTCCTAAAATTGACATCATAACCCTTCCATGCTTCCCCAGAATACTGTTGACTCCACCCCACAATCCTGCTCGAGTAGCAAGCCAATGCAGCCTGCAGATCTGGAGGACGCTCAGCCTTAATTGCAGTGAAAACAGCCCATGCTTGCATCCAATTATTGAGATTTTCCTCAACCCTGAATCTAGTACACTGCGCCCTCCATTCACTTGGGAGCATCCACTCTTTCAGTGCTTTTGCCTGCTCCATTTCCCTATTATCCAACAATAAAGAATAAATGTACACGTATTTATCAGCCCAAATCATTTCTTTCACAGCTAATGACACATGCTGAGCTAGATTTTCGCTCCTGGAAGGTATCACACCGTCCCCCAAGAGCGGCAATGCCACTTCCTTACCAAGTGCGGGCACCGGGGGCGGCTGCCCTTTAACTCCGTCCAGCTGGGGAACACTTGGACCTGCAAGGGGAGAAGAAATTGGCAATGCAACACTGTCGGCGACCGGTGCCGATCTGATTTTTTCTACAAACCTTGCCGCCTCTGCCGCATGGTCTGCAGAATTCGGGAAGGCTCCCCCTTTTTGGAGCCATGGCATCATGGCCGTTAACTGAGATAACAATTCGGGTGGCATTGAATCTACATTACCCCCCGGGACAACAGGTACCACTGGGGTTATGCCCAGTGGTCCTGGCACAGCTGGCAGGGCGGGCGCCGGGTGTGGCCAGCCTGTACCCGGGATTGTGGGCACCGGTGCGGGAGCAGACCCAGCGTCTACTGGTTGACCGGCCGGCACCGGCACCACAGGGGCAATGGGTGTAGGCACATGCGGGGGTGGGACCACCGCGGGCGGTGCGGCGGGTAACGGGTCCACTGGGCCTGGGGTGGGAACCGCCTCCTTGGGTCTTTTGGATCTAGGTTTCCCTTGTGGAGTGACAAATTCCCCTCTTGGCACTGGTGCCACCCTCTTGCGGATCGGTCTCCCGGACGGGCCTGGTGCCTCACTCTCTCTGTCATCCAACCGAGCCTCCCGCTCCTTAATTTGTCCTAGCTGTTGCTTAATGTCGCTCATCTCCCGCATCATAGCCCGCATCATAGCCTCCATGTTGGACCCCCTTTTTCCACCCCTTGGGCCTGGCATGACGCTTACCCCAAAAAAGCCCGCTGCCTACTCTCTTAGTTCCTAACAGGTCAACTGTGTGTACCTTGCAGGTGGAGGGTCACCAGGGGGCTTTCAGCACCATGCAACGGCGACCGCAACACCAGCGGCTTGTCCGCTTATGTAAGGGGGTGAGTAAACCTAATGTAGACCCACCCGGCGGCCACCAGGAGCGATGAATGCTAGCCCCCCGTACCCCTCTTACCGACCAGTCACTCGTCCTCGCCTGCGATAATGGTCTGCGGCCCCTGTCCACACCACGTTGCGTGCTGGATGCTCTTACGTCCTGTCCGCTAGTGAATGGCCCCAATAATGTCGTTAAATTGCCTGGAATTAAAAACTTGTGTTATCACCGTGTATAAGCGACATTCAAAATAACACTCCTTCCAAGGCCAGGACAATTCTGGACCCGTATCTGCACTTATTCCCCAGAACTGTAAGGATATGACAATAAATCACTTAATAATCAAAAGTACAACAATACATTAGTGAAAACCTTTCAAAAATGTCACCTCGTTTTCAAGAAAATTGCACACTTTGTGTCACATCCAGTACCATGAATTATAAATAAACACTGCAGTGTAGCGTGAAAAACAATTACATAGATGTACTTTGTGCAATGACATTAATAATAAATCACTTAATAATTAAAGTAATAACCTTGTAAGAAATGGCCCCTTGTTTCACCATACAATTGTACACTTTGTGTCACTTCATGAACAACAAATTACCTAATCATTAATGTAATGCAGCCGTGAAAAACAGTTTCTTTCCTACAATTGTAAACTTTCACCAGGGGTCTCCCATCCAGGTGCTGCCCTGGTCGACCCTGCTTAGCTTCAAGCGTGACGCTTGTGTTCCGCTGGAACAACCTCTCCGCTCTGTCTCACCGAGGCGGGAAAACCCTTCTTTGTACCGCGTTACCTATGCGGTTTAAATTACGCCGCTAACGTATCAAAAACAGTCGCTCAACCTGCCCGCGGCTTTACTTACTCTGTACCGCGTTATCTATGCGGTTTGTACTATTGCCGGTATGGTAATCTAAACAAAAGCCGCTCAATACCCCGCAGCCTTACCCCGGCCCTCGTGGAGTCCCGGAGCACACCTCCGACGTGAGCTGGCCCGCTGCTCGTCCCTGCCCTCCCCCGCGCCAACAAATACCGCCTTTTCCTCGTCCCTCGGAGCGAGTTCCACGTCCTGGGACCTCTGCTGCCGCCTCGCGTCCTCCGCCGACGACCCTGGAAAGAAAAGGGGAAAATCCACAACTGCCGCCTCACGTCCCAGGCCGATGCCGATCCAGGCAATCCCACGACGGCTCAGCTGGCTCCACGAACCGCTTCGTTATACCTGCAAAATAAAGCGGGAAAATTACCAAAAACAAAGAAGCCCCGAACGCGGGGCACAACGTTCAGCGAGGGAGCGTCCAGGGACAAGGGGGTCTCCTGGGCGCTCCCTACCTCTTATTCCCTCCTCCTATCGCCCGCCCCCCCCGACCCGGAACCACTCCATTGAATCCGGGTCAGGAGGGGCGCCGGCCAATCGGCGGTGGGCCGCGCCCCCAGGGCACGCCCCCACCGTCGAAGGACACGAGGGGAAAGGGGGTGAGACGGTCGCCGCGCCGCCATGCGTGCGGGGGGGCCGAGGGCCCCCCCTTTTCATTATAATCGGTCCTAAATTCAGCAATTTGCAGTGCAAACCACATGTGCTACATTTTGTGCACCAGGACAAATCCTATGCATGCTCTCAAACTGCTCTCTTGTTACAAACCACAAACAATTGTGATATGAGTGTTGATTAACAGTGACTTAAAACAGCAAATAATGTTAAATACCTTTAAAACTTTGTCAACAAATTGTTGTTTTATTTTCAGGATCAGCCCTTGGGAAAACACCATTTTAGGAAAGCAATACAAAGAGAGCAATATGCAAAAGGAAAAAACCCATGCATTCTACAGTGAGGAGACAGTGCACAGTTCCATCGGTAAGAAAGTACAGCATGTCTGGTAATTAACATTTTACACATGATTTGCGCAGCTGGAAATGTGCACCTACTGTGAATACTAAGTAGAACGTTGCTAATTGTCTCTGAAACTCATCTTCCCTTCCCTTTCATTGTTCTGCAGCGTTAGGGAAAAAGTGAGCTTCAAGTTTAATGGGTATTCGAGGTGTTTTTCAACTATGCAACATAATTCTGCAACTTCCGCTGCAGTATTATTACACTATTATGTCATCCCAGCACAGATTATTACTTATTCAGCAAAAGTTCCATAATATAGTTAAAGTTTAACACCTGAACAACCTAAATATATCGAATCTGCAACTGAAAGGTGATTAGATGATCTTTTCAAAGGGTCTGCCCCTGGACGGTGCCCCCCAACATGCCAGGGCTACTCTTTTGCCACCATAACTGCAAGGAAGCAAGGAGGGCTGCTGCGTCTTAATATGCAAGAGCCACCATTATACTAAGAGTTAGTCATGATATTCTTTGGCCAACATTGCAGTAAAAGGGCCTCAAATGCCACAGCTACTATTATGCCAAATGTAGGACACCATAATGTGAAGGATGGCCAGTGGCTTAAATATGCAGGTTCCACCTGTTTGAGAAGAGTTGCCACTGTATTCACATAAATAACAATACACAAGTGATATCTAAGGGTTTGTGAATGCCACATCTGAGTATTATAACTTAGATTTTGTAGGCACCCAATTTAGTCTCATCCAACCAGTGGCGCAACAAGGTCAGGTGGTATCCGGAGCAGAATATTTCTTGCCACCCCTGGCTTGACAAAATGCTAAAAATATGTGTTCAAAACACATATTTTTGCCATTTTGTCACCCCCCCCCTCTTCAGTGATGACACTTGTCACCCCCAGCTTGACAAAATGGCAAAAATATGTGTTTAAAACACATATTTTTGCCATTTTGTCACCCCCCTCACTGATGACACCCGGGGCGGCCCGCACCAACCGCACCCCTTCCTACGTCACTGCATCCAACTACACAGGCTCGAAGGACTGACTGTGGTGCAAGTCCTGCCTCAAATACTCTACCTGTGTCTTTATCCTAGACTCTTCATGACCTCAAAAACCATATTTCCGTTCTCATTCCATCAACAGCTCTTTACATGATTTCCTATGTATATTTCGAGTGAGGAGCTCTGTGATGTGTTCTTAGACATGACATAATATTCCCCACCAGATCTTCTTGATAAAAAAGTACGGATTTACTGAAGACAGACTTTTATATTGTTATATTAAAGTTATGTTTTTATAATGTTGTGTTATGTTCAGTTGATGTAGTTATGTTTTGCTTTGTTTTATGTTATGTCATATCTTGCTGTGCCCTATGTTATATTGCATGTTACATTTTGGGTTATATTTTATATTTGTGTACTGTTTTCTATCATGTAATGTTCTGTTTTATGTTACGTGATATCATATGTTGTGTTTATGTTATGTCATGCTATTTGACACATTGTTTCATGATCTGCTATGATGTAATACTACGTTTTATATTGTATGCTATATTTTTGTTTTATTATGGATTATGGTTTATATTTTGCTCGTTTTGGATTATATTATTTAATGTTTTGGTAGTTGCAATTATTTTATTTAATGTTTTGATTTATGTTGTTTGGTGATGTTATGTTACATATTTTTTTATGTATGGTATATCATCCATGCTATTGTATGTTATTGCGTGTTCTATGTATTTTTGCGCCATATAATATGTTATGTGATTGCCATCTTTTATAATCTGTATTATGATGAAATGTTACTTTTTTTGTTATGCTTTATCTTATGATATGTATATCATGCAGTTTTTGATATCTATCTTACATAAACTTTATAGTCTGGTGCAACAGGTGTCCATAAGTCTCCTTCAGAGCACGTATGGCCAACGAAGACTATACACACTGTAGGACAGTAGGATTAAGTGAATCACTTGTGACTCTACACATTTCCAGGATGTCATTCGTTTTCCAAAAATCAAACATCTTGTTGCTCTTGGTCGACCTGTTTCTTGCCCCACGCCATTTCTGCTATCCTTTCCTACTCTTCTCCATACTCTTTATTTTTCCTGTTCACTGAAGTCCTCTTGATGCATATGTCTGCTATAGAGATACACATGTCAGATCTGCTACTCAGATACAGAGATTGCACTGCACAATTCTTTCACCATTATTTACTTACATGACACGTAATGACAACAGTGTTTTTTTACCTCTTTGCATCTTTCAAATCATTGCTTTTAATTACTGTGTATAACGTGTTTTTACAATCTTTTACGATTTTTTTTACGAAATCAAATAAAAGTATCATTGACAGACTGACTGACTTACTTACATGACACCGGTTTAGGTTGAGTGTTTGCACTGACATTTGTGCGGCCTAGCATATGCAAAAAAACTTGCATTCACTGACCACAAGAAAACCGACATTTGGCAGTGTGCAACCAGTCCAAATCAGTGGTGCTGAAACCATTTTTAGAGTGTGGATGCATTAATGTTATATCCCTGAAGTCAGACGGATTGTAAAAAATCCAAGCAACATACAAAAGAAGCATTTGCAATGCAATGGGTCTCACGTTGCTGAAAATTTGATCTATTGGCTAATAATAATGCAACGCCGATAGCTCAAACTTTCAGCAATGCTCGAGCAATTGCATTGCAAATCTTTTTTCCCTAGCAATTATTGTGCTTTGCATGGTTATTGTAAATGCACGTGCTATCACCGAACCACGAGGCCAAACGCAAGTAACGTAAAGGCAAATGGACGAATCAAGGAAAAGGTACAGTCACACAGACTTTTACTAGGTTTCTCTGTGGGTGCAGTGCCTTATGTTGCTAATAGAGGTCTGTTTATAACTCCACAGGGTACTACATCCTTTACTTGCTTTGCGGATGATGGGAGATGCAGTGCCGAAGCTGCAAGCAAAAGAAAGTGCAGTGCTCGTTAAATGGGTACCACCCTAAAAAAATGTATGACTATGTAACAGAAACAAAATCAGGAATGCTAAAGCAGGGAGGATGGGAGGTGGTGGTGTGGGGATAGCACTGGGGAGATTAAGTGCAGCAATGATGGGAGGAAGGGGGTGAGGGACTGCGAGCGAGAGGCAGCAGAATGCCAGACCAAAAACGATAATGTGTGGACATCGGGTTTCAGTGAGTGTTTATTGTTTTCGCATCACCAAGTGATATGTATTGAATTGCTTTGATCCTATTAAAATCTTTGTATCTGTCACAATTTAGAATTTACAAAAAATTGTGCTTTCCCAATTGCTGATATAATTTGAAGTGTGTGTATAGTTCATTACAATTGGGGGTGGGGTCGCACACTACTCACACACCAGCGGTATCGCCCCTAAGGACTATGGTAAATGTAGTTACGTGTTCCGCAAAGCATCTTCTTTCGATTCTCTGCTATCTTC